>NW_026623100.1:60429726-61054726 GCF_023065955.2 Ursus arctos | reverse complement strand
TCTTAAAATAAAAAGTTTATTTAACAAATACGTGATGTCCAAATGTATATATGCCACGGCCAATGGTAGCTGACTTGGAGAATCAGTTTTTAACTATGGACATCTACAGAGATTCTCTTTGTCTAGCTTAAGAGACGGCCCTTAAATTCTATAGGCCAGTGGCAAATACGGCTGAGTATTAAAACTACCTTACCTACTAAATTAAACTCTTTTGGAGATTTCTGAAAGCTCTCTGGAAGATTTTGATGCCACTAACCACCAACTCGCCCACAGATCAGATCTAAGAGCTAAGCCCAAGAGGTGCTCAGCTATGTGAATGGTAACCCAGAACCTGGCATAATTCTTCAGGGAAAAAAAGTAATAAATAAATACTCAAGAAATATGAAAAGTACTCAATAAATAAGTAATAGATTATTCTAGGTTTTATCCATCATCTTTCGGTTTGGTTGCTTCTATATGGGTGACTGTGGCAAAGTGAAAATGGATGGTGGATGTACTACTTCCAAAATGCATGACTGTATTAGTTATTTGTTATTGCTACACAATAAATCACCCTAAACTTAATGGGTAAAAACATCAACAAACATGTGTTTTCACTTGTATTTCCTGTGTGTCAGGAATTCAAGAGTGGCTTGGCTGGGCAGTTCTGATTCAAGGTCCCTCATGAGATTGCAGTTAAGGTATTGACCAGGCCTGCAATCATAAAAGGCTTGACTGGGGCTGGAAGGTCTACTCCAAGATGGCTCATTCATATGGCTAGAGAGTGGGTGCTAGGTGTGGGCAGGAGGCCTCATCTTCTCTGCACATGGGCCCTCTCCACATTCACTTCAACAAAGGGTACCTTGGGTATCCTCATGACATGGTGGCAGTCTTTCCCCAGAACAAGCAATCCAAGATATAGTGCCAACAGAAGCTCCCTTTTTTTGTGACCTAGTCTCAAAAGTCACATACTTTGCCACACTGTATTTGTGAGAAGCAAGTCACAAATTCTGGCCCCCATTCAAGGAAAGGATAATTAGGTACCATATTTTCAAGGAAATTGTGTCAAAATAATTTGTGGATGTATTTTTAAACTACCACAATGACCTTAGCAACTTAATTCCTCTGGATCTCAGTTTTCCATTGATAAACGGAGGATAATAATGATGTCAACCCCAGAAGGTAGTTGAAAGAATGAAATGGTACAATTGAATATAACTGGTACATATTAGAACTTAATTATTCTTTCCTTTCCCAACCAAGAGAATATATTGGTTTCTCTCTATAAAGCTGAGGGCCAGCACAAAACCAACAGTGAAACTGGTCTTTGGGTCTGTTCACATCGTATCCCCCCTATCGGGCCCTCTCCTCCCAATTCCCTCTTTCTCTCAGGTTCTCAAGATCCCAAACATGCATGACATAGACATGCTTGGTCATTCCCCAAAAGGTTTCTTTTTCCTGGAAATTCCCCAGTCTCAACAGTTTTCTAATTCTCTTAATGAAACCTACCATTCTTTTGTCCCAATCCCTCAGGATGCTCTACTCCCTGTTATCTTCTAAGCAATGACTAATACCTGTGGCCAACAATCTTCCAGAAGCAGAGTTATCACCTGTTGTGAGTACATTTGCAACTCATCTTAAAAGACTAGGAAAGTGACACAAGTTATCCTTCTCCAAAAAATCTCTTACAACAAAATAGAAGATTGAAGATTAAACCCTATCCCCCTGACAGAAAGTTGAGCCTGTCACTCATTCACACTTCACAGGAATGCTTTAATCAAATAGTGATTAGGTGGCACTCACCCAACCTAAGATCAACTTCACTGTGAAAATGAGAATTGCGATTGTGAAGGAGAGATGCCATTTTACAACTGGACATACTTGGGGGAAAGGAGAACCCTAGATAGAGTTTTTCAATGTGGAGATTCCCTGTCATTGGGTATCTCCAGGGAACATGAAGGCCCTGCCTGAGTGACAGGAGAAGTAGTGAGAAAAGAATGTTCAAATGAATGTGAAAGGACATTTTTCTCAAAGTCTTGTTGGTTGCTTTGCATGTGGCAATGAAAACATCTCCCACGGTGACTTTGGCTCATCCTCTCCACGATGGCAGACAAGGAACAGTCAATGATGCAGGATTTCATGTTGTCTCTCCTTTGGATCTATTTGCACTTTTTACCTGGATCTCTGGAAACATATTGCTTTGAACCAAACAAAACTCTTGAATGGTAAGAATTTCAGACATGTTTTAGGGCCCAAAGAAAAGAGTTGTAGGGGCAGATGGTTCTTTGGTACCAATCAGATTGTGTTCAAGTAGGCTTATTCTGTTTATGCACCCAGGTGATGGAAGGTCCTGATAAGAAGCCATCTATCCTGATATCCAGAGAGAGAGAGATTGTTATTGCTGAGCCAGGGAAGAATCTGAAGCTCACAGATTGGGTAATTTTCCTAGGGCCACATGAGACAGGATCCAAATGAAGGTCCTCTGCTTCAAAACAACTCACTCGCTTCCAATTGGAAAAAGAAATTGTGACCGTCATATACAACTGGGGGGAAAAGTCCCACATGCCCTTTAAAAGAATCCAGGCTTGGTTTTCAGACATTTTAGCCCAAAGATCTATTACATCTGCTGTATTTGCCACCTAACATTTATTCTTCCTACTTGGAGTAACTACCTTGTATCACATTCCCACCTTAGCCTGTGATAGGGTTCATCCTCTCCAGGCCCTTCAGCCAATCAAAACAGGGATAGCCTTATCACACTGGTTGTTTCAGAGATGGGCACGGGACCCAATAAACCCCAATAAGGTTTTGCTTACATGGTTTTGAGAACTGTTCTTCTCCAGTGTCCTAGATCAGAGAGGATATAAGCTCTTAGATGCTGCAGTTGTCTTGCCACCACTGAAGGATAGCCTTTTTGAGAACAGAACCAGTAAAGGCAGAGCCAAGAGCTGGAGAGAGAAACTGAGTCCTGATGGTATCTTTGGAACCATTGCATCAATCTGGACCTGAAGCTGGAATTTTTCAGTCATGAGCATTAATAAATTCAGGTTTTACTTCAGCCTCCTTGAATTGACTTTTCTGTCACTTGGAACTGAAAGAGTCCTGATTAAAGCACAATCACACTGCTCTCTTTTGAAATAAGCATCAAACTTTTCCAAATATAAAGCCAGAATTGGTGAGGGTTTTGGGTTGCATTTAATCATAAAATAGAATTTCCCCCAATTATTCCCTTTGGAGCAGAACCCACCAAATGGTTCTTTCCCTGTTGGAGCCTTTCTGCATGCCAAAGGCATTGGGCCAACCAGTCTTTTGAGCCCTTGGCTCACTTCCCTGAGTTCTTCCCAAGAAATAACAAACACTGACAATGAATAGTCACTTGTCTGTATATACAAAGATGATACCTATTATTGTAAATAATGGTTTTGGATATATTAGAGAGTGGAATGTGCAGGCCAAATGCAAAGGTGACTAAACACAGAATGAGTTAGTGATACATCCCATCCAAGCTTATGTTTTTTATGGACCTTGTGTCACGGGTTGAATGGTGGCCCCCTAGAAAAGATGTGTCCATGCCATAATCCCCAGAGCTCGTGAATATTACTTTATAACAAAAGAGTGAAGATTGTATTATATGGCAAAAGATGTGATTAAATTAAGGATTTTGAGGTGATTATCCTGGATAGTCTTGGCGTACCCTGAATGCAATCACATGTATCCTTATACAAGAAAGGGACAGAAAAAATGAAGAAAGACACACAGACAAAAGACAATGTGAAGACAGAACAGAGATGTGACCACAAGCCAAGGAATGCTGACATTCACCAGAAGACAGAAGAGGCAAGGAATGGATTTTCTTTTAGAACTTCCTGAGGGAACATAGCCCTGTTGACACCATGATTTCAGACATCTGGCCTCTAGAATGGTGAGAGAAAACATTTATGTTATTTTAAGCTATCCACTTTGTGGTAATTTGTTATAGTAGTTACAAGAAACTAATACACCTTGTTAGAGTAATAGGCCATTGAAATTAATTTCAGTTCAGACAGTTGGTAGGAAAATACCAATAAAGGACAACAGACAGCTAATATTTATATAGTGCTTACTATGTTCTTGGCACACATTAACTCATTTAATCTTTATAGTTACCCTAGGAAATAGATATTATTATAATTATCCCATTTTATAGATCAGGAAACTGAAGCACAGTGAGATTAAGCTAGTTCAGGGTCACACAGCTATGAAATAGCAGAGCTGGGATTTAAGTCCAGGTGGAGCTAGTTCCAGAGTTTATGCTCTTGAGCACTTTGCTCTACAGCAGTTACTACATGGAAAAGTAATCAGTCACATGGGTATTTGTCTACATCAGAGGTTCTCACTTCTGGTCCCAACTAATGAGGAAGAAGCACACTGAAGACAAATTATTCAGAACTTTAGCATAGAATCCTGAACATCAGCAGTTCTTAAGAGTTTCCCCAGATGATTCTAATGTGCAGCCAGGGCTAAAAAACACTGACATTATAACCTCCAATTGCAGATTTAACTAATTTTTTCAAGTTAGCATTGACCAGATGTTTGGCTTCTCCAAAAGCTATGTCTACACAGAGAAATCAGATTGCCAAACCTAGTGAAGGGTCCAATTCAATAATACCACATTGTTTTTTTCTGCAGTGGAGTAGCTGACCATTTCCTATAAAGGGGTGTACCATGGGAAAAATTCAATGTGAGGTTTCCCCCAAGGATCCTGTGACTTCTTCTCATCTTGCTCTGACACCCTACAAGTAAGGATACTCAAGTCCCATTGTCAATGTCCAGCAGATGTCATCTGGTTTGAATTATCTTGTGGTCATGATCCAGCAGATCTATTTAAATTATGAAAAATATTGAGATGATTAGCTCATGAAGACCTAAAATACAGGAAACTATTCTTAAGTTTTCTATTTATGTGTTTTTATAACTTCGTATTTATGTCCTGGTAGTCCTCGGAGACCCTGGAACTCACTTCTCTTTTTTTCCTGCCTCTACATAGAAGTTCAATATGAATATATAATGAATTACCAAAGTATTAAGGAGTTTTGAGGGTTCCTCTGAGTGATAGAAAGATAGTCATCATTTTGGTACAATCTTTTACAAGAGACATACTACTAGTGACCACTATTTATACCCTCAAAAGTGAAAATCTGAGTATACAAAGAGAATCGGATCAACCTCTTAGCCTGATTTTGACATTGTGTAGGCACACCTGCTCAGCCATTCATGCTAACTGCTCATGACCAAATAAATAAATTGTAAATGGTGGCATGGGGTGGTTTTCAGCTTGAAGCACAAAGTTCAGTAAGCCTATTATTATTGTAGGCTCAGGGCAAGGCATTTTCACTGTTGGACACAAATACGTCATTTCTCTAAGCTGCAATTTTGTCTCCTCTATTTCTCATTATTTAAAAAAGAAATTTCTGGTTTTCTAATTCCAGCTGTTTGGCTTCATACTGCAGCCCAGCTTTATAAGGCTTCTCATGTTGTTTGGAAACTGTTCTATACAGCCATGTGGCAATGAGGCCTATATAGTGCCATCATTCTGAGAACCTCTGAGAAGTTTCTACCTTCATATCTACATTCTACAAATATTGTCCTGGGACTAAGTAGCCCTGATCAAAGGGTACAACTTTCAAAAATGGATCTGCCTCAGTGCATCTCCCTCCTACATCTTCGTTTCATTGTTCACAGTAATGAAAAAAGAAAAAGCCTTTTCTGAGGTCTCTGTGGCAGAATTTACCATGTGAAAGTTTCAGACCTGTCATTCATAAGCACCTGCTGATATCTCCCACACACTATCCCCCACCTTACAGTATTAGGGCCACCTTGCCAGCAACAGCTACATGGAGCCACATAACTTCTGTAAAGGAAGCCATCATTCTCCTATCACATTTAGCTCTCCACAAGCTTAGAAACTTGTAACATGGGACCTAAAGGTCATTGCACATTAAGCCGGAGAATGGAAAAAGCAAAAGGATTTTAACAAAAAAAAAAAAAAAAAAAAAAAAAAAAAAAAAAAAAAAGGAAACTGTTATGGACTAAATGTTTGTCTCCCCCAAAAATTCATATATTGAAATCTAATCCACAATTTGAAGATGGGGCCTTTAGAGGTAATTAGGTCATGAAGGTTGAGTCTTCATGAACAGGATTATTGCCCTTATAAAATGAGGCCAGAGAGCTAACTCACCCTATTTCCACCATGTGAGGATACAACAGGAAGTCAGCCATCTGAAACCCAGAAAAGGGCCATCACCCAAACTGGACCTTGCTAACACCATGATCTTAGACTTCCAGCCTCCAGAACTGTGAGACATAAATTTCTGTTTTTGATAAGCCACCCAGATTACGGTGGTGCTGTTTTTTTTTAAGTTTGTTTGTTTGTTTATTTATTTATTTATTTATCAGAGAGAGAGAGTGCACAAGCAGGTGGAGCAGCAGTCAGAGGGAGAAGCAGGCTCCCTGCTGAGCAAGGAGCCTGAAGTGGGACTCAATCCCAGGACCCTGAGATCATGACCTGAGCCGAAGGCAGATGCTTAACTGACTGAGCCCCCCAGGCGCCCCAATTATGGTGTTTTGTTATAGCAACCTGAGCTAAGACAGAAACACTCTGAACAAATTGGTGGAAAGTTTAGAAACACAAACCAGTAAGCTTCAGTATAATAAGATTGAGTGCAAGCAGAGGCTACTAAAACCAACAAGTCAACAAGTACTACAAATGATCAAATTAGCAAAGATAAATGCTAAAACCCATTGAAGGGACTTTTCTTTCCAGTCAAGATGGAGTAACAAGAACTAGATTTACCCTCCAGACTGAAGAACAAAAATACAAAACAAGACAAATTATATGAAATGATGATTTACAAAACACTGAACATCAGGCAATGAAAGACAGGATCCCTGAGAGACACACAAAAATGTTGTGAGCCTTATAACAACTGATCCATGTTACTTCTTTGAGAGAATTTTCCTTTTCAGGAAAGGGGATCTCTGACAGAAGTTTGAAGACTTGCTGCACTGAGGAAACACAACTGAGATTCTAGATCAAGACATCTAGAAGTCTCAGGACAGAGTATTGAAGATGAGAGAGATACAAAGAGACCTGCAAAGGATTCTTCTCAAGTATTCACCAGAGCCTTAACACACTTATGTAAGGAAAGCACGTCTCAAAGGATTAAAAGGAACATTGCCCAGTGCTCACCCATGGTCAGGAATAGAGCCCCTTCCTACAAACCAGACATAGAAAGTCATAATACATGGGACATTGGGCATTGGGTAGAATATTCAAAGGCCTTACCTCAGAGAAGAGGATTAATTATCCCTGTCACTAGCACTCTTCTAAAACCACTTAGAAAAATCAGGTCAAGGGGCACCTGGGTGGCGCAGTCATTAAGCGTCTGCCTTCGGCTCAGGGCGTGATCCCAGCGCTCTGGGATCGAGCCCCACATCAGGCTCCTCTGCTAGGAGCCTGCTCCTTCCTCTCCCACTCCCCCTGCTTGTGTTCCCTCTCTTGCTGGCTGTCTCTCTCTGCCAAATAAATAAATAAAATCTTAAAAAAAAAAAAAAAGAAAAAGAAAAATCAGGTCAAGAACTGAAAGGATCAAATTATTTCCAAGTAATTTAACTGCATTCCAGAGTAAAGCTCAAGAATATTTATAGGAATACAAAAATATTTAACACCCAAGAAGCTACATCTGACCACCCAATCAAAGATTACCAGGCATGCAAAGACATGGGAAAACATTCCCCATAATTGGAAGAATAATCAATCAAAACTAACACAGAAATGATACAGATCTTAGAATTAGCAGACAATGACATTAAAACAGCTATTATAACTATTCCAGTTATGGAATGAATAAGTCATGGGGCTAAAAGATATGGCATAGGGAATATAGTCAATGGTATTGTAAAAGTGTTATATGGTGGCAAATGGTAGCTACACTGTGGTCAGCACAGAATAATGTATAAACTGGTTGAATCACTATGTTGTTTGCCTGAAAATACTTCAATGTTTAAAAAACACCTGTTGTAACTGCATTCCTCATGTTCACAAAATTAAGTAGAGACATGGAAGACAGCAGAAAGACCAAAAATCACACTTCTAGTGATTAAAACTACAATGTCTGAGTTGAAAATATCCCAGATGGAATTAACAAGATAAGACATGCAGAAGAAAAGACTATGAATTGAAAACATAGCAATAGAAACTACTCAAAATGAAATACACTGAAAAAAAATTTTTTTTAAATGAAAGGAGCATCAGCAAGCTCTGGGATAGTTTTATACATGTGTGGGCCTCATACATATGTAATTGCAGTTCTTGAACAATGGGAGAGAGAAGCAGGGAGATGAAGAATAATGTATAAATATTGTCCAAATTTGATGAAAACCTTAAATCCATGGGTCTAAGGAGTTTAAAGAACCCCAGCATTAAAGTCATGAAGAAAACTACACCAAAGAATATAATAAATTGCTCAAAACCAATGATAAGGAGAAAATACTAAAAGTAGACAGAGAGAAAAAGACACATGTACGGAGGATCAAAGACATGAAGGACAGCAGATTTCTTTTTATAAACAATGCAAGCAAGATGACAATGGAGTTACATCTTTAAAGTACTGAAAGAGGACAGCTGCCATTCTAGAATGCTATATCCTAGAAATATATATCTTCAAAAACAAAGGAGACATAAAGACATTTTCAGATATTCAAAATCTAAAAGAACTGGTCTCATATAAATAAAGTTCTTCAGGCAAAATAAAAAATAATACCAGATATAAATATAAATCAATCCCCAAAAGTGAAGAACACCAGAAGTGACAACTACATGGATAAATATACTAGTTTTTTACTATTTAAATCTCATTAAAAGATAATTGACTGGGGTGCCTGGGTGGCTCAGTCAGTTAAGGGTCTGCCTTCAACTGAGGTCATGATCTCAGTGTCCTGAGATTGAGGCCTACATCAGGCTCCTTGCTCAGCAGGGAGTCTGCTTCTCCCTCTACCTCTACCCCCTACTCATGCTCTCTCTCTCTCTCTCTCACTCTCTTTCTGTCTCTCTCAAATTAAAAAAATCTTTGTTAAAAAGATAACTGTTAAAAAATAGCAATACGGTAGAGCTTTTTATAGCATGTCTATAAGTAAAACAAATAATGACAATCACATAAATTTCAAGAGAAGAAATCAAAGTATTCATATTCTTATACTGTACATGAAGTGGTATGATAATACTTGAAGGCAGGCTGTGATAAACTTAAGATGTGTGCAATCAGCCCATAAGCAAACTAACAAAAGGGCTATAGGTAATAAGCCAAAAAGATATAAAATGAAAAAAAATCCAAATGATGGAAGATAAAGAGGAAACGGGAACAAATATCAAGATTCCACAGTGGAATTAAATTTTAAATTTGTAACATAAAATATGTGGAAAATCCCTAAACATTTGGAAACTAAATAGCACCCTTCCAAATAAACCATGGATCAGAGAAGGAATAAAAAAGATATTTTGAAACAAATTAAAATGAAACAACATATAAGAATTTGCGAGGTGCCATAGCAGTTCTTTTGTGTGAAACTCATAGCAACAAATGCCTATATTAAGATAAGGAAAAGGTCTCAATCTATAACTTCAACTTCTACCTTAAGAAACAAGAAAAAGGAGAACAAATTAACCCAGAGCAGAAGGAAGATAAATACAAATATCAAAACAGAAAAATAAATAGGAAACAGAAAAATCAATAGAGAAACTCAATGAAACCAAAATCTGGTTCCTTGAGAAGATTAACAAAATTGATAAAGCTCTAACTAGACAGACAGGGAGGTAGTGAGAAGACATAAATTACCATTACTAAGGATGAGAGAGGTGATATCCCCACAGATTCTACAGATATTAAAAGGATATTTGTGTGTTGACAATTTACCAAGTAACAAGATTACATTTTAAGGGATCTTCAACATCCTAACTCAAAGTATCAATATGAAAGGTGACAATTTCAGGAACTAGTGATGTCATAGTGGCTTAGTAAAAGAGAACTTACACATAAATGGTGACTTTCTCTCAAAGTAAATCCCTCAAAGCAGCACCTACTTGTAGGAGTATCTTGATCTCTATGGGCATTTAATTGCATGGTCAGTTTGCAAGGTACTTCTTAAAAGTCTTGTAATATCAGTGTTATTTCTTCTATTAGGTTTAGTGGGAGTTAAACCACTAAACACTGAAAATATTACAAGAAAAAAATGCAAACCCAGGGTGCCTGGGTGGCTCAGTCAGTTGAGCATCTGACCCTTGATTTCAGCTCAGGTCATGATCTCAGGGTCGTGAGATCAAGTGGGGAATCTGCTTGAGTTTCTCTTTCTCCCTCTCCCTCTGCCCCTCCCCAACCCTAAAATAAACAAATAAGTTTTAAAAAAATAAAAAAGAAAAGAAAAATCCAAACCTAAAGTATCAGCTATCTCCATCATTTTGTATTCCAACCATTACCAATATTAATTCATACATGTTAATGTGGATTTTTCAGAGTGTACTCTTTATGTGCTATTTTTACTAAATTTTTTACTAAATGATTTTATATACTTATTTTCATCATATAGTCCAAAAAACTAATAATTTTAAGTATACATGATTATGCATTCATATTGATTATAATTAGTACTCAATTATAGAGCATTTAAGTAATTTCACAGTTGTGAATAGTTACACTATAACTTTATATAAATTGATTTCTTTCTTTTAGATTATTTCCCTTGAGTATTTCCCCTAAATGAAATTCCTGGGTCAAAAAAAAACAAAAAAAACAAAAAACAAAAAAAGTGAACAGTTTTTCAGCTACTGTTGAACATTGCCAGATTAGCCTCACAAAAACTTCGAGCAATTCTCAGTGACACAGGGCCACACCTACATATAACTTTCTCACTGGTCCACCTACAGTTTTTTTTTTAATCTTGAGGTATAAGTAACAACCAACTGCATGTATTTAAAGTATATAATCAGATAAATTTTGAAACTATCATGATATCAAATAATGAGCACATCCAACATCACCAAAACTTTGCTCATACCCTCATAATCCCACCTTCTACCCTTCTTTTTCCCTAGGAACCCACTAATACTTTACTCTAGATTCGTTTCAAGCTCATACAATTCTATATAAATGGAATCATAACGCATGCACTCTTTTTGGCTTGGTTTATTTTACCCAGAATAATTATTTTGAATTTCATCCCATGTTGTAGCACAAATAAATAGTTCATTCATTTTTATTGATGAGTAGTATTCTATTATATGGCTACAACACAGTTTGTTTGCTAATTCACCTGCTGATGGACATTTGGGTTGTTTCCAGGTTATGGCTACCACAACTAAAGCTACTGCAATCATTTGCAAACAAATCTTTATATAAACATGTGTTTTTATTTTTATTGGGAAAATAGCTAGCAATGGAATGGCTAGGTCATATGGCAGATTTATGTTTAACTTTTTAAGAGACTGTCAAAATGTTCTCCAAAGTGATTGCCATTGTACATTCCCATCAACGATGTAGATGAATTAGTATGGACAGTCTTTTAAATTTCAGCCATTCTAGTGGTTGCATACTGGTATCCCATTTTGCTTTTATTTACATTTCTCTAATGACTAATGATGCTGAGCATCTTTTCCTGTTTTTATTTGCCTTTATGTTTTCTTTAGCAAACTATCTGTTCATATCACAAGATGCAAGAGCAATTCATTAAAGAAAGAACAGTATTTTCAGTGAATGATACTGAGGCAATTGGACATCCATACACAAAAAAAGAACTTTGATTCATACTTCTAACCCTATATAAAAATTAACTCAGGATGCCTGGGTGGCTCAGTCAGTTAAGTATCCAACTCTTGATTTCAGCTCAGGTCATGATCTCAGGATTGTGAGACTGAGCCGTATATCAGGCTCTGTGCTAATTGTGGAGCCTGCTTAAGATTCCTTCTCTTCTTCTCCCTCCACCCCTCCCCCATGTAAAAAAAATTAACTCAAGATAGATCATATACATAAATGTAAAACCCAAAGCTATAAATCTTTTATAAGGAAACTAAGAGAAAACCCTCATGACTTAAGATTAGGCAAAGATTTCTTTGATAGGACACCAAAAGCACAAATACAAATAGAAAAATTGGATAGCATTAAAAGTTGAAACTTCTGCTTTTCAAAAGATATGGTCAAGAGAATGAAAAATAAAAGCCAAAAAGACTGGGAGAAAATACTTGCAAAGCATATATCTGGTAAAGGATTTATATCCAGAATATATATGTGTATATATATATATATATATATATATAGACCTTTCACAACTCAATCATATGAAAACAAAGGATCCAATACTCTAATGTTTAGATTTGTTTATCAGCTCTGCAACTTTGGGCAAGTAAAGAACATTCACTGAGAGAGTGAAGTGAGACCTTGTACTGTTGCTAAAGAGAACAGATAGGGGCAGGAGAGAGAAACAGACATTGTACACAGAAAAGGATCACGGGGTGTTTCATAGTCAGATAGGAAAACTGTCAAAACCATATTGCCTATTTTCTTCATGGTAACTTCTAGGAACAGTCTTGGGACATGGCCCAAGTATAACAGAAGAGTTTTGAAAAGGGCATGGAGCCTGATTAAGGTTTGGATAGTAGGATTGGATATTCAAAAGATATTTGGTATTAAAAGGACTGGAGAGGAATTCCAAGTCAGAGTATCTGAAGCATTGGGCAATTTCAGGTCGTAGGTCATCAGGCCCCTTTTCCTGAGTGACCATCACATTGCCACCCACAAGTCTGGGAATAGACCATCCTTTGAGAACCAGCTCACATGCCTGCCCATCACTCTTACTCACCTCCACCAATCACTGCAGTCAGATGGAGTGCTGTCCTTTGTGAAACAGCATTAATAATAGTGATTACCTCAAAGACAAAATGAGATAACCAATGTAAATCATGTAACATAATTCCTGGAACACCCAGAGCTCAATAAATATTGGTTTCCCTTTCCTTTTCCCCCTTCCTCAACCAAATGGAAGGCAAATTGCACTGCTGGCCCCAGTTCAGAGGGTTTTGAATTTAGAGCTCCTGTGCTGAGCTCTTATTAAAGGATCCTGGGTTGAGCACGGCGACTTTTTATACAACTTGATTCCAGATTTTAACGGCCCCATTGCCATATGTGACAGGGAGTCAAAAAGCAGAATGGGAGGGGCCCCAGGCTCCAGAACCAAGTTGCCAGGCTCTGGCAAAAATCAATAGGTAGACAACTTTTCTGTTCTATCTAGAAACAGAAAGCATTTATGCTTCCCCTCCTGCTGGCTGAGGGCCCATCAAGAGAGTATCCCTCCAGTCTTTCCACTGCCCCTCACTCACTCCTCGTCAGGGAAGGAGAAATGCATGGCCTGACTGGTAAACTTCCAAGCAGCACCTCTCCAGAGGTGTGTGCCACTCAGCCCATCTCCCACTCTGCTGCCTTTTCAGAATAGGCTCCCCTGGGAAAGGCCTGTGGTTGTTCAGCTGTGAGTGTTGCTGGGTATTTTTGAGGTACAGTATTAGGAGGCCCATATGGAAGCCACATTGGCCCATATCAACTTTAATGAACTCTAAGAAGGATGGTCATCATTGCTTAATTCCTAGGTTTATCTCCCAGTTGGTTCTGAACTTGGGAGGGGGAGAGGAGTGCCCTCTATCCCATGCACACTCAAGCACAGACAAGCACCAGAGACAGCATATTTAGTGGCATGACTGTGATCCCCTGTAGGTCCCCTTCAATTTGCATTTTCCCACCCACTCTAGACCTCTCACACTGACATTGCCACCACCAACTTTCACACCAGAAAGAATGATAGACACATAATGATGATTCTTTCTTGCCTTCCTCCTGGAGGTCAAGGTGTTGGACTTCAGTGGCTCCCAGAGGACCTAGCATGGTTCGGAGCATGTGGAACTCTGATAAAGAATCAGGACACTGGGTTCAAACCCACATTGTCCCTTCCTAGCCATGTGACTTCAGACACATCACTTCACCAATTTGGATCATTGTTTCCTTATCTTATTTTTTTTTTTTTAAGTGACATTACGGTAGAATGAGCAAGAACTTCAGCTTTTCTTCAATGTGGCAAAAATGAAACGGTCAAGATCTCTAATGCTTGTTTATATTTTTGGCAAAAGAGCTCTACATTTTTCAGATGTGCTTACGATGTCCTATTTAGAAGGTAAACTCCAAGACTCCTACTGTTTCCCACAAGTGTTCAGATAAAAGACTCAGAACCTAGGAATTCTCAGAAAATGATGTTACTACCAAATTCCTGTTTAAATGGACCAGAAATATTCTAGAATTGGCCCACTGCTTTGCTACAGGATTTAACATAATTTTATTGTAGTATTACCAGGAATGCAATCAATTTACTGATTATAAAGCTATGCCATTCATGGGTTTCTTAAGGAGGGGCTGGCAAGAACTGGGGCCCACAGGCCAAATACTGCCCACTCCCTGTTTTTGTAAATAAAGTTTTATTAGAATACAACCACACTCATTTGTGTACATATTATTTCTGGCTGCTTTCATGCTACAATACCAGAGAATAGTAGTTTTAACAGAGACCGTAGGCCCGCGAAGCCTTGAAGAGTTACTATCTGGCTTTTCTACAGAAAACATTTGCTAACCCTCATTCTAAAGAATCTTTCAGTTAATCATACTTGATCAAATTATGCCTCATGAATGTCCTTAACACGTGATTAAGTGACCACAAGAATGTGGCTTGTCTTGCATGGTCTTTCTTCTCAACCTCAAGAGAAGAAATTTGTCTAGGTGATTTCCAATATAAGCATCAATCAATACTCTGACTCAGCCAATGAGTAATTTCCTTCATGAGGTTTTTGGAGGGTTGTTTTTTATTTTTGTTTTTTGAGTTTTTATGATTTTGTTTTATATTTAAAGACACACTTCTCTTTTTTTAATTGAAGTATAGTTGACACCCAATGTTACATTAGTTTCAGGTGTACGACATAGTGTTTTGACAAATTTATATATCATGCTCTGTTCACCACAATAGAGCTACCGTCTGTCACCATACAACACCATTACAATACCAGTGACTGTACTCCCTGTGCTGTAACTTTCAGCCCAGCAACTTACTCATTCCATTACTGAAAGCCTGTATTTCCCATTCCCCTTCACTCTTTTGCCCATCCTCTACCCACCCCCTCCTTGGGCAGCCATCAGTTTGTTTCCTTCATGAGGTTTGATTACTTCTGAATATCTCAGACATCTGCTTCTCTTATGAGATTGGAGAAGCATTGGCAAGGCCCATCAGGAGACTCAAATTCCAGCCCCTTCTTTGACCCTAATTGACTAAACCTCTTGGTGCTTTACTTCTGTAAAATGGGGAGGCTGGACAGATGAAGATGAAGTTTTCTTAAAGCAGATAATTATGGTCCAGAGTGTGACGTGCATCCTAGAAGGCCACACTGGCTGTTATGAAAGCCCAAGGAATGGTATCACAGCTGGATTTACAGATGAGAAGGGACTCAGAGAAGGCTTTCTGACCTACTTTTGAAGAATAGGGAAGAATTCATGCTGCTGGAGAATGAACTGAACAATAAAGCAAAAATGTACCTTACGGAAGCCATCATTTTATTTGGCTAATTAGGAAATGTCATCTGTTTCAACATCAAAACCCCAGGAACGATCTAAATTCAAACAGACTCTAATGTGTGCATTACACTGTGCTTCTGAATAAACATCATGAAAAGTCACTCTGCAAGCAACTTTTCACAATATAGTCCCCTTTTTTTGTGAAAAGAGATTTCTTTTCCTTCTTCAGCTAAATACCAGGATGTGATACCAAGATCACATCCAAGTCTTGAAAAGACATCAATTGCCACAGTCATAGGTGGTGTGGTGATCATTGCATAGGACACAAAGTCTTCTTGGAAAAACGAGATCAATCAGAGAATGTGAGCAAAGGATCATTCCAGGGCTGTAAGCAAGGTCAACGAGAGATAAGATAACTGACTTCAAACTTTGGCAGTAGGATTAGACAACATGCTTACACAGCAATCATTTTCATGTCATTAGACAATCCAAACATTCACAACAATAGATTCTGAAGGGAGAAGAATTATCTCAGTTGACCTAGCTATGCAATCTCAGCAGTGATTTCTAAGTAATCACTGGCTCTCCCACAATCCAACCGCCTGTACGAATGTCAGAGGTAGAATTCATTCATGCATTCAACAAATTTAGTGAGTACCAACTATGCACCAGCACTTTTCTATAGGGACACAGCTGTGAAGAGAGGAGACAAAAATCCTTGCCCTTGTGTAACTTAAATTCTAGTGGGGCACCTTTGTACGGAGAAAAGCGCAAAGAGTTTTAACTACTATCCAATAGGACATATTGCCATTCTGAACAGTCCTGAAGGGACATTTTGCAAAAGAGTCTAAGCAACACCTGAGCCACCCTTCCCCCTGATCCCTTGTCCCTTCATCTTAGTCTCTGTGTCACAGCAATTTACAGAACAGGGTAAAGTCAAGGCAGCTTGATCCTTTTTTCTTAATGTAACCTCATTATCAAGCCACATGATCCCCAAAGCCTCAAAACATTCATATTCATAGACTTTGAACCACTTCTGGGAATCTTGACTGAGAAAACACACCTAATTTCTGAAGAGAATTTAGGTTGCAAAAATGTGCATCACCACTTTAACCTAGGTTCCCCCCTGCAAAATAAAGGTGGCAAATTAAATGTCCAACCATAAATTAATGGATAGGTAAATTACTGTTTTTACATGAGATGAAATCACACGCAGCCATTAAGATTATATTTACAAAGATTCTATGATAATGTAGGAAAACACTTATTATAAAATGTTAGGTAATCAAGCAGAACAAAACTATATATATATTCAATAGAACAAGCCTGTGTAAAAATCTACTAAGAAAAATAAAAGCCCTGATGGAAATGTTCCAAAACATTAGCCACTGATATACTTAGGTATTGAAATTATGGGTGTCTACTTTTTGTATTTTTTTTTCTTTAGTCAACATTTATTATTTTCAGAATTAAAAAATAATTGTAAGTCTAAATATAGTTTTTAAAAGGCAAGGACAAGTATAGAACAGTTTATCATGGTAGCTAAGAGCCTGAGATCTGCATTCAAACCCCCTGGGTATGAACCATGGCTCCCCAAGTTACTGTGTGACCTTGGGCAGATTGTTTAACCTTTCGTCCTCCTAGTTACTCACCTGCAAAATGGGGGTGAAAATAGTGCCCATCTACATAGGTTGGTATGAAAATTAGTAGATAATTCATGAAGAGTGTTCAGCAGAGTGTAATACCTCATAAGCACTCAAAATAACAGATCCAGTACTTCAGTGGCCTCAAAGAAAGAGTTCACACAAGGGGGGAAGGTGGGCAAAAATCACATCTTCACATCTCAGGAACAACTAACTCACAGCTGTGTTTTCAGTGGGCAATCTTCCCTCAGTCAGAATCAATCCCCAAATCCTTGACATATTTTAAACTTTCCCCTGAAGAAGATGGACAGTATGTTGATACTCATTTTATGGGTAATTACTTCCTTGGTTTTTTTTTTTAATGTACTGGTCATCATTTATTGTGCACAGTGACTTTTAATTTTAAAAACAAGTCTGAAAATTATGTTAACAGGGCTGTCAGAAAACACTAATCATTACTTTAAGATGAAATGACCTCATAAAAATACTGTTTATGGTGCTGACAGTTGTTAATTTGAAGATAAAAGTAATTGATAGAATCATATTTTTTGTCAAATGTTGGTTCCAAAAACAGTGAAATAAAAAGCTAGCCTCTTAACTCCTGCACCCAACATCTTTTTTTTTTTTTCTGTACAAATTAAACCACTTAGATCTGGGTAAGATAATGTGGTCATTAATTAAGCCTGCACCTTGTCCACAACAGACTTTTAGTGTATATTTGCAGAAAGGACACCCATTTCTGAAATTTTAGTTCTTATTGCTTGCCAATACTCATCTTTCTAAAAGAATGAAAATTCAGTTCAGATTGCAGAAATATGGAATCTTGACCAATAAAGAAGATCCAGAGGATAAGACAGGTTAAAATTTGTTTCTCTACAACTTCTGAAATAAGGCATCCTTATGAAAAAGAATTGTGCCTTTCACCTTCCAGCATTCTTTACACTAATTTCCAATCTAGATTTCCTTGATCTTATGACCCTAGAAATTCTCTACTCAAAATAAGGCTGTGCTTCTCTCTGTTCTTGACTTGGTTTGGCGACCTTTCCGTCATAGACTCTTCTTGCATGGAGTTTCTGCCTGCTTAACACGGTGAAAACGTCTTGGACGGCGGAGTTTCACGGGCATGGATTTGAATCTGGCTGGGCACCAGCTGTATCATCTTCAGTTAGTCACTGACCCTCACTCATCCTCGGTTTCTTTGTCTATAAGGCGGGCATCATAAACACAGATCTCACAAGGTTACAGTGGGGCTACTAGGGACAAATGACTGGGCACGGTAGGCGACTTAGTCAGGTGCTCTTCCCCTTCCCCTGGGAGTCTTTTTTGAGGGTCTGCAGTCATTCTCCGAAAGTCTTTGATTTCTTTCCAGTCTTTCCTTAGACCAGAAGGCAAAGCTGTCCTGAATTTGGGATTAATTTAGAAGAGCATGTGAGCTCTACATTAACTTCAACTCCTTCACAGGACAGGTAGAGGAGTTGGTGGCGAGCGCGGCCCCTTTTCGGGGAGGGGTGTTGAGAAGTGGGGTCCTCGCTCAGGCCAGTGGGTTCCCATCACGTTCTCTCTCCCCCGTTGGAAGTCCGGGTCAGGCTCTGCCCACCTCCCTCAGACCCGCAGAGATTAAGTTATCGGCCGCTCTGAGCCCGGTTTCCTTCGGGAGATGCCCGTACGTAGACTCTCTCGGGATCCCAGAACCAGCCTGCCCCCACCCTGCAAAGGAAAGGTGAAGGGAGATGGAAAGGGAGAAGGGAGCGAGCCGCCACAGGTGACGCGGCCGGCGCGGAGTTGAGGAGGGAACGGTCTGCCCAGCCTGAGCTGGCCGGCTCCCCTCCCTCTCGCTCCAGCGTCTTCCCCAAGCAGCCAGAGGATTTGGAGCCGGCCGGAGAGGCGCGCGGGGCCGGGAAAGTGCCGGAGGCGTCTGCCCCGCGACGGCTTCTCGCCCGGCCGGCGTCCATTCCAGAGCCCGGCCCCGCCGGGGGCTCCCCTCGAGCGCGCCTCCGCGCTCCGCTCGGCGTGCCCGGGTGCACCGCGCTCCTGGACGCCGGGGTGGGGGGGCCCGTTGGGCGCCGCGCTCGCAGGGGGGCAAACGCTACCTGTGGAAATAATGTGCGCAGAAGAGGCCCAGGAGCACCGTCGCAGGCTGGCCGAAGAGCGAGCGCGGCTGCTGGGCAAGGATCCCCGCGGGCACCGCGAAGGAGGGCAGCTCCTGCAGGAACCAGGCGGCGCGGGCGGGCAGGCGGGTAGCGGCGGGCATCAGGCTCTCCGAGTACTTCCCGTAGCCGGAGGGCTTCGCGAGGTACAGGACCAGCGCCCCCAGGGCGGCCAAAGTGGCGCTGCCCGCCAGCACCGGGCTCTGCTGGCAGGGAACGGGCATCGCGCCGTGATCCCCGCCGGTGGCCGCCGCTCATGCAGAAGAGAGCGCGGTCTCCGCGGCCCCTTTATGGGGCGTGAGACGCCACCCTGCGTCCGCCCCTTCGGTCTTGCCTCCCGCCCTTCCATCCTGCTTTCGGCTCCGCGCGGCCAGCGGGGGCTTGGTTCAGCATCAATGCCCTTTTCGCCGGGCTGGCACTTGGGGAGGCATCCGGGGCGAAGGGGAGGGCCCAGGGGCCAGAAACGTGTCCTGGGGGCCGTCCCCCCACCCCCAGCCTGGGACTAGGCCACATCCACGCCTCCGTCCGCGCGCCCACCCTCTCCATCGCCTGCCACTGGTCTCCCCTTTGCGCTTCGAGACCTGTTCCTCACCAACGCCCTCTGATGCTGCAGCTTCTAGGACAAGGAAATCAGAAGAGATAACCACAGGGACGTTTTAGCCGGGGTCTTTCTCTCGCCCCCAACACACCCCTGGGCCGCCGCCACGCAGCCTCCATCCTCAGACCACCCCAAGCCAGAATCTCCCCAATTCCTCCCCTTCCCTACGCTCCTTCACTCCCCGTCCGTTCCCACCCAGCCCTGCATCCTTCTTATAACCCTGGGACGGGCATCCAGGCACTTTCCGCGCCCGCCCACCCTTCTGACTCGGGGCTCGGTGCGCCTTCTCCCTCTCAGCCAGTGGCCCCTCTACCCCACCACACTCCCAGGGCCCTCATTCCTCCGCCGTTTCTCTCTGCTTTGCTGGGTGCGCCCCTGGGCCTCGGGCCTTGGTCAAAAAGGCGCATCCCCAACGCGCGGGCGCACAAGCAAGGGTTGGGGCCAGGAAGAGTGATCCTGTCGGTCCGCGCTCTCCTCCCCTGCACCAGGGGACCCCTGGTCACCGGCTAACGTCTACGGGTTCTGCAGTGGGACGCCCTCTCCCCATCCTCGAGCGATGTGTCGAGTTCAATATGGTGGTGCCACTGGGGAAGCTACCTGTGCTCTGAACTTCCAGGCGTGGTTCTTTCTTCCATATTCCACCCTCCTCTCATCCTTCACCCTCTCGTTCATTATCTATTTCTTCTTCCCTTCTCTGATTCAGTATCCAGACCTCCTTAGCTGCCCTCTTCCGAAGTCGTGTGCCCCTTTTAACCTCTCCCGTCTTTCTTTGACCTGGCTTCCTCCTCCAGGTTGACCTTCTTTTCCCGAGTGCTGCCTCCATCAGTCTTCCATCTTCATGTCCCACCTCTGATAGGGATTACTTTATCCCTATTAATTTTCTCCTCTGGTCCCTACTTCAGGCTCCATCCCGGGCTTCCCCCCCCCCCCCCCCCGCCCCCGCACCTTTCCTTGGCTTTCTTCATCCTCTCTCTTAACTTCAACTCATTGACACAGGAGCCCCACTCAGTACTCCCCCATCCACTCCTGCCCTGTCCTCCTGGCTGTTCCAATGAAAGGCACACTGTCCCATCTGCCCAGTTTGACGGTGTTTCCTTATACCAGGGACACTTTCCAAATTTGATGAGAACCCCATCTTATAGATCTAAGAACCTTGGTAAACCCTAAGCAAGATGAACACACACCCCTAACACTCAGCAACCAATTTACCGAGAACAAGTGATGAGGAGCAAAATCTTCAAAGCAGCCAGAAAAAAAAAGAAAAAGACCTAGAGGGACAAAGGTAATAAATACAACAGATTTCTCAGACACTATGCAAACCAGAAGAAAATGGAATGATACATTTTGAAGTGCTGAAAGAAAAAAAATTTTCAACCAAGAATTTCACATTTAAGGCACCTGGGTGGCTCAGTTGGTTAAGCGGCTGCCCTCGGCTCAGGTCATGATCCCAGAGTCCTAGAATGGAGTCCCACCTCAGGCTCCCTGCTCAGTGGGTAGTCTGCTTCGCTGCCCTTCCCCTGGCTTCTCTTCTCTCTCTCTCTCTCTCTTGCTCTCGCTCTGTCTCAAATAAATGAAATCTTAAAAAAAAAAAAAAAAGAATTTCACATCTAATGAAAATATCCTTCAAAAATTAAGGTGAGGAGATTGGTTTCCAGACATGATGGACTAAGATTCTGACAGGCAGGCAGACAGACACACACACACACACTCACACACACGTGCGCGTGCACACGCAAGCAGAAAGTGATGACAAAGCCTGGGAGGAAAAAAATCTACCTGAAGTTACTAGAGAATGAAGAGCAGCAAACAGATACTGATGGGGAAATCACCTGCACATGGCAGGGGGACATGGAAAACTGTAGGCATAAGCTCTCCTTCTTTGAGACTTTCAGCATGGGCTAAGTGCAATCTGAATAATGCACACAGCAGCAGCAGAGACACATGTGAAGGAAAACTTACCATAGTCCTGAAAAGGAAAGAGCCAGAGAGAGAATCCCTAGACTCTGTCCACCCATATCTCTGGATGATTTTTGAACAGCACATTATCGGAGACTCAAAGCAACTCAGCTCAGACAAAAGTTCTGAACAGACACAAGAAACAAAGTTTGAAGCTCAAACCCAGCCAAGGAAATTACCAGCTAAAACAAATGAAATAATATTCATAAGAGAAAAAGAACCCATAACCTCTACTACTTAGCATGCATAATGTCCCAAATTACCTGACACAGGAAAAATCAATTCAATGAAACACATTCTCAAGAGAAACAAAAATCAATCAAGTCCAATACTAAGATGAACCAAATCTTAGAATTAGCAGACAAGGATTTTAAAGTAGCTATTACAATGGCGCTAATTTGCTAGGGCTGCTATAACAAGTGTCACAAACTTGATGGCTTAAACAACAGAAGTTTATTGCCACACAGTTCCAGAGGCTAGAAGTCCAAGATCAAGGTGTCGGCAAGGTTAGCTCTTCTAAGGGCAGTGGGGGATAATCTGTTCCATGCCTCTCCTCTAGCGTCTGGTAATTTGTTGGAAATCTTTGCCATTCCTTGGCATGTAGAAGCTTCATTCCAATTTCTGCCTGCATTTTCACAAAGTCTTCACCCTGTGTATATGTATCTGTGTCCAAATTTCTCCTTTTTATAAGGACACCCGTCGTATTAGATTAAGGGCCCACCCTACTCCAGTATAATCTCATTTTAACTAATTATACCTTCCATGATCCTATTTCCAAATAGGATCACATCCTTATGTGCTTGGAGTTAGAACTTCAACGTAGAAGTTTTGAGGGAGAGGGTCACCTGGGTGGCTCAGTTAAGCATCGTACTCTTGGTTTTGACTCAGGTCATAATCTCTGGGTTGTGGGATTAAGCCCCACATCAGGCTCTGTGCTGAGTGTGGAGGCTTTTTAGAGTCTCTCTCCCCCTCTCCCTCTGTCTCCCCCAACTCGTGCATGCTCTCTCTCACTAAAAAAAAAAAGAAAAAAAAAAAGAAATTTTGAGGGAGACAAAATTTAACCAACAGCAATAATTAATCTCAGTAAACTATAAAACAAAACATGCTTTCAATGCATGAAATCACAGTATAGAAATGGGCAATGATGAGATATTGAAATGGTTTTTTTAAAAGATGGAAATTCTAACTAATAGTACACTGTATGTTAATTGATTTTAAATAAAATAAAGTAAAAATGGAAATTCTAGAACCAAAAAATACTATTTATGAAATAAAAAAATTATGGGATAGACATACAACTGAAAAGGAGATGGAAGGAATAACAAGTGAACTTGAAGATAGATTATTTGATAAAAGGCAGAAATTTACAAATTCAAATTATTTGATGAGAAATAAGCAGAAAAACAAAAAAAACCCATGCTGAGGCAAAGCAAATCATATTTAAGTTATTAAAGGTCAAAGATAAAGAATGAATCTTAAAAGTAGCAACAGAAAAACAACATATTATATACAGGAGGACAGCAATCTGATTAACAGCTAACTTCTTATCAGAAACATGTGAATCAGAAAAGAGTGGAACATCTTTAAAATGTTGAAAGAAAAAAATCTCTGCCCAGAATTCTACCTATATCCAGAAAAAGTATTATTGAATAATGAAGGTGAAATATGGATATTTTCAAATAAACAAAAACTATGAGCATTCATAACTTCAGTATAATAAATGGTAAAGTTCTTGTGGCTGAAGGGAAAACATAAAGGATGGTGAGATATGAGTTGTAAGTCTGTAAGATTTCAATTTTTTTAAGTGAAGTAGTACATTGTAACTATAACTATACTGTGACAGTTATGAATGAATGTTGAAATCAATAGGGCAACCCTATAAAAAATTTAACGAAGAATAACTACTTTTTTTTAATGAGGACTAACTACTATGTATAAGGTTGAATGTTAATGAGATTTACTGTGGTGATGATTTCACAATACATACAAACATTGAATCATTATGTTGTACATCCTAAACTAATATAATGTTATATGTAATTATACCTCAATTTAAAAAAAGAATAACTACAAATTCAACAGTAAACTTAAAATAAAAATCTAAAAAGATAATCAAAAAATCAGAAGGAGGGGACAGGAAGAGAATAACAAGAATAAAACACAGAAGAGCTAAATGGTTGTAACAGCTTGGAAGGAAGAAGTGAAACTATATCTTCACAAATGACATGATCTTATATGTAAAACACTAAGGAATCTACTAAAAAGCTTTTAGCACAAATAAGTGAGTGCACCAAGGTTACAAGATATAGGATCAATATAAAAATATCAATAGAAACTAGCAATAAGAATCTGAAATGAAATTACAAAAACAATCCATTTACAATCCATTTACAATAGCACCAAAACCCCCAAAATACTTAGGGATAACAAAGGAATGAGACAAAAAAAGAATGAGACTTAAACACTAAAAACTACAAAACATTGTTGAAAGAAATTAAAGAACACTTAAATAAATGGAAAGATAGCCTATGTTCATGGATTGGAAGCCTTACTATTGTTAAGATGTCATACTCCCTGCTATAGACTGAATTGTGTTCCCCTAAAATTTGTATAATGAAGTCCTAACCCCTGATGTGACTGTATCTGTATCTGAAAATAGGGTCTTTAGGAGGTAATTAAGATCAAATGAGGTCATAAAGATGGGGCTCTAATCAGATGAAAGACTGTGGCCTTATGATAAGAAAAAGAACTCTCTCTCTGTCTCTCTCTCTTTCTGTCTGTCTCTCTCGCTCCCATGTGAAGAAACAGTGAGAGGCAGCCATCTGTGGCCCAAGGAGAGATCTCTCACCAGAAACCAACCTTGCTAGTACTCTGGTCTTGGACTCCTAGTCTCCAGAATTATCACAATAAATTTAAGTTTATTGTCACCCAGTCTATGGTATTTTGTTATGGCAGTCTGAGCAGAATAAGATACTCCAAACTGGTCTATATATTCAATTCAATTCCTATCAAAATCCCAGCTGACTTTTCAGAAATGGAAAAGCTGATCCTAAAATTCATACGCAAATGCAAGGGGCCAAGAATAGCAAAACAATCTTTTAAAAGAAGAAAGAATTGAAGGACTTCTACATCCTGATTTCCAAACTTACTACAAAGAAACTGTAATCAAGACAGTGTGGTACCAGCATAAGAATAGGCATATAGATCAATGGAATAGAATTTAGGGTCTAGATATAAATTCATACATCTATGGTAAACTGATTTTCAACAAGAGAGACAAGATCATTCAATGGAGAAAGAATAGCCTTTTCAAAAAATGATGTTGGTATAAATAAATTGCCCCATGCCAAAGAATGAAATTGTACCCCTAATTCACACTGTATACAAAAATCAATTCAAAATAGGCAAACACATAAATGTGAGTTAAAACTATAAAACTCTTAGACAAAAACGGAGATATAAATATGACCTTAAATTAGGCAATGGTTTCTTAGCTATAACACAAAGCACAAGTAACAAAAGGGAACAAAGATCAATTTGGCTTCATTAAGACTAAAAGCTTTTCTGCAAGTAATACCATCAAGAAAGTGAAAAGATAAGTCACTATGCTGTTCATTAGCTCTCCAGAACTGACTTTTCTACTAGTTGCAACTTTGTACCTTTTAACACCATCTCCCCAATTCCACCACCTCCCAGCTCGTGGTAACCACAATTCTATTCTTTGTTCCTGCCTTTTTACATTCCACATATTAGTAATGTCATTTGATATTTGTCTTTGTCTGGCTTATCTCACTTCACATAATATCTTTAAGATCCAACCATGTTGTCATGAATGTCAGGATTTCCTTCTTTCTCATAGCAGAATAATATTCCATTATCACATCTTTGCTATCCATTCATCCACTGATGAACACTTAGGTTGTTTCCATATCTTGGCTGTTGTAAACAATGCTGCAATAAACATGGGAGTGCAGATAATCTTCTTGATATCCTGTTTTCATTTCCTTTGACTATATACCCAGAAGTAGGATTGCTGGATTGTATGGTAGTTCCATTTTTAATTTTTTGAGGAAACTCCATACTGTTTTCCATAGTGGCTGAACTAATTCATATTCCCACCAACAGTACATGGGATTTACTTTTTTCTCCACATACTCACTGACACTTGTTATCTCCGTCTTCTTGATGATAGCCATTCTAATGAGACAATATCTTATTGTGGTTTTGATTTGAATTTCCCCGATTAGTGATATTGAGCATCTTTTCATGTAATATCAGCCATTTGTATCTCTTCCTTGGAAAAATGTCTATTCAGTTCTTCTGCCCATTTTTTAATCAGATTTTTTGTTATTAAGTTGTATGCGTTCTTTAGATATTTTGGACATTAACCCCTTATCTGATACATGGATTGCAAATATTTCCTTCCACTCCACAGGTTGTCTTCATTTTGTTGATTGCTCCTTTTGCTGTGTAGTAACTTTTAAGTTTGGGGTACTCCCACTCATTTATTTTTCTTTTCTTGCTTGTGCTTTGGTGTCATATAAAAAAAAAAAATCAAGGCCAAGACTGATGTCAAGAAACTTCTTCCCTATGCAGTATGTTTTCTTCCAGGAATTTGATGGCATCAGGTCTTATGTTTAAGTTTTTAATCAATTGCAAGTTAATTTTTGTGAGTGATATGATAAGGTTCCAATTTTATTTTTCTACAGGTGGCTATGCAGTTTTCCCAGCACCATTTATTGAAGAGACTATCTTTTCCCATTGAGTGCTCTGGCTCCCTTGTCAAATATTAGATGACTCTGTATGCAGGGGTTTATTTCTTGTCTCTCTGTTCTGTTATATTGATCAATTTGTCCATTTTAATGTCAGTACCATCCTGTTTTAATTGCTACAGATTTGTAGCGCAGTTTGATTTTACACAAAAGTTACCAAAGCTATCCGATAGAGAAAAAATGGTGCTAGAACAATTGGATCTCTCTTTGTAAAAGATGAACTTCAACTCTTCTTCCACATCATGTACAAAATTAACTGAAAATACATTACAGATCTAATTGTATGAATGAAAATTATTAAAATTCTAGAAGGAAACATAGCATAAAATCTTTGTGATATTGGAGTAGGTCAAGATTTCTTAAGACACTCCAAAGAACAAAGTATAAAAATACTGATAAATATCAACTTCATCAAGATTAAAAACTTTTGCTTTTTCCAAAGACACAGTTAAGAAAACTAAATGTGAAACATAAGGAATAGCACGGAGAACATTAGGAGAAGGAAGGGGAAAAGGAAGGGGGGGAAATCAGAGGGGGAGGCTAACCATGAGACAGTAAGGACTCCGGGAAACAAACTGAGGGTTTTAGAGGGGAGGAGTGTGGGGGGATAAGTTAGCCCTGTGATGGGTATTAAGGAGGGCATGTACTGCAAGGAGCACTGGGTGTTGTATGCAAACAATGAATCATGGAACACTGCATCAAAAACTAATGATGTACTGTAAGGTGACTAATATAACATAATAAAAAAAAAGAAAACTAAATGGCAAGCCATACATTTGGAGAAAATTTTTGCCACACATATACTCACCAAAGGAATTATATCCAGAATATACAAATAACTCTTGCCATTCAATAATTAGAGGACAAGCAACCCACTTAAAATGGGCAAAATATTTTTTTATTTTAATGATTTTTTATTATGTTATGTTAGTCACCATACAGTACATCTAAAATGGGCAAAATATTTTAACAGCCATTTCACAAAGAAGATCTACAATAGCCAAAAGGCACATGAAAATATGTTCAACATAATTAATCATCAGAAAAATGCAAATTAAAGCACAATGAAATACTACTACATACCCACAAGAGTGATTAAAATTAACAACTTAAAATCTCATATATTGCTGATAGGGATGCAAAATGGTACAGCCACTTTGAAAAACAGTATGCGGTAACTTATAAACATACATTTACCATGTGACTAATAACTCCACTCATTTCAGTATTTATTTAAGAAGAAAGGAAACGTATGTCCACATAAAAATGTATGTCAATGCTCGAAGCAACATTATTCATAATAGTCAAAAGCTGGACACAATCCAAATGTTCACTCAACAGTGAACGGGTAAAAAAATATATATAATATAATCATATCATGGACCACTACTCAGCAATATAAAGAAACAGAATACATATGCAATAACATGGATGAATCTCAAACATTATGCTGTGAAGTCAAACACAAAATATTAGGTGATACATATCAATAGCATACACACTCCTTGTTGTAACCACCAAAAATATGCCCAGAGAGTGTCAAATATCCCCTGGGTAGGCACAATTTCCCCAGCTGAAGATCACTGGTTTAGACATATTTCAGTTTCTTGTACTTAACATATATATAAATACCTAAGACTGTTCTAAAAGCTTGTTCCGTTTAATTAAGAAGTCTTCATTAACAAGACATCTATTTAATTCCCTTTGGTGAGAGATAATTTATACCAATATATTTTCAGATGGAAGAGAAAGAAAGAAAAGAAAAGAAAAGAAAAGAAAAGAAAGAAAGAAGAAAGAAAGAGAAGGAGGGAGGGGGGAGGGAGGGAGGGAGGAAGAGAATATTTTATCAACTCTTTTACAGACCACAAGAACAAGTTGGAATAAAAAAGTAGCATATAAAAGAGAAATAAAGAAGCAGTATCTATTAAGAATTCTGATTAAAGATACAAAAGATTATTAAGCAACATTAGGTTTCTCAAAGGAGAATCATTATAAATATTCTGAGTTTTTCAAAATTTCCTTCTGAATTTTATCAGGATATCAGTATTGGGGTTTTTTTGTTTTGTTTTATTTTATTTTTGGATTTGGGGGCTTGGGGTTTTTGATGCCCAAATCCTTACAATAATGACCACCTTCTTTCTTTAGCCTTAATCAGAAATTCCTAAAGAAGCATTCATCTGGAACTATTCATTTGTTAGTTGCTTCATCAATAAGAGTTTTAGGGTCAGTTTCTGCTGCTTGCATCCAACAACCCTGAAGAACAGTGTATCATATTGAAAATAACTGTTCGTGAGTTTGCCTCAGAACCATTCTTGTTCACCTTTCAAACCCCCACATTTATAATAATTTCTGGTACATGCTCTGCAGGTGTTTCCCAGGCAGAGAAGTGTATCTAGCATGGATTTGACTTTGTTCTCTCTCGGTCTTCCCGGCTACTTCCTTTCTCGTGAATCTTTGGAAACATCACCCATGCTACTCACTAACTCAGCTCTATTTTTGAACACTCTGGACT
Source organism: Ursus arctos (assembly GCF_023065955.2). Lineage (NCBI taxonomy): Eukaryota > Metazoa > Chordata > Mammalia > Carnivora > Ursidae > Ursus > Ursus arctos. Next base: position 61,025,493 of record NW_026623100.1, on the reverse strand, counting down.
AGGAGGGACAGTTTATTTTTTTTCTCTTCCTAAATTTCTATTTCACCCCATAAAATAGAAACTTTTAGGAAGTATAGAGAAGAGAGAAGAGGGCTCCATTCTTCTCCCTTCACTTTATTCTCCCTAAAGAGGAGGTGCATAAAAGGGGTGGGCCCGGCTTGTATATCTGATGGGGAGATGTGGAGAAACGTAACTGTATATGCAGCCCAGGCTCCCCTTTCTCTTGTTTTCTGAGTAGCCCTCCTTGTGATGCAAGCAGTCTTCCAAGTGTTGCTTATAGAAATGGGCTCAGGCCCGGGGGTTGGGAGAGAAGCCCTGAGTTGTCTAAGTTCCTCCACCTTAGTTTGGGTAAACAAATTCAATTCAAGAGAAAAATACTAGGAAGTAAAATTGGAGCTACAGGTCAGAGCTTTGTTCTCCAAAGCAACTTTACCAATAAAACTGATATTTTGATGTTGTTGTTATTGTTGGGTTTGTTTTGTATGCAAGAACAAATTTTTAAAGGTTGATTACAAACAAATATTCCACTAATAGATGAATGGTATAAATATCTAAATTTTTTAGATTTCAGGACTCTTATTTATATAACACCAAAACTCATCTTATCTACTTGGAAAACTCCTATTCATTCTTCAAAACCCAGCTCAAACTTACTTCTATGAAGTTTTTCCAGGAAGAATTAATTACTTCCTGTTCTATGTTTTCATGGTACTTTCTGCAGGTCTTATTATATCACTTGCCACAGTTTACATGTTTCTTTTTTTTTTTTTTTACTTGAAAGAAGTTTTATTTTTTTTTCTTTCTCCAAATTTTTATTTAAATTCTAGTTAGTTAACATACACTGTAATATTGGTTTCAGACGTAGAATTTACTGATTCGTCACTTATATCTAACACTCAGTGTTCATCACAAGTGCCCTCCTTAATACCCAACACCCATTTAGCCCATGCCCCTCCCGCCTCCCCTCCAGCAACCCTTGGTTTGTCTCCATAATTAAGAGTCTATTTCCTGGTTTGCCTACCCCCGCCCCCAACCAAAGGATTTGTTCATCCGTTCTGTTTCTTAAATTCCATATTATGAGGGAATCATATGGGATTTGTCTTTTTCTGACTGACTTATTTCACTTAGCATAATAGTCTCTAGCTCCAGCCATGTCATTGCAAACAGCAAGATTTCATTCTTTTTTATGGCTAATATTCTATTGTATATGCATGTACCACATCTTCTTTATACATTCATCAGTTGATGGACCTTTGGGCTCCTTCCATAATTTGGCTATTGTTGATAAGGCTGCTACAAATATCAAAGTGCATGTAGCCCTTCAAATCAGTACTTTTGTATCCTTTGGATAAATACCTAGAGTGCAGTTGCTGGGTCATAGGGTAGCTCTATTTTTAACTTTTTGATGAACCTCCATACTGTTCTCCAGAGTGGCTGCACCGGTTTGCATTCCCACCAACAGTGTAAGAGGGTTCCCCTTTCTCTGCATCCTCACCAACACCTGTTGTTTCCTGTGTTGTTAATTTGAGCCATTCTGATAGGAGTGAGGTGATATCTCATCATATTTTTGATTTGTATTTCCCCAATGATGAAGGTTATTGAGCATCTTTTCATGTGTCTGGTAGCCATCTGGATATCTTCTTAGGAAAAATGTCTACTCATGTCTTCTGCCCATTTTTTAACTGGATTATTTGTTTTTGGGTAATAAGTTTGATAAGTTCTTTATATATTTTGGTTACTAACTCTTTATCAGATATGTGATTTACATATATCTTCTCTCATTCCAAAGTTTGTCGTTTAATTTTGTTGACTGTTTCTTTCACTGTGCAGAAGGTTTTTATTTTTTATGTAGTCCCAATAGTTTATTTTTGCTTTTGTTTCCCTTGCCTCAGGAGACATATCTAGTAAGAAGTTGCTACAGCTGATGTTAAGGAGGTTGCTGCCTATGTTCTTCTCTAGGATTTTTATGGTTTCCTATCTCACATTTAGGTCCTTCATCCATTTTGAATTTATTTTTGTGTATGGTGTAAGGAAGTGGTCCAGTTTCATTCTTTTGCAAAGCAATCTACACATTTCATGCAAGCCCTGTGAAAATACCACCAGCATATTTTACAGAGCTAGAACAAACAATCCTAAAATTTTTATGGAACCACAGAAGGTCCTGAATAGCCAAAGCAATCTTGAAAAAGAAAAGCAAAGCTGGAGGCATCACAATTCTGGACTTTAAGTTATATTACAAAGCTGTAGTGATCAAGATAGCACGGTACTGGCACAAAAACAGACACAAAGAACAATTGAACAGAATAGAAAACCCAGAAATGAACCTACAACCATATGGTCAACTAATCTTTGACAAAGCAGGAAAGAATATTGAATGGAAAAAAGACAGTCTCGGGGCGCCTGGGTGGCTCAGTCAGTTGAGCGTCCAACTCTTGGTTTCGGCTCAAGTCGTGATCTCACGGGCATGGGATGGAGGCTGGCGTCAGGCTCCCAGCTCAGAGGAGAGTCTGCTTGGAGATTCTCTCCCTCTGCCCCTCCTCCCACTTTCTCTCTCTTTCTCTCCCAAATATATAAAGAAATCTTTTTAAAAAGTCTCTTCAACAAATGGTGTTGGGAAAACTGTACAGCAACATGCAAAAGAGTTTTCACAAGTTTCTGTTTACATGGCTGTTTCCCCTGAAGAATGTGAGCCCCTTGAGGGCAATATTGCATAACTGTTAAGAAAATCGGCTTGAAGTCAAATGTGGATTCTTTTTTCTACCATAAAGAGCTGTATAATCCTGAGCATCAGACTTAAATTCCGATAATGATTTTCTACATCAGTAAAATGGGGGTATAATAATACTACAATGAACAGTAGTTTTTAAGATAAAAAGTGACAGAAACCTAACTCAAAATTTCTTAACCAAAAAACAAAAATGAAACTCTGTGTGTGTGTGTGTGTGTGTGTGTGTGTGTGTGTATTCATAAGTAGGAAGTTCAAGAAGTGGCTACCAGGCAAGAATGGATCCAGGGATCCATACTTGTCACTAGACTCTCCTATCACCATCTATTAATTCTAATTTCTTCTGCTTCATTTTCAGGAAGGGCATTCTAGCAGCTCCAGATTCAGCCAGGCCTTGGTTCTTGCAATCTTAGTAGATTCCTCTATGAAGAAATCATTCCCCTAAGAGAATTCTACCCCTGCTTAGGTCATATTCCTGGAAGGGATAAAGGCTACTCTTTTTCTTTCTTTCTGGTTGTTTTTTTTTTTTTTTTTAACTTTAACAAATTTTATTTTTTTTAATTAACATACAATGTATTATTGGTTTCAGAGGTACAGGTCTAGGATTCATCAGTCTTATAAAATACCCAGTGCTCATTACATCACATGCCCTCCTTAATGTCCATCACCCAGTTACCCCATCCCTCCACCCTTTTCCCCTCCTGCAACCCTCAGTTTGTTTCCTGTGATTAAGAGCCTCATGGGGCGGGGCGCCTGGGTGGCACAGCGTTTAAGCGTCTGCCTTCGGCTCAGGGCGTGATCCCGGCGTTACGGGATCGAGCCCCACGTCAGGCTCCTCCCTCTATGAGCCTGCTTCTTCCTCTCCCACTCCCCCTGCTTGTGTTCCCTCTCTCGCTGGCAGTCTCTATCTCTGTCAAATAAATAAATAAAATCTTTAAAAAAAAAAAAAAAAGAGCCTCATGGGGCGCCTGGGTGGCTCAGTTGGTTAAGTGGTTAAGCATCTGCCTTTGGCTCAGGTCATGATCCCAGGGTTCTGGGATCGAGCACCACATCGGGCTCCCTGCTCAGCAGGGAGCCTGCTTCTCCCTCTGCCCCTTCCCCCCACTCATGCTCTCTCTCTCTCTCTTGCTCTCAAATAAATAAATTAAAAATTTTTAAAGAGTCTCTTATAGTTTGTCTTCCTCTCTGGGTTCATCTTGTTTTATTTTTTCCTCTCTTCCCCTATGATCCTCTATTTTGTTTCTTTTCTTAAATCCCATGTATCAGTGAGATCATATGATAATTGTCTTTCTTTGATTGACTTATTTCACTTAGCATAATACCCTCTAGTTCCATCCACGTCCTTGCAAATGGCAAGATTTCAAATTTTTTGGTGGCTGAGTAATATTCCATTGTGTGTGTGTATGTGTGTATATATATATACATACATATATACACACATCACACATATGTGTGTATATATATACATATATACACACATACACACACACACATATATATACATATAACACATCATCTTTATCCATTCATCTGTCAATGGACATCTGGGTTCTTTCCATAGTTTGGCTATTGTGAACATTGCTGCTATGAACATTGCGGTGCAGGTGCCCCTTCAGATCACTACATTTGTATCTTTGGGGTAAATACCTGTAGTGCAATTGCTGGGTCATAGGGTAGCTCTACTTTTACTTTTTGAGGAACCTCCATACTGTTTTCCAGAGTGGCTGCACCAGCTTACATTTCCACCAACAGTGTAGGAGGGCTGCCCTTTCTCCCACCCTCTCCAACATCTGTTGTTTCCTGACTTGTTAATTTTAGCCCTTCTGACTGGTGTGAGGTGGTATCTCATTGTGGTTTTGATTTGTACTTTCCCGATGCCCAGTGATGTTTAGCATTTTTTCATGTGTCTGTTGGCCATTTGGATGTCTTCTTTGGAGAAATGTCTGTTCATGTCTTCTGCCCATTTTTTGATTGGATTATTTGTTCTTTGGGTGTTGAGTTTGGTAAGTTCTTTATAGATTTTGGATACTAGCCCTTTATCTGATATGTCATTTGCAAATATCTTCTCCCATTCTGTCAGTTGTCTTTTGGTTTTGTCTGCTATTTCCTTTGCTGTGAAAAAAGCTTTTTATCTTCATGAAGTCCCAATAGTACATTTTTGCCTTTGTTTCCCTTGCTTTTGGAGATGTGTCCAGCAAGAAGTTGCTGCGGCTGAGGACGAAGGGGTTGTTGCCTGTGTTCTCCTCTAGGGTTTTGATGGATTCCTGTCTCACATTTAGATCTTTCATCCATTTTGAGTCTATTTTTGTGTATGGTATAAAGGAATGATCCAGTCTTGTTCCTCTGCATGTGGCTGTCCAATTTTTCCAACACCATTTGTTGAAGCAATTGTCTTTTTTCCAATGGGTATTCTTTCCTGCTTTGTCGAAGATTAGTTGACCATAGAGTTGAGGGTCCATTTCTGGGTTTTATACTCTGTTCCATTGATCTTGTGTCTGTTTTTGTGCCAGTACCATACTGTCCTGATGATAACAGCTTTGTCATAGGGCTTGAAGTCTGGAATTGTGATGCCACCAGTTTTGGTTTTCTTTTTCAACATTCCTTTGGCTATTTGGGGTCTTTTCTCATTCCATACAAATTTTAGGATTATTTGTTCCATCTCTGTGAGAAAAGTTGATGGTATTTTGATAGGGATTGCACTGAATGTATTGACTGCTCTAGGTAGCATAGACATTTTCACAATATTTGTTCTTCCAGTCCAGGAGCATGGAATGTTTTTCCATTTCTTTGTATCTTCCTCAATTTCTTTCATGAATATTCTATAGTTTTCTGAGTACAGATCCTTTGCCTCTTTGGTAAGATTTATTCCTAGGTATCTTATCGTTTAGAGTTCAATTGTAAATAGGATCAACTCCTTAATCTCTCTTTCTTCTGTCTCATTGTTAGTGTGTAGAAATGCAACTGATTTCTGTGCATTGATTTTATATCCTGCCACTTTGCTGAGTTCTACCAATTTTGAGTTCTAGCAATTTTGAGTTCTAGCAATTTTGGGGTGGAGTCTTTTGGGTTTTCCCATAAAGTATCATGTCCTCTGTGAAAAGTGAGAGTTTGACTTCTTTGCCGATTCGGATGCCTTATATTTCCTTTTGTTGTCTGATTGCTGAGGCTAGGACTTCTAGTACCATGTTGAACAACAGTGGTGAGAGTGGACATCCCTGCTGGTTTCCTCACCTTAGGGGAAAAGCTCTCAATTTTTACCCATTGAGAATGATATTCGCTGTGGGCTTTTATATATAGTTTTTATGATACTGAGGTATGTTCCCTCTACCCTACATTGTGAATAGTTTTAATCAAGAAAAGATGCTAGGGGCGCCTGGGTGGCACAGCGGTTGGGCATCTGCCTTCGGCTCAGGGCGTGATCCCGGCGTTGTGGGATCGAGCCCCACATCAGGCTCCTCTGCTATGAGCCTGCTTCTTCCTCTCCCACTCCCCCTGCTTGTGTTCCCTGTCTCGCTGGCTGTCTCTATATCTGTCAAATAAATAAATAAAATCTTTAAAAAAAAAAAAAAGAAAAGATGCTATACTTTGTCAAATGATTTTTCTGCATCTATTGAGAGGATCATATGTCCTTTCTTTTATTAATGTGGTGTATCACATTGATTGATTTGCAGATGTTGAACTACCCTTGCAACCTAGGAATAAATCCCACTGGTTATGGTGCATACTCCTCTTAATGTACTGTTGGATCCTATCGGCTAGTATTTTGGTGAGAATTTTTGCATCCATGTTTATCAGGGATATTGGTCTGTAATTCTCCTTTTTGGTGGGGTCTTTGTCTGGTTTTGGGGTCAAGGTAATGCTGGCCTCATAGAATGAGTTTGGAAGTTTTCCTTCCATTTCTATTTTTTGAACCAGCTTCAGAAGAATAGGTATTAATTCTTCTTTAAATGTTTGATAGAATTCCCCTGGGTACAAGCTACTTTTAATGGGGTACATTTTGTGCCCATCCTACGGCCAGGAGGCCTCTATTGATAATCCCATGAAACCTAGAATTCACATGGTTGTGTATGTGTGTGTATACATGTGTGTACACTTGTATGCACACATGTGCATACACACACACACAGAGGTGGGAATTAGCCACAATTTAATGCAAAAACTAATAGTATTCAAACTACTTCAAGCAGAAAGGTCTGTCTTGCAGGGAATTACAAAGTTGTTAGAAGGGGCTCCAATAGTTAAAGTCAAGACACTACTACTGGGCTTCAAATTCACCTCACCATTGACTTCAAGTCACACCATTACAATTGACATGCAGAGGTCAGCACCTTAGTGTGGCCCACGAAGGTGGTGAACATACACTGGAAAGTGGGTTCTGGCAGCTGCAGAGACTCACTTCTGCAGAGCACTCCAAAAGCCACCACCAGGACAAACAGCCTGAATTTCATCTCCCTTTCACATTCTAAGCCTCATGAGAGTACATCTCAGTAGCAGGAACTAAATCATGTCTAGAACCCTAATTGCAAGGGAGTGTTAGACTACTCCTTGTAATACAAGGAGATCACAGGAGGGAGAGACATGGAAACTGACTACCAATAAATAACACTTAGCGCTGGCAACCAAAAGTAACAGATAACTGGTTTTCAATATCTATTTTATTTTATTTTAAGATTTTATTTATTTATTTGACAGAGAGAGACAGCCAGCAAGAGAGGGAACACAAGCGGGGGGGGGGGTGGGAGAGGAAGAAGCAAGCTCCCAGTGGAGGAGCCTGATGTGGAGCTCGAGCCTGATGTGGGGCTCAATCCCAGAACTCCAGGATCATGCCCTGAGCCGAAGGCAGATGCTTAATGACTGAGCCACCCAGGCGCCCCTTCAATATCTATTTTAATGCACACTTCACAGTTTAACACTTGAGCAACTGAAACATACGAACTATAATTGCTAATTTTTTTCCATATGTAATTCTAAATTCTTACTGTATTTTCAGTTTGGGGAAAGACTTCACATCTTTGTTCCCATGATTATTGTTATATAGTAGCTAAAAATTACTATAAATGAAAATATCAGAACTTCTATTTCCTAACAACTTGAATTCATTCCTGAAAAATGTGCTAAGTAAAGATATGTTAAATGGGTAAAAATTCCATTAATTTTAACAAGAAAAATCAAGATGAATTCTAAACTAAGATTGGACAAAGAAAAGTTGACCAAAAAAGTCAACTGAACACTGAAGTAACTTCATATACATAACACATAGCAATTTTTAAATGAATAAGTGAAGTTTGGACATAAAATGAAATTTAAAGAAGGTTTAATGTACTCACTAAAGAAAGTAAAGAAAACCTGATATGAGGGGATAATTGATGTAGAAGGGGGCCACAACAGAGTAATTCTTTGGAAGGCACATTTTTCTCTCTGCACCATTTTGTTCATAAATGTTTCAACCTTTGGGTGGCTTGTGATTATCTTATATTCAAAATGCACTTAATGTAAAGAAAAACAAATAGAATGAAATAAACATAAGAACATTTTGGAATGCATGGAGTCATGTACACATACATGAGACTTGAAAAACCATGCTACGTCTTCACCCTTCTTGCTTAGCATATACGAAAAAAGCAAAGTGTCTGGGGCTCATACAAACATGTTGTACAATTCAAATCTGTTCCGAATGTCAGTTCCTGATTAGAAACTGTTGTCAAGTACATTGATGAATCTTTGCCTAAAATCACAGTGTTGAAATATTACTTCTTAGCATTTATTTAATGTGCTTCATGGTGAAAATGTATAGAAAAAATTATCCAAAAAGCAGTCTTTTCAACAGTATGTCCCAAGGTCCTTAATTGAACAGTTGTGTAACCTAAGTCCATCCTTGAAAAATCCAAAGCACATACTTTCAGTAAATTCACTTGCAGTTAGAAAATGATCTTAGGGGGCGCCTGGGTGGCTCAGTCGTTAAGCGTCTGCCTTCGGCTCAGGGCGTGATCCCGGCGTTCTGGGATCGAGCCCCACATCAGGCTCCTCTGCTGTGAGCCTGCTTCTTCCTCTCCCACTCCCCCTGCTTGTGTTCCCTCTCTCACTAGCTGTCTCTATCTCTGTCAAATAAATAAATAAAATCTTTAAAAGAAAAAAAAAGAAAATGATCTTAGGCTTATAGAATCACTTTAAGAATTAAAAAAATTAATGTGTGTAAAGTACTTGGAACTGGGTTTGACACATAGCAAGGATTTAATGCTATTAGATAATATTAGTCTCAAATTATACTTTATTCATATTTTAAACTCATACATTTCTTAATTGTGTGATGTTCCTTGCCCAATTTCTTTTTTTTTAGATTTTATTTATTTATTTGACACAGAGAGAGACAGCAAGTGAGGGAACACAAGCAGGGGGAGTGGGAGAAGGAGAAGCAGGCTTCCCACCAAGGAGGGAGCCTGATGCGGGCCTCGATCCCAGGACCCTGGGACCAAGACCTGAGCCGAAGGCAGACACTTAATGACTGAGCCACCCAGGCACCCCCCTTGCCCAATTTCAAATCAAATTAAAAGTCTTACTGTGGGGGCGCCTGGGTGGCACAGCGGTTAAGCGTCTGCCTTCAGCTCAGGGCATGATCCCGGTGTTACGGGATCGAGCCCCACATCAGGCTCCTCCGCTATGAGCCTGCTTCTTCCTCTCCCACTCCCCCTGCTTGTGTTCCCTCTCTCACTGGCTGTCTCTATCTCTGTCAAATAAATAAATAAAATCTTTAAAAAAAAAAAAAAAGTCTTACTGTGATGTGCCTGGGTGGCTCAGTTGGTTAAGCATCTGCCTGTAGCTCAGGTCATGATCCCAGGGTCCTGGGATCTAGCCCTGTATTGGCTTCCTGCTCAGTGGGGAGTCTGCTTGTCCCTCTCCCTCTGCCCCTCCCCACACTTGTGCTCTCTCTCTCTCAAATAAATAAACAAAACCTTTAAAAAATAAATAAAAGTAAAAAATAAAAGCCTTACTTGTGAAACTTATTTACACTAGACTGGTCTGGGGGCAGGACAACAGAAAACACTGCCCCAACACCAATCTAACAAGCACTGAATTATAAACAATAGCAGTCTACCAATGGGGAAAGGGCAACAGTGTATAAAGTGGTATGCTCTGTGGTGTAGGCATGTAGGAAAGGCTAGAAGTTGAGACGGGACCAAAAACATCAGCATAAACTTACTCACATCCTAGCCTTCACCCAACATACAGAGGGATTTGAAAACAGTGATGCACTAAAGGTAGCCATAGCAGCAACAATAGCCAAACCTCATTTTCTGAACAGACTGATTCAACTCACAGACATGAACAGCCAAGCAGAATAAGATATGTTCTCCTTTCCAGACATACATATTATTTACCTCAGATTCTAGTGTTCTGCATACAATGTCCAACATTCAACCAAGAAATCTGAGACACACAAAAAAAGCAAGAAATAAACAACCCATGAAAAGAGAGAGTACAATCAACAGAGACAGACACTGAGATAACTCATATGTTGAATGTATCAGGCAGACAAGTTAACATAACTGCAATTAATGCTAGTTGATCATGGAAAAGGTGAACAGTATGAATGAACAGGAAATTTTCAGAAGAGTGATGGAAACTACAAGAAGAAGTTAAATGGAATGCTACCAATAAAACATAAGAAAATAGAAATGAAGAATTGTTTTCATAGGCTTATTAGTAGATTGAATTCCAAGAAAAAAATTACTGAGCTTGGAGATAGGCTTTACATAAACATAGTTTGAACAGTCTATTTAAGATAATAATTTTTCTTTCATCACATACAAAAATTCTACACTGTTACTTCTCCTTCCATACTTTATGCTACTGATGTCACACCTTATGATTATATTGTGCATCCATTCACAAGTTATTGTAGTTATACTTTTTATACTATAAAATATATATACTAGAGATAAATAATACTAGAAAAATAAATATCTAGAGATAAAAATGATTTACACAACACCATTACAGTATTAAGGCATTCTGAATTTGACTATATATATATATATATACCTTTACCACTGAGTTTTACACTTTTATATGTTTTCATGTTGTCACTTAGTGTCTTTTTGCTCCAACTTGAAGAACTCCTTTAAGCATTCCTTGTGAGGCAGGTCTAGTGACAATGGACTCCCTTAGCTTTTGTTTGTTTGGGAATATCTTTATTCCTCCATCATTTGTGAAGGACAGTTTTATCAAGTACAGTATTTTTGTCTGGCAAGTTTTTTACTTTCAGCACTTTGAATATATCATCCCATTCCCTCATGGCATGCAAGGTTTCTACAGAAATCCACAGACACCCTTATAGGGGTTCCCTTGTATGTGATGAGTCATTTTTCTCCTGCTTTTTCAAAATTCTCTTTGACTTTTTTAAAAAAGATTTTATTTTAGAGAGACAGAGAGAGAGAGAGAGAATGTGTGTGAGTGGGGGGAGGGGCAGAGGAAGAGAGAGACTCTCAAGGAGACTCCACACTAAGCTCAGAGCCCAATGTGGGGCTCAATCCCACAACCATGATATCAGGACCTGAGCCAAAATCAAGAATCAGGCTCTCAACCAACTGAGTTGGCTGGACAGGCACCCCTCTGTCTTTGACTTTTAACATTTTTTATTATAATGTGTCTCAGACTAATCATCTTTGGGGTGATCTTGCTCAGGGTCCTTTGAGCTTCCTGTACCTAGATAGCTCTTCTAAGATTTATGATTTCTCTTCTACTGGGCTTCTCATGATGCAAATATTCATTTGCTTGATGATGTCCCATAATTGACGTAGGCCTTCTTCACTCTTTTTCATTCCTTTTTCTTTGTGTTCCTCTAAGTAGCTACTTTCAAATGATCTGCCTTGGAGCTTACTGAGTCTTTCTTCTGCATGATCAAGCCTGTCGCTGAGGCAATCTATTAAATTCTTCAGTTCTATCATTGTATTCTTCAGCTCCAGGATTTCCATTTGGTTCTTTTTTATGGTTTACACTTCATTAAATCTCTAATTTTGTTCATGCATTGTTTTCCTGATCTCATTTAGTCGTCTATCTGTTCTCTTGCATTTCACTGAGTTTCCTTAAGATTTTTAACTGTCAGGCAAATCATATCTCCATTTCTTTGGAGTCAGTTATTGGAGTTTTATTAATTTCTTTTGGTGGTGTCATATTTGTCTGATTCTTCATGCTCCATGTAGATTCGCATTGGTGTCTGCATTTGAAGGAGCAAATACCAGTCTTTACAGACTGATTTTGACTGGTATTGACTGTCTCCTTTCTATTTCCTAGGTCAATGGGATTACCTCCAGAACCACAGTTATGTTAGGGTGGAGCCAGTTTTGGGGCTGTCGCTGAGTCTGCAATGAGGTCCATAGGTGATGGGATCATCACCAGGGTTTGGGGAGGCATGGATCCCATCTGTAGCTGGGTGGATGAGACTGCCTCTAGTACTTTTTTAGTAGGGTGGTACTGGGACAAAGGTCCACAGTTGGATCCTCAGACAAGTGTGGTTACAACCAGGTCCCTAGAAGAGCTACTGCCTGGTCAATTGATGGGTCCCTGGAGGGAAGGACTGGCCCTGAACCATGGCTGAAAGGGGCTGGAATCAAGCCTCAGGGATGTTCCAGATTCCATAGCCAAGACTGAGGTCTGCAGACCTGGCTCTGGTGGCATGGATGGTGTGTCTCCCACCAGGTCCCTGGGAAGACTGGCCTGCTCCCTGATTATGGTTGAAGTGGTTGGAGCCATGTGTAGAGATATTTTAGGATCTTGTGAGGTATAGACACAAGTGTCTACCACCAAGGCTCTGTGCCAGCAGGACTTCTCATGGACTGTGGCTGGGAGGGGCTAGAGCCAAGGATAGGGCCCTTCTAGAATCTACAGTCTGACCAAGTTTTGTAGGCTTACCTCCAAGGTTTCCCACACTATGGCTAAGTGGGACTAAGGCTGGTTCATAGGCCATTTCAGGGTTCAAGCTGGGGCCAAGGCCTATATGTGTATTACCTGATGCACAGGTGGGCATGACTCCACCCAGGTCCCTAGGTACATGGTGCTGGTGACAGAACCAAAGCCAAATACAGTTGTAGCTCAGTTTTCGGGGGTATGGAGCTGTTCTGAATCTGTAGCCAGCACTATGGTTGAAAAGTCCACAACCTGGGTGTGGGCCTGGCTTCTCAAAATGGCTCTCCTTAGTCTTAGATGGCCCAAGGGTTTGTAATCTCCTACCTGGAACCCATAGCTCCCACAAAAGCACTCCTGTCCATGGATGGATGCTAAATTATTATTGTTGAGGGAGAATATGAGTAAGGGATGTCTTACTTGGCCATCCTGCTAATGTCACTCCAGAATTATTTCACTCTTTCTAACAAATGCATAAGGGTTTATTCTATGGATGTGCCTGATTTTTTTAGGTACATGAAGACCGTTTCTGCTATTTTGCTATTACAAATAACCTTGTGTATTCATGTGTATATATTACCCTGCACAAGTATGAGTGTGTCTGTAGGATGAATTCCTAGAAGTAGAATTGGGCCAAAGGGTGCATGCCTGTTTTATTTTGCTAACAGTACCAAATTGCCCTCCTTACAGGTTTTTAACAATTTACATCCCATCCTCAGCAACATATGAGGATTATTCACTGTGAAACTGCTATGTGAAGAGGGCTGAATTGCCCAATATGTAAATTCAGCATGTGCCAAATGCACCAGCATAGTAAAAGCATTTAAAAATGACCAAAAAAAAAAAGTTTTAGAAATCTGTTATTTGAATTTGCAAAAGAAGAATTTAAATAGTCATCATGGGAAAAAAAACTTTACCAATTTTGTGATTTAGTTCTGTTTTCTATTTGAATTACATGTACAAGGAGACATGATTATGTTTCAGCAGCTAAACCAGTAAAGGTCTAATCCAACCATGTGTATGTGGGTGATTCCCTAAGTAAACAAGTGACCCTAGTAAGTCAACCAGAAACCAACATAGCAATAACATCCACAGTCTGAAGCTTGAGTTAGCCAGAGTTGATTTCTGTTGCTTATTATGGACCCAATTTCATGCCAGGCCACATCAAAGGCAGTCAGACTCCATTACTTTTCAGCCCATATGTGAGTTCCCTTTAACACATACATTAGTTGTTGGACCAACAGTTAGATCAGAGTCACATTTCTTAAAAAGTTCACTTTTCTCAAAAGAGGGCAGCTTAGCTACTGGATACTTCATGGCCATTTCTGGTTTGAACATCTATGCACTTGAACCTAAACATCGTTAGAAATATGCACTCCTTTCCTTCAGACATATAAAATTTCTGAGCTTTAATTCTATTTGAAACTTCCAATTCACAATATGAAAATATGCTTCACCTTCTCGGTAGCATTATGGAATATTTATTTGCAATTTTTCCTATACAGTTTTACATGTGTCAGTTCTCATGGCACCTACATTCTTAGGAAAGACTAGCAGAAAACACAATACCCTTGGAGGTCCTCTTATATATGCTTTTCTTTCTTGGGTTTCCCACTTCAGCCAGCAACTGAAATTCACAGCCCTCTAAATAAACAGGTGCCTCAATTCCACAGATGGACTGTGTACTTATTTCTAGAACCTAACACATTTTCTAGTACATAACATTTCTAATTTGGAGTGGATTGTTGGTCAATGCTTTTATCTCTCTCACAGTTTAAGCAGCTCTTGGCTATTCTATTTCCCTTGGACTTGATCTTAATACTTAAAGACAAGGATGACTTTTTTTTACTCAGCCATATTTCATGGAAGAGAAAGAATGACAATCAGTTGACTCAATACCTTATTGATTACCTACATTGTAGAGATATGTCACCCACTGACTCCTGACATATTAGACAGGACGATTCCTGTTGAAAGCAATTGATACCCAATTCCCATTCCCTTGTATATTCAACTGTAGGCTTCTGTTTTCCCAATAAGAACATTAAAAATTAAAAAATATATTTTAGCCCATATGAATATATTTGCTTTTAGAAATTAAGATAAAGTGGTCAAATTTCTATGTATAATACTTGACTTGTTATTTTTATTACATATATATTTTAAATTATATAAAAATAATATAAATTATCACACTAAATATTTTTAAAGACATTCTATGTATTTCTTTAAATCACTTTAACTAAATTCTTCTGATGCTTCTTCTTACTATCACTCAGTCACTCAACACTGTTTCCCAGAGTATGTCATCACTTCTAGGTTTTTCAGATTTAGAATTTTTTTGGATCTGTACATGATACTATCTCTGGAAGTTTTATCCCAATCTATAAGAATTATCACATAATGTAGAACAGGAGGCTTTTTCCCCATTCACCCGAGAAGTATAAATTTCTAAAGCCCAAAATAACATTTCATTGTATTGTTATAATGACTGAAACTGTGTAAAATTTCTGTCTTTTTTAAATCATTTTTAATCAAATACACTATCAGCACTCAAGACTAGTCCTGGATTGAGGTTATTTCAGCTCATGTGAGCCCTGAAGAGTAGTTTGTTATTCAAAATGAAGCAATTAAGAGGATGTCCTAAATATGATAAACTCTTTTCCGAGGTATAATTGTAGGGAGAAAAACCTTGCTTTAGTAGGGCACATATGGCCGCTCAAACAAATAAACAAAAAAGCAGTGGGGGGGGGGCAAAATTGGGAAAAGGTAGAAGAAACCTAGGAGAATTATAGGATGGGTCTCTAAAGTGAAGAAAGAACAGTAAAGACTAGAGCAAGGGTTCAAGATGGTGACGTAGGAGATCCTGAGCTTATCTTCTTTCATGGACACACTAAATCTACAGCTACATATGGAACAATTTCCTCTGAAACAAACCCCAGAGCTAGCTGAGTGAATCCTACGCATCAGGCTACCAAGAAAAAGACCCATATTGAAATGGGTAGGAGAGGCTGAGTCATAATCTCACCTTAAATCCCACCCCTTGTGCAGCAATGCACAATCAGGAGAAAACTCACAATCCCAAGCTTCTACCTGAGGAGAAAAGGGGTTGAACACCATATCTGGCACCCCAATGTTTAAGGTCTGCAATTGCAAGACAAGTTCCCAAAACATATAGCTGTGAAAGCCAGGAGGGTTTGTGTCCACAAGGTCCACAAGGCTATAGCAGTCTGAGAAACAGTTCTTAAAGGTCATGTGTACTTACCCACCCCAAGACCCAGCACAGAGACAGCCTATTGAAAAGTACCCAGTCTTTCTGTGAAAGAGTTCTATTTGCTTATCTTTAATCTTTGTCATGAAGGGCAAGCATCCAATTTAACACACATCTGGAAGCCTACTTAAATACTCTCCAAAGGTGGAGGCAACAGGATGCCATCTTTTTCTGTCCCTCTGCCTTACTCCAGGTCACCAGGATCTCCCAGAAAGGAGTTGGTGCACTCATTTGGCACCCCAATATTTGCAGCTTCCACCCAAAGAAAACCTCCTAATCACCTGGCTCTGGTGCACTGTGGAATTTATGCTAGTGGTTACCACAAGACTATAAAAAATGGATAAAGTGTTCTTAACTGGCTATATACTCCATGGCACAGCACAGAGGCAATAGACTGAAATATCCAATCTTCCTGTGAAAGAGGACCAACTCCATAGCTGTAGCCTGAAAAGCAGAGTCCTAGTTAAACACACATCTAAGAGCCAACTATCATCCTCTCCAAAGACTTGGAGAGTGGGTGCTATCTTCACACTTTCCCTCTGCCTTGCCCCAGGTCACTTACCTCCTAAAAAGAAGCTTGCACATACCACTGATGCACTGATTTTTGTCACTGGGAATATACCTTGATTGATTGACTTTGGTGGCCAGTGGGGCTCACATTCATGGGTTCCATCAGACTGTAACAAATGGAGAAACAGTCCTTAACCAGCTATCCTTTACCTCCAGTGCATAGTGCAGAGATAGGAGATTGAAACACAGGTATAATAAAATAGCCAAAAAACAATTAACAAAATGGCAATAAGAACATACCTATCAATAATTACTTTAAATGCAAATGGACTAAATTCTCCAATCAAAAGTCATAGAATGACCGAATAATTTTTTTTTTTTTTAAGTAAGACCCATTTATATGCTGCCTCCAAGAGACTCATTTCAGGTGTAAGGACACACACAGACTGAAAGTGAAGGGATAGACAATTATATTTGATGCAAATGGAAACCAAAACAAAGCTGGGGTAGCTATACTTATATCAGACAAAATAGACTTTAAGACAAAATCTGTAATAAGAGACAAAGAAGGAAAGGAGCAAATCCAGCAAGAGGATATCCATTTGTAAATACTTATGCATCCAACACAGGAGCAGTTAAACATACAAAGCAAATATTAACAGACTGAAAGGAAGAGAGAGACATAGATTGTTAACAATAACAGTAGGGGACTTTAATACCCCATTGTCATCAATAGATAAATCATCTAGACAGAATATCAATAAGGAAACAGCGGATTTATTTTTATTTATTTATTTCTTTAATCTTTTATTATGTTATGTTAGTCACCATACAGTACATCCTTAGTTTTTGATGTAGTGTTCCATGATTCACTGTCTGCGTATACCATCCAGTGCTCCATGCAATATGTGCCCTCCTTAATACCCATCACCAGCCTAGCCCAATCCCCCACCCCTCCAACTAAAACCCTCAGTTTGTTTCCCAGAGTCCATAGTCTCTCATGGTTCATTCCCCTTCTGCTTACCCCCCCCTTCATTCTTCCCTTCCTTCTCCTACTGATCTCCCTGCTATTCCTTATGTTCCACAAATGAGTGAAACCATATGATAATTGTCTTTCTCTACTTGACTTATTTCACTTAGCACAATCTCCTCCAGTCCCATCCATGTTGCTGCAAATGTTGGGTAATCGTTCTTTCTGATGGCTGAATAATATTCCATTGTATATATGGACCACATCTTCTTAAACCATTCATCTCTTGAGGGGCATCTCGGCTCCTTCCAGAGTTTAGCTATTGTGGATAATGCTGCTATGAACATCGGGGTGCATGTGGCCCTTCTCTTCACTACGTCTGTATCTTTGGAGTAAAAACCCAGTAGTGCAATTGCTGGGTGATAAGGTAGCTCTATTTTTAACTTTTTGAGGAACCTCCACACTGTTTTCCAAAGTGGCTGTACCAACTTGCATTCCCACCAACAATGTAGGAGGGTTCCCCTTTCTCCACATCCTCTCCAACATTTGTTGCTCCTTGCCTTGTCCATTTTTGCCATTCTAACTGGCATAAGGTGGTATCTCAGTGTGGTTTTGATTTTAATTTCCCTGATGGCTAATGATTTTGAATATTTTTTCATGTGTCTGTTAGCTTTTTGTATGCCTTCATTGGAAAAATGTCTGTTCATATCTTCTGCCCATTTTTTGACTTGATTATTTGTTTCTCATGTATTGAGTTTGAGAATTTCTTTATATATCTCGGATACCAGCCTTTTATCTGTAGTTTCATTTGCAAATATCCTCTCCCATTCTGTGGGTTGCCTCTTTGTTTTGATGACTGTTTCCTTTGCTGTGCAGAAACTTTTTATCTTGATGAAGTCCCAAAAGTTCATTTTTTCTTTTGTTTCCCTTGCCTTTGGAGACATGTCATGAAAGAAGTGGCTGTGGCCGATGTCAAAGAGGTTACAGCCTATGTTCTCCTCTATGATTTTGATGGATCCCTGTCTCATGTCGAGGTCTTTCATCCATTTGGAGTTTATCTTTGTGTATGGTGTGAGAGAGTGGTCAAGTTTCATTCTTTTGTATATAGCTGTCCAGTGGCTTTAAATGACATGTTAGGCCAGATGAACTTAACAGACATATATGGAATGTTGTACCCAAAAGCAACAGAATACAGATTCTTCTCAAGCAAACATTCCTGATGACAGATCATATGTGAGGTCACAAAACAAATATTAATAAATTTAAGATTGAAATCATATCAACCATCTTTTCCAACCATGATGGTATCAAACTAGAAATAAATTACAAGAAAAAAACTCACAAATATGTGCAGATAAATTCACAAATATGAGATAATGAATCTCCAAATCTCAAATCTCATAATCTCAAAGATAAATTTACAAATATGTGAAGAAAAATTCACAAATATGTGGAGATAAAACATGTTACTGAACAACAAATGGATCAAAGAAGAAATTAAAAGAAAAATAAAAAATACATAAGAAATAGCAGGCAGATCAGTAGGAGAAGGAAGGGAAGAATGAAGGGGGGGAAACAGAAGGGGGAATGAACTATGAGAGACTATGGACCCTGGGAAACAAACTGAGGGCTTCAGAGGGGAGAGGGTAGGGGATTGGGCTAGGCTGGTGATGGGTATTAAGGAGGGCACATACTGCATGGAGCATTGGGTGTTATATGCAAACAATGAATCATGGAACACTACATCAAAAACTAAGGATGTACTGTATGGTGACTAACATAACATAGTAAAAATTTAAAAAAATAAAAATAAAAAAAATACCTTGAGACAAAAGAAAATAAACATATGACATACCAAAACTTCTGGGATGCAGCAAGAGCAATTTTAAGAGGAAAATTCATAGTGACAAATGCCTGCATCAAGAAACAAGAAAAAAATCTTAACTAAACAACCTAATTTTACACCTGAGGGAAGCAGAAAGAGAGGAACAAACCCAAATTTAGAAGAAGGAAGGAAATAACAAAGATCAGAATAGAAACAGATGAAACAGAAATTTAAAAGATAGAAAATATCAATGAAACTAAGAGATGACTTTTTTGAAAAGATAAATAAAATGTGCTAAACTTTTGCTAGACTTTCCAAGAAAAAAAGAGAGCATTCAAATAAATAAAATCAGAAATGAAAGCAGACACATTACAACTGATACCACAGAAATACAAGGGATCATAAGAGCTACTATGAAAAATTACACACTGATGAATTGAACAATCTACATGAAATGGATATATTCCAAGAAACATAAAACCTACAAAGACTGAATCATGAACAGAAAATCTAAATAGACTGATTACTAGTAAGAATGAATCAGTAATCCTCCCAACAAACAAAAGCCTAAGACTAGATGGATTTACTGGTGAAGTCTACCAAACATGTAGAGAAAGAAGAACTAATACTAGCTTCTCTCAAACACTTCCAAAAAATAGAAAAGTAGGGAACACTTCCAAATTCATTTTACAAGGCCAGCATTAACCTGATACCAAAACAAGAATGCTACAAGAAAAGAAAATTACAGGCCAATATCTCTGATGTGTATAGATGCAAAATTCCTCAACAGACTATTAAGAAACTAAATTCAACATCACATTAGAACCATGATGAAATGGGATTTATTCTAGGGATACAAGGATGGTTCAACATTTGCAAATCAATCCATATGATACATCACATTATCAAAATGAAGGACAACAATCAAATGAGCATCTCAATAGATGCAGAAAAAGCATTTGACAAAATTCAACATCCTTTCATGATTAAAACTCTAAACAAATTGGGTAGAGAGGGAAAATACCTCAACATAATAAAGGCCATATATGAAAAGCCCACAGCTAATATTATACTCAATGGTGAAAAGCTGAAAGCTTTTCCTCTAAGATCAGGAACAAGACAAAGATGCCATTCTTTCCACTTTTACTAAACGTAGCATTGGAAGCACTAGCTAGAGTGATTAGGCAAGAAAAATAAATAAAAGGCATCCATATCAGAAAGGAAGAAGTAAAACTGTCACTATTTACAGATGACATTACATATAGAAAACCCTAAAGACTCCACCAAAAAACTATTAGTAACAAATTCAGTAGAGTTGCAGTACATAAAATCTATATATAAAAATCTGCTGTATTTCTATGCATTATTAACAATCAGAAAGAGAAACTAAGAAAACAATGCCATTTACAATTGCATCAAAAATAAAATACCTAGAAATAAATTTAACCAAAGAAGTGAAAGATTTATAAACTGAAAACTATAAGACATGATGAAAGAAATTGAAGAAGACACAAATAAATGGAAAGATATTCCATACTCATGCATTAGAAGAAAATTAATATTATTAAAATGTGCATACTACACAAAGCAAGCTACAGATTCAATGTAATCCCTATCAAAACTCCAATGGCTGCTATAAACTTTGGGGTGCATGTATCCCTTTGAATCATTTTTTTTTTTTTTTTTGTCCTTTGGATAAATACCTAGCAGTGCAATTGCTGGATCACAGGGTAGTTCTATTTCTAACTTTTGAGGAAACTCCATGTTTTCCAGAGTGGCTGTACCAGTTTGCATTCCCACCAACGGTGTAAGAGGGCCTTTGCATCCTCGCCAGCACCTGTTGTTTCCTGTGTTGTAAATTTTAGCCATTCTGATTGGTGTGAGGTGTTATCTATGTGTCTGTGTATATATATATACACACACATATACATATATACATATGTTTGTGTATATACATATACATATGTGTGTGTATATATATGTGTATATATATATGCATATACATATATATGTGTGTGTATATATATATATATAGCCACAAAAAAAATGAAATCTTGCCATTTGCAATGATGTGGATGGAGCTAGAGATTATTATGCTAAGTGAAATAAGTCAGAGAAAGATCAATACCATATGATTTCACTCATATGTGGAATTTAAGAAACAAAACAAATGAACTTGGGGCGAAAAAAGAGAAGAAAACCAAGAAACAGACTCTTAATTATAGAGTACAAACTGATGGTTACCACAGGGGAAGTGGGTGGAGGGATGGGTTATGTAGATGATGGACGGGGATTAAGGAGGGCACCTGTAATGAGCACTGGGTATTGTGTGTAAGTGTTGAATCACTAAGTTCTACACCTGAAACTAATATGCTAACTTACCTAACTGGAATTTAAATAAAAACATGGGAAAAAAAGAAAAGAAAAGAAAAAGTTCCAATGGCATTTTTCACAGAACTAGAACAAACAATCCTAAAATTTATATGGAACCACGAAAGACCCCCAACCGTCAAAGAAATTTTGAGAAAGAAGACTAAATCTAGAGATATCATACTTCCTGATTTCAAACTATATTACAAAACATAGTAATCAAACCGTATAGCACTGGCATAAAAACAGACATATAGATCAGTGAAACAGAATAGAGAATCCAAAAATAAACCCACACACGTGGAATCAATTAATTTATGACAAAGAAGCCAAACATACACTATGGGGAAAGGACAGTCTCTTTAATAAACAGTGTTGAAGAAACTGGACAGCCACATGCAAAGAATGAAACTGGACCATTTTCTTACATCTCTTACACAAAAATTAACTCAAAATGGATTAAAGACTTGAACATATGACCTGAAACCATAAAATCCCTAGAAGAAAACATAGGCAGCAAGTTCCTTAACATCGGTCTTGTTATGATTTGAAACAAAAAGATTTGAAACAAAAATGAAGACAATAATAGCAAAAATATACAAGTAAGACTACATCAAACTAAAAAAGCTTCTGCACAGCAAAGGAACTCATCAACACAATGAAAAGTTAACCTACTCAGTGGGAGAAAGTATTTGTAAATCATATCAATGATAAGGGACTAATATCCAAAATATAGAAAGAAATCATGCAACTCAATAGTAAAATCATCATCATCCAATTAAAAATGGGCAGAGGATCTAAATAGACCTTTTTCCAAAGAAGAGATATAGCTGGCCAACAAGTACACAAAAAGAGGGTCAACATCACTAATCATCAGGGAAACACAAATCAAAACCACAGTGAGATATCAATTCACATCTGTTAGAAAGGCTGTTACAGGGGCGCCTGGGTGGCTCAGTTGTTAAGTGTCTGCCTTCGGCTCAGGGTGTTATCCCAGGGTCCTGGGACTGAGCCCCACATTGGGCTCCTTGCTCCGCTGGGAGCCTGCTTCTTCCTCTCCCACTCCCCTGCTTGTGTTCCCTCTCTCGCTGGCTGTCTCTCTCTCAGTCAAATAAATAAATAAAATCTTTTTTTAAAAAAAGACTGTTATAAAGAAATAACAAATGTTGACAAGGATATTGAGAAAAAGCAACCCTTGTATTTTGTTGTTGAGAATGTAAATTGGTGCAGCCACTGTGGAAAACCATGTAGTGGTTCCTCAAAAAATGAAAAATAGAACTACTGTATAATCCAGCAATCCCACTTCTGATTACTTATCTGAAGGAAACAAAAACACTTACTTGAAAGACATATGTACCCCCATGTTCATTGCAGCATTATTTACAATGGCCAAAATATGGAAGCAACCTAAGAAAATGAATTTTAGTTATATATATGTATATATTATAAGGAATATTATTCACCCATAAAAAGAAGAAAAACCAGCCATTTGTGACAACATGGATGGGTGATGGACCTTGAGGGCATTATGCTAAGTGAAATAAGCCAGACAGAGAGAGACAAAACTGTATGATCTTACTTATATGTGGAATCTTTTTTTAAAAAATAAACTCATGGATACAGAAAACAGTTCAGGAAGGAGGTAGGGATGGGCAAAAGACAACTAACTTCCAGTTGTGAAATATATAATACCAAGGATGTAAAGTACAGGATGGTGAATATAGTTAATACGACTATATTGCATTTTTGGAAGTTATTAACAAGATATATCTTAAAAGTTCTTATCACAAGAAAAAACATTTTGTTACTATGTGTGGTGATTGAAATTAACTAAATTTATGGTGGTGATTATTTCACAATAGATACAACTTTCAAATCATTATGTTATATATAATATAACTAACCTAATGTTATATGTCAATTATATCTTTATTATATTTTATTGTATTTCTTTTTTTAATTTTTATTATGTTATGTTAGTCACCATACAGTACACATTAGTTTTTGATGTAGTGTTCCATGATTCTTTGTTTGTGTACAACACCCAGTGCTCCATGCAATATGTGCCCTCCTCAATACCCATCACCGAGCTAACCCATACCCCATCCCCTTCCCCTCTAAAACCCTCAGTTTGTCTCCCAGAGTACATAGTCTCTCATGGTTCATCCCCCCCCCTCTGATTTCCCTCCCTTCATTTTTCCCTTCCTTTTCCTAATGTCCTTCATGCTATTCCTTATGTTCCACAAATAAGTGAAACCATATGATAATTGTCTTTCCCTGCTTGACTTATTTCACTTAACGTAATCTCCTCCAGTTCCATCCATGCTGATGTGAATGCTGGGTAATCATCCTTTCTGATGGCTGAGTAATATTCCATTGTATATATGGACCATATCTTCTTTATCCACTCATCTGTTGAAGGACATCTTGGCTCCTTTCACAGTTTGGCTATTGTGGACATTGCTGCTATGAACATTGGACAGCTATACACAGAAGAATGAAACTTGACCATTCTCTTCTACCATACACAAAGATAAACTCTAAATGGGTGAAAGACCTCGATGTGAGATAGGAATCCATTAAAATCATAGAGGAGAACATAGGCAGTAACTTTTTCCACACCAGCCACAGCAACTTCTTTCAAGATACATCTCCGAAGACAAGGGAAACAAAAGTGAAAATGAACTTTTGGGACTCCATCAAGATAAAAAGCTTCTGCACAGCAAAGGAAACAGTCAACAAAACAAAGAGGCAATCCACGGAATGGGAGAAGATATTTGCAAATGACGCAACAGATAAAGGCCTGGTATCCAAGATCTATAAAGAACTTCTCAAACTCACCACCCAAAAAATAATCAAGTCAAAAGATGGGCAAAAGATATGAGCAGACACTTTTCCAAAGAATACATATGAATGTGACACATGAAAAATGTTCAACATCATTAGCCATCAGGGAAATTCAAATCAAAACCACACTGAGATACCACCTTACACCAGTTAGAATGGCAAAAATTGACAAGGCAAGAAACAACAAATGTTGAAGAGGATGTGGAGAAAGGGGACCCCTCTTACACTGTTGGTGGGAATGCAAGTTGGTACAGCCACTCTGGAAAACAGTGTGCAGGTCCCTTAAAAAGTTAAAAATTGAGCTACCCTATGATCCAGCCATTGCACTACTGGGTATTTACCCCAAAGACACAGATGTAGTGAAGAGAAGGGCCATATGCACCCCAATGTTCATAGCAGCATTGTCCACAATAGCAAAATTGTGGAAGGAGCCAAGATGCCCTTCAACAGATGACTGGATTAAGAAGATGTGGTCCATATATACAATGGAATATTATTCAGCCATCAGAAAGAACGATTACCCAACATTTGCAGCAACATGGTCAGGACTGGAGGAGATTATACTAAGTGAAATAAGTCAAGCAGAGAAAGACAATTATCATATGGTTTCACTCATTTATGGAACATAAGAAGTAGGAAGATCGGTAGAAGAAAGGGAAGGGGGAACCTCTTACACTATTGGTGGGAATGCAAGCTGGTGCAGCCACTTTGGAAAACAGTGTGGAGGTTTCTCAAAAAGTTAAAAATAGAGCTACCCTATGACCCAGCAATTGCACTACTGGGTATTTTCCCCAAAGATACAGATGTAGTATATTTTTATTTTAAAAAAGAAGAAGAAGGCAGAGTGTTGCCTTGTTTGACCTCAATTAGGAACATGCGTATAAATTTTTCACCATTCTGTGCATGCTTGTGAATGACCACAAAAGTGTTACAAGTATTGATTTGGGGGTTACAAATAAATTTTAAGAGGGAGGCGAATTTGAAAATACAGAATCCACAAATAACGAGAATCAACTACGTATTTGCCAAGTTAGAAGGCAGAACATATTTTATTTGATACTTCATTGGCTTGATTTATAACTTTTAAATATTTAGACGTATGGAATTGGGACTTCAACCTGACCCTGGCCCAGATGTTAGGAGAAGGTCTGCTCTTCACCCTAAAGGCCAGCCCTGGTCAGAATTGTAAAGCAGGCAGAATTTGTGGCTAATGCCTTTCATCTATACATTTTGGGGCATGTAATACCTTCTTTTAACTCCTGTCCTCCTATTCATAAACCACCATTACCTCCCCATGCTTGGAGACACACATACACACAAACACACACACACACACACACACACACACACACACACACACACACTCACCTATACATCACAACTTTCTTCAGAAACTTACTCTACCCAGAATGGAAACAAACCTAATCTAGTTAGAAAAGAAGACTGACATTACATCTCATCCCTACATCAAAACCTACCTGCCCTTCTCATTCTCTCAGGGCCCTATGAGATGCTAGATAAGAAACTGACAAGCAAATAAACTATTTTATGATAGTGGACGACTCAGCTCTATTAAACTGTGCTAATGTGCTACCACTCCCAAGTGATATCAAGCTTCAGTGAGATTTAATTTTTTTTCTGCAAAACCTCTGAGGAATGACTGTGAGGATTTTTAGACTTGGTAGCAGATCTTTCTGGAAGATATTTGAGGGTTACACAGAGCTTTCAAATCATATCACCAAATTAGAATCTGTTCCATGGGACACTTTATGTATTAATGTGATCCTTTCCCTTAGTAGTAAGCCAAAAATATCATTAAGAAGAACAGGAGATATCCCCTTCTGTGTCCTGAAGGGGAATGGACAGGCCATTAGTCAGGCAGAAGTACAAACATCAAAGGATATAAGCTATGGGAGTGGACACACACCAGAGCTCTGCTAGGCCAAGTTCACTGTGTTCTTGGAGAAGCAGGTCCACATAAGGAAGAAACTGGGTCAAGAGTAAGGGCAGATGAGGTCTAACAAAGGAATTGTGCATGTGGGGAGTAGGAACTGAATGAATCTAGAAGCAAGGAACTTTAAACCCACCTCTTCTAAAAAACACTCACTTCAAATCCCAAGCTTCTGGAAAACCAATTTTTCCTTGGAACATCAAAAAACAGTGGTTCCTACACTTTGAAATTTCACAGACTACGCTTAATTTTTTTAAATCGGGATACACGAATTGCTAACTTGTTTCTTTGCTAATTGAATATATTTTTAAAAAACCTAACATTTGTCATTATAATAATTTCATATAAGAAAATAATATTTTGAGGGGCGCCTGGGTAGTGCAGTCGTTAAGCATCTGCCTTCGGCTCAGGGCGTGATCCCGGCGTTCCAGGATCAAGTCCCACATCGGGCTTCCCCGCTGGGAGCCTGCTTCTTCCTCTCCCACTCCTTCTGTGTTCCCTCTCTCGCTGGCTGTCTCTCTGTCACATAAATAAATAAAATTTAAAAAAAAAAAGAAAAAAAAAGAAAATAATATTTTGACATCAAAAAAGTACAAAAATACAATTAAAGAATAAAGGGGAGACTTTCCTATTCTATAAATAACAGCTGACACTGACATTTAATGGCATCCCCATGGAAATGTCACTGTAGACTGGCACAGTCTTGGAAGTGAGCAGCTAGAAACTCTGTTCCAGAACAAAGCTCACACGCTGGGCTCACTGTCCCAGGGCCATGTTTAACATCAGGAATCCAGACTAGCTTTATGGTTAGGAGGAGTCCCTATGGCTTCTTGGAACAGAAGCCTATGGCCATTTTGGACCTCGACATTGGGCCTCATTGTGCTTTCTCCAGTAAGTCTTCCCTTAAACTTCTACCTTTGATGTTAATCAGTATTTGTGGTGAGTTCAGACCTTGAGCAGAACGTGGCCCAGAAAGGGCTTGATATCAGATGGTTCTTACCTAGAAAGTAACTCACACTCCCCTCCTATCCTGAAAGAGAGGGCCTGGCTTGAATCCAGGGGGAAACGAATGTTCAAAGCACAAAGGTGGCTATTATTTCCTCATGTGACTCATTCTTTAGGGAAGCAGGGTTTCTTTTTTTTAATTTTTTTTTTAATTTTATTATATTATGTTAGTCACCATACAGTACCTCATTAGTTTTTGATATAGTGTTCCATGATTCATTGTTTGCATGTAACACCCACTGCTCCATGCAATACATGCCCTCCTTAATACCCATCACCAGGCTAGCCAATCCCCCCTCTGAAATGCTCAGTTTGTTTCCCATAGTCCATAGTCTGGGAAAGCAAGGTTTCTAATGGTAGACAATAAACCAGTAGGAGGCACAAGTTAGAGAGAGCGCGCGCTTGGGCAGCCAGCTGAAGGCGTGCTTCAAACACCCTCTGGCATCTCATTGTATCTGTTTGAGAGACAGTCAGGCCAGCAGAGGTTTTGGCACAGCCTCTGAGAGGCTGGGTGGGCTCAGATGCTGGACATCAGGAAGGGATGATGTGAAGAAGCCACTGTTGAACCACAGTCAAGGGTTTCCCCTCTTCCCCAGGTGTTATTTAGTCGAGATCACATAGGTCTGCTTTGGCTCTTAACTTTTGTTTTCCTGCCTGTAAACTAACCATGAGAAACCCTGACCTATTTCTAGCTTCTGGAAATACATTTGGAACTGAAACACATGCTGGCATATATTTCTAAGTTCAAGTGTCAATTCCTCCATTTATCTGTGGTATTATATGTGGGTATTATCACCTCACACTATCTCACCTCACCTCATACCCATGTGCCTCAAGCTTGAGATCTGTGAGGTCAGGGTAATAACCCTAGAAGCCCACTTGTGGTATAACCATTGCTCTAAATGTGCATGCCATTCTACATGCTTTTTATGGATAATTTTATTCCACATGGGCACCTAGAGAGAAGACGACTCTGCCATGGTGATGGGTGACATGAGAGTCTTTTTCAAAATGGTCCTTCAGAGTTGGAGGCACTGGCAACAGCCATGAAGAAATGACTGACAGAGCCACCACAGCCTTAAGTAGAGCTTCTTAAATGACTTCTGACCAGAGAAAACTTTCTCTCAGTCATAGCCCCAGTGGGGTTTCCTGTCTGGGAACCACTGGCCAGGAGCATTCTCCATTTGCTCAGTGCCTGACTGGTAGCTACAGAGCAATGCCCCTGGGACTTTGAACTAACTTATCATCCAGAAGTTGATCTAGCAAAAGTCTCATGATATCTTTTCCTAAAGGGACATGATGATTGTTTGGTCAAAGCAGGAAGAATGACCTAGGAATCAAATCAAGGTATGAATAAACTTGAGGGGGAAAAATTACCTCATCAATCATATTAATGGATGTGAACAAATGAAACCAAAGACCAAGTCTTAGCAAATGTTAATCCCACTGGGTCCAAAGGAGGTACAGTGAAGACACTAACCTGGATGAGCTGATGGTCTGACCACATTAAGTTACTCTACCCTCTGAGTCTACCCAACATCCTTAGCTCTGATGCAAAATGCACCAGGCAAAATGCTGGTAATGGTTTTGATTCTTTGTCTCTTGAAGACAGGATGCTCTGAATACAAGCACAAATATTTGGGGCCTCTGGACAGGCATGTCCTCCCCTGAAAACTAAAAAATTGGCATTCTGGTTTATACAGAAATCTCTCGCAAATTTCACTTGGGTGGATTGGGCTTCGACAGTCTTGTGCTCCCTGTGAACACAGACAAAACCAAGTTTCTTGCCCTACAAGACCGACTACAATTTAAGGATCTCACTGAGATACCACCTGAAGGCTCAACCAGCCTCCCTCTGTAGCTTATTCCAGCAGCAACCTCTGACATCAGCATACATTACTCATTTGCCCCCTCCATAGGGTGCCCCATGTTACAGGTGCCATGACACCCCCAGTTTTCCAAGTAAAGCACCATCTGGTCCTGTAAATATTTGTCCAAGTATGCTGCAAGGTGCATGAGAACAGAAGCATCTAAAAAAAACTTCTTGTATCATCAGGAAAGGGTCTGAATAGAGGCAAAGAATTTGGAGTACCTCCGTAGGAAGTACGGTAGGTTGAAAAGAGTTTGAACTCGAAATGAAGAGAGCTGGGTTCTAGCCCCAGCTCTACCACTAACGAATTCCTTACTTTCCCTGCATCTCAATATCTTCATCTGTAAAGGGAAGGATCACCTAGAATTTTCGGGTATCTACTACTGTGGATCTGTATATAATCTGCGAGGTTAAAAACTAGAACATCAGCTATCTAATTACCAAAGTCTCTATTTCCCCCAAATCTGGTGTTTTCAATGAAAGATACAGTTATTTCATTTTATAAAGAAGCTTCATGCTTTCTCCTAAGCTTCTACATTTCTGTTCTGCCAGAGATACAAGTATGTGAGGATAAATGACACTCAGGGCTAAAGGTAACAAATAATTGACCCCAATTGAGCCTCCCTAAAGGGGTACAGGGAAGGCCACAAGCTGTGAAAGTCCATCTAAATGATGGCTCACTGCTTAAGGGACTTCATCCAGGACAGTTTGACCCCAGTAAGACAGTACTCAAAGCCTCAGGGCAGGAACTGAGAAAGCAATCCTCAGACAGACAGTCACACCCTGTGATCTGTGTCCTGGCCAGTTGTCCTGCTGGCAACTATCCAACCTTGTGATTGAGGGCCTCGAAGCTCACAGCCAGTGAAGGAACAATGCTATCACCATAGCCAATAACTTCCAGTTCCCTCTCCACTAATCTCAAAGACAAACCAGGAACATTCAGGCAGCCAGACATTTCAGTTGTCAGACATGTTCAGCTACAAAACGCTTTTTAAATTTTTTATTATTTTAACTTTCAAACATATAGAAGAGCAGAGAATATGAGCTAACGAACACTCATATACCCATCACCTAGGTTTTAAAATTGTAAATATTTTGCAATATTTGCTTCTTTTTGTTTTCTTCTGCTAAAGTATTTTCAAATAACAGATATTATAATCTCTCATCCCTATATATCAAAGTATGCATCTCTGAAAAATAAGGACTTATTTATATAATTACACTAGCATTTTTCACACATAACAAAATTCATAATACTCTCCTAATATCAACTAATACCTAATCTATATTCAAATTTCCCAGTTACCTGCATCCCCCCAAAAAATATCTTTTATAACTGGTTTATTTAAACCAATGTCCAGTCAAGTACCACATGCTACATTTGGTGGATACAGCCCTGAGGTCTCTTTTCCATGAGAACAACCACCCTTTCCTTTCTTCTTCTGTTACTGAAGAGACCAAAGTGACTGTCTTGTAGAACAGCCACATCCTGGCTTTGTCTGTTGGTTTCCTTGTGGTTTTAATTTTTTTTCCTGTATCCTCTGCATGTCTTATAAATTGGAGTTAGATCGAAAGGCTTAATGAAATTTTGTTTAAACACTTTTGACACAGATGATCACAGGTGATACTATGTGTGTCACCATGCATCCCAGCAGGAAACAGCAGTGGCATCTGGTTATCCCACTGTCAGGTACTGATTGATCACTGGGGTGAGATGGGGATTACCAGACCCCTTCACCATAAATTCCTGTTTTTGCCCTTGGGACTAGCTCTGGCTCTGGACAGCAATATTTTGTAACTGTCTAGCTCCTCAACTCTTTTTAGTTTTTAGTAGACATTCTTCAGTGAGAAAGAGCTTTCCATTAAAAACTGAAACAATGCAGTTGTCCTGATATAAATCCCTACTCGGTGCTTGATTCTTTCCCTTTAATTACTATATCCAAAGTAAGGAGTTGCTGTAGTCACCCCCAATGATTAGTAAGCAAGGTTTTGCTTTGTTTGGGATTTTTCTCAGTATGATTAGTGATTTACTGATTTTTCATATGTTCAATATGTTTTAATCATCTATAGTCATCGGGGTTTGGGGTGTTTGTTTGTTTGTTTTTGGGTTTTTTTTTGGTTTTGGTTTTGGTTCTTTTCTTAGATCCTCAAATTGCCACAACTTCGGCCAGTGGGAGCCCTCCAGGCTGCCTCCTGTGTCCTTTTGACATGATTCTGTTATACTTGAGTGCTTACTTACTTTCTGCAAAATAAGTTATTCCAGGCTCATCTTACACAGTCTCTGTCCCAGACCCAAAACCAGCCACCTGCTTCTTTTTGTGGAAAATGGTATTGATAAACCAAAATCTGGCCACTGGGCATACTCTGCTACCAGGGTGTCATTGAATAGTATCTTTAGTACATATCTTAGCATGTGTAATCTTATCTTGGCTTCCAGTACTAGATTTGACAAGTGTACATTATATCCTTTCATTCCCACCTGTGTGGCAATCACTTAGCTTGTTTCATTTCCCTTCTCCTTTCTTCCTTCTCTCATATTTTTATAGTTTTGATGTTTTATGCCTTACCATACTCAGAGCATTTAGATACTATTCTTCCACTTTTACTTCCTCCTTTGATTTAATCTTAGGTCTACAGTTGACTGTATCCAGTGCTCACCATCAATTCTTTGGCCTTCATTTCTCTAATCATCACTTGGTTGGCTGAAGCCAATCTTCTAGTAGATTACACAGGAGAAGCCAACAAGTACTTGCATGTTCAAAACAGCTTTTATGTATCCTTGATACTTGAAGAACAGATTGGTTGGATATGACATCATTGGCTCATACTTATTTTCTTATGTACCCTATACAAGTTCCTCAACAATTTTCTGCATTGAATGTGGTTGTTGAGAAGTCTGATGAAGCCCTAATAGTCTTCCTTCTGTAAGTGATTTTGGTTTTTCACCTGGAGGCCCAGAAAATTTTTTTCCTTTATCTACAAGATCTAATCATTTTATTAGAACATGTCTAGAGTTCACTGTCACAGGAGATTTTCCCACAGTCATGGTGTGTACTTTTCAACATGTAAATGCAGGTTTTATTTCAGCAGATTTTTTCTTTAAATATAATGTTTATGTATTAGTGGTTTTTTTAAAAGATTTTATTTATTTATTTGATAGAGAGAGACAGCCAGCGAGAGAGGGAATACAAGCAGGGATAGTGGGAGAGGAAGAGGCAGGCTCCCAGCGGAGGAGCCCGATGTGGGGCTCGATCCCAGAACACCGGGATCACGCCCTGAGCCAAAGGCAGACGCTTAATGACTGCGCTACCCAGGCGCCCCTTTTATGTATTAGTTTTACTTCGTTGTTTTGTTTTTGTTTTTTTCACGGTCTTCAATTATATAAGGGTGAATCTTCTTTAGCTGTCTTGTAAGTATATCACTCACTCCCTCTTTGTCAAGTGCACTCTACTTTCCCAGAGCCCCCAGCCTCTGGCTTCTTTCTGCACAGGTTGCATCTGCAGGATGGCTGCACAGCTATATTTGAGGATTGCCCATCTACATCGGATCCTCTGGCTCATACATCCTATATCTTCTTTCTTGGTTTATTTACTTATTTTGGTGGAGCACATTCTCTGGTAAATTCCTGATATGTATGTGGTAAGTAGATCTTTTGAGATCTCAAAAAATTTCTTAAAAATCTCTTTAAAGGGGCACCTGGGTGGTTTAGTCAGTTAAGCGTCTGCTTTCAGCTCAGGTCATATTCCAGGGTCCTGGGATGGAGTTCCATGTCAGGCTGCCTGCTCAGCAGGAAGTCTGCTACTCCCTCTCCCTCTGCCCCTCCTCCTCCCACAGTTCATGCTCTCTCTCTCAAATAAATAAAATCTTTTTTTAAAAATCTCTTTAAAAATGTCTGGTGATCCTTTGGCTTCCATTTTTATGTAAGAGGGGCACACTAAAAATTGTAAGAGTTCTATGTGCGTGAACAGAATATGCCTGCTGGAAGGCTTCTCTATAGAACGATCATGTAGTTAATCCACTTTTCCCTGGAGATTCACTCATATGTCAGTATTGGAAGATATTTTCTCTGAGATATTAGTATTTCCAGAGAAGTATCTTCAAAACTCTTGCCTTGGAAATGCTTTCTGAGAACCAGGTGAAGAAAGGCGAATGTTGGTCTCACTGCTTAAAGACACTCCTTATCCTTTCAACTTGGAATCTCCACTTTGCCTCATGTCCAGAGACTCTCTGATTCTATTTTTCCAGAGATTATACCTCTTGCCTCTATGGAGTGGGAGATTAGCTTCTGATAGTGAAAGAAAAGGTCAAGGAGCTAGTGTTACTTTCGAAAGCCAACAAAAAATTACCTTGGGAATTTGGGGCTAGGTATTCGAGTGGTCCAAGAACAAAATGGGGGCCCAGGTCCACCAATCCCTAACACTTTTGGTGACCAAAGAAGCACTCAAAGCATTGCACTGCTTACATTGGATTTCTGTCCCAGCAACCACTGACTCTGAAAATCACTTTATTTTAAAATCCTTATTCCAGTTTTCAGGACAATGAAGGTACACCAAACCAAGGATATTTAGAAATCCTTTCCTAAATTTTAATTCTCAAATTAGAATTTCTGGAGCTAAAGTGGACAGTTAGAGTCTATAAAATGTATGTGGATAGGATAAGTTTTCAGATGTGAACTCAAAAGTACCAACTTACCATTGAGTTTGCCAATGCCAGTCTAGGTAAAGCTGGGGAGAGGTGTATATCAAGTGTCATGAAGCTAACATTTCCTTACCAACTAAGATTTAAATTTTTGAGGTTTAAAATACAGAAAGAAATAAAGTACATGACAACAACAATGCAAAAACAGAAAGGGTTTATATATAGTTTGATTGTTCTAAGGCTCTATTTTTGTCAAGAGTACGGTAAAATTATTTATACTAAAGTGTAATAAGTTAGGGCTGTGTGCTGTAATCTCTATGATAACCAGTAAAAGAATTTAAAAGAATACATAAGTAACAAACTAATACAGAAGATAGGAGTAAGATAATAAAAAGTTATTTGATTAATCCCAAAGAAGACAAGAAAGGAAAGAAAGAAAAACAGAAAACAGGTAGGTTAAATAGAAAATAAATAGTAAGGTGGTAGATGACTCAAATACATCCATAATTCCACTACTCATAAGTTGGCTAAATCTCTAGTTTAAAAAAAGATCAAATTGGATTTTTCTAAAGCTAGATGCTACTTATAAGAGATACATCTTCAGTATAGGGTCACAGAAAGACTGCAAGTGAAATGTTAGAAAAAGCTATACCATGCAAACACTCACCCCAAAAATGTTAGTGTAACTATAGTAATATCAGACAAATGCTGGAGGACAAAAATATATTTCTGGAGAAAAAAAGGATTAATTTCACAATGATAGATCAATTTACCAAGAAGATATGACAATCTTAAATATATATGTATCCAAGAACATAGCATGAAGCAAAAATTTAAAGACTTAAAAACAGAAGCAGGCAGATCCAAAATCATAAAGAGAGTTTTTAACATACCTTTCCTGAGAGCTGACAGCACAAGTATCCAGGAAATCAGTAAGGCTATAGAAGACCTGTAGAACACAATTAACAAATTTAACCTCATTAATATACATATATAAATACTGCACCCAACAATGGCACAAAACACAGTCTTTTCAGGTATACATGGGACATTTGGCAAAACTGAACTTTGCTGAATCGTGAAGCAAGTGCATTAGCTTCCTAGAGCTGCCATAACAAAGTACCACCAACTGGCTGGCTTAAACAGCAGAAATGTATCATCTCACAGTAATGGAGGCTAGGAATCTGAGATTAAGGTATCAGGAGGAGTGATTCCTTCTGTGGTCTGTGAGGAAGACTTTGTTCCATGCCTCTCTCCTCATTTCTGGGGGTTGCTGGTAATCTTTGGTGTTCTTTGACTTGTAGACGCATCACCCTGATCTCTGCCTTCCTCTCTACGTGGTGTTCTCCTGGCATGTTTTGGTCTCTGTGTCTAAATTTCCCCTTTTTATAAGGACACAGTCATACTGGATTAGAGTCACCCACAGACCTCATCTTAATTTGGTAATCTGCAAAGACTCTATTTCCACATAAGGTCACACTCACAGGTACTGAGGATGGGGACTTCAACATCTTTCAGGAGGCACAGTTGAACCCATAACAGAAGCCTCAACAAATTTGAAAGGACAGAAATTACTCAGCACACTAACCATAGTGAAATTAAACTACAAATCAACATGAAAATAATAACTAGATAATCTCCAACTGCTTGGAAATTAAGTAGTAAAGTTTCTAATAACCCATGGGTCAAAGCAGAAATTCCAAATAAAATTAGAAAGTATTTTGAGGAGGGGTGCCTGGGTGGCTCAGTAGGTTAAGTGACTGCATTCTGCTCAGGTCAGGAACCTGGGATCAAGCCCCATGTCAGGCTTCCTGCTCAGCGGGAAGCCTGCTTCTCCCTCTCCCTCTGCATCTCCCCCTGCCTGTGAGCTCATTCTCTCTCTCAAATAAATAAAAATGTTTAAAAATTTTTGAAAAAGTATTTTGAGGAAAGAATGAACAAATAAAAACATGACATCAAAACTTGCAAACACAGCTAAAACAATACTTAAAGAAGACTCAACATTAAATGTATATATTAAACAAGAAAAACTGAAAATCAATTATTAAAGTATCAGAAATCAATAGATTAGAAAAATAGAGCAAATTAAACCCAAAAGATTAAGAAAAAATTTAAGAGTAGACATTAATGAAATAGAAAACAATCTTACAAAGGAAAACAACAAAGCCAAAAATTAATTTTTAAAAAAATTTTGTAAAATTGATAGACTTCTAGTGACAACTTATTAAAAAAATTAGAACGTACATATTACCAAATTCATGAATATAAAAGGAGATACCTCTGGAGTTGTTACAAATATCAAAATAATCATAAAAGGACATTACAGATGAGCTTATATCAATAAACTTAAATTTCTAGATGGCATGAATAATTCCCAGAAAAGCAAAACTTACCGAATTGCAATAAGAAGAAAAACAAAATCCAGGGGCGCCTAGGTAGCGCAGTCGTTAAGCGTCTGCCTTCGGCTCAGGGCGTGATCCCGGCGTTCCGGGATTGAGTCCCACATTGGGCTCCTCCACTGGGAGCCTGCTTCTTCCTCTCCCACTCCCCTGCTGTGTTCCCTCTCTCACTGGCTGTCTCTCTGTCGCATAAAAAAGAAGAAGAAGAAGAAGAAGATCTATTAAAGAAATTGAACCATTAATTCTAAACCTCCCATAAAGAAATCTCTGGGAACAAGAAAGCTTCACTGGTAAATTCTTCTAAATATATAAGAAGTGGTAACAATAGACACATAGATCAATGGAACAGGATAGAGAGCCCAGAAGTAAATCCAAAATTATATGGTGAGTTCATCTACGACAAAGGAGACAAGGACACATAATGGGGAAAGGACAGACTCTTCAATAAATGGTCATGGGAAAACTGGACAGCCACATGCAAAAGAATGAAACTGGACCACTTTCTTAAACCGTACACAAAAATAAATTCAAAATGGAAGAAAGACCTAAATGTTAGATCTGAAGCTATAAAACTCCTTAAAGAAAACATATGCAGTAATCTCTTGGACATCAGCATTAGCAACGTTTTTCTACATATGTCTCCTCAAGCAAGGGAAATAAAAACAAAAACAAATCATTGGTACTACACCAAAATAAAAAGCTTTTGTACCGTGAAGGAAACCATCAACAAAACAAAAAGTCAGCCTACTGAATGGGAAAACATATTCGCAAATGATATATCTGAGAAGTGGTTAATATGCAAAATATAATGAACCTATACAACTCAACACCAAAAACAAATAATCCATTAAAAAATGGGCAGAGGACCTGAAAAGAGATTTTTCCAAAGAAGACAAACAGATGGCTAACAGACCCATGAAAAGATGCTCAGTATCACTCATCATCAGGGAGACGCAAATCAAAACCACACGTTATCACCTTACACCTGTGAGAATGGCTAAAACCAAAACAACAAGAAAAAACAAGTGTTGGTGAGGATGTGGAGAATACAGAATCCTCCTACATGGTTAGTAGGAGTGTAAACTGGTACAGCCAATGTGAAAAACAGTATGGAATTTCCTCAAAAAATTAAAAATATAACCTATTAATGTCCCTATGTTTATTGCAACATTATTTACAATAGCCAAGATATGGAAGCAACCTCAGTGTCCATCAATAGATGAATGGATACAGAAGATATCGGAGAT
Organism: Ursus arctos; assembly: GCF_023065955.2. Lineage (NCBI taxonomy): Eukaryota > Metazoa > Chordata > Mammalia > Carnivora > Ursidae > Ursus > Ursus arctos. The sequence goes on along the minus strand of NW_026623100.1, from coordinate 60,987,965 downwards.
ATACATATATATTTTATAAATATACTTATATTTATACTATTTATAATTTATAATATAGATATATTTACATAATTAATAATATTTATAAAATATAGATATAAAATATTACTCAACCATAAAAAAGGAATGAGATCTTGCCCCTTGTGAAAACACCGATGGACCTAGATGATATTCTGATAAGTGAAATAAGTCAGGGAGAGAAAGACAAATACCATATGATTTTACTTACATATGGACTCTAAAAAACAAAACAAACAAACAAACAGAAACAGACCAATAAATACAGAGAATAAGCTGGTGGTTGCCAGAGGGGAGGGGGTTGGGGAATGGGCAAATTGGGTGAAGGGGAATGGGAGGTACAGGCTTCCAGTTATGGAATGAATAAATCATAGATGAAAGGTATAGCATAGGGAATATAATCAATGGTATTGTGGGAGAAAAAAAAGAAAGAATATCAATCCTATACACAACCACTTCCCTCTTCCCTTTTCCCAGAAGCCTGTGAAAGGACTAACCTGAGCTGAGGGGGCCCTCACAGCACCCTGAGGTCTGAGACAAGTACTGGGCTCCGTCAGACACTGCTAGGGAAAGATACACAAGCGAGGCCAATCACTTGAAAAGCATTTTTTCTATCTGACCATGAAGAAATCTCTAATAGAGACCTCCATCCTGATCTTCAAAACTAGGTTGACAATTTCAGGTGATGCTAAGGGACAGAGGTGGGACACAGGACAGGGGTGGGCTACAGTACAACTAGATGTACAGATCAAATCTTCCAAATCTGGGCAATCCTCAAGAAAGATTGTGCATGAGGCCGACGTTAGGTGGACCCATGTCATTTGGGCACACGCTGGATCCAGCAGTGACGCTGCCTGCCCAGGGACAGATGCAGAAGACTCTACAGTCACTTCGTCTACTGTTTGGGTCTGTCTGCATCAGTCAAAACTGCAGGCTCGTCTTTCCCTTGGTTCTCTCTTCACTGTGCCCTTTCTAGCAATGAACTGTTCAGTCCACAAGTTACCCTACGGTTTTGTTAGGACATTACTGGGTATAGAAACTACTTTGAAATTAGGAAATTCAGAGTTTAGGGTGTTAAAAAACAAAATTCAGTCAAGTAAATTTGAAGATTAATTGGCTTTCGTAAAGGATTCATGAACCTGGCAGCATCCTATCTAGCAAACAGAAAGGAACTCTGTGAAGTTGCAGCAAAAGAAAGGTTTTTGAAGTGGGGGGGGGGGGGGCAGGGATTGTTAGCAAGAATGCATTATTTTAGGCCAGGTCGCCCTCCTAGGGGGAAGGGAATGAGCCCTTCAGTGGATTACCTCCCAGTATTGACAAGGAAACTTTGACAAGGAAACGGTTTGACTGGTTAACGTTTATACTCCCAGGGGGGTGACGGTGAGGGTTGAAACTGCAATTAGGTTAGGTATTAAGTCTTTGTTTACTGATGTAACATTAGTGACTTCACTTGGGGCATTTTTAACAAGGGCAAAAACCTTGTTGGTATTTTCCTTTTCCAGATTCCCCTCCAGGACAAAGCTGTGAATGTTCTCTTAGTCCTCTCAGCCTCAGAGGAAGTCAAGCCTTTTCTGCCTGAGTCGCTGTGACTCTCTGAAGCCACTAGAATGAAGCTCAGTGGTGGCACCACTCTCCACTCTAAGAATTAGCAAATCGCTGGCCATGCAGCAGCAGGCTTCAGTTGGCCTGAACTACCTCTTCTCTGAAAACCCCTTCTGCTGTCAGCTTCTTCATCTTTGTCTGCCCTCAGATTTCTCTTCACGTTCGGTTTCTTCACTGACCATTGCAACCATCTCTCTGAGGACTCTGTTAGGACTTCTGGCTCCTCAGGGGAGGAAAGCTGTGGGAGCTTCAGCCCTCCTCCCAGAGACCCTATTTGTTCTATTGTCTTTGCTTCCTCTTCAAGTTGGTCAGTTCCACAGCTTCAGGCACAGAAGTACACAATTAGCCTCCAACCCCAGTGAAAACCAAGTCCCTTGACATAAGTGACTCCGTTTGTCCTTCAGTCAACAGAGAACAGGAGTTACTCTTCCAGGATTCCAAATGGATCTTGTCAAGAAAGAAACAGGATTCCTTTATGACCCTGTACTCCACCCTATGCTCTAAAATGACCACTGGATAAAAGTGTTCTCCCCACAGGCAGAGCTGCAGAGAGATGGGAAGAAGTTGAGGACTGTGAGAGAGTAACTAACTTCAGAGAGAAGGCACTCAGAAAGTAGGTGTTGGAAGGCTATCCCAGTGTTTCCACTGCTGGGCACCATGTCAAAGATCCAGTTGTGAGCTTCGGTGCGGTGTCCCTTAATCACTGATGTTGCCCTAGAAAGTACTGTGTTAGGCAGTGCAGGAAGATAAGATGAGAAACACAGGATTGCCTGCCCTTGAGGAGCATCTGATCCTCCAGCTAAGACAGAAACAGAAGTCAGCACAAAACAGCAGAACATTTAGTGGAACAGGGTAAGAGACGCCAAGTGCTGGGAAGTCTGACATGGGAGTGCAGTTATCTCCATGTGAGGGATTAAAAAATGTTCATGAAGGAGGCAGAACTTCAACTTGGTTTTAGAGCAGGAATAGGCATTGAGAGAAAAGCAGGAAGGGCATGCCTGGCAGAGGGGACTTCATGAGAGAAGGTGTGAAAAGAAGAAAGCTCGGGGCATATTCTCAGAACACTGTGAGGTTCTGGAATGGGGTGAGGAGGAGGAGGAAGAATGTGCAGGTCCACACTCCCCGCGGTGTCCTGAGGCCGCTGGGCACAAACCGTGTCCTCGAGGAAGTTCACCAAGTCAAAGAACACAGCCTGCTGCCCACTGAGTCATTTACCTCTCCGCATTCTTTGCCCCCGCCTGGCAATCTTCCTCCTTTACTTCATTAATGAGAACAAGGCAAGTTTTCATAGGCAACCATTAAAACAAAAAGTCTAACTTCTATTTCAAGAGAAACTTTTGTAAAAACCTCACCTAAAAGAGCTGACTCTTAGAAACATTTGCTGTGATGTACAGTTGATTCTCAAACATCTCAGGGGTTAAAGGCACTGACCCCCGTACAGTCAAAAACCCGCATATGACTTTTGACTCTTCAAAAACTTAATTACTAAAAGCCTACTGCTGACCCGAAGCCTTGCCAAGAACATTAAGTCAATTAACACCTATTTTGTTTGTTATACGTATTACATATTCACAATAAAGTAAGCTAGAGAAAAGAAAGTATTATGAAGAAAATCATAAGGAAAATACATTTACAGTACAGTACTTATCCAAAAAAAAAAAAAATCCACATATAAGTGGACCCTTGTAGTTCAACCTGTGTTGTTCAAGGGTCAACCGTACTTTTCTTATTCTTATTCTCACGTGCGGGAAATAGCAAATGAGAGACAGATGCTATAAAGCTCTGAGATGTTGGCAGAGAGACATGTGCTTGAGTTTGATCGGTGAAGCTGGCCGAGAAAGGCAGAGCATGGTCCAGAGTGCAAACCTGCATGGAAGGCATTTCCACCAGGAAGAACTCGATGCAAGAGACCTCGGGGCTCACAGGATCCTGGTTTCCTCTCACAGGCACCTGCATGACTTCACAGAAAGAGCCCCAGAACAGAACCTGGAGTCCTGGGACCCACCTTGGATCTACTATAATTCCCCATGTGACTTTCAGGAAGTCACTTCACATCTCTGCGCTTTTGTTTCCTTCTCCCCAAGATGAAGTGTCTTGCTGATCTCAAAAGCAATGTGAACTTTCTTTTCTCAAAGAAAGGTTAAGGGCTTCAATGTCAACCAAAGAGTGTTCAAATAAGTCTTAGCAAAGCTAATATTGGGGTGAGTTACTTAACCTGTGTGAGCCTCGTTTTCCTCCTGTGTAAAAGTAAATAATGTTACCTACCTGAGGTGGCTATCCAAAATAAACAAGACAATGTGTGTAATAATGTCTGGCACACTCTCTAGAAATTAGTTGGTACTAGTCCCCTTCCCTGACTTTTGAAAGGGTCCTTTGAGTTACGACATTCTATATTTCTATCACAGTAAGGTGCCCACGTGTTACTACAGAGTCTGCAATCATACTGGGGGTGGAAATCACCAGGCACAAATCAAAGCACACGTTCGCAGCGGAGGGCCAACGGAAGAGTAGGTTAACAGGCCAACTCCCCAGGTTTAGGATGCACTTTCCTCTGTGTCTGTTTCCTAAACAGGACCGTTAAAAAGATTCTAGGGTCATCATCTAGAGATTAGAAAGCAGCATGTCTGGAGAGAGACCTGGGAATCCAAATACTTAACTAGCATCGACACCCTCCATGTCCCCCCTCCCCGTATGCCCTGAAGCCAGCAGCTTCAGCTGGTCCAGAGAAGGCAGAAATACGACTTGTGATTTCAGGAGGAACCATAGAGAGTGCTGTTTCCCAGATCTGCCTCCTTGGGATAACCCCCCACCCCACTGCCTGCCACTAGCGTCCATGTGCTGTCTGGAATTTGTCCAGTTCCCACCTCAGTTCTGCTTCTCAGCCAGCTCTGTATATTTGGGGACCGCCACTGCAGCATCTACATTACAAAGGATGTGGCTACTCCTTCCTCCCCATCTAGAGATGTTTGGCTGTGTGGAGCTTTGTGAAGCCTGAGTTCAGGAGGAGGCTTAGCACATGGGTTTTCCCATTTGCAGCAGTTTGGGTTGAAGACGGATTTGAAAAGGAGTTTGGAATTAACAGCTTAAGAAAGCAATCCGTTCATCAGTGTCCTCATTTTCCATTAGTACCATTGTCAGGGACTTTCCACATCTGTCAGGGGCCCTTGAAGCTTCTTCAGCTCCCAGTACAGTCGTTGCACTTTGGAAAATGTTCACATGCCTGTTGTGCCCATCAAAACCCAGCCCTCAAGCTGATGACTGTCACAGAGTAGCACATACCCCCATGAAGCCTGCCCAGTGACCCCAGTGAGCCACCCGTGACTACAGCACAGGGTCCTGCCTCAGCCTCCCACATGGCTCACAGCTCAGCCTGCTACATCACCAGCAGCCACACTCCCAGTGCACTCCTGTAGCGACCCCTCTGCTTCGGGGCACCTCTTCCCCTCTCTCCACTTAACCCCATTCTCATTCACCCTAGCCTCTGACTCCAGTTCTTCTCCTAGTCAGGAGAACTGCCAAGGAGCCCTGCCTTAATGCTGCAAGGCCAGTGATGCACCCTGAGCCAACCTGGCCTGTACCTGCTCTCACGTGTGTCCAATTTCTCCCAGATAGAGTCCAGTTCCCCTGGGACCAGGGGTCCACTCTCTTTCTGTCTTTGGGGATTCAAGTCTTAGGCTCGTCCCTGACAGTGAGGGTGCAGGTTTGTCACACCCCTCACCTCAGCCATCTTCCACCTGCCCAGACACCCGCATACTGCCTGGTTGCTGTACTCCTCTGCCTGTCCACATGGATGACCAGCTTCGCTCTGGGCAAATCTCCCTTCCCTGTCCCCCTCCCCCGCTAGAGATGGAGCTAGACCTGCCCAGGCTTCTTGCCACTCCTGCTGCTGGCTCCTCGTCCAGCAACAGCCTCCAGTCTCCAGGTCTCTGAGAAGGGACAGCTCTCAGTTCCAGATACACAGGGAGGCATAACAAAGCCCCCAGGATAGCACATCTCCATCTAAGTCATGGGGGTGTGTGCCCCACACTGAAGCATCTCAGAAACCTGAATATCAGAAGGGACGTCTTGATCCTATTTGTGTTGCCCCACGGGCCTCTGTACTACCAAAGAGGGGTTGTGTTAATTAATTACTTGATTAATCAAGGTTCACCAAGAAGCAAACAGCAAGATGGGATTAGAAATGGAAGAGCGATACGGAAGGAGGGAGCATGAGAAGGTGAGAATGTAGGTCTGTCACTTAGGGAGAGAGAAAGGCAAGAGAGGAAGGCTAGCTCGGAAGAGCTTCAGACTGCAGAGAAGTCAGTGGGGAATCCTTGTCCCAGAGTCACCAGCAGCAGAGAGCTACATCTCACCTGAACGGGCCAGCCTTAGGAAACCCACCACTGACAAGGAGGAGCCTGTAGGAAACATGAGCTGCAGCAGCAGTGGGGGGCCTACAGGGCAACGGTAGCACCCTTCAGTTGATTATGTTCAGGCAAGAGATGTGAGCATGCCATTTGTATAGCAGCGATCCATCTGGGCCTCCACGGAGCACTGGGAACTGGGAGATCAACCCTACCTATCCACATCTCAACTTAAGTTAGAAAGCAGAGCATTTCAGACAGAAGTCAGGGGCAGCAGACCAGGAGCCAGCTCCAGAAGAAGGCTGAAGGATTTCAAGATCCACTGTTTCCCCACTTTTGGAATTTGGGTTCTCTCCTGCGTGCTTGTAGTGATTAGAAATGAAAAAGCTGAAAAGAAAAGGGAACTTGGCAGTTACCTTGGAAGAAGTTGAAGAAACCCATCCCATTTCATAGCCAGCCTTCAGTGCAGGGAACATCAAGGACTAGAGGAGGTGGTTCTGTGTAAGACAAGGAAGCAGACTGGACTCTAAGGCCCACAGGAAGGAAGAGCAGGGACCTCTGAGCAGCAGCTAGGATCCAAAAAGCAGCCCTGGGGCCTAAAAGGGCCGTGGTGTTGAACGGGCACAACAGGGAAATAGAGACCAAGTAAGGGCACATCCGTTACATCAGACTTGACCCAGTCTGTCAACTAGACCCAGTGGCCCCAGGCACTTGACCCAAGGCTTACACGGCCTCACCTATGGCAACCAACTGTGGAGCACAGAGGCCAACGCAAAGACTGCATAACTCTGACTCAGAAGCAAATTCCTCCTCCCACTCATTCCTCCTGATCTCCCCAAACCTATCCCCACGCAGAAACAGGAATTTCCTAATTAAGATTTCCAGACTGATAACCTTTACCAAGTTCATGGAGGACCTGCCTCTCTCTGGTTTTAACTTCGAAATTGATTGTGTTTTGTAAGATTTGATACATACAAAAGGGTAGATGTATGTGTATGCATATAAAACACATACTTATGAGCCCACTATCCAACCTAAAAACTGCAACATTAAAAGCAGGACACACCTTCTGCTCTATTATAAAGCAATTTCATAACTGTTCTTATTAAATATCAAGCACATACGGAAAGAAAACCATAAAGAGTAAGTATAAAGAAAAATGATGCAACTAACATCTCTGTGCCCATCACCGCTGTCAGAAAAAGACCTTTGAGGTCCCTTGTGTGCCTCTCCCTAACTCTGTTCACGATTTGCTACCATTGGAGATGTAATTCTTAGAACATGTCCCAGGCGAAAGTGTTCAGGATTTAGAACATTTAGAACATTCTTAATACTTTATGTTTCATAGCATAAAATCTACTTAAAGTTGAAAATATTTACTAAGTTCAGTTCTCTTTTTTCCAACTAAAAGACGTTACTACTTTGGACGAAGAGGAGAGAGTGAAAGAGAAAGAGAGGTAAAATAATTTGCCTTAACTCCATAGTTTGTGGAAGGGACTGTCTTGTATTTTTCAGTGTGTCTCTTGGGCAGTAGACTCTCCATACACATTTGCTCCTCTTCCTCAGGAGCTTATTATTACATCAGAATCTTCTCTTGCTCCCACTTCTCAAACTTTTCATTTGTTCGGGTTCTTTCACGTCTGCATTTAGATATCCTCAAATCTCTCCCATCTTTAAGCAAAATAAAACAAACCTCCTGTGTATCTTAAGTCCACGTCCCTCTGGTTCTCTCTGTCCCCTCCTGACCAACGATACTGAGAGACACTCATTGCCTCTTACCTCCCTTACCTCCCACCAGTTCCGCAGCCCAAGGTAACCTGGCTTCTGTTCCCCCTTCCTCCCCTTGTCCAGACCCTGCAAAACTGTTTTCAGCAAGGTCACAAACAGCCTCCTCCTTGCTGAACTCAGGTCCTTACTGCATCTCTCAGCAGCATGAGGCACCGTCAACCACCCCCTCCCAGAAGCCCTTTCTTCCCTTAGCTCCAAATCACTGCACTATCAGTTGTCCGTCTGACCCTTTGTTGCTGCTTTTCAATGTCTTCTATGGGATTCACCGCTTCTGTTCATCCCTTAAGGGTTGATGTTCCTGGAGACACTCTTTTCTCTGGATTTTCTTCTCATTCTTAAAATTCTCACCAGTGAGCTCATCAATGTCTTTCTCTATCACTGGATGCTTGCTTTATTCCCTAAGTGACTGAAATTGCTTTGCACCAGTTGAGTTTCCGGGACCAGCCAGGGCAGCCACAGGATCTGGAGTTCACTTGCCAGCACTGGTGGTGCAAAGGTGTCGCAAAATGTTCTGAAGTGGTTGTTTCAGGATTTGACTGAGTTATAGCCATTCAGTGGAATTACTACTAATAATAGAAGATTAAGAATATCTACTACTTATTGAGTGATTATTATATAACAGGCATCATGCTAAGTGCTTTGCATGTATCATCATCTCATTTAACTTTCTCAACAACCGTATTGGGTGGATGAGGTTATTCCCAGAAGAGGAAATGGAAGCTTGAAGAATTGGGAGTATTGCTCAGAAGATGCCCGAGTTAGTCAGAGGAGGAGCTGGGACTGTATTCAGGAGTTTGACCACAGAGACTACACTCTTTCCACCACACTATTGACTCAGTTTCTTTTTCAGTCTTGAGTTCTTATTTCTCTTTACCAATGTTACCCACTAAACTATTAGTCACTCAAGGGCAAGACTATTTATCTCTTTTGTTTACTACTATCGCCCTATGCTGGGCTCAGAACAGAGACATTCAAAATTGAACATTTAACTTCTTTTAGCCTCTCTATCAAATACATCTTTTGCCTGCTTTTCTGCTGGGTTAACTTTTTCTTACTGCTTTTAAGAAGGTTTTTGGTGTTTTGTTTTGTTTTGTTTTGTTTGCATTTCACATGTTATTCTTTAATTTTGTTATATACATGGAAATAAGCTTTTCCCAGTTTACGTTTTGTTTCTTAATTTTATGATTATGTACAGAGATTCCTAAAATTAATATATTTCAGTGCTTTATTGTTGTTAAGGATTTGGTATGTTTTTTTAAGAAAGTCTTTCACAAGTAACTCTCTAAGATACTCTTCTGCTCTAAGTTTGTCCTTTGTATTTAAACTACAATCTATCTAGAACTGATTTTTATGTATGATGTGATATGAGGATCCAACTTCATTTTCTTCCATATGGATAGCTAATTGTCTCAGCCATTTACTGCATGCTTTATCCTTTGCCTGTTGATCTGCAACACCATTTCTGTCATAGATGAAGTTTCCATCAACGTAAGCAACTCTTCCTGGGATCCCTAAACTTCTTGGCTTGTTCATCTATCACTCACCAATACCAAACTGTCCTAATTACCATATCTTAAAATAAATGCCCCCTTCTACTTCAACGATGTCTTGGCTATTTATCACCCTTTTCCAAGAAAAAGGCTTTTTCTGGCCCTTTCTTCCATATAAATTTTAGAATCAACTTGCTAAGTTGTATGAAAAGTCCCACTGAAATTTCCATAATCTAATTTGATGTGTTTTTCTGTGATTTTTGTGAAAATTTCAAACATACAGAATAGTGCAATGACCACCTGGATAATCACCACCTAGACTCAATAATTCTTAATATATGCCAAATCTGCTTTACTTATATATTAATATATTTGTAGAGATTATTTTCATTTCTATACATTTGAAAATAATAAGCATTATGACATTTCACTCTTGAAAGTTTCAGTGTTAATTTGTTAAAAATATGATCCCCTCCTCCATAACTAGAATGCCATTATCACACCTGAGAAAATTAGCAATTCTATATAATCATCTCATATTCCACCCATATTTAAATTTCCACAATTACCCAACAATGTCTTTAAAAATTAGTGGGTTTTTGTACCATTATCCAATCAAGGCACATACATCATATTTGATTATTATGTCTCCTACGTCTCTTCTCTTCTAGAACAGTCCCCTCACCATTTTTTTTCCCATAACATTGACTTTTTTTAGCTAGCAGGTTAGTTGTCCTATAAACTGTCCTACATTCTGGATTTGTCTGATAATTTGTAGAGAGTGTTATTTAATTTTTCCTCTATATCTTGTATTTCCTGTAAGTGGGAAATTAGTCTTGAGAGTGCAGTTAAGTTCATATTCAAAACTGTTGGCACAAACACATCATAGTTATTGTTGGGTACTTCATACTGCATCACATCATGAGTCATGTCATGATTGACTGTCCCACCATTATTGATGCTGAGTTTGTTCCCTGGTAAGAGAGTGACTGTCAGACCTCTCCATTGTAAAAGTGTACTTCCCTTTGGAATTAGCAAATAATCTGTGGCCTAATACCTTGGCATTGTATAAATATCCTTTCTCAAACAACTTTCACCTATTATAATCATTGAGAATCTTTGAGTGAATCAACTATCTCACTGGAATGCAAAAACTAATTCACTCAAATACAACATGATTAACAAGCTTATTGAGGCTTTTTGTTTGAGAAGTGAATTGAATCTATGAATCAACTCAGGGAAAAATGACATGTTTGCAATATGGAATCTCCTTATGCATGAATATGACATTTGTCTCCATTTATTTAGATTGTTTAAGAAATATTTTCTTTAAATGTTATAAAAATAATTGTGGCATCATCCATAATAGCAAAACTTGAAAATAACCCAATGATCAAATATTAACAAAAAATTGAACTAGTGTTGCTATCACTTAGGAAATTATGTACAAGTTTTTAGGAGCTCTGTGTCTAAACTCTGGAATGGGGGGGGGGGGACACAGACCAACATATATATTTTCTGTTATTTCATAAAGGCTAAAATTTAAAAGTGTAACAATATCAAATGTTGGTAACGTGTGGACAAATGGGGTTTCATAGACTCCTGGTGAAAGATTAAATTTGTTCTACTGTCCTGGAAAATGTTTATCATTATTTATTCAAATTGAAAATATGTATAACCTATGACTGAGCAGTTTTACTCTTCATGATATACCCTACAGAAGTACTCACACATGTGAGCAATGTGCATTCCAAAAATGAAACACAAACCAAAAGTCCATCAAAAATTGTATATACAATGTTATACTAAATAACAATGAAAATAAACACTCTCTGGCAAAAGAAGCCAGACCAAAAGTGCATACTTTTAGATTCCTTTTCATAAAGTTCATAACCAGACAAAATTACAGTATGGTATTTAAAGATGCATACCTCAGAAGGCAGAGTTAAGATGGCGGAGGAGTAGGGGTCCCCTTTTTCAGCTGGTCCCCTGAGTCGAGCTGGATAGGTACCAGACCAGCCTGAACACCCAAGGAATCAGCCTGAGATGCAGGAAGATACATCTGGATTTCTACAAATGAACATCTCCAGGGCTGAGTATTGAGGTACGAGGCGGGGAGCCATGAATCCGTGAATCCGCGCACAGATATCAGAAGATAAACAGAAGATAATCCTCGGGGAGGAGTTAAGATGGCGGAGGAGTAGGAGACACCGTTTTCAGCCGGTCCCCCGAGTCGAGCTGGATAGGTACCAGACCAGCCTAAACAACCACGGAACCAGCCTGAGACGCAGGAAGACGCATCTGGATCTCTACAAATGAACATCTCCAGTGCTGAGTATTGAGGTACGAAGCGGGGAGCCATGAAACCGCGCACAGATATCGGAAGATAAACGGAAGGGGGAGGGAGCCGCCGTGTTCGGGCTCCGGGAAGCGGTAGCCACTTGCACGGGAGAGCGGGCGGGGCTCGCGGACGGCACCCGCGAGAGAGCGAACTGAGACCATGAGCCGGAGAGCGCGCGCCACCAGGCATCTCGCGGGACACCGGAATCCCGGTGCGCTCACTGGATCCAGACTGAGACCGGGAGCTTCCGGAGCGCGCGCGGGGCGGCTGGCGGCTGGCGGCGTTAGAAACACAAAGGACAGAGACGCGCCGGCCCTGGAAGTGAGGGCTGGGATGCCGGGGGTGGGGCGCACATCCCGGGACGCTGCAGGGTTGAGCAGCACCAACAGTAACAGAGTTCAAGTGGCCAGAACATTAGTAGAGAACGGGCTGCAATCCCTCTGTTCTGAGACAGAGGCTGAAATTTGGCCGCTGCTGCTCTGACTCTCAGAAGAGGCACAGCAAACCGCCAGGGAAAGCCGCCAGAGAACAAAAGCCTGGAAATACTGGCTCAGAGAGTGCCCATCCCCATCCCCCCTCGCAGGGGACACAGAGGCTCTACCCAAACAGGGTTGCCTGAGTATTGGCGCGGCAGGCCCCTCCCCCAGAAGGCAGGCTGAAAAATCAAGAAACCCACAACCCGGGCACCTGGGTGGCGCAGTCATTGAGCGCCTGTCTTCAGCTTAGGGCGTGATCCAGGTGTTCCGGAAAGGAGTCCCTCATCGGGCTCCTCTGCTGGGAGCCTGCTTCTTCCTCTCCCACTCCCCTGCTTCTGTTCCCTCTCTCGCTGGTTGGCTGCCACATAAATAAATAAATAAATAAATAAATAAATAAATAAATAAATAAATAAAATCTTTAAAGAAGAAACCCACATCCCTAAGATCCCTAAAAAACAAGGGTCACGGCCTGGGACCCAGTCAATAATTGGGGCTCTGGACAACCCCACAACCTCTCCTCATCAGAATGACAAGAAGGAGAAGCCCCCCCCCCCAGCAAAAAAAAAGACAGTGAGTCTGTGGCCTCTGCCACAGAAATAATGGATATGGATGTAACCAAATTATCAGAAATGGAATTCAGAGTAACGATGGTCAAAATGATGAGTAGAATTGAAAAAACTATTAACGAAAAGGTTACTGAGAATATAGAATCCCTAAGGACAGAAATGAGAGCGAATCTGACAGAAATTAAAAATTCTATGAGCCAAATGCAGGCAAAACTAGAGGCTCTGACGGCCAGGGTCACCGAAACAGAGGAACGGGTTAGTGAATTGGAGGATGGGTTAATAGAAGAAAAAACCAAAATAGAAGCTGCTCTTAAAAATATCCAAGCCCGCAAATGTAGGTTACGGGAGATTACTGACTCAACGAAACGATCCAATGTTAGAATCATCGGCATCCCCAAGGGGGTGGAGAAAAACAGAGGTCTAGAAGAGATATTTGAACAAATTGTAGCTGAAAACTTCCCTAATCTAGCGAGGGAAACAAACATTCGTGTCCAAGAGGCAGAGAGGACCCCTGCCAAGCTCAACCACGACAAACCTACGCCACGTCACGTCACAGTGCATTTCGCAAATATTAGATCCAAGGATACAGTATTGAAAGCGGCCAGGGCAAAGAAATTTCTCACGTACCAAGGCAAAGGCATCAGAATTATGTCAGACCTGTCTACACAGACCTGGAATGAGAGAAAGGGTTGGGGGAGCATATTTAAAGCTCTTTCAGAGAAAAACATGCAGCCAAGGATCCTTTATCCAGCAAGGCTGTCATTCAGAATTGATGGAGAAATAAAGACATTTCAGAATTGCCAGTCACTAACCAATTTCGTAACCACAAAACCAGCCCTACAGGAGATATTATGGGGGGTTGTATAAAAGTAAAAAGGCCCCAAGAGTGATACAGAACAGAAAGTCACAGCCAATACAAAGACTTTACTGGGAACATGGCATCATTAAAATCATATCTCTCAGTACTCAGTCTTAATGTGAATGGCTTAAATGCTCCCATAATGCCACAGGGTTGCAGATTGGATAAAAAGAAATGACCCATCCATTTGCTGTCTACAAGAGACTCATTTCGAACCCAAAGATGCATTCAGACTGAGAGTAAGGGGATGGAGTACCATCTTTCACGCAAATGGACCTCAAAAGAAAGCTGGGGTAGCAATTCTCATATCAGATAAATTGGATTTTAAACTACAGACTATAGTTAGAGACGCAGAAGGGCACTATATTATTCTTAAGGGAAGTATTCAACAAGTGGATATGACAATTATAAATATATATGCCCCCAACAGGGGAGCAGCAAGATATACAAGCCAACTCTTAACCAGAATAAAGAGACATATAAATAAAAATACATTAATAGTAGGGGACCTCAACACTCCACTATCAGAAATAGACAGAACACCCTGGCAAAAACTAAGCAAAGAATCAAAGGCTTTGAATGCCATACTCGACGAGTTGGACCTCATAGATATATATAGAACACTACACTCCAGAACCAAAGAATACTCATTCTATTCTAATGCCCATGGAACATTCTCAAGAATAGACCATGTTCTGGGACACAAAACAGGTCTCAACTGATACCAAAAGACTGAAGTTATCCCCTGCATATTCTCAGACCACAACGCTCTGAAATTGGAACTCAACCACAAGGAATAATTTGGAAGAAACTCAAACACTTGGAGACTAAGAACCATCCTGCTCAGGAATGACTCGATAAACAAGGAAATCAAAAATCAAATTAAACAATTTATGGAGACCAATGAGAATGAAAATACAACAGTCCAAAACCTATGGGATACTGCAAAGGCAGTCCTAAGGGGGAAATACATAGCCATCCAAGCCTCACTCAAAAGAATAGAAAAATCTAAAATGCAGTTTTTATATTCTCACCTCAAGAAGCTGGAACAGCAACAGAGGGACAGGCCTAATCCACGCACGAGGAAGCAGTTGACCAAAATTAGAGCTGAAATCAATCAAGCAGAAACCAGAAGTACAGTAGAGCAGATCAACAGGACTAGAAGCTGGTTCTTTGAGAGAATCAATAAAATAGACAGACCACTGGCAAGACTTATCCAAAAGAAAAGAGAAAGGACCCAGATTATTAAAATTATGAATGAAAAAGGAGAGGTCACAACAAACACCATTGAAATTGGAAGGATTATTAGAAATTTTTATCAACAGCTATATGCCAATAAACTAAGCAATCTGGAAGAGATGGAATCCTTCCTGGAAACCTATAAACTACCAAGATTGAAACCGGAAGAAATTGATTCCTTAAACAGGCCAATTAATTATGAAGAAATTGAGTCAGTGATAAACAACCTTCCAAATAACAAAACTCCAGGCCCGGATGGTTTTCCTGGGGAATTCTACCAAACATTCAAAGAAGAAATAATACCTATTCTCCTAAAGCTATTTCAAAAAATAGAAACAGAAGGAAAGCTACCAAACTCATTCTATGAGGCCAATATTACCTTGATCCCAAACCAGGCAAAGACCCCCTCAAAAAGAAGAATTACAGACCAATTTCCCTAATGAATATGGATGCCAAAATCCTCAACAAGACACTTGCTAATAGAATCCAACAGTACATTAAAAGGATTATCCATCATGATCAAGTGGGATTCATACCTGGGATGTAAGCGTGGTTCAATATTCGCAAATCAATCAGCGTGATACATCATATCAACAAGAAAAGACTCAGGAACCATATGATCCTCTCAATTGATGCCGAAAAAGCATTTGACAAAATACAGCATCCTTTCCTGATTAAAACCCTTCAGAGTGTAGGAATAGAAGGTAGATTTCTCAATCTCATAAAAGCCATCTATGAAAAGCCTACTGCAAATATTATTCTCAATGGGGAAAAGCTGGAAGCCGTTCCCTTAAGATCAGGAACTCAACAAGGATGCCCACTCTCACCACTATTATTCAACATAGTACTAGAAGTCCTTGCAACAGCAATCAGACGACAAAAAGGGATCAAATGTATTCAAATCGGCAAAGAAGTCAAAATGTCTCTCTTCGCAGATGACATGATACTCTATATGGAAAACCCAAAAGAATCCACTCCCAAACTATTAGAAGTTATAGAACAATTCAGTAATGTGGCGGGATACAAAATCAATGCTCAGAAATCAGTTGCATTTCTATACACAAATAACGAGACCGAAGAAAGAAATTAGGGAATCCATCCCATTTATAATAGCACCAAAAACCATATGTTACCTTGGAATTAACTTAACCAGAGACGTAAAGGACCTATATTCTAGAAACTATAAATCACTCTTGAAAGACATTGAGGAAGACATAAAAAGATGGAAAGATATTCCATGCTCATGGATCGGAAGAATTAACATTAAAATGTCCATGCTACCCAGAGCAATCTACACTTTCAATGCTATCCCGATCAAAATACCGAGGACATTTTTCAAAGAACTGGAACAAATAGTCCTTAAATTTGTATGGAACCAGAAAAGGCCCCGAATCTCCAAGGAACTGTTGAAAAGGAAAAACAATGGTCCATATATACAATGGAATATTACTCAGCCATCAAAAAGAACGATTTCTCAACATTTGCTACAACATGGATGGGACTGGAGGAGATAATTCTAAGCGAAATAAGTGAAGCCAAGAAAGACAATTATCATATGGTTTCACTCATTTATGGAACATAAGAAGTAGGAAGATCGGTAGGAGAAGAAAGGGAAGAAGAAAGGGGGGTAAACAGAAGGAGGAATGAACCATGAGAGCCTATGGACTCTGGGAAACAAACTGAGGGCTTCAGAGGGGAGTGGGTGGAATGGGATAGGCTGGTGATGGGTAGTAAGGAGGGCACGTATGTCATGGTGCACTGGGTGTTATACGCAAGTAATGAATCATGGAAATTTACATCAAAAACTAGGGATGTACTGTATGGTGAAAAACACAATATAATAAAAAATATTATTAATAAATAAATAAATAATAAAATAAAAAAAAAGATGCATACCTCAGTAGTCAAACTAACAGGAAAAGCAAGGGAGTGACGACTATTAAAGTTAATAATTATCTTTAGGGGAAAGAGAGGAGTTTATGACCAAGAAACGGCTCAGGAAAGCTTCTGAGGTTCTTCCAATATTTTACCTCTTGACCCCAAAAAAGTTTTTCAAAATTAACATGATAAATTAAAATCTAGAATCACATTCACTTTTGAGGGGAGAGGCAGGGACGTGGACAAGAGGGAAAAGGACATGGGAAACTGCAATGTATTGGTAATGTTCTAGGTCTTAAACTTAGTGATGGGTTCATGGCTGTTAACTTTATTAATATGCTTCATAACTTACATACATGTTACAAAGATTTTTCTATGTATCCAACAGTTTATATAAAAATAAACATTATAGATTATTTTAAATGTTTAAAAAGAAATTGATAAAGATTCAGCTTATCTTGTGTTGTTTTATTTGCATTCAGATCTTATCTCTTCTTTCTCTGTAGAAGCTTGACAAATTATATTTTATGATGCCCAAGGGACTGCTGATTATGTCCATTAATTTTAACAGCAGAGCTTACTGTGGGCAGCCAGAAGCTTTGGCTAATTTCAAATACAGTAGGAAACAGCCACTTCCAAAACTCATTTAAGACATCAAACATGTGGGGAAAGTTCATTGTCACTGTCAACCACTCTCTCATTTAGTTCTGTCCCAGACTACATCAAACCACCAGGAAAAAATACAAAAATCACATTTCCTCAGTCCCTCCAAGAATTTATCTTACTTAGTTATGATTAACCTGTGGCCTCTCCTTTATTGAGGATTAACACAGGATTCACCCACTGGCACAAACGCATGTTCCAAATACTACTTACTATACAACTAGTAGTAGTACATCCTAATACTACTGCTCCATCTCAAATGTCACCTTCATATGATACATAGTCCCTGATCCTAAGGAAAACACATTTTCTACTTTATCATGGCCACTTACTGATATTAGAGCATCTCTCCAAATAATATAGTTACAATATGAAAGTCTCTTAGAGAGATTATGTAGCCTGTTTTTTTTTTTTAATCTCCTGACAGTAGCAGCTTATAAACAGTGATAGATTGCTTGATCTTGTGCTTTTCTCAGAGACACTAAAGGTAACAGGTAAATAAAGTATTAGGAAAAGATGTCCTAGACAGAAAAAAGTGAGAAAACTCAAGTAAAGTTATAGAGGGAATGGCACTCCACCAAACTCATAGAGCTGCTAAGTGCATGGCAATGTGAAGGAAAAAAAAAAAAAACAACTTCAAGGTATCAAAAATAATAATAATATTAATGATAAAGGAATTATCCTCAATGTTTCCAGAGTGAGAGGAAAAAGAAAATAAAACAGGTCATCAAAAGGGAACAAAAAATTAAATGATATCAGGTTATCACATCAGCAACGTTAAATGCCAACAGACAACGGAGCAATGTATATAAAGCTCTGAGGGAAAAAGATTTCTAATCTTGAATTCTGTAAGCAAGCAAATACGAAGTGAGCAATTGCTAGTTAGTGGAACCAGAAACCAAAAGGTTAATACGTAATTGATAGAGAAACTTAAAAAAAGAGTGATATAAATACTTAAGATGGGAAATGAAATATGAATTCTCAACTCTCATAACAGAAAACTAATGGAAAAGACCTATCATTAACAAATAACAAATAGAGGTTGAATCATTTAGAGATACAGAAGTAACCACCAGAAGAAAGAGCTAAAAGAATTAGTTGCCTCTGCAGCCCTGTAGATGGGAAAGTGTTTAAGCATGGGGACAGTCATTTGTGACCATCAGTACATAAAATCTAATTACATTTAAGTTGTTTTCTGTAAAAAGTCTATTCTCACTAGAAATAAGAATATAAATTAAAGCAATAGTAAAAGACTATTTTTTACTTACCAAATTGGCAAAGGCTTCTTGAAATAATACTCAATATTGGCAAAGATGTGCAAGAGGGGACATTTTCATAGAGGGCCAATAGGATACAAGCTTACTAGGGGGCAATTTGATAGAATGTGTCAAAAAGTGTCTAAAACATGCAACATTCTGAGCAACAGCTCCTCTTCTAATAATTGATTTTGTTAAACAATCAAGAATGTATTTTTTTAAACAGATAGTCACTAAAGGTCTGTGTTTAATAATAAAATACAGAAACAACTTTAATGTTCAACAATAGAGGCTTGTCCAAATAAATAATGATACATTCATGTGATGAAATACTATATAGCCTTTAAATATTAAGTAATAGGAAAATATTTAGTGACATGGAAAAATATTCACAACATAATAACTGAAAAAAATAACTATGGATAAAATGATATAATATCTTGGATTTTCTTTAACAATGATTTATGAGAGGGAGATGTGGAGGAGGGTTTAGATAAAATAAGATGGGCAATGGGTTGATATTTACAGAAGTGAAGTAATTGGGAAATGGAGATCATTATACTATTCAGACTGTTTTTGCATATGCTGAAAATTCTCCACAATAAAGTTCTTTTTAAACTATGTAGAATGCATTTAAATATGGAAATTAAAAATGGAAAAAAATAAATGATACACATTAAAAAGAATGGTTATATCTGATCGTTTTTTATTATCATTTGCTTGTTTCTATTTTTTAAATGATCTGCATTAAATGCAAATTACTTTTACACTAAGAACTTCCAAAATTCTAATATAGACTATGGCCTATTTCTGAGTTCTCTAGTCTCTGCTATTTCTCCATATTTCCACTATATTCCAGTATCACACCATGTTCACCATTTTGCTTTATAGTAGCATTCTACTTTTTTCCATAAGCAGAAACTATATATGAAGTATCACAATTATTTTTTAAGTTTGAAAAAATTCACCCATAAACTGAATTATGGGTCTTACTTTAGAACACAATGATAAATTTATTGCTATTTTCTCAGAATGTCCATCTTTTAGTTCAGTGGTTCCCCTCGTTTGGAGAGGAGTTCAGTTCCTTTATATTAGAATCTCCTGGAAGTTTCTTTAAAAGACACTATTTCCCAGACTCTATTCCTCAAAGGTTCTGATTTAATTGGTCTGAGACAGAACTCAGGCAATAGACTTTTTTTTTCTTTTTTGAAAGCTCCCCAGTTGATTCTAACATGTAAGCATGACTGTGAGTCACTGCCTTAGTCCCTACTTTGGACAGCGACTCTCAACTTCGGCTACACATTTAAGTCACCGATGGAGATGTAAAAAAACTGATGTCTGGAGCCCACCCTGCCAAGATTCTCATTTAATTGGTCTGGGTTGTGGCCTGGGCTTTGGAATTTTTATCTCTACCCACACTTCCCCACCCAATATAAATATCATTTATCTACTCACTGATGTCTGAGATTTACTTCTTTGCTAAGAATTTGCTTTTGTTAAAATAGTAACACCTCATTAAGAAAATATGCATTAAGGGGCACCTGGGTGGCTCAGTGGGTTGAGCCTCCAGCTCTTCGGTTTGGCTCGGGTCGTGATCTCCGGGTCATGAGATCAAGCCCCACATCCAGCTTTGTGCTCAGTGTAGTCTGATTGGGATTCTCTATCTTCCTCTCCCTCTCCCTCCCTCCCCCACTCGCATTCTCTTTCTCTAAAATAAATAAAATCTTTTTAAAAAAGAAAATAGGCATTAAGATTTGTAATTCTTAAAAAGAGGGTTTTTTGGGGTTTTTTTTTTTGGTTTTTTTTAGATTTTAAGTATTTATTTGTCAGAGAGAGAGAGCACAAGCAGGGGGAGGGGCAGGCAAAGGGAAAAGCAGGCTCCCCACTGAGCAAGGAGGCTGATGTAGTACTCATCCCAGGACCAGGGGATCATGACCTGAGCCAAAGGCAGATGCTTAACTGACTGAGCCATCGGGCATCCCTCTTGGACAGTTTAGTGAGAACAAAAATGAGTTTCATCTGTCTTTTGCATGACCATTCTGAAAAGTTTCATATGTGGGGAAAAAGAAATAAATCTATGTATTAGAGAAATAACCACCAAAAAAATAGCATGCATATATATATATATATATGTGTATATATATATATATATATATATATATATATATGTGTGTGTGTGTATATATATATATATATGATAGCTTATATTATACATATCATATATATCTAATATAAACTACCATATATATCATATAAGCTAACATACATATATATATATATATATATTGCATATATATATTGCTTTATATTCATATATAGAGAGAGGAATATAATAGAGAATGTACATATGGATATAGAGGAATATATTAGAGGAATATATGTAGGATATATATTTGTATATATGGAGAGAGAGAGAGAGAGAGAGAGAGAGGTGGAGGGAGACAATAGAGAAAAGCTAGTGTATAAAACAAATTTTCCCTACTTTAAAAGTGGAAGATAACATACAGAGACAAATACTACACAATTCCATTTATATGAGGTACTTAGAGCAGTCAAAATCATAGAGACAGAAAGTAGCATGGTGACTGCCAGGGACTGGGAGGAGGGGAAATGAGGATTTTTTTTTTTTTTTAATGGGCCCAGAGTTTGAGTTTTGCAAGATGAAGAGTTCTAAGGATGGAAGGTGGTGATGGTTGTACAACAATGCAAATGTATTCAATAGCACTGAACTACACACTTGAAAATGGTTCAGATAGTAAATGTTGTGGAAGGTAGGAGATGCAGAGATGTGGTTTGGGTGAGAAATGGATCACAGGTACTGCAGAGGGGAGGAAGCCCTGGTCATGGAGAGAGGATAGGGAGAGAGAAAGAGAGAGAGGAGCACACAGGGGACTGCATAAGGGAAACACTTCCCCAAAGCCACTGACTGGGGAAATGAGAAGGGCTGATTTTCATGGTTGTTTTTGTTTTTGTTTTTTTTACAACCAGTGGGGTTCAAAGACTGGCGTTTTAGAGGTCTGTGGCATGGCCAGTGTGGAGCCCTGAGGGTGCTGCATGCTCCTATGAAGGACAGCAGAGAGCCTGGGAGCATACGGCACAATCTGAGGATCCCCTGGGATGCACTGGGAGAGATGGTTCCCACTTCTTGGAGCACATCTGGGAGGGGTGGCATTGCCTCTTCAGGAACAAAAGAGTTGGCTAGCACCATTTCCCTCCCCCCCCCCAGCATAAACTAACTTCAGTAAGCAGCACAGTGCCAATGGTGGCAGCCTAAACCACTTACACCAAGCCCCACATCCCTGCATTCTGCAGGTGCTGCTCCTCCTGGGCAAGTATGCCTGAGAACTGGAGCAGTGGGCTCCTCTCTCAGAAGACTAGCACAAACCCCAGCAGGCACCATATCCACTGAGCATAAAGTTCTGCAAAGCTTCAGCTCTAGTGGAAATGGTATCAGGTTTCTTTCAAAAAGCAGACCAGAGCACACCTAGTTAAAACTCACCACATTCTGGCCAAGATCCAAACACTCCCCACTACAAACAAGGAAAAACTGCAGAGAACCGACCTGAGGGAAAGAGCAGCCAAAACACAGCAGCAGAGTGTACCCAGCATACACCAGAGACACTTCCTGAAGTGCCAGTAGCTGGACAGTATATGACCTCTCCTTCATAAAGCCATTACTCTCAGGAGCAGGAATTATAACAGGCTTTCCTAACACAGAAAAGAAGACAGAGACCTAGACAAAATGCCAAGATGGAGGAATAGATCCCCCCAAAAAAAGAACAAGGAAAAGTCATGGCCTGGGATCTAATCAAAACAGATATAAGTAATATGTGTGATCCAGAATTTAAAGGAACAATCATAAGATTATTAGCTGGGCTTGAGAAAAGCGTAGAGACACCAGGGAGTCCCTTACCACAGAGATAAAAGACTTAAAAACTAGTCAGGCTGAAATGAAAAATGCAATAACTGAGCTTTGAAACCAAGTGGATATAATGACCACAAGGATAGAAGAAGCATAGGAAGGAATAAGTAATAGAGAAGATAAAATTAAGGAAAATAATGAAGCTGAAGAAGAGGGAAAGAAAAATATTAGATTACAAATGTAGACTTTAGGAACTCAGTGATTCCATAAAGCGCAGTAACATTTATATCATAGGAGTCCCAGAAGAAGAACAGAGGGAAAAGGGGGCAGAAGGCTTATTTGAGGAAATTATCGCTGAAAACTTCCCTAATCTGGGGAAGAAAACAGACATTCAAATCTAGGAGGCACAGAGAACTTCCATTAAAATCAACAAAAGCACGTTAACACCAAGTTAAATTTGCAAAATATAAAGAAAAAATCCTAAAAGCAGCAAAACAAAAGAAGTCCCTAACTTACAAGGGAAGACAAATGAGGTCAGTAGCAGATTTCTCCACAGAAACTTAGCAGGCCAGAAGAGAGCAGCATGATATATTAAACGTGCTGAATGGGACTAATAATGCAGCCGAGAATACTCTATCCAGCAAGGCTATCATTTAGAATACAAAAAGAGATAAAGAGTTTCCCAAACAAAAACTAAAGGGGTTCATGACCAGCCCTGCAAGAAATATTAAAGGGGATTCTTTGGGAAAGAAAGACCAAAACTAACAAAGACAAGAAAGTAACAGACAAACTCCAGAAACAATGACAGAACAAGTAATAAAATCACACTAAATTCATATCTATCAGTAATTACTCTGAACATAAATGGATTAAATGCTCCAATCAAAAGATATAAGTATACTGCCTACATGAGACACATTTTAGACCTAAAGACATCTGTAGATTGAAATTGAAGGGATGGAGAAATACTTATCATGCAAATGGATGTCAAAAGAAAGCCAGAGTAGCAATACTTATATCAGACAAACTAGATTTTAAACCAAAGACTGTAACAGAGATAAAGAAGGGCACTACATCATAATAAAGGGGTCTATCCAACAAGAAGATCTAACAATTGTAAATATTCACACCCCGAATCTGGGAGCACTCAAATATACAAAACAATAACAAATATAAAAGTACCTCATTGATAATAGACAATAAGAGTACAGGACTTTTAACACCCCACTTACAGCAATGGACAGATCATCTAAGCAGAATATCAACAATGGATTTGACCAGATGGACTTAACAGATAAATTCAGAACATTTCATTCTAAGGCAGCAAAATACACATTCTTTTCAAGTGCACATGTGGAACATTCTCCAGAATAGTTCATATACTAGGTCAAAAATCAGGCCTCAAAAGTACAAAAAGACTAAGATCATGCCATGTATATTTTCCAACCACAAGAAAAATTTCAGAAAGACCATAAATACATGGAGGTTAAAGAACATCCTACTATGGAATAAATGGCTCAACCAGGAAATTAAAGAAACAATAAAAAAAAATGCATGAAAACAAATGAAAATTAAAACACAATGGTTCAAAACCTTTGGGATGCAGCAAAAATGGTCCTAAGAGGCAAGTATATAGCAAAGCAGACCTACCTCAAAATGCAAGAACTCTCAAATAGGGGCACCTGGATAGCTCAGTTGGTTAAGCACCCAACTCTTGATTTCAGCTCAGGTCATGATCTCGGGATTGTGAGACTGAGCCCCATGTCGGGCTCCACACTGGGCATAGAGCCTGCTTGGGATTCTCTCTTTCCCTCTGCCTCTCCTCTCCTCGCCTCACCAATCTCTCTCTCTCTTGCCTGCTTTAAAAAAAAAAAAAACCCTCAAATATGCAAATTAACTTTACACTTAAAGGAGTTAGAAAAAGAACAGCAAATGGAGCTGAAAGACAGCAGAGGAAGGGAAATAATAAAGATTAGAGCAGAAATAAGTGATATAGAACAAAAACAAAAACCCCAGTAGAATAGATCAATGAAACCAGGACCTGGTTCTTTGAAAAATTAATAAAATTGATAAACCCCTAGTCAGAGTTATGAAAAAGAAAAGGGAAAGGACTCAAATAAATAAAATCACAAATAAGAGAAAAGAGATCACAACCAACACCACAGAAATACAAACAATTATAAGAGAATATTATGACAAATTAGATGCCAACAAATTGGGCAATCTGGAAGAAATGGATAGAAACATATAAACTACCAAAACTGAAGCAGGAAGAAAGAGAAAACCTGGACAGACTGAAAACAAGCAAAGAAATTGAATCAGTAATCAAAAATCTCCCAACAAACCAAAGTCCAGGGCCAGATCTGGCTTCACAGGGAAATTCTAACAAACATTTAAAGAGTTAATACCTATTCTTCTCAAACTGTTCCAAAAAATAGAAATGGAAGGAAAACTTCCACACTCATTCTACAAGGCCGTCATTACATTTGATTCCAAAACTTGGACAAAGACACCACTAAAAAGAGAACTATAAGCCAATATCCCAGATGAACATGGATGCAAAAATTCTCAACAAAATACTAGCAAATCAAATCCAACAGTACATTAAAGGAATTATTCACCATGATCAAGTGTGACTTATTGGTGGATTGCAAGGGTGGTTCAATATTTGCAAATCAATCAGCATGATACACCACATTAATAAAATAAAGGATAAGAACCATATGATCCTCTCAATGGATGCAGAAAAAGCATTTGAAAAAGTACAGCATCCATTCTTGATAAAAACCCTCAATGAAGTAGGGATAGAGGGACAATATTTCAATATCTTAAAGGCCACATATTAAAGACCCACAGCTAAAATCATCCTTAATGGAGAAAAACAGTTTTTCCTCAACAGTCAGGATCAAGACAAGGATATCCACTTTTACCACTAGTATTTAACATAATGCTGGAAGTCCAAGCCTCAGCAATCAGACAACAAAAAAGAAATAAAAGGCATCCAAATCCACAAGGAAGAAGTCAGACTTTTACTATTTGCAGACAACATGATACTCTATGCAGAAAACACAAAAGTCTCCACCAAAAAATTGCTGGAGCCGATACACAAAATCAGTGAAGTGACAGGATAAAAAAATCAGTGTATAGAAATCTGTTGCATTTCTATACACTAATAATGAAGCAGCAGAAAGAAAAGTCAAGGGATCAATCCCATTTACAATTGTACCAAAAATCATAAGACACCTAAGAATAAACCTAACCGAAGAGGTAAAAGATCTGTACTCTGAAAACTATAGAACACTTAATGAAAGAAATTGAAGATGACACAAAGAAATGGAAAAATATTCCACGCTTATGGGCTGAAAGAACAAATATTGTTAAAATGTCTATACTACCCAAAGCAATCTACACATTTAATGCAATCCCTATCAAAATACCACCAGCATTTTTCACAGAACTAGAACAAAGAATCCTAAAATTTGTATGGACCATGAAAGACCCCAAATAGCCAAAGCGATCTTGAAAAAGTAAAAACAAAGCTGGAGGCATCAAAATTCCAGACTTCAAGTTATATTACAAAGCTGTAGTGATCAAGAGAGTATGGTACTGACACAAAAACAGACACATAGATCAATGGAACAGAAAACCCAGAAATGGACCCACAGTTATATAGTCAACTCACTTTCAACAAAGTAGGAAAGAATATCCAACAGAAAAAAGACCGTCTCTTTAACAAATGGTGATGGAAAAATGGAACAGCAACATGCAAAAGAATGAAACTGGACCACTTTCTTACACCCTACACAAAAATAAATTCAAAATGGATGAAAGACCTAAATGAGAGATAGGAAACCATCAAAATCCTAGAGCAGAACACAGGCAGTAACCTCTTTGACATCGGCCATAACAACTTCTTATAGACTCATCTCCTGAGGCAAGGGAAACAAAAGCACTATTGCTTTTTTTTTTTTAACTATTACTACTTCATCAAAATAAAAAACTCCTCCACAGTGAAGCAAAAAATCACCAAAACTAAAAGGCAACCTTCAGAATGGGAGAAGATATATGCAAATCACATATCTGATAAAAGGTTAGTAACCAAAATATATAAAGAACTTATCAAACTCAACACCCAAAAACCAAATAAACCAGTTAAAAAACGAGAAGACATGAATAGACATTTTTCCAAAGAAGACACCCAGATGGCTAACAGACACATGAAAAGATTCCCAACATCACTCAACATCAGGAAATACAAATCAAAACTATAATGAGATACCACCTCACACCTGTCAGAATGGCTAAAATCAACAACACAGGAAACAGATGTTGGCAAGGATGTACGGAAAGGGGAACGCTTTTACAATGTTGGTGGGAATACAAACTGGGGCAACCACTCTGAAAAACACTGTGGAGTTTCCTCAAAAAGTTAAAAATAGAACTACCCTACAAGTCAGCAATTGCACTACTAGGTATTTCCCCCAAGGATATAAAAATACTAATACGAAGAGATATATATTGATGGTTTATAGCAGCATTATCAACAATAGCCAAATTATGGAACGAGCCCAAATGTCCAACTGATGAATATATAAAGAAGATGTGGTACGTGCGTATACAATGGAATATTACTCAGCCATAAAAAAGAACAAAATCTTGCCATTTGCAATGACATGGATGGAGCTAGAGAGTATTATGCTAATCGAAATAAGTTAGTCAGAGAAAGACAAATACATATGATTTCACTCATATGGGAATTTAAGAAACAAAACAAAGGAACATGGTGGGGGGAGAGAGAGGCAGACCATATAATTCTCTTAACTATAGAAAACAAACTGAGCATTGCTGAAGGGGAGGCGGGAGGGGGATGGGCTAATTGGATGATGGGGATTAAGGAGGGCACTGGTTGTGATGAGCACCAGGTGTTGTATGTAAGTGATGAATCACTAAATTCTGCACCTGAAACTAATAATTGCACTGTATGTTAACTGGAATTTAAGTAAAAACTTAAAACTTAAAAAAAAAATAAGTAAATAAATAAAAACCTCTCTGTGGCTCCTAACATGATGAAATTGGCCACCCCGTTAATCAAGATTTTCAACTTTGCAAAACGTGCCTGGAGACATTTTTCTGGTGTTTAACACTGGTGTTTAATGTTTAATGCTGATTTTCGAAGTCTACAATTAAAAATCAATGTTTACCCGAGTTTCAATAATTTCATAATACAACATGTGGTAGGCATTTAATGTTTCATTTGCTCATGGCACTGTTCTGGGAACTCACATTTTTTTCAGGTATCTTGTTCCAATTTTTTGTTGCCACTTTCTCTCATCTCCAAAGTTTTCCTGTTGTCCTCTGAACTTGAAACCATAAAATAAAATATTGTGAATTTTGCTTGTAAATCATTAAACTAACATTCGGTAAAATGGAAAATTTCTTCAAGCAACAAGGGAAACAATTACAGATGACTGGGAAACCCTGATACCACACATAACTTTCAGTGTTCCATTGTAAGAGCAAAGTTTTCAGGTAGCTTTGTAGTTTTTATTTGTCTTTCTCCTTGACACTCTTGTCGGTGTTTCCTAAACTTGTCTAATGATACAGATCCTTTTGGGTGTTTATAAAAAATGCCAAATCCCAAAACCTTCCTCTGGAGAGTCTGATTCAGTAAGTCCAGGGTGGGACCCAAGACTCTGTAACAACCTGCCTGTTTTGCTCAGGTGATTCTGCAAGAAGCTAATTTACCTGCGGATACGACAGAGGAAAACAGCAGATATAGCTCTTTCCTGCTCTCTCATGCCTCATTTCCTCTTGCAGCCATTCCAGGCTCTCCCTGCATTCTCCCTCAGACTCTGGTACGTGCTCTCGGTCTTGCTGTTCAGACTGTGGTCCTCATGCCAGCAGCAGCTGCCGTAAAAAGGCAGAATCTCACGCTCCACCACAGACCTTCAGAATTTGCACTTTAACAAGATCCCCAGGTGAGATATATACGTATATATATATATATATATACGTATATATATATATATATACGTATATATATATATATACGTATATATATATATAATCTCCACAGAAGAGTAGGAAGCATTGAGATAGAAGTGTTGCCCAAACATTTTGGTAAACACCGAAATCACGCAGGGCCTTCTTAAACATGCAGCTGCCAGGTTCCACCCCAGACGAGGGGGTGATTCTGATGCACAACAAAATTTAAGAAGCACTACATCTGAAATTAATATCACACTGTATGTTAACTAGCTGGAATTTAAATTAAAACTTTTTTTTTAATTCATTTAAAAAAAAAGAAACAACTACCCCAATGGCTTCTGCTCATGATTTTAACTTTGGCTGAGATGAGACTGTAGATTTTTTTTTAATTTATCAAGGAAAAGGGGAAATTTTAAATATCTTCCTAAACACTAAAAAAGTTATCAAATACATTTTCTTCATCCTAAAGTAACAAAAACCTGGTTGAAACTTGGCGAGGCTGGCACAACATCCTGGGCACCAAGGGCCCCGTCACCCATATCCCATTTGCACCCTAGGCCAAGTGTCTGGATGCCCAAGCTGAAGGGCCTCTGGCCAGGCTCCACTTGCGAGGTCTGGTGAGATCCTCAACACCTCCTTTTTCTCTTCATTGGGTCTCCCCAGACATCTCCAGGTCAGGCAGGTGTACCACTTGGTTTCTCTGTCCCTTTGTTCCTTTCATGAGAGTCCCAGGCCCTGCTTCCCCCAGACAGACATTTCCCCCCTGTTCCAAGCACCCTTTCCTAACTTTCTGCACTAGAAGCTGAGCAGATGCTTCCTCTGATCCTCCGGAAAGTGCCTCCACCTTTACAGTCCTGTCTTCTTCCCCAGGCACATCCATACTCTCTCTCTCCCCTCCCCCACCCCATCTTATGGCCTTCAGGTAGTTAACACCCATATAGCACTTTCTACATGCCAAGCACTGCCCTTTGCCATTCACTTATATTAACTCATTAGTCTTAACAACAACCCTATAAAGTAGTTTATTATCCTTCAACAGATAAGCACACTGAGACACAGCAATTAATTAACTTGTCCATATTAAGTTTTCAGAGCTGGTAAGTCAGACAGCGCGATTCAAACTACCTTGTTTGACTCCAGAGTCCACTCTTCAGCCCATACACTCTACTGCCCCCAAGCCCCACTCCATCTTCCCTGGAGCCTCTGCCTCACATCACTGACTAATCTCCACAGCTAGAACAGTAGCACATTTCCCACTTTTCCTGACTTGAGAAATATCTACTAAGTTCCTCTCTTCTTTTTTCCTTAAGTTTTTATTTAAATTCCAGTTAGCTAACATACAGTGTAATACATAAGTTTCAGGTGTACAATATAGTGATTCAACACTGCCATACAACACCTGGTGCTCCTCACAACAAGTGCCCTCCTTCATCCCCACCACCTGTTTAACCCATCCTCCCACCCACCTCTCTACTGGTAACCAGCAGTTTGTTCTCTATAGCTAAGAGTCTGTTTCTTGGTTTGCCTCTGTCTCTCTCTCTTTTTCACACTTTGCTCATTTGTTTTGTTTCTTAAATTCCACATATGAGTGAAATCAAGTATTTGTCTCTAACTTATTTTGCTTAGCATAATACTTTCTAGCTCCATCCATATCATCGCAAACAGCATGATTTCAGTCTTTTTGTGGCTCAGTAATATTCCTGTGTGTGTGTGTGTGTGTGTGTGTGTGTGTGTGTATCACATCTTTATCCATTCCTCAGTTGATGGACTGATATGTGAATGCAGTAATTGCAAGATATAAAATCAACATACAGAAATCTGTTGCATTTCTATACACCAATAATGAAGGAGCAGAAAGAGAAATTAAGGACTCAATTCCACTTACAACTGCACCAAAAGCAATAAGATATCTAGGAACAAACCTAACCAAAGAAATGAAAGACCTGTACTCTGAAAACAATAAATCACTGATGAAAGCAATTGAAGGTGACACAAAGAAATGGAAAGATATTCTATGCTCATGGGCTGTAAGAACAAATATTATTAAAATGTCTATACTACCCAAAGCAATCTACATATTTAATATAATCCCTATCAAAATACTACCAACATCTTTCACAGTGTTAAAACAATACTAAAATTGGTATGAAACCACAAAAGACCCCAAATAGCCAAAGAAACCCTAAAAAAGAGAAGCAAAGCTGGAGGCATCACAATTACAGATTTCAAGTTATATTACAAAGCTGTAGTAATCAAAATGGTATGGTAATGGTTCAAAAATAGACACATAGATCAATGGAACAGAATAGAAAACCCAGAAATGAACCCACAACTATATGGTTATTAATCTTCAACAAAGCAACAAAGAATAACCAACAGGAAAAAAAAGATGGTCTCTTCAACAAATGGTGTTAAGTTCCTTTCTTGTGGCCGAAGGAGATAATGGCTAGAACATGATCCTTGATGTGGCCTTATCAATCCTCTCTTTTCTCTACTGTCCTTGGCTGCCTTTCAGGGGAATAGTCAGAATTTTAATTTTACAGAATTTAATTTATTTCATTTTATTTCATTTTAATTAATTTAATTAATTGATTTTGGTTCAATTTAATTTTTAATTTTGAAGAATCTTAGTGGTTATGTATCACAATATGAAAGTGAAGTACTCACCCAGTAACAGTGATTGTAGAGTATAGCTGTCCTCCCATACATGACCTAAGAATTAAGTTCATCTGAGGAAGAAATGGGCAGGGAAGACTTCTGAGAGGAAATCCCCCAAAGCAGCCCTTCCTGAGCAGGACATAAGCTTGGTGACATGGGTTAAAGCAGTTGAAATGTAAATGCCCTACTCGGGACATAGCGCTGCACTAACTAGGAGTCTTGGTGTTGACAAGAGGAAGAGAGACGCTTATGCAACCTCTTGGTGTTGACAAGAGAAGTTGGTGCAACTTACCCCTCAGAGGAAACACAGGGAGCAGAAAGCCCATCTCAGAAAGAAAATTGAGAGCTGTGCACCAGGCACAACAACACAAATAGAGTAAGGCTCCTTAAACTGCACAATTTGCCGTGCTTATGTTATAAATGGCACTGAAACCGTTCACAGGGCTGTGTGTCTGCCTTTAGGATAATGAGGAAATTGTGTTCAATGCTCCACTTGTCGTGAAGAGAACAGAACCCTTCCAGTTAGAAAAGCTCTAGGAGGAGAAGTAGCCAAGTTTTTGCCACCTACTATGGGAGAGAAAAGAAGAACCCAGAATGATAGGGCTGAAAAGTGGGCCGAAAGCTTGAGGGAGGAAGGGCCTTTGTGGGTTTCCTGGTAGCTTCTTTGAGAAAGGAGGTTGTGAGCTGGCCGGTCTTTAGAGGTTGTATGAGGATATTGTCCTTCACTAGGTGGGAAGACCGAAGCAACCACCCTAGGCCAAGATATAGGCATGAGGAAGTACACAGACCTGCCCACCTGGAGCCAGGGTTCCTGCAGGAGAGCAGAAGGAAAGTTGGAAAGTAGAGTGGGGGCAACATGTCTCCTCATGAGTGAAGGACCAGAGGGAGATGGGGACTCTGTGCCAGGGAACTATGCCAACCAAACCAACCATGTCCAGATTCTCCTTTTTACCCAACAGTAAAAGATAACATCTAATGAATGGTCTTGTGATGTAGGGATACAGAAATTCTTCTCTGAAAACACGATTTCCCTTCATTTCTTATGAAAGTTCATTTTTTAAAAATCCAATTTGTCTTGACCAAAGTAAGGAAAAGGACAAGTTCATAGGGTATAGCATAGTGATTAAGAACACGCTTTCTGTATTAGACTACCTGGGTTCAAATCCTGACTCCGTCAATGACTGTGTGCCTGGAACAAGTTATTTATTTACCCTGTGCCTCAGGTTTGGCTTCTACAAGAATTTTGGGGATGATAATAGCTCTCATCTTGAGAAATAGTATAAACATTAAATAAAATAAGACAGATGAGCTCTTAGAATGATGCCTGGTATATAATAAGCATTCATTAGATGTTAACTTTTCTTTTTTTTTTTTAAAGATTTTATTTACTTATTTGACAGAAACAGCCAACGAGAGAGGGAACACAAGTAGGGGGAGTGGGAGAGGAAGAAGCAGCTCCTAGCGGAGGAGCCTGATGTGGGGCTCGATCCCAGAATGCTGGGATCACGCCCTGAGCCGAAGGCAGACACTTAACAACTGTGCCACCCAGGCACCCCTACATGTTAACTTTTCTATTGGGTAAAAAGGAGAAGCCCTTGCAGAAGTGGGTCTCAACAGGACCCCTGGGTGGCTCGGCCGGTTAAGCATCTGCCTTTGGCTCAGGTCATGATCCCAGGGTCCTGGGATCAAGTCCCACATCAGCCTCCTTGCTCATCAGGGAGCCTGTTTCTCCCTCTGCCTGCCACTCCCTCTGCTTGTGCTCTCCCTCTCTCTCTCTCTATCTCTGGCAAATAAATAAATAAAATCCTAAAAAAAAAGAAAAAGAAAAAAAGAAAAGAAGTGGGTCTCAAATTCAATGTGTAAGAACTTCCTCTAAATATAAATGTCAAGGGAATTCAGATTTGATATGAGGAAACCTACATTTTTAGTGCCACTCTGGGTGACAGAGATGCAGGTGGTCTGAGAGCACCCTGTTAGGAACCCTCCCCTCAAGGCTACCTGTAATGGCGGCAACTCCCCAGCCCAATTGAAAACCGATAGGCAACTTGTAAGGACAAACCCCAAAAGGAGGAGAGCTGGAGACAGGTGGTGCTGCTCTTCCAGATGACAGCATTCCCTTTACACTTGTGTTAGTCCTATTCTTCGAGCACCTACCAGAACATGGCCTTGTATAGAGAACAGGAGTTTGACAAGGGCACCTCAGTACTGTTCATACCCAGCATCTTCCATTCTGAAAGAGGCTTTTTGTGAGGACTTCTCCTGATTTTAGTTTTTCTTTTTTTTTTTTTAAGATTTTATTTATTTATTCGACAGAGATAGAGACAGCCAGTGAGAGAGGGAACACAAGCAGGAGGAGTGGGAGAGGAAGAAGGAGGCTCATAGCGAAAAGAGCCTGATGTGGGGCTCGATCCCATAACGCTGGGATCACGCCCTGAGCCAAAGGCAGATGCTTAACCGCTGAGCCACCCAGGCACCCCTGATTTTAGTTTTTCTGTTCCTCCACTCTGAATGCTCTGCTTTTAAAGAGGGCTCAAAGATTTATGCTGTCCCAGTTTGGAACTGGCACTCCATTCACAGGCTTGGGAAATTATTCTGCAGCACATTGAGAAGAAGAAATGGCAGAGCTTTCTTGAGCATTTTGAGGAGCAAGGCAACCCTCCAGATGCACTTCCAGCTCCTCCAGAACACCAGCAGCCCTGGATTCCAAACAATAGTAGGCTGAGACCCAAAAATGCTCTTTGTGGTCTTGGATCCTTCCAAGCCCCATCCCTGATTGAAGAAAATTCAGAATTGTGCCTAACAGATTCCCTTGAAGTCTCATCCCGCAATGTTCTAAGTAAGCACTTAGCCTCCCACTCACTTAGCAATGACACAGCACTTGAGAATTGCAAAGTGCGTGAAAGACACAGCTTTGTTGCTCTGTGGGCTCCGTGCTGGAATTACCTCCCTAAGAACCACACACACAAAAATGATTTGCTGGGGAAGGGAGAAAGAGGGAGTACACTTGCCTTTCATGCTAGAAGGCTCCTCACCTAGAGTCTCCTTCCATGTGTTCCTTCTGTGCTCCTTGCTACAGGATTTGAAATTATGACAAAATTATCCTACTGAATTTTATTTTGATTTTCCCAGGTAACTGAAATGCTACATGGACCATTTTCCTTATTATCATCATTATGCCAACCATTTAGCTAACTTCTTTTAAATTGCATTCCTGGGGCGCCCAGGTGGCTCAGTTGGTTAAGCATACAACTCATGATTTCAGCTCAGGTCATGAGCTCAGGGTTGTGGGATTGAGCACCACGTCAGGCTCCCTGTCCAGCAGAGAGTCTGCTTGAGTTTCTCTCCCTCTGCTCCTCCCCCAGCTTGCACTCTTCTCCTCTCTCAAATAAATAAATAAATCTTAAAAAATAAAATAAAATGAAATAAAAAATAAATTGCATTCCTGTCTTGTCTTCTTCAGAGTATGATTGAAGAAACATGGGTTTTGAAGTGTGACAGATGTAGTCTGAGCTTGGCCCTGCCACTTGGCATCTGTGTGAATGTAGGCAAGTAACTTAACTTCTGTTTATCTTGGTTTCCTTATCTGTAAAATTAAACTGATCTGGAAGCTACTTTGGAGGTTTTCCAGTAGAAAGTATGTACAACTGTTACAATCCTTGTTTCTACAAGGTCCATCATAGGTATCTCTATAACTTCTTCCATTATCCATTCCATTGCTCCTGTTGCCCTCAGCCAGACCCACAGCTAGAAATGTTTCTTGATCTAATAGGATAATTCAAAGTTTCATTCCCAAAGAGTCTGAGGCACTAGTCTGCACTGGGTTGCTATAGTCTACCATTAATTTTTACTGCTGGGCATTGAGATGCCCAAGAACCTCTAAGATTCCTGATATACTCCTTCTTACTTACACTGTATAGCAGCAACCCTATTCCCCCTTAAAAATCAGGATTAACAACTCCATACAGTACAGAAATCCTCTTCTTTGCCTGTTATTTCAGTGACATGATGAATCCAAGGAGACCAAGTGGCATTTTCAACTTCTAGCTTAATTGAGCCATTTTGTGTCCAGTAGTGGAAATAAGCTTCCACTGGAAACTAAACTTAAGACTTCTAAATCAATAGATCCCAATGTTGCAGAAATGGGAAGCAAAATGTATATTACTAGGTACAATAGAGAGAGAAGCCAAGCCACTTCCTCTCTTTGATGGACTATGGACTATGGTAGAAAATGGAAGAAACAGCACCTTATATAACTTACTGGTTCAGAGCATATACTATATCTTACAGGACAGCACCCTAACCCATCAGGTGTTGTCTTCTGGTAGACGCATAAATGAGTAAACAATAGATCATTCGTTCCTTCCAGTCTTTCCAGAATATGTGGAATATTCTTTAAGCCAGCTTTTTTTCTCCTTCATTAATTGGTCAAAAGGAACTCCCCAAGAGTCTGAGCTACTTGTTTGCACAATTTATTTGTAACTTTAGCCCTTGTTCAAGCCTGATTTTATAGATAGATGATAGATAGATAGATAGATAGATAATTTATATTATACATTTATATTACATATTATAATGCATGTTATAATGTGCATATATAATGTATATATTATAATGTAGTATAACATACATTATATATTATAATGCAATATAATATTTAACATCATATATTATAATATAATATAATGTATATATGTGTGTGCAACACATGTGTGTGCATGCTAAGGTTCCTACCAGATTCTTTGGGCCTGATTGGACCAGCTGGATCATAAGATCCAAGTAGCAAAGCAGCTTATGCTTATGGATTACTTAATAAAGAAGAGCAGCAAACACAAATAAGAGCTATGTTGCCCCCAGGATCCAAATATCCCATTGAGTGCTGTGCCTCTTTCTTAGTAATAGGAGTCAAGATGCAGCAATGTGTCTTTCACTTGGAAGGAAATGATCTCCATAAACCCCAGACCATAGAATTCCTAGAAATTTCACTAGTGTTGTAATTTATCTCCCACCCTCTGGCATGTATATGTCTAGCAAAGTTACCTAGGATATTCGCTAGGTATATTACTGCGTCGATCGACACCATGTTATCAGTGTAGTGGAGAGCATGATATTCTACAGAAAATTGACAAGTTCAAGGTCTCTGCAGATTCGATTTTGACAGTTGACATGGCACTTGCATAAAACAGTAAAGCTATACTGTTGTCCCAACAACATAAAAAAGGCAAAATAATTACCTACTTCTTGTGTTCTTTTCTGTTGATTTAGAGAATAAAGCATATGCCAGAATTAAAGCTATGTATGAGGTACCAGAGACTGATCCTGGCACTATTCTCTACCATACCTACAAAGACTTCTAACTGGCCTTTCCAATGGTAATAGAACCCTTGCACAAGTCAGATACCCATTGTTGGGATTCTCCCAGTAGCCAAGAACATCTATTCCATCTATGAAACAGAAAATAATTGCTGAGTGGGTTCATAGATCCACTTGGCCCAGTATTATAGGCAGAATTTCTAAAATGGTCCCCCAAAGATGTCCCACTCTAATCCCAGGAACCTGTGGATATGAGGAGTTATTACCTTCGTGATTATGATAGTTACATGGCAGAGTTGGCTTTAAGACAAGAATATTATCTGGCTGAATCTAATCTAATCACATAAGCCCTTAAAGGCAGAGCACTTTCTCCAGCTGGCAGCATAAGGAAAAGTCAGAGAGATTCAATGTGTGAGAAGAACTCAATGTGCCATTCCTGGCTTTGAATATGGAAAGGGGTGGTCACATGCAAAGCAATGCAGGCAACCTCTGGGAACAGAGGAGCACCTCCCTGGCTAACAGCCAGCAAGGAAACTGAAATCTCAGTCCTACAAGAACAAGGAACGGAATTCTGCCAACAACCTCATGAGCTTTGCAGTGGGCTTACCCATAGAGCCTTCAAGTAAGAGTCTAGCCCACATGATACCTTTGACCTTGGAAAACCCTAAACTGAGATCCAGCCAAGCCTACACAGATGGCTGATCTACAGAACTGTGAGCTAATAAATGAGCGTCATTTTAAGCTGCTCACTTTGTGGTAATTTGATATACAGCATAGAAAACTAATACACGAATGCCCACTGTGAGAAGGACTCTGGTGAATATTCTATTTATCATCTGACACCTATAAAACCCACTTTGACAGACCACAGTAGCATTTTTGGTCATCAGGGATTAGTGTCGCTTCAGAGCTCCTGTACAATAACCCCTGAAAAGTTTAAGTATTTCCCATTTTCCAGTTCATAAATCTTTTAGGGGAAAGCTAGGAGAAAGATTTAGGGTACATACTTGTGGGGGTGTTGCAGGGTCCTTCCTTGAAAAGACATGTTCTTCACTTCATTCAATGGGCTCCTCTCTCAGAGCTGGCTTAGATCTTAGAATTAAATGATAGATTGTGACTACTTAAATTATTTCTCTGTTCACCAGAACTATAATTGTTTTGATGATACATAGTAAATAAAACTTTAACAGGTCACTGTATTTGTTTTCTATTGCTGCTGCAACAAATAACCACATACTTAGTGGCTTAACACAAATTTGTTACATTGCACTTCTCGAGATCAAAAACCTGAAAATGTGCTTTGCAAGACTAATCAAGTGTCAGCAAGGCTGCATTCCCTTTGCAGGCTGATAGAAATTGGTAAAATCTTATAATTCTCCTCCAATGTCAGACATTTTTACCTGTCCCCTGAAATTTGATAATCTAACTCTGGTTATGGGTCTGAAGTAAGAAAAGGTATTAGGATAAGTTTTGAGATGAATGAGCATTCCGTGAAATAAATATAAATGAGGTCATGACAGAGACTTCAAGCAATGGAGTTATTACAAGAACTCAGATCACTAAAATCCACCTAGATTTCTCTATTTCATTTATTAGGATCCCATTCTTTCCAATCAATGCCCTGACTTCTACAAAAAAAAAAAAAAAAAAAAAAAAAAAAAAATCTAGTGAGCCCTGAAGCCAAATTTCCTTCAATTCTGCAACCAGAGCATCAAATTCTGAGTCTGATTTTTTTGATACATTAATGATGGCTATGGATAGAAATAAAAGGTTCTTTGAAGGCAGTCATAAAAGCTCTCTGTCAGAAATACAGATGCTTTCAGGACACCTGGGTGGCTCAGTCATTAAGCATCTGCCTTTGGCTCAGGGCGTGATCCCAGGGTCCTGGGATCGAGCCCTGTATCAGGCTCCCTGCTCTGCTGCGAGCCTGCTTCTTCCTCTCCCACTCCCCCTGCTTATGTTCCCTCTCTCACTGGCTGTCTCTCTCTCTGTCAAATAAATAAATAAAATCTTAAAAAAAAAAAAAAAGAAATACAGATGCTTTCAGCCAAGAAATTTAAGTCTTGAGCTTTAAATTTTTCTTTTTAAATGTCTCCAATGCAGTCAGAAGCAGTTATCCCACTCCATAGTCCTTGTGCTCCTCATATCCATGATAATACTCTATTGAAGCAGCACTTGGACCCCAAAGCCTTGCCTTCAACATGCACTTTATTAAAGACAACTACAGTTAGGGGTGCCTGGGTGGCTCAGTCGTTAAGCGTCTGCCTTCGGCTCAGGGCGTGATCCTGGAGTTCTGGGATTGAGCCCCGCATCAGGCTCTCCCACTGGGAGCTTGCTTCTTCCTCTTTCACTCCCCCTGCTTGTGTTCCCTCTCTTGCTGGCTGTCTCTTTCTCTCATAAAATAAATAAAACCTTTAAAATAAAATAAAATAAAATAAAATAAAATAAAATAAAATAAAATAAAATAAAGACAACTACAGTTAGTAATTAAAGTAGCTGTTTTGCCACTATATGCCAATATCTGTGTTTCTCCAATGGATGTGGTCATTACTGCTTCAAACTTAACCAGGTCTGATCTCCATAACTGAAAGTGTGTTCCTTAGTGCACACAAACGCACCATCCCATCTTCTAACAATTCACCATCATTTCCTTAAAGAAATCACCTCTTACCGTTATGTACGAATTCACCTGTTGAAAATTCAGCACCATTTTTTAAGAAACAAAATGGATGAGCATTCGGGAGGGAGGAAAAAAGAGCGAGGTCGGGGAACAATGAGCGACTCTTAACTATAGAGAACGAACTGAGTTGATGGAGGGAGGTAGGTGCGGGATGGGATAGGTGAGTGATGGGTATTAAGGAGGGCACGTGTTATGATGAGTACTGGTGTTATATGTAAATGATGAACCATTGAACTCTACCCCTAAAACCAATATTGAACTGTATGTCAACTAACTAGAATTTAAAAAAAAAAAAAAGTAGGGGGGCGCCTGGGTGGCACAGCGGTTAAGCATCTGCCTTCTGGCTCAGGACGTGATCCCGGCGTTATGGGATCGAGCCCCACATCAGGCTCCTCCGCTATGAGCCTGCTTCTTCCTCTCCCACTCCCCCTGCTTGTGTTCCCTCTCTCGCTGGCTGTCTCTATCTCTGTCAAATAAATAAATAAAATCTTTAAAAAAAAAAAAAAGTGGGGAGGGGGGAGAAGAAGCAGCAAATGTTGACCTGGAGGTGAAATTCTGAGCCATCACATGGAAGACATATTTTGGAGAGCTTCCCAACTCACAGTGGACTTTTCTAGAGCAAGAAATGAATCTTTATTGATTTAAGACATAGAGATTGGGGATTGTTTATTGCAGTAACATAATCTAACCTATTATGACTGACGCATTTATTGATAACAGAAGGGGTAAGGGATATTGCTAACCAATAATCTAAAACCTGTGGCCTTGGCTGAAAAATCATGCCATGGGAAGAGAGGAAATGGATACCGGAGGCTGGAGAGATGGCAATTCAAGTTATCCAGTGGCAAATCATTTGGTAAGACTGTAGCTAACAGTAAGTTGGGAGGAGGCAATTATGTACTCAGTGAACTTGCATACAGAATTTGAAAACAGAACCAGAGTTGTGTGTGTTTATTGCTGCATTTGGCAAAGAATTGCAAAAAGGAAATGAGCTCATAAAGCATTTGGCTTTTGTTTGTTTGCAAACCATAACAAAAAGAATATGGGGTCTAGAAGGACTGGAAGAGGCAACTGCTGCCCAACTCCAACAGGAAAGACATATTTAAGAAACAAAAGTTAATTAAAATCGGGCTTAAAGAAAGAATAGATTCGAGAGTCATTATACCAAGAGTTAACACCTGTGAGTGAATTAAGTCATCTCAAACAAAAAAAAATCCTATGAAAGTGTTCCATCAAGGAAATTCTTTCAATTAGACAAACCAACTCAGGCAAAGGTGCTAAAAGTGTGTTTGTCCCACTGAAGTCCAATAAACTCAAGGCATCTGCAATTGCAGTTAAGTCAAGACAGAGATCAGGATGAGAAAGCAAATACAGAAAATCTGAGAACTGTGTCTTAAACAAATTGTGGATGTGACTATTTGACACATGGAACTAATTTTAATCACACTGATAAAGAGACTCCTAAGATTTTGAGATAACTGAATGACCCAAGAAACCATGGCTAGTACTA
The DNA here is from genome assembly GCF_023065955.2 of Ursus arctos. Lineage (NCBI taxonomy): Eukaryota > Metazoa > Chordata > Mammalia > Carnivora > Ursidae > Ursus > Ursus arctos. The sequence continues at coordinate 60,947,438 of NW_026623100.1, read as the reverse complement.
AAAGAGTCTTGGTTCAGAATTTAAAACAACCCTTGGATTCCAAATATCTACAGACAGCAAGTGGTCCAAGAAGGCTGTCACACCTTGTCCCATTGCTCATTTCACGTGTGGCCAATGGGACTGATGTCAAGAGAACTTTTTCTCAGGGAGAGGCAAGGACTACAGAAACTGGACTCTACAGTCCTCTTAGAGAGCCTACCTGGGGCCAATCTGGAAATGTTCCACTTAAAATAATCTCACATGACAGATCTCTAAGACCTTCCCAATTTCTCCTTAAGAATTAACCATCCTCCTTGATGTTGTGAAAACACTACTTTTACACCTCTCCTCTATTATAGTCATGTATGTCCATGTATGTCCCCCATCTAAACTGAGTTCCTTGAAGGTAAGTGCAAACTCTCATTTATCTACATGTCTTTAGGTAAAGGGCTCTCGAAAATATCTACCTAGGTGGATTTCAGAATTGCTACAGATCAATATCTACTGTTTGTACTTTTTTTCCCCTTCAGAATGGAAATGTTAATCCTGGTGGTCCTATCCCTGTTCCACCACCGGACACAGGCTAAGTTGCAAAGGACAGGGGGAAGACACTTGTCTTTTTAGCTCATAAATCTCACACTCAAGAGCCACTACATGTAGAGACTCTAGTCTTCATCCAGGGATCCTTAGTTTTGGGGTTATCCCCCTTGTGGAGGGCATGGAGGCATTCTGGGTATGGGGAGGAGTGTGAACCAAGTATTCAGCATCCAGAAAGTGAGCTATAGTGGGTATTAGTTTATTCACCTATATTTCTAGCTCTCCTCCTTCAATATATATGACAGGATTGACCATGTGACTGGTTCTGGGCAATAGTTTAGGGGCACATGTAATATAGAGCATTGATTTGGGAGCTGGGATATTCAATTGCTTGCCAGTGTGAGACACTGTAGAACCCCTTTCCCTGTTTCAACAACTAGCAACATTCCAAATGATGGAGCTCCTGTAGCCTGGGTTCCTGACTGAGGGCAATATAAGACAGAGGCCCTTGTCAACCTGAAATGGGTATGTAGCACAAGCAAAAAATTAACCCATTTTGTGGTGTTTTTGTTATCATCGCCTTATACAGCATATCATGACTGAATTAGCATTCTTATGTGAGTTCTCCAAGTTATTTTGAAATCTTCTCAATTTGTATCATTCAGAAATCTTCCTTGGAGGATGTCTACCCCCCAATCTCCCATGAAAAACAGAAATGCTCTGTGCCCCAATTCCAGCAGACAACCATCCTGTCCTGCCTATACACCCTCAGTGACGGGCATGCACTATCTTGAAAGACAGTATGGTAAAGTGCTTTCTAATGTACAGCCAATCTGCTTCCCTATTATCTCTACCCCTTACTCTTTTTCAAAGAATTTTAATTTCAGTGTAGTTAACGTACAGTGTTAGATTAGTTTCAGACACACAATATAGTGATTCAACAATTCTATATAGTGATTCAACAATTCTATATATTACTCAGTACTCATCACAGTAAGTGCACTCTTAATCCCCATCACCTATTTCACCCATCCCCCACCCACCTCCCCTCTGGTGACCATCAGTTTGTTCTCCATTGTTAAGAGTCTGTTTTTTGGTTTGTCTTTTTTTTTCCTGTTTGTTTGTTTTCTTTCTTAAATTCCACATATGAGTGAAATCATTTGGGTATTTGTCCTTCTCTGACTGACTTATTTTGCTTATTAGCCTTATACTTTCTAGCTCCATCCATGTCATTGCAAATGGCAAGATTTCATTCTTTTTTATGGCTTTGTAATATTTATCCACTCATTATTGATGGACAGTTGGACTGCTTCCATAATTTGGCTATTATAAATAATGCCGCAAAAAACATAGGGGTGCATATATCTTTTGAACTAGTGTTTTCCTATTCTTTGGGTAAATACCCAGTAGTGTGATTACTGGGTCATACTGTAGCTCTATTTAATTTTTTTGAGGAACCTCCACACTGTTTTCCACAGTGGCTGTATCAGTTTGCATTCCCACCAACAGTATATATGGGTTCCTTTTTCTCCACATCCTTGCCAAAACTTGTTTCTTGGGTTTTTATATTTTAACCATTCTGACAGGTGTGAGGTGATATCTCATTGTAGTTTTGATTTGCATTGCCCTGATGATGAATGACATAGAGCATCTTTTCACGTGTCTTTTGGCCATCTCTGTGTCTTCTTTGGAGAAATGTCTGTTCATGTCTTCTGCCCAATTTTAATGGGATTATTTGGTTTGTGTTGTATAACTTCTTTAAAAATTTTGATACTAACCTTTTCTCCAATATGTCATTTGCAAATATCTTCACTCATTCAGTAGGTTGAGTTTTTTTGGTTGCTTCCTTTGCTATGCAGAAGCTTATTTTGATGTAGTCTCAATAGTTTATTTTTGCTTTTGTTTCCCTTGCCTCAGGAGACATATCTACAAAGATGTTATTAGCTATGGCTGATGTCAAAGAAATTACTGTCTGTGCTCTCTTCTAGGATTTTTTACGGTTTCCGCTCTCACGTTTAGGTTCTTAATCCATTTTGAGTTTATTTTTTTGTATGGTGTAAGAAAGTGGTCCAGTTTCATTCTTTTCATGTAGCTGCCCAGTTATCCCGGCACCATTTGTTGAAGAGACTTTTTCCCATTGTATATTCTTTTCTGTTTTGTAGAAGATTAAATGGTCATATAATTGTGGGCTTATTTCTGGGCTTTCTTTTCTGCTCTATTGATCTATGTGTCTATTTTTTTGCCAGTATATACTATATACTGCTTTGATTACTATAGCTTTATAATAAACTTGAAGTCTGGAATTGTGATACCTCCAGTTTTGTTTTTCATTTTCAAGATTGCTTTGACTATCTGGGGTCTTCTGTGGTTCCATACAAATTTTAAGATTGTTTGTTCAAGTTCTCTGAAAAATGCTGCTGGTATTCTGATAGGAATTGCATTAAATCTGTAGATTGCTTCGGGTAGTATAGACATTTTTAACAATATTTGTTCTTCCAAACCATAAGCATGGAATGTCTTTCCATTTCTTTGTGTCATCTTCAGTTTCTTTCATAAGTGTTTTATAGTTTCCAGAGTACAGGTCTTTCACCGCCTAGGTTTATTCCTAGGTATGCTATAATTTTTGGTGCAATCATAAATGGGATTTTTTTTCTTAATTTCTCTTTCTGCTGCTTTGTTATTAGTGTATAGAAACGCAGCAGATTTCTGCACATTGGTTTTGTATCCTGTGACTTGACTTAATTCATTTATTAGTTCTAGTTGTTTTTTGGTGGGATCTTTAGGGTTTTCTATATAGAGTATCATGTCATCTGCAAATAGTGAAAGTTTTACTTCTTCTTTACCAATTTGGATGCCTTTTATTTCTTTTGTGTTGTCTGATTGCTGTGGCTAGGACTTCCAGTACTATGCTGAATAAAAGTGGTGAAAGTGGACATCCTTGTCTTTCTTGTTCCTGGCCTTAGGTCTACCTTTTACCCTTAGTTCTTCTCTTCTATGCAACAGAAACTAAGGACAATTCTTCTTCCATCAATACCCTCTTACAAGTTTTCTTCTTTGTAGGTTATTTAACTGTTTCTTGGATGGCAGTTTTCAGATTTCTTTCCATCCTCATCACCCTTTTTTGTACTGCAGTGTTAATGTTCCACTTAAAATATTCTCATAAGACAGATCTCTAAGGCTTTCTCAGTTTCTCACTGAGAATCATTCTTCTTTGATATTTGTGAATATCTATTTGTGAAAACCCTATTTGTAAACCTCTCTGGTGGTGCCCATACATTACAGTCCTTCTATATGCATATATGTCTCCCCATCTAAACTGAATTTCTTGAGGGTAGAGGTACACTCTCATTGATCTGTATGTCTTTAGGGATTATCACAGCATTGAACATATTATAGGCACATTATAGGCATTAAAGGAAAAAAAGGACAAAGGAAGATTCATAGTTGTAATAGGTTGAATTTTGGCCCCAAATATATCCAGATCCTAATCCCTAAATTTATGAATGTTACCTTATACGGTAAGAGAGACTTAGCAAATGTGATTAAGAATCGAGCCCGGTGATGGGTATTAAGGAGGGCACATATTGCAATGAGCACCGGGTGTTATATGCAAATAATGAATCATGGAACACTCTATCAAAAACTAATGAAGTACTGTATGGTGACTAACATAACATAATAAAAATTTTCAAAAAAAGAATCTTGATATGAAAGGCACCTGGGTGGCTCAGGTGGTTAAGGAGCTGGCTCTTGGTTTTGGCTCAGGTCATGATCTCAGGATCCTGGGATTGAGCCCCACATCAGGCTCCATGCTCAGCACAGAGTCTGAGTCTCTCTCTCTCCCTCTGCGGGCCCCCCAGCCCAGATAAATAAATATATAAATACATAAATAAAATAAATAAATAAATCTTTATTAAAAAAATAAATAAATCTTTATTTAAAAAAAAAAAGAATCTTGAGATGAGATTATCCTGGATTATCTAGGTGGGCCCCACATGTAATCACATGTATCCTATGGAAGAGAGAAGGCAACGTGTTTCCACTCAGCAGAGTAGAAAGGAAACAGAGAGAGACGGAAAGACAGATAGAGATTTGAGGATGCAACACTGTGGGCTTTGAAGATAGAAGAAAGGACCATGAGCCAAGGAATACAAGCAATGCCACTCTAGAAGCTGGAAAGGCCAAGGAAACTGATTCCATAACCCTCTGCAGAGAATGTAGTCCTGCCAACACCTTGGTTTGGGGCCAGTGAAACTGGTTTCAGAGTTCTGGAAGCCAGAAATGTAAGACCATAAATGTGTGTTGTTTTAAGCCGCCAAGTTTGTGGGAATTTATTAAGTGGCAAAACAAAAATTATACAATGATCAAAGGATTCCATGTGTCTGACCTTCTGACACAGTCTCAACAACACTCCAAGCATCTGCCACAAACCAGTGCCACACTTGACACCCACCAGACAGTCTGCAATACCTACAACTGGTGGGAGTCACCACATCTTCCAAGGGCATTTTTTCCCCTTTATTTCAGATGCACAAGCAGTAATTTCCATTCTTACAGGAATAAGTCATAAATTAAAATTTGGTTATCTTAAATTCACATCATGTCTCTGGCCTTTTCATAGTACTGGTATGAGTTCAAGTATTGACCATCTATCAATATTTGTTTAATTCAAACTATACACAATTTATTAATTTAAAAATTATCACACTTTTAATATCATTGTCAGGATATAGTTTTATGAAATCAAAGGAAGTATAGCATTCTGGAGAATGGGGACATATTAGAAAAGGTATACTATCCTTAACGGAGACTTAATGGGACAATGAAAAAAACTTTCCTTAGGCTGTATTACCACTAAATGAGATCATTAAAAGGTGGCATCACCATGATCTCACCCACTTCCTGTTCCCTGTTGTGTGGTGCTATGAAATGTAATCAGCCAAAAAGAAAGAGGCACTTTGCTACTGCCCTACTCCTGACTCACTCCTCTGAGCATGCTTTGGCTTAATACCTTTTCCTGGAATGTGGACACAGCTGAAGCCATTCTTTTTTAGAAAGCCCCTCCATTGGTCAGATTCCAGTACTGATATTTATTAGCCATATGATTGAGGGCACATTATTTAAGCTCTTTGAGTAGATAGAGAAAATAACACTTACCTTTCAGGTCAACTGTGAGTTTTAGGTGGATACATCTTGTTCAGTTCAATGCGTGGCACCCAGTGAGTGCTCTGATAAATAGGGCCTGGAAAGAGATAGAAGATAAAGGGAATAAAGATAAAATGAACATGTGGGACTACATCAAGATAAAAAGCTTCTGCACAGCCAAGGAAACAATCAAAAAAACTAAGAGGCAGCCCACAGAATGGGAGAATATATTTGCAAATGATGCTACAGATAAAAGACTGGTATCCAAGATCTACAAAGAACTTCTCAAACTCAATACACGAGAAACAAATAAACAAATCATAAAATGGGCAGAAGATATGAACAGACACTTTTCCAATGAGGACATACAAATGGCTAACAGACACATGAAAAAATGTTCAAAATCATTAGCCATCAGGGAAATTCAAATCAAAACCACATTGAGATACCACCTTACGCCAGTTAGAATGGCAAAAATCAACAAGGCAGGAAACAGCAATTGCTGGAGAGGATGTGGAGAAAGGGGATCCCTCCTACATTGTTGGTGGGAATGCATATTGGTGCAGCCACTCTGGAAAACAGTGTGGAGGTCCCTTAAAAAGTTAAAAATTGAGCTACCCTATGATCCAGCCATTGCACTACTGGGTATTTACCCTAAAGATACAGACGTAGTAAAGAGAAGGGCCATATGCACCCCAATGTTCATAGCAGCATTATCCACAATAGCTAAATCGTGGAAGGAACCGAGATGCCCTTCAACAGATGACTGGATTAAGAAGTTGTGGTCCATATATACAATGGAATATTACTCAGCTATCAGAAAGAACGAGTTCTCAACATTTGCTGCAACATGGACGGCACTGGAGGAGATAATAGTAAGTGAAATAAGCAGAGAAAGACAATTATCATATGATTTCTCTCATTTATGGAACATAAGAACTAGGAAGATCGGTAGGGGAAGAAAGGGATAAAGAAAGGGGGTAATCAGAAGGGGGAGTGAAGCATGGGAGACTATGGACTCTGAGAAACAAACTGAGGGCTTCAGAGGGGTGGGGGTGGGGAAATGGGATCATCGAACCTTGCATCAGAAACCAGGGATGTACTGTATGGTGACTAACATAATGTAATAAAAAAACATTAAAAAAAAAAAGAAGATAAAGGGAATATATCTTCTATGTCCCGGGGTGTCTTTGGTATCCACTACTGTATCGCAGCTGTCCAAATGCTGACTTGCTCCTGCCTCCCATTTGGAGGCTCCCTCACACCCTTTAGAACCATCCCCCATAGTGCACCTGTCTCCTCCCTGCCTCTCCTTCAACTCTTCCGTGGGTGTGAATATTTGAATACATGATTCATCTTCCCAATTTGATTGACAACTTCCTGAAAGGCAGAGAACAGACTGTACATATTTGTGATGTCTACACACTTAGCGCAATGCAGGATGCACACTATATTTGATTTTTATTTATTGGCTAAATGAATAAAACAATATTATTCAATGGGGAAAGTGGGAGATGGGGCAGCAACAGCTTGTATTTGAAATGGTATGGGTTGTTTTTTTTTCCAGGGCAGGGTATGGATTGCCATCTCAGTGCCAGGTTAAAATCACTAAACCAAAACCAGTTCTTGACATTATGGACCATCTAGAGTGGCAAATACAACCTCTACCTGCCAACAGGACCTCTAGGTCCCTCATTTGGAACTGTATTTGTGTTAAATTAGCAATGATCTGAATCAGTGTGCTTGTTTTGAGATGAGAGAACAGGTGGCTCTCTGACACACTCTGCAGTGTTCCTTACTCCAGCAACGGTGACTATAGGCCCCAAGAATCCCCCTCAGGCTTGAAAACTTCTGTTCCCTGGTGAGGACCAAGCTTTGGAGGAGCAAAACATAACATTCAACCTGACCCCAACTTCAGTTGATGATGCAAAATTGGACTAAGGGAGGTGTTCTGCATTCTGAAATGAGCACAAGCCTTCAGTACTTCTGAAGACGTTGTCGAGTTCTGTCCAAAGTGGGGCCCTGGAGGATAGGCCTGTATTGTGCTGCACAACAGAAGCTTGTAGAAAATAGACAAGCTCCCTTGCTAATCTACATGCCATCCCAGGTTGCACACTTGTTCATCTTTTCAGTAAACAATTTTTTTAAATAGAAGACAAAAAAATTATCACACTTTCATTTCAGAAAAGTATATTTGACATGGAAATTTTCACCTGAGCCCCTTCATCTTCCCATGAAAGGCAACAGCACCAGCTGCTGATTTCTCACTTAACAAAGTAGCAAGATCTAGTAGGCCTGTTGTCTCGTGTCATTTCTTTAGTTTTTCCCTTTTCATTAATTTCAGCATACGAGGCAGGGAAGGAACAAAAATGTACGAGGGGCACTTCTGATGATGTCAGGATGAGGCATCAATAAAATTTAGACTCCTGAGTGATAAACTGTAGAAGCTACAGGGAAGTCATATTTGAGGGCTTTCTCTCCCAAAGTTAATGACAATCATTGATTTTTTTAACTGAATTTCAGAGACAAACTCATTAGGATTTAGATCTTTGGCATTTTTGATGACTAGCTCTTCGGAACACTTTGTCCACATCTCTAATATTAAAACCATAAAATAAATCTTCACTTACAATGAGCATCATTGTGTACTTCAGTGAGGCCAGCAAGATCCCATTTTTAATGATATTTCATCCTCTCTTAAAACTTAGCCGTGACCTAGGTCCTCTGCCTTTTAGGAAATCTTTGTGTTCTTTTCCTACTCTAGGGCATCTCACTTACTGATTCTGGGACCTATTTCTCCATGTCTGTTTAGATGCATTTATGGAAAGTGTATCAATAAACAGAAAGTCTGGTTGCTTAATAAGAAGATAGTTCTGAACAACTGCATCAAGTATATGGAGATGAAGATGCTGCCTTTAAATGGAACAAACTCTCAGCTGCTGAAATGACTAGACCACTTAAGTAAGACTCAGGATCCATTTCTCGTAGTGCACCTGCAAAGCACAGTAGGCAATAACGAGGTGATGTTTGAAGGACTCTAAAGTCCAGTGCACAAAACCAGGCAACAAGGCAAACATGACCGGACGCACACTAACAAAGATCATATGTCAATTTGAAGAGTTTGTCAATGAAGTTTAATCTTCATCGAATGCTTCTTATAAGGAAGAAAAGTTTCTAAGTTTTATATTGACCTCTTTTTAAAATTTTTAATTTAAATTCAATTTAGTTAACATATAGTGTATTATTAGTTTCAGGGGTAGAAGTTAGTGATCCATCAGTTGCATTTAACACTCAGTGCTCATTACATCAAGTGCCCTCCTTAATGCCCATCACCCAATTATCCTTTCCCCCAAACACCTCCCCTCCAGCAACCCTCAGTTTGTTCAGCGACTCTGATGGTTTGCCTCCCTCTCAATTTCTATCTCATTTTATTTTTCCTTCTCTCACTCTCGTTCATCTGTTTTGTTTCTTAAATTCCACGTATGAGTGAGGTCATATAGTATTTGTCTTTCTCTGACTTATTTCACTTAGCATTATACCTTCTAGATCCATCCATGTTGTTGCAAATGGCAAGATTTCGTTCTTTTTGATGGCTAAGTTATATATATATATATGCATGCCACATCTCCTTTATCCATTCAGCTGTTAATGGACATCTGGGCTCTTTGCATAGTTTGGCTATGGTGGACATTGCTGCTATAAACATTGGGGTACATGTGCCCCATCAAATCATTTATTTTTAAGGAAAGGCTTATTAAATCACTTAAACAACCTAATGGGAAAGCCTCCACTTTACTCATGGGAAGGGGGTGGATTCTCCAATCATTTCACCAGTAGTTAAGTTTCACCCATAGTAACTTCTTCCAGAACATAAACGAGCCTAATGGAAACTGACCTGATCCTTTGCACCCTCAGCCACATCACACTTCCCTTTATCAGTCCCAAGGTTACAATGAAAAAGAAACTGACTTTTCTCTCCTCCCTTATTCCAATTATTCCCAAAAAAACCCACAAATGTGTCCTGGCTGTTACAATTCCAAGTCTCTATTAGCAGGGGCACTATATCTGAGTAATTCCTCTTTCCTGACTTTTTAGTTTCTCCTCTCACTTTTTATAAGCAGAGAAGAACTGCAAATTTATAAACATTACTCCTTTGGAAGAATCGGTTATCTTTAGTGAATGGTTCATAGACAGGCTTTTGAGCAATATCAAACAACCTGCTGTTTTCTTTACTTTCCCTTGTAACCACTCTCCAGTGTAATGAACAGCTGGAAAATGAAATCACTTTCTCAAAAAAGACATTAAGGACTTGTGAATAATCAACAACTATAGTTTGTAAGGAAAGAAGCCTCGCTTTCCTTCAGTTCCTATTTCAATCATTGTGCACTGATTTTTAATAAGTTTGTTCTTTGTGATTTATTCCAAAATTATTTTTATTCATCATGTCCTGGTTATTTCTCTCATATGCTCAGCAGGCAAGATAAACTTCAACCATGAGGAGGGGAAATGCGGTCAGAACCCAGACCTGCCCTCCCTCTCATGGGCTAGTTCATTTGCTGCCAGGTGTTCTCACCCCCACACAGCCTTCTCCTTTCCTTTCCATTCAGTGTCTCCCTAGATGAGGGAGGAGTAGTTCTCCAAGTGGCCATCCTCCAAGGATTCTTTTTCACCTAACAATCCAACTTTATCTTGCTGCCCCACACCTTGCCTTTGTTTGGGACCTCATCTTCTCATCATTTCATCATCTCCTCTCCTGCATCCAGGTCCTAACATTCTTCCTTTCTCACATGGGAGCCCTATAATCCATTCTTCATGCTGCAATCAGATTAAGCCTTCCACAGCCTCAAGCTCAGCATGTATGCCCCCTCCTTAAAGCCGTCCAATGGATGGATCCCTGCTGCCTCAGGATCAAGTCCAAATTCCTTACCATGACTTATGTGGCCCTTTGAGATCTAGCCTCTGCCTACCTTCCTTCACCACTCAGCCTCTCCCTGTTTCCCTTTGTATTCTTTGTCCTACTGAAGGATTTGCCTCCCAAACTCCCATCTCTATTTTTCCCCTTCTTTTCCATCACATTGCCGCTGTTGAAGAAGACAAAAAGCTAAAGATGTGTCTGAAGTTTCTAGCTTGACTCATAGAGTGGAGAGTGCCATTCATAGAAACACGGAAGAGAAAGTCCAGATTTAATATGAGAAGTTATTTTTGAGACATCTTAGTTCCAAAGTGCCTAAGGGACAAATCACAGGTGGAGATAGTGAGCATACGGTTGGAAAGAAGGATGTGAAGCTTAGGAGAGAGGTCAGCCTGGATGATAAAGACCAAGGATTCATCAGCCTATAACTGGAAATAGAAGCCATAGAAGCTTCCAGTTAAACCTGGAAACAGGAAGAAATAATGCTAATGAAAGAGCACTTAGGATGTGGGTGGAAAAACAAGAACCAGAGAATTGAGAAAAATGATCCAAGGACTGGAACATAATAAGAACATATAAAAGGCAGAGGCCACAGTGATTATAAGCCTGTCAAATGCAGAAAGGTTCTATATGATGAGAAATAAAGAAAAGCTATTAAATGTGAGACTTAGGAAGTAACTAGTGGTTATCTATCTGTTTAGTACCTTGCTCATTAAGGATTTTCCATGTATTACCACAACAACCCCAGAAGTCATCCAGAATGCTGCCCAGAGACAATGCTTCCCAACTGGTACTTGAGATTAGGACTCAAAGTTTCTGACTCTTAGATCAGTGCTTTCTTCTACTACAACACACTGTGCCTTCAAGACACATTGGCAATGTGGGCATTTCTCTAAAATAAGAAGCACTCATAGACTGGTAGAGAAAACGACATGAGGAGATCACATTAAAGCAGTGAGTGCTACAAGAGGGATGCTAAGGTAGCCCAGACATAGCTGCCAAACCCAGCCTGGACTCCTGGAGGAACTGAAGCCTGAGTGTCATTGGGAACGATGGCAGCCAGGGTGGAAGAAGGAGCCAGCAAGAGGCCTGGGAGGGCACTGGGGCAAAACTGTCAACATAAACAAAGCAGGAACTTGGTCGGTGAGTGTGGAGAGTTGCAACCAATGTGAAGCCAGGGAAGAGAGAGGGCTGTGGGAGGAGAGGAGTCAGCCTCTCTCACTGATGCAGAGCCTCTCCAACCTTATCTCAGAGAAGAATGTTCCACGTCCCCCATGTGTTGGCCACACTGAAGTCCATACAATTTCCGGGATTCTCCCTGTGTCTCCCACCCCTATCTTCATGCCCTTATTATTATGTTTTTTTTCACCCTCCCTCCTCAAAACTCCATGTCTGCTCTTACAGTCATTCATCAGCCAAAGTCTAGCAACATGACCTCTGTGCTCTGGGGCCTCTCCAGATGATCCTAGTCAAAATTACTCCCTCCTCCCCTTTCCAGTCCCACTTCATAATTCTTCAATAGCACCTTTCTTACTTGGCCTTATGTCATAGTTTCTCATGAGTAGATCTGTCTCTGTTTCTCTCTGTCCATCTCCCGTCACTCCCACATACACACCCCACACATGATTATGGGTCCTTAAGAATCCAGGGCTCTCTGTTATTCACCTCTGCCCACCTCACAGGGCCTAACACAAATCTGGACACATGGCAGAGTCGCAAGAATATCTGGCAAACTGAAAGGCACTGCGATCCATATGAAGAAAAAGACACAGAGACAAAGAAATCAGCCAACTACAGACTATTACTGTGGGAAGGAAACTTACAAGTCATCTTCCCTTATGTCATAGAAATAAGTCATCACCTTATTTCATAGAAAAGGGCCTTAGAGTTAGATAGGTGGAAATGCAAGAGGATAACTTGTGTGGAGGACCATATAAATAACTGGTGTCATGTCAGCATGGAAGAGGCCAAGCATTATCTGAGAAGGCAGTACTTAACCAGATTTTGATGGAAGAGCATGAGTAAGGCATCCCATGAAGGAAGAAGGGAATCAGCCAAAGTGTGGCAATCAGAAAAAAACATGGTGTGTTGAGGAAAACGATAACTAAGTATGGAGGGGACAGAAGTTTCTTTAAGGGAAATAGTGGGAGATAAGGCTGGAAGGGTAGGTTGGGGTCAAATCTGGGGCCCCTTAAAGATCAGAGAATTCAGACTCTATCCTGAGACACTGAGATTCTCTTAAAATGCTTTAATATTGAGTTGATTTGAACAAGATGGTAATTTTGAAAGATGAACCAGGAAGGTGAGCGGACTGCACTGGAATCAGACTGACTAGTCAGAAAGTGGGAAATAATGAGGTCTAGACCAGGGAGGCTACAAAGAAAACCAGAAAGAGGAAAGACACTGAATTGTCATTAAAACTTGGTAAGGATGAGGTGAAACAGAGAAATATCAAAAATGATTTAAAGGTTTCCAGCTTACATGACTGGAAGGATTAAGATCTGAGGGGGAAAAAGAAAAAGAAGAAGAAGAGGAAGAAGAGGAAGAAGAAGAAGGAGGAGGAGGAGGAGGAGGAGGAGGAGGAGGAGGAGGAGGAGGAGGAGGAGGAGGAGGAGAAGACAGGGAAAAATAAACTGTTACATCTGGAGAATTCCTTACAGATTATCTTGTCCAAGTAGTCAGTTTTACAGTTGATGACTCCAGGCAAAATGTGGTGCTGGAGAAAACAGGAGGACTTTGCTTTTAGTCAGAGTTCTTAGAACAGGGCTCTCTCATCACATTAAAGGCCAGGAATGGAAACACCCAGGGATGGAGAACAGCGCCAGGCCTAGGCAGAATCACATCTGGCCCCTGGGTGGGGCTCACCCTGCTTCTCCTTCTCCCTCTGTGCTGCTCAGGATCTGCCCTGGGCATGGGATCGTCTTCTTCCCCTGAACCTCCATGGTTTCCTGCGTACCCTGCCTGGAGTCACCTCTTACCTAAGTCTAAGCCTTTTACTCTGGCCCCAGATTTCATCACGCCTACTTAGACCACCCTGAGCAGGTACATGCTAGCTCCACGACCTCCCTTTCTCCTTTCTTCTTCGTTCACTCCTCCCCATTCATTCCTTCAACATTTTTATAAATCCTGGAAATACAATGGTAAGCAAGATATGGTTACTGACCTCATAGGGCTTATATTCTGTAACTGAAGGCAGGTTATCCCTTCAAAAAAGGGCTGAGATGAAAAATAATGGGGGTTTATAATCTATGTGGAGAATCAGAGTAGCCAGAGAAGGTACTCTGAGTAGGTGTCACCTGAGCTGAGACCTGCAGGATGAGGAGACCTTAGTCCAGCCATATGCAAAGGCCCCAAGACTTGATGCATTCAAGCAATTGAAAGGAGCCAGAGGAGCCTGATGCGGGGCTCAATCCCGGGACCCTGGGATCGTAACCTGAGCTGAGAGCTGATGCTAAACCAACTGAGCCACGCAGGCACCTCTGATGCTCTCTATGTTGAAGTCTACTTGCCTGAAAGGAGCTACACCAGTGTTCTTGCAGTTTTTCCCATGGTATCTTTGTTCATTCATTTATTTGCAACCGTTTTAAAACCTTATGTTTTCAATCTTTCTCTTATAAACAGCCTATAGTGATATTTCTTAAATTCTATCTAAAAAACCTTCATCTTTTAACTGGAACACTTGGTCCCTTTAGGTCCTAGCCTTAGCCTAGCTGGATTTAAGCCTATCATCTTCTTCTATCCTTCTATTTAAGCCACCTGTTCTTTGTTCCTTATGCTCTCCTTTCATCCATTCCTTTGAATTGATTATTTTTTTATCATGGTTTTCCATCTATCAGTGTGCAAGTTACACACACTTTTTCCACGCTCTTAATGTTTATCCTAGTGCATGCTTGACATATCAAAGTCTGATGTTAATCTTTCCTTTAACTTCCCCTTGAAAAATGCAAGGACCCTGGAGTACCTTGGACCTTAGACTTTTAACTACCTCCTCTTCCCCAAGTTATTTGTGACATAGTCATGTATTTCGATTGCATATAGTTTCAAAACCCCACAAGATATTATTATTATTGCTTTATATAGTTAGTGGTCATTTAGATTCACCTACATATTTACCTTCTTCTTTGCTTTCCTTTCCTGCTACATCACAGAGCTTCCATATGGCATCATTTTCCTTCTTACTGAACAATATTCTTTAAATTTTTCTTCAGCTGTGGGTCTGTTGGAAATACTTGTACATTTCCATCTGCAGTTTATGAGGGTTCCAATTTCTCTACGTCCTTTCCAACACTATTTAATATCCATCTTTTTTATTATAACCATCCTAGTGGGTATAAAGTGGAATCTCATTGTGCTTTTGATTTTCATTCTCTAATGAGTAATGATGAGGAGCATGTTTTCATGTGTTTATTAGTAATTGATATATCTTCTTTAGAGAAATGCCTACTCTTAAATTGGATTGTTTCTCTCTTTATTATTGAGTTGTAAGAGTTCTTTATATACTCTGGATACCAATCCCTTCTCAGTTTGCTATCCAGAATATATAAAGTGCCAATCTGATAAGGGACTGGTATCCAGAATATATAAAGAACAAATATGTTCTCCTATTCTGTAGCTTGTCTTTTCACTTTTGTAATGAGACTGTTTTTAGCACAAGAGTTTTAAATTTTGGCGAGGTCCAGGGGCACCTGGGTGGCTCAGTAGGTCAAGCATCTGCCTTTGGCTCAGGTCAAGATCCCAGGATCCTGGGATGGAGCCCACGCTACCTGCTCATCGGGCGCCTACTTCTCCCCCTCCTACTTCCCCTTCTTGTGCTCTCTTTCTCTCTGTGAAATAAACAAATAAAATCTTTTTTAAAAATTTGGTGAGGTCCAATTTATCTGTGTTTTTACTTGTGCATTTTGTGTCATATTTTATAAATTATTGCCTAATCCAAGACCATGAAGATTTACTTCTATTATTTCTAAGAGTTCTGTAGTTTTAGCTCTAACATTTAATTTTTATAATCCGCGTGGAGTTAATTTTTATGTATGGTGTGAGGTGAGAGTATAAATTCATTCCTTTGCATGTGGATTTCCAATTGTCCCAGTAACATGTTTTGAAAAGATTATCCTTTTACCATTAGATTATTTTGACACTTTTGTCAAAAATCAATTTACCAGAATGTAGGGTATTATATCTATATTTGGTTCCATTGATCTATATGTCTATCCTCATTATTCAGCTTTATAGTAATGTTTTAAATCAGAAAGTATAAGTCCTATAACTTTGTTCTTATTCAGGATTGTTTTGGCTATTATGAGTCCCTTGCTTTGCCAGATGAATTGATTTATCATGTTTTTTTAAAATTCAAGTGTAGTTAACATACAGTGTGATATTTGTTTCAAGTGTACAATATAGTAGTTCAACAATTCCATATATTATTCAGTGCTCATCAAGATAAGCGTACTCTTAATCATTCCCATATGAATTTTAAGATCAACTTGTCCATTTCTGGAAAAAAGTCAGCTAGGATTTGGATACGGATTGTGTTGAATTTGTAGATAAAATTAAGGAATATTGACATCTTAACAACATTAAGTATTCCAACCCATGAACATGGAATATTTTTCCATTCATTTAGATTTTATTTCATTTCTTTAGCCAAAGTTTTTGTAGTTTTCAGTGTATGAATTTTGCACTTCCTTTGTTAAATTTGTATCTATTTTATCTTTTTGATGCCATTGTAAATTGAATTGTTTTCTCAATTTTATTTTCAGAGAATGCTCATTGTTGGTGCATGAAATGCAATTGATTTTTATGTATTGATCTTATATTCTGCAGCCTTGCTGAATTTGTTTAGTCCTAATAGTTTTTTAGTGGGTTCCTTAGGATTTTCTATACACAAGATCACTGCATCTATGAATAGAGATAGTTTTACTTCTTCCTTTCCAATACAGATGCTATTTATTTACTTACTTACTTATTTATCCTAATGGCACTTGCTAGAACCTCTGGTACAACGATAAATAGAAGTGACAAGAGCAAATTTCCTTTTCTTGTTCATGATGTTGGGAGGGAAACATTGAGTTTCACTCTTTATAGTATCTAGCTCCCTGCTGGAATGTTTACATTTCAAATTAATCTCCATGAATTTAGTAAGCATAGTAGTTCTGTAGTCCATATCTGATAATTTCAAAACTGGTGTCTCTGGGGTCTGTTTTTTTTGCTGGTTCTGGCTTACATCGTTTATCCATTGGTGTAGCTCATTGTTTCTGATAGTTTTCTGACCTTCTTTTTTTTTTTCCAATTACCTACAGAAATAATTTGAGACCTTAGATGACCTTAGATGGTCTTATCTCCTTCCGAGAGGTATTTTTGTTTTTTCTCCTTCTAACAGGTACCCGAGGGCCCTAGCTTTTGGGAACCAAGGTTTTCTGAGTCACCAAGATGACTTCCCAAGGTTAAGTCATAACCCCATTCCCAAGGCACATCCTGTTGAGTTCTCAGGCCTGAGTAGGGAATGTTTCAAGTTTTTTCCCCTTTGGAGAGTGCTAGACTCCAATCCTTATCTCTGTCTTTCATCCTTTTCCCTGGAATGGGCACATGCTCCCAGGGCAAAAACATTTTTGAACAGTGCAACTCTTCAGGATCTCAACCTCCAGACTCTAACCCTTGTCTCCTTCCCACACTAAACTGCCAAAAATGTACCTCTGTCCCAAGCATTGAACACCTCAAGGGCAGAAGCAGCTGAGGTTCATCTCTCTGAACTGTTTTTCTCAAACTAATTACAACCTCATAATTATCATTACTGTTTTTCCTCATTGTTACTTTTAAGACTATTCTTTTTCTGTCCAGCTTTTTTAGTTGTCTTCAGAGGGAAGATTATTACCAAAGTTAGAAGATTCCTTTTCATTCTGGTAACACTGCTCTCCAAAAAGCAGATTAGAGGATATTTCTTTTTATAGATGTAGCCCATCTAATTAATAAAAAAGAAATAACAAATTTGAATATCATTATTTTATAACTCCTAGTGAAGTAATGAATCTGAGTATTGAATTAATGTCTGCTAATATGACAAAAAGAGAGACAACTAGACATCACAAGTCCCCTAGTGGAAAATCACAATGCCACTATGAAGTAGCCATCTCTAAAAACTCAAACCTCAATCTGGTCAAGCCTCTAGATCTATCTACCAATCTATAAGAAATACTAAAGACAAAGCAACAGGTTTAAATATATCATAAAGATGCAATAAGAAAAATCCAAACTGTGAGACAGTCATGAGAAACAACTTGATGTCTTTACCAAATAAATTACAGGGGGAAAAAAGAGGATTGGTGAACCTACAGATTAAAATAGATTTGTGAGACATATCAAAGAATCACAATGCTTAGATCTTATTGGGATTCTGATATTTTAAAAACTGTTAAAACTATGAAACTTATGATATAATTGAAAATGTGAATAGTGTCTCAAAAGTGACTGATGGTATTTTTAAGTATTATTACATTTTAAGTAAATAATACTATTGTGGTTAAGTTTACCAAAAAGGAATATGTGTGCATATATATATATATTACACTATAGACACATACGCATATATGTACACAGATCTATAATGGTTATGGATGAAAATTAAGGTGTCTGAGATTTGCTTAAAACTAACAAAGGAAGATGAGAAGTAGATAGGGGTGTGAAGAAAAAAAAAAGAATATCATGTAGAAAATGAGATGATGGGTTGGGAATTAGAATACAGACAAGAAGACCATTCAGGAGCCTCTTGTATCCAGATGAGAGGTGGTGGTGACTCAGACTAAAATAATGAAACAAAGTGGAAAGAATTTGAGACACATCTGGGACATGCCTTGATGGTGAACTGAATGTCTGAATCAGGGAAAGGAAAGAGCCACAGGTGACTTCTCATTTCCAGTTTGAGTAAGTGAGTAGATGTGGTGTCACTCACTGAGATAAGAGAAAACTTAAGGGTGGGTGTCACGAAGGGCAGATGGTGGGGAATAAACTTCCATTGGCAGTTTTTACATTTGACTTTGAAATTTCTATGAGAAATTCATGAATGTATCAAGTAGATAACTGCCAACGAGAGACCATATAATTTGGGATGAAATTTTATCAATAAGAAGATGGTTTTTAAATCCAGAGGAATTAATCAGCCTGGTCAGGTGGAGAATATAAAGGCAAACATTTATTGAAGCCCAACATATCAAGCACTCAATAGATTTATAGTCTAGGTGGAAAGACAAGTCAATGGTAAATGCTGTGGGAAAATATGGGCAAAGCAGTGTTGGGGGGGGGGGGTGAGAGACAGCATCCCTTTCTTTCCTAGCTCCCATCCAGTCACGTGGGATGGACTGCGAATAAGGGCCAACAAATGTAACCTGAATGACGTATGAAATATTATCACAGTCCAAACTTTTCAACTTCCTCCAAAGAAAATCTCCACTTTTATTGATGACATTATTCTTTCAGCCTTGTCTTCTCACAGACTGAACTAAGGGCTGTAGGCACTGGGTAACATGTCATGCCCAGCATTTTGGATGTCCTCAGTATCAGGAATAGATGGGGCTTGAAGCAGCTGGTCAGAGCAGCCATGAGCAAACTAGGCTCCAATTTTCCTTCGTAGAGGGCACTAGAACAGCCAAATAGGCTCAGGGCAGAAGCCCAGCCCGGAGTACACTCTTGCTGGCTCACAAGGCCTGATTATGCAACCCCTCATGCCCTTCAAGTTTTCTCCCACCCTGAATGCACAGGCTGTGAATGAGTGCTAGGTTACCCGCACGGCTGATTCCAATCTCTTACTTGTCATGTCCTAATGTTTTACGATGTGTTGAGAAGACCCCTGGCAAAAAGCCTCTGTTTAAATGCCTTTTATTATTTTCTTGTTTGTGATGTATCAGGCCAGAGGATGGGATGTGTGTAACCTGATCACCCTAGTAAAAAATTGTAATCCCTTCCATTTTTATGGCCTCCCAGGAAAAATTCCATTTAGGGGGAAAGTAATGACTTTCAGAACTAATTCTCAAACATCCTATCAACATGTTACCAAAACTGGGGCCCAGCCCTATCAGGGACTTCAACTCCTCTAAAATTTTCCTGATAGTTTTTGTTTGGAAAGTAATGTGTTCAAGCATTTTGGGAAGCAGAGGTTTGGGTGGAGGGGTTCCTGAGAGTGTGTGTGTCAGTGTGTGGGAGGGAAGGAGGAAAGGACTTGTGAGTTAAGGGGATTCCAACATGTTGTCAGGATGCCATTTTCCAGGGACCTTAGCCCACTGCCACTAAAGGTCTTGCTTGCTACCAGATTTTCAAAGAGCAATCACAAGTGACATCAAAATCTCCTTTGGTTCTCCCAACAAGCCTGTGAAGCAAGTATATCACCCATTACTCCCACTAAAATAAGGGAACTAAAGCTGGGGAAAACTAAGTGACTCGGAGCATACAGCTTAATGGGTAGCAGCTTCAACCTGGTTCTGACCTCTGTGTCTACTTTGGTTCCTGCCCTGTACATGGGCCAAACTACCTTCTGCATAGAGTTTTGCTCCCAGATATAAACATATCCCACCTCTGTTAAAAGAGTCTGGAACCCAAAGGAAAGGAGATTTGAGAGCATATGCACAAGAGTTGCAACATCCTTCTGCATATAGCATTTTCACTCTGGTGGTTCTTACCCGGTTTCCACTTCAATTCCATGATGGCCGATGTACACCTGGGATCACTTCATCTGGAACTCCAGTCCTTCAAAGGAACACCCATCTGTAACTCCAGTCCTTTCTTTCTAACTTAAAGGGAACATAGCAGAATCCAGGTAAGAGTAATATTAAGAATGATAGTAAAATCAGCTCCAATTTATTTTCATGTAAGTCATTCACAAACATTGCATTATTAGTAATAACAAATTATTAGTAGCACAAATTATTTGCAATATAGTTTCAAACTGTCACCAGAAGTTGATATCAGGGTTGTTGTCCCATCTTATTCTCTTTCATACCTACCATGGTGTCCTATCTACACCCACCCAAGCTCATTTTCATCTACCAACCTCTCAGCATCTCATGGGGGTAAAGAGCATGGGATCTGGAGTGAGACATACTTGGTTCTGCATCTTGGCTCAGACACTTTCTTACCGTGTGACCTTGGCACACAGTTATCTCATATGTAAAAGGGAGATGGTAAGAGTATCTGTCTCTGGACACTCAGGTGGCTAAGTGGGTTAAGCGTTTGCTTTTGGCTCAGGTCATGATCCCAAGGTCCTGAGATCGAGTCCTGCATCAGGCTACTTGCTTGGCGGGGAGCCCGCTTCCCCCTCTGCCTGCTGCAACCCCTGCTTGTGCTCACACTCTCTCTCTGACAAATGAATAAAATCTTAACAAAACAAAAAAAGAGTATCTGTCTCATATGCTCCTGTGAAAACTAAGTGGAGATGAAGATAGACAGATAAATATAGCCAGATATAGATGGATAGATAAGAGTAGATAGATAGGTATTGTGTATGCAAGCTATCAATGTCTGGCACGCATTAACCACTGAACAAATCTTACTATATTTTTACTACTTCATCCCATATCTATCTAATCCACTTTCTCCACTCTCCTCTTCTGTCAGTTTTTCATGAGCTGTGTTACTGTGGAGTGAAGCTTATGCTCTGAACTCTCTGGTAAAGAAAACAATAAAATATTATAAACAGATTCAGAATGGGAGCCCAATCAAATGAAGCAACATTTGTAGAATCTTTCCAGCAACCTTATCAAGAGCTAGTTTAGTAATCCAGATGGACTATGAGTTCAGTCATCAGTCTCCATTCAGTGTATTGTTGAAGCAATAGCTGCCCTTTGTATTTCAAAGACTTACCCACTGTGCCACCCACTGGGTTGGTTTCCTAGACTGCCTAGAGGCAAAGGACTGCCAAGAGGCAAACAGGGTGTTTTCTCTCTACTCACTAGCAGGGCTGGTCCCAAAACTTTGCCGAGACACTGCCCCAGCAGAAAGAAGCCGCCCCAGCTGAGAGGCTCCGGACTCTGGGGGAAACAAACTGAAGGTTACAGAAGGAGGGGGTTGGGGGGATGGGGTAGCCAGGTGATGGGTATTAAGGAGGGCATGTGTTGTGATGAGCACTGGGTGTTATACACAACTAATGAATTGTTGAACACTACTACATCAAAAACTAATGATGTACTATGTGTTGGCTAACTGAACATTAAAAAAAAATGCTTTAAGAACACTAATTGAGATCAGATAACATGTCTGCCTTCAGATCACCCCAAGAGAGAAAAGAGACCTATCCCCATGGAGGAGGCTGCACATAGATGTACATTAGTGGAACAACAGCAGATGACTCATAAACTGTGAATCCCAACATTGTAAGTGCAGGTGTGTCAAGAAAAGATAAAGCAGTGATGGACAAGGCAAAAGCCCAGTGAAAAGTGAGATCACCTCAGGATGACATGTTAATGAGTCATCAAAGGATTCCTGAAATTCTGCCAGAGGAGCAAGCTGTAGTCCTACTATCAGCTGTCAGATCCATTTTTTAAATCTTTTTTTTTTTTAAGATTTTATTTATTTATTTGACAGAGAGAGAGAGACAGCCAGTGAGAGAGGGAACACAAGCAGGGGGAGTGGGAGAGGAAGAAGCAGGCTCCCAGCAGAGCATGGAGCCCGATGTGGGGCTCCATCCCAGAACCCTGGGACCACGCCCTGAGCCAAAGGCAGACGCTTAATGACTGAGCCACCCAGGCGCCCCCATTTTTTAATTCTTAATCTGACATTGATCTACACTGCCCACTCAAAATCTATAATCCATTGTTCTCCATATCACAAATAAAGATAACTCTATTCAGCCACAACTAAGCAGCTCTCCTGCCCCTTCATTCTCTTCCTCTGTTGACTCTCCAGCCCAGCTATACAGTCTTCACTCCAGACATTTTCCCCTCTCTTTAAGCCCTCAAATAGAAATTTGCACCACATTCTCCCACACCCCCACCTTCAAATGCACACATGACCTAAAGCTCACACAACCTGGAGAGAGGAATTCTTTAAGGAAAATAATACAAAACTGTGAACACAATATTTTGTGTTCATAAGAAATAACACAAAGCACAAAAGTTTCAAAGCAGAAAATACCAGAATGTCATAATATACAGAAACATTACACAATGTTTTTAGTATTTAACTGCCTGACACACCTCTATAATATTTTTTCTTGCAATTTTTTTGCCTGCATACTCTTTGATCATCTCTTCATATGATAATGTCTTTATAATATTATTTTCTCCAGAGAGAACAGAAAGATAATTCAGTCTTTCCCTTAGCTTCGTTGATCAAAATTTCTGGGAGGTTTTAATTAATATTTTTGAAAGTTTCTTTCAGTTTCCTAATTCTGTTATTGATGATGTCACATAAATTTTTAGGATTATTGTCAAATTTAGGAAAAAACTGTTAATTTTCTTTCATATAAAACCTATAAGATATGGAAGAAATTCCTACAGATTAGCTTCTGACTCCATATTTTTCAAAGTTTGTTTCTCTTCCACCATCCACATACTTCTGATGGCAAGCACTGTAGAAAATATTCATATTGGCCTATGACCTTTTGTCCTGTACCTTTACGTTATGATGCCAGATTAAGTCAGTTCAATGGCCAATAGAGTATTCCAGAAGCCATTCCTATACCAGGATTGCTGGAAATGGCTTAACTATACACAGAAATAACTGAGAACAAAACAAATATATCCCACTAAACCCAAATTAAACATATCCCCAACTCAATTCCCATTAGCCAGATCCCAAAAATGCCTTTGCCACTCCAGCGCCAATCCAGATGAGGGCAAGGTATGATAAAGAAGAAGATGACTATGGACTCTGAGAAACAAACTGAGGGCTTCAGAGGGGAGCGGGGTGGGGGAATGGGATAGGCTGGTGATGGGTAGTAAGGAGGGCACGTATTGCATGGTGCACTGGGTGTTATACGCAACTAATGAATCATCAAACTTTACATCAGAAACCAGGGATGTACTGTATGGTGACTAACATAATATAATAAAAAATATTACTATTAAAAAAAAGAAGAAGCTGAAGTGGAGAGAAACAGCAATCTAAACCAACTGCAGTTTAAATATCTTAGTTCTGCAAATTTTATAAAAACATATGAACACATTGCTAGAAAAGGGAGAGGCCCATGAAAATAAGAGTTCCACAGCTTTAGGCATCATTAGGTTCATGGTAAATCCACCTCTCTCTCTTTCCACTCCTCTAAGGAATTTGGAGTCATCCTACATAAACTTCTTCAATTTCTCACCTCCTATTTCAAAATGTTTCCAGATCTTTAGCTATCCTCTAACCTTTCCCTTTTGCTTCTAAAGGAATATCATATCAAGCCATTTGCAACACCAACTCTTCCATTTAATTCCATCTCTGCTGACCTCTTGCTCCAACAAATTTTTTTAAGATTTTATTTATTTACTTTTTTTTTTTTTTTTTTTTTTTTTTTGAGAGAGAGAGAGAGAGAAAGTGAAAGAACGCAAGCACTGGCTGGGAAAGGAACGGAGAAAGAGGGAGAGAGGGAATCCCAAACAGACTCTGCACTGAGCACAGAGCTGATGCGGGGCTCGATCTCACGACCCTGAGATCATGACCCAAGTGAAAATCAAGAGCCAGGCACTTAACCAACTGAGCCACCCAGGCACCCCTCCAACAATTTCTTATTTATCTCACTTTTTTCTGCTCTGTTAACTTCTTTGACCAAGCCTGGAAAGACACCAATGTCCCAACACACTTTAAAGTGTTCAGACTGCACTTATCTTATTCCCCACATCTGCTTTTCCTTTGTGTTCTGCATTTTTATTATGACTCCCATAATCGTCCCAGACCCACAGGCTAGAAGATGTTGATACCTTTTCCTCGATATTAGTCCTTTTGCCAAGTTTGGTCAAGTCTACATCTATAATATCTCTCTTAACAGACTCTCCATTTTTAGATGGCCTAGGATATGATAGTAGACAAATTAGGTTCCCAATCTCTAGCTTTTCTACTTCTCTTACCCAGCCAAATACTGACAGAGCAGACAATTGTTGTTTCTGTGTGCCCAGCATCCATCTTCCTTCCTTACTGTCAATAACAATGCCCCATTTTTTGTTGGGGAACCACCCCTCCCCCATTCTCCGTACATGTGTGGACATAAAGCCAACTTATGAACAATCAAAGCATTCCATTTTCCTAGCTATGCTGATCAGTTCAAATACGGGCATAAATGACTTCAGGCAGACCAAT
Organism: Ursus arctos; assembly: GCF_023065955.2. Taxonomy (NCBI): domain Eukaryota; kingdom Metazoa; phylum Chordata; class Mammalia; order Carnivora; family Ursidae; genus Ursus; species Ursus arctos. The sequence goes on along the minus strand of NW_026623100.1, from coordinate 60,922,609 downwards.
GAGACCCAGTCTGAATTTTGGGGGGTTTTTTGTTCATTACTGGGAAGAAGGAACTGGTTGTAATAGCTTACTGGTTCCCTCATTAATAAATGGGTTTAATAAAATCTTGACATATGTTCATTTTACATTTGTATTGGAGTCATGATTTTACCTTTTTAAAAATTATCTTTCTGGAGGTCTTCCACCAAGATGCCCAATGAATTTACCTGACAGAGCCAAGTAAACTGTATTACTGGGAAGCGTACCCAGTAAGTGGCTTAAGCCTAGGAACGTATTCTCTTTGCTCCCAGAGGTGAATGCCAAGCAACAATAAAAGTTGAACTTTATTGACTCTCCATTTCTCTAGTTAGCTTTTTTTCGTTCTACTAACTGCATGTATGTGTGTGTGTATTGCATTTGTGGCTGAGAAATTATTTCCTCTTAGTGTCAGCAAAAACTGATAATTTCATTTGAATGTATGATCATTTGGTGATCTCCAACATTGGTGATCATTTTTTTTCATCAAGTGAGAGAAGACAGAGAATTTGGTTGTTTCTGTTTGTTTGTTTTGTTTGTTTGTTTATTCTGTTCTCATGCTCACTGTGAAGGAAAACAACTCTTTGCTATCTAGACCATAATGTTTTGGTGTTTCTCTATCAATTCTTGAACTGTGGCTGAAATTATAGGATTGGAGTTTTAAGCAATTTGTATGTCTATATGTCTGTAATTTGGAAAGGCTTTACCTCTCTCTGTGAATGTACAATGTTTTTCTATCTCTGAAGGGTATTAATAAAGTGGATAATGAATTCTCTTAAATTAAAGGAATGCTGCTCTGATTAATTTTCACAAGGCATAAATAAGGCCAAGAGACTTAGGCTATTTGGGAGACATAAAAAAAAAAAGAGGAATTTACCCAAATTTATGCATATTCAAAGTAAAATCTGGTGGAATTTATTGGCTTTGGTTTCCTAGCTTCAAGATCCCAAATAAATCAACAAAATAAAAAGGCATCCTATTGAGTGAGAGAAAATATTTCCAAATCATGTATCTGATAAGGAGCTAGTATCCAAAATATATAAAGAACTCATATAATTCAATAGCAAAAAAAAAAAAAGAAAAAGAAAAAAAGAAAGAAACAGTCTGACTAAAAAAGAGACAGGAGATCTGAACACCCATTTTTCCAGACATACAGATGGCCAACAGACACATAAAAAGATGCTCAACGTCACTCATCATCAGGGAAATGTAAATCAAAAGTACAATGAGATATCGCCTCACATCTGTCAGAAAGGCTAATATCAACAACACAAGAAACAACAAGTGTTGCTGAGGATGTGGAGAAAAAGCAACCCTCTTGCACTATTGGTGGGAATGCAAACTGGTGCAGCCACCATGGAAGACAATATGGAGATTTCTCAAAAACTTAAAAACAGCACTACTAGGTATTTACCCAAAAATACAAAAACACTAATTTGAAGGGATACATGCACCCCTATGTTTATAGCAAGATTATTTACAATAGCCAAATTATGGAAATAGCCAAGTGTCCATCGATAGATGAATAGATGAAGAAAATGTGGCATATATATATATATATATATATACATAATATAATATACATATTATGTACATATAATATACATAATATTATACATATTATATATATATAATGGAATATTATCCAACGATAAAAAAGAATGAAATCTTGCCATTTGCAACAACTTGCATAGGACTAGAGTATATTATGCTAAGTGAAATAAGTCAGTCATTGAAAGACAAATACCACATGATCTCACTCATATGTGGAATTTAAGAAACAAAACAAACAAGCAAAGAAAAAAAGAGAGAGACAAACGAAGAAATAGACTCTTAAATATAAAGAGCAAACTGATGGTCACCAGAGGAGGTGGGGAGGGGGATGGGTGAAATAGGTGATGGGGATTAACGAGTACACTTACCATGATGAAAAAAAATAATAATGAAATAAAATTTTTAACAAGTGATTCTTAAAAAAAGAAAGAATGATAAAAGAAGAATAGTAAGCTATGTGAAGTGAATTTAACAGTTTAAGGAGATATTTGGGGGCTCCTGGGGGGCTCAGTTGGTTAAGCGTCCAACACTTGGTTTTGGCTCAGGTCATGGGATTGAGCCCCACATTGGGTTCTGCACTCAGCAAGACTCTACTTGGGATTCTCTCTTTCCCTCTAGCAAACCCCCCCCACATGCATCCTCTCTCTCAAATAAATAAATAAATAAATAAATAAATAAATAAAATAAAATCTTTAAAAAAAAGTTTAAGGAGATTTTTGAACTTGAAACTTAAGTAAATAAAATGAGAATTAAAAAAAAAACAAAAAACAAAGTGTCCTCCCTGCCACTCTTCTGAAACTCCCAAACCTCCTCAAGTAACAAAAGACTAATCTCTGGCACAGCAGATGACCCTCAGGATCCTACTTCTATAATGGCCAATGTCCATTGTGATTGGTGGATGTCCAGGCCTTAGTGGTTCCTAAATAACATTTTTAATATCACCCCTACTACTTCCTTTCACTTTCTATATACCCCTTCCCTTTTCCACTGCCAAATTTTAATGATTACATTATTTGCTTATTTCTTCTAGAATTTGCTTTTATGCTATGTTAGATTGGTTGAATTCATGGCACCAATTGTTCACCTCCCTCTGCAGCCATTCCTTTTGCCCTGGAACTTCACAGTCTCTTCTACCTAATAGGTGGAGTCTATTTCTAATCCTCTTGAAGCTGGGCATGGCCACATGCTTTCTTTAGCCAATAAAATAGTAGCATACTTGATGTAGTAGAAGCATGAAAAAACATGTGTATATTTCTAAACTCTCTCTCGTTTCTATTTATTTGCCACAGGAGCATGAAGAGGCTAGCCTGCCACAGGAATATGACAGGCACATGAAGGTGAGTTGAATCATCCCAGCCAAAGCCACTAGAGACCAGCGAACCTCCAATGAACCAGCTAAGTGACCAGAGACTCATGAGGAACCTAGCCCAGATCAGCAGAATGATCCAATCAATGCTTAGATTCATGAGAAATTATAAATGGTTTCTTTAAATTTCTAAGCTGTATGGTAATGTATTACCTGGAATAATAGCAAGTAACAGCAATAGTTACCTATAACATATGCCTTTACAAGTACTTGACTTTTATTAGATTTTAATATATCTTTGACCTCTAGTTATAAAAGATAAGAAAACACTATAGTATCTCCTACTTTCTTTTCCTCAACTTTTCTTTAACAGTTCTATTATTATGCAAGTTTTTAGCTATTATTTCTTTAAATACTTTTCCTGCCCCCATTTCCTCTCCTTCCTTCTCCTGGTATACCTATAACGTGAATGTTAATATGCTTAATGGTATTGCTGAGTTCCCTTAGTTGATTTTCATTTAATAATTTTTTTTTTTTCTCTCCTGCTCACTTGACTACTTTTCATTACTCTTTTCTCCAGGTCACTGATCCATTCTGGTTCTTTTAGTCTACTATTTATTCCATCTGGTATATTTTTAATTTTAGTTATTGAGTTCTTCATGTCTGACTGGTTCTTTTTTATGTTTTGTATGCCTTTGTAGAGGGTCTCACTGAGATCCTTCAATGTTTTCTCAAGTTCAGTGACTATCTTTATGACCATTATTTTAAATTCTCTATTAGGCATATTGCTTATCCCCAATTAATTTAGCTCTCTTGCTGTGATTTTTGTCCTGTTCCTTCATTTGGGACATATTTTTTTATCTAACTCTCTGCCTGTTTCTATGTGTTAGGAAAGTCAGCTAAGTCTCCTGCTCTTGAAGGTAGTGGACTTAGGAAGAAGAGGTCCTGTGGTGTCCTGCAGCACAACATTCCGTGTTCACCAGAACCTGGTGCTTCAGGGATGTCCCCTATGTGTGCTGCCTGTGCCCTACTGTTGTAACTGAGCACATCTGCCTTTAGTCCAGTCATCTGCAACAGCTCTCTTTGCCTGTTGGAGGCAGGGTTTGGTCCCTGTGTTGTTAATGGACCAGTCTGGGGCTGCCTTGGGCTTGAGTTGGGTTGGACCAGGCATTTGTCTGAGCTGTAGTCACACTGAACTGCTGAGCGCTCTTCCTATGTTGCACCCTGAGAGACTTTTCACTGGTGGGCAGAGTCTACAGTCAGACCAGATGTGTGTCCCAGCCCATTGATGTGTGTGGTTATCATCCCTTCTTCCCAGGACAGGAGTCAATTTGGAGTCATGCTGGTCACTGTCAGGGCTGCTAGCACAAAGCCACATTGTGGCACTGCTTTGGATGGACTACTGGAGAGGGGTTGGATAGATGGGTCCACAGGAGAACATGGAGGTGGGACACACAAGGTATGGCCTGTCTGTTGTGGTAGGAGACCTGGAGCAGCTCTGGGGAACTCCTGCCAAGGGCAGGTTGGATGTAGCAGGTCCACAGGAGAACATGGTTGGGTCATGCAGTGTTAGAAAGCTAAGTAGAGAGTGCTTGCACTGGTTCCCACACATGTCCATGTATCTAGGCTGGGGGCTAGGGAAGAAAATGGCATCTGCCAGCAATTTTGTTCTTCAAGAAGTCTCCTAAAGATCCCTGTCCCACCAGCACATGCTCTGAGATTAGTAAACAAATCTCCCTCCAGGCATTTTTCAAACTACTGCTTTTATTTTGTATCTCAGTGGGGTTGGTTGTTATGCTGTCTCTTGAAGGGCAGGGACTCAGTTTCCTATTATACTCCAACTCTCTCAGAGCTGAATAGCTGATTTTTAAATTCCAGGTGTTAAGCCCCACTGACTGTAAAAACTAATGAAGTTGGAGAGCCTGGCTGTCTCAGTTCATGGAGCATATGACTCCTGCCCTCGGGATTGTGAGTTCAAGCCCCATGTTGGGTGCAGAGATTACTTAAAAATAAAATCTTTAAAAATAATTAAATTAAATTAAATTAAACTTCACCACGTTAAGCCCCTCTGGTTTTCAAAGCCAAATGTTATGGGGATTCACCTTCCCCACATAGGTCCTTACTGCCTGGTGCTCAGGTCTGCACAGAGGTCTGAGGGATCTGCTCCTTTCCCTTTTCCATGCTTGCAGTGGCCTTTCCTTTTGCAGACAGTCTCATGGGTCATTTTGGTGCCTGACCACATCTCTGTTCTTCCTACCATTTTAGATATGGCCTCTTCTCTATGATTAGCTGCAGAGAATCTGTTCTGCCATGTTTTGGGTGTTATTTACACTGATGTGGGTGTTAGCAAGGTGTATCCATGAGAGAAGTCAGCTTAAGATTCTCCTACTTCACCATATTCCCTTGAAGTCTATTTCTGGCTGTTTTTAAGATCTTCACTTTGTGGCTGGTATTGTCTGTTTTATTAGAATATGTCTAGATATAGACTTCATTACTTACTCTGCTTAGGACTAGTTATAATTCCTGAATCTATAAGTCTATATCTTTAATTAATTCTGGAAAATTATTAACCATTCTCATTAATATAGCTTCTCTTTCATTTTCTTTGTTTTGTTTTTTTGGAACTCTAATTAGATGCATGTTATACTTATTCATTCCTTTATCTTAACTTCTCATTCATATTGCCAATCTCTTCTTCTCTCTGCAGTTTCCTGAGTGATTTCTTCAGGTATTTCTTCCAGTTAAGTAATTTTTTTATTTTTATCAAATCCTTTTAACACTATATTTTATGTACTCTTTAAATTGCATCTTCTTATTTAAAGAAAAAATATACTTTGAATCCTCTTCAAATCTGTCTGGTCATTTCTCAATAGTCTCTTTCCTTATTAATATTTTTAAATTCCTCTTCCATTTATTTAAAGGTATTAAACATTCATCTTTTTTTATAGTCTACATCTAATGATTTCCATATATGTTGGTCTGGTTTCACATTTTGTTGTTTTTGGTGACCCTCATTCACAATGACTGGTTTTCTTATGTGTTTAGTAATTTGTTCAGGTTCATTGGAACTTAATTGTAGACTATAATACTCATGATTACAGTTTGTTAAAGCTAAAAGGTAGAGATTGAAATCAGCAAAGGTAATGTGGCTGACCTTTCTTACTCAGTCTTTAGCACCTTCAGATGTCAACTATACTTCCTGGCCCGAGGCACCCACCATAAATCACACTTTCAGTATAAACTACCTAGTGTGTCCCAAGGCCACAGGTAAATGAAGACAGGCAGGATATTTCCAACTAGTCAGAAGATCAACAAGAAAATAGAAGACTCAAACAATACTATAAGCCAACTACACATAAGATACATCTATAGAACATTCCTCTCAACAATAGCAGAATACACATTTTCCCCAGTGCACATAAAATATCCGCTAGAGTAAAGCATACATATGTCACCAGACAAGCCTCAAATTTTTAAATTATCCAAAGTATGTTCTCTGACCACAATGGCATTAAATTAGAAATCAACACACAATGACATTTGGGAAACTGGTAAATATTGTGGAAATTAAATAACAAACTTCAAAATAACCAAAAAGTCAAATATATCACAAGGAAAATTAGTAAATACCTTGAGATGAATGAAAAATTTTAAAAGGCAACATACCAACAGTTAGGAGATGCAGCTAAGACAGTGCTCAGAGGGAAATGTATAGCTGCAAATACCTATATGGGAAAAGACTTCAAATCAATAACTGGGTTTCTAGGCCCACAACTCAGCCTTTATAAGTCTGTGGACTCTTGTAGGAGCTTTGCTAGGACAATATTCTCAAAGCCTTGTAGGCCTTCTGTGTATGTCATAGGGATCCACATCATTAGATAAGTGGGTCTCTACAGATCCTTCCTGGATAACCTCATCTCTACTCCTAATTTCTGCTGGGGTGGCTGATGGTTTACACAAATCACACACTTACTCTCTTCAACAAAATGTTGACCAGCCATACCCCTGGACTTCTTTCCAGAGTATGCTTTTCCAATAATAAGCTTTCTAATTTTAGCATGCTTTGCAATCTAGATAGGCTGAGAACATTTCAAATCATCAAGTGCTGGTTCCACTTTGTTTAACAAACGCCTCTTCAGTTTATTTCATTCCTCTCGCATTTTACTATAAGAGGCAAGGAGAAACAAGGCTGCACCTTCCTTTGCTAAAATCTCCTTAGTTAAATACCTACATTCATTGCTTATAAGTTCTGACTTCAACCCAAGAGTAGAACACAATTCAGCCAAGTCTTCTGCCACTTTAAAATAAGGACTGCTTTTCCTCTAGCTTCCAGTAACATGCTCCTTACTTTCTTCTGAGATGTCACCAGAAGCACTTTAACATTCATATTTCTACTAACATTCTCTTCATGATAATATATGTACTCCTAAGATGAAAGAAGCTTTCTCCACCATGCTCTTCACTTTCTTCTGAACTCTCAACAGAATCACCTTTAACATTCATATCTTGGCAATCTAGGCTTTTTCTATCATGCACCTCAAAATTCTTCTAGCTTCTACTAATTCCTCAATTCCAAAGCCAACCCCAAAGTTTTAGGTATTTGTTAGGTATTTCTCTAGGTATAGTTTGCCGCTTCCCAGTGCCAAGATCTGTATTAGTTTCCTGGGGCTGCCAAAACAAAGTACTACAAATGTGGTGGCTTAAAACAATAGAAGTGAGGGATGCCTGGGTGGCTCAGTCAGTTAAGCATCTGCCTTCACCTCAGGTCATGATCCCAGGGTCCTGGGATCAAGTTCTGCATCAGCCTCCTTGCTCAGAGGGGAGCCTGCTTCTCCCTCTGCCTGCTACTCCCCCTGCTTGTGCTCTCTCTCTCCATCTGACAAATAAATAAATAAAATATTAAAAAAAAAATAGAAGTGAATTCTCTCACAGCTCTGGAGTCCAGAAGTCTGAGATCAAGGTCTCAGCAGCACAGGTTCTTTCTGGAGTCTGAAGGAGATTCTGTTCCATGCTTCTCTCCAACTTTGTGGTGTCTCTGTCCTTCCTTGACATTTCTTCACTTGCAGATGCATCACTCCAATCTCTACCCCCATCATCACATGGCTGGCCCCATGTTTCCCTGTATCTTTTCTTCTCTGATCTCATGAGGACACTCAACACCAGGTTTAGAGCCCACCTTAACCCAGGGTGATCTCATCTTGAGATCCTTACCTTAATTACATTTCTAAGGCATTTACTCCAAATAAGATCACATTCTGAGGTACTGGGTGGACCTACCTTTTGGGGGATACCATTCAACCCACTACCTTGTACAACTCTGAAAATACTAAAACCATTACATTGTATTCTTCAAATGGGTGAATGTTATGGTATCTGAATTATATCTCAATAAAGAAGTTTAAAAGAAAGATATAATAAATCTTTTTCATTTTTTGAAAAGTTAGCAAAATTATCATATAAAAATAGTAAAAATATTTGCTACTAAAACAAGGTACTGAGCCCAGAAATATTTATAGAGCATATAAAAAGAGAGTGTCCCATCTCTTTCTAAGAAGCCAGGATGGTTGTCATACCAATGCAGAATACGTATAGCACAGAAAGAAAACAATATATTAACTTTACTCAAAACACAGATGTAAAGCAGAACACCATGTGATTATCTCAACAGATTTTTAAAAAAATCATTTAGCAAAATTGTACACTTATTCTTCACTTTAAAACCTTAAATTAATAAAGGATATCTACCAGAAATGGCAAGTCTAGAAACCACAGGCAGACCAGCAGGCTGGAAATTCAAGTAAGAGTTGATGCTGCAGTCTTGAGTTGGAAATTCATTGAATAGGCCAGCAGGCTAGAAACTCAGACAGAATTTCTATTGTGGCAGAATTCCTTCTTCTCCAGGAAACCTCAGTTTTGCTCTTAATGTCTTCAGTTGGTTAGCTGAGGCTCTACCCATATTATGGAGAGTAATCTTTACTAAAGTCAACTGACTGGAGGGGCACGTGGCTGGCTTAGTTGGAAGAGCATGCGATTCTTGATCTCAGGGTCATGCGTTCAGGCCCCATGTTGGGCATAGACATTACTCAAAAATAAACAAACAAACAAACTTTAAAAATATTCAAGAAGTATTTTAAATCAACTGGTTGTAAATGTTAATCATATCTACAAAATACCTTTACAGCAACATCTAGATTAGTGTTTTACCAAACAACTGGGCACCATCACCTAGCCAAGTTGACACAAAAAATTAACCGTCACAGATGGGAACAGACTAACCATACTAACGGAAGTCAAAAAAAAGTTGGAATGGCTAGATTAATACTACAAAAAGCAGATTTCAAAGTAAAGAATATTGTCCTAGATAAAGAAGGACATTTCCTAATGATAAAGATGTCAGTTTTTCATAAAGGAGAAGCAATCTAAACATACCTAAGAACAGAGATTTAAAATATGTTAAGTATTAAGGAGGGCACGTATTGCATGGTGCACTGGGTGTTATACGCAAATAATGAATCATGGAACATTATATCAAAAACTAAGGATATACTGTATGGTTACTAACATAAAAATTATACAAAATAAAATAAAAAATTATTATAAAAAAATAAAATATGTTAAGTAAGAACTGAGAGAATTGCAAAGAGAAATACACAATTATAGCCAAATATTTCAATACCCATCTCTCGATAATTGAAAAAAGCAGGCTGAAAGAAAATCAGTAGAGTTATAGAAGATATGAAAAACATTGTCAAGCAAATTGAACTGATTGACATTTATAAAGCACCCACCCCAAAACAGCAAAATACATACTATATTAAATTATACACACAATATTTACCTAGAAAGACCATGTTTGGGGCCATGAAACTAGTCTTAATATATTTAAAATAATTCAAGTCATACAAAATTATGTTTTATGGCCACATGGAATCAAAGCAGAAATAAGTAATAGAAAGTTTTCTGAAAAATCCTCAAATATTTGAAAACTAAAAGCCACTTATAAATAGCCTAAGAGTCAAAGCAAAAAATCAAATAGGTAAAGTATTTTGAACTAAATGAAAGTTAAAGCTGAACATAAAAGAATTTGTGAGATACTGCTAACACAGTGCTTAGGGGAAAATTTATAGCATTAAATGTCTATAGTAGAAAAAAATAAGGTTCACAAATCAATGACCTCAGCTTCCATGAAAAGAAAACAGAAAATAAGAGCAAATTAAACAATCAGAAGTAATGAAATAATTAGGAGCAAAACATAAATCAAACAAATAGAAAACAGAACTAATAGATAAAATCAACCAAACCAAAAGCTGGTTCTTTGAGAAGTTCAGTAAAATTGACAAACCCTAGTTACACTAATAAAGAAAAAAAGAGAGAGCATACCAATTGCTAATTACCAAAAAGAAAGATGTAGCATCACCACAGAGTCCATAAAATTAAAAGGATAAAACATAACTATTATGAACAACTTTATGCCAAAAAAAATTTACAAGTTAGGTGAAATGGAAAAATTCTTTGTCAATTTATGAAAGTTCACTTAAGAAGAAATAGATAACCTGATAGCCTTGTATCTATTAAAGAAATGGAATTTATAATTAAAAACCTACCAAGTAAAAATCTCTAGACATAGATGACTCAATGGTAAAATTTAGGAAGAAATAATGCTAATAACAATTCTACACAAACTTCCAAAAAGTTGAAGATGAGAGAACACTTCCCAAAACTCATTCTATGAGGCCTGCATTACCCTGATACGAAAAAGTCTTTACAGGGAAAAAAACAACAACAACAACTACATATCAATATCTCTCATAAATACACATGCAAAAATTCTGAACAAAATTTAGCAATTACACTCCAACAATTACAAAAATAGTAATGTACCATGACCAAGTGTGTCTTCTCCCAGAAAAGAAATTGATTCAAAATATCAACCAAAACAATTCACCATACTAACAAATCTAAAAAAGACAAATCACATGATCACCTTAAAGATTCAGAAAAAGCTTTTGACAAAATGCAATATCCATTCCTGTTTAAAAAAAAAAAAAAACCTGTTAGGGACTCCTGGGTGGCTCAGTCAGTTAAGTGTCTGCCTTCAGCTCAGGTCATGATCCTGGGGTCCTGGGAATGAATCTCACATCAGGCTCCTTGCTCAGTGGGGAGCCTGCTTCTCCCTCTGCTTGCTCTGCCTGCCGCTTCTCCTGCTTGTATTCTCTCTCTTTCTCTCTCTCTCTGACAAACAAATAAAATCTTTTTTAAAAAATAAAATTAAAAAATAAATAAAAACTCTTAGCAAACTAGGATGAAAAAAGAAACTTCCTCACCTCATAAAGAGCATCTACCCAAAAATCTACAGCTAACAGCATAGTTAACGGTGAAAACCTGAATGCATTCCCCTGAGATCAGGAACAAGACAAAGACATCCGCTCTCACAACTTTTATGCAACATGGTACTGGAGCTTCAAACCAGTGGAATCAGGCAACAAAAAGAAATTAAAGGCATACAGACTGGAAAGAAAGAAGTAAAACTTTCTTTATTTGAGACAGTGTAATCATCTATGTAGAAAATCTAATAGAATCTACAACAAAACTACTAGAACTGATAAATGACCTTAGTAAGGTTGCAGAACACAAGAGCAATACACACAAAAACTATTTCTATGCACTAGTAATAAGCAATTGAAATTAAAACTTAAAAATAATACCACCAAAAAATATGAAGTACTTAGGGATAAATCTGACCAAAAATATGAAAGACTTGTTATGCTAAAAAATAAAGAACATAGCTGGGAGAAACTAAAGAAGATCCAAATAAATGGAGACATATGCTGTTTCTGGGTTAGACAATTCAATATTGTTAAGAGGTCAAATCTTCCCATATTCCCAGCAGGAATTTTTGTAGAAATTGACAATCTGATACCAAAATTCATATAGAAATACAAATGACACAGGATAGCCAAAGCAACTTTGAGGGGGAAAAAAAAAAAGAACAAAGTTGGGAAGCTAGCATGGCCTGATTTCAAGGTTTAGTAAAAAGCTACAATAATTAAGAAAGTGTGGTACTGGAAGCTAAGTGTGATATGGGACTCAAAGAAATGGTGGAGTAGGAAGAACCAGGGATCTCTCTCTCCCACTACATAAGAGCTGCACTGGCAAAATCTATCTCATGTAACTGAAGGCTTGGATGGTGAATTGTAGTTCACTTTGGTCAGTTTATTAGCTACCTATTCTCCACCCCAGCCACATGGCACACAACTGTGATTGTTTCTGGAGTAGCCCACACACAGCCTGTGGAAAGCCTGTGGAAAGCCAGGGTGGACAAAAAGAACCTTGTTCTCCAGGACACCGGGGTGGCTCAGTTAGTTAAGCATCTGCCCTTGGCTCAGGTCATGATCCCAAAGTCCCAGGATCAAGCCCTGCATTGAGCCCTGCATCGGGCTCCTTGCTCAGCAGAGAGTCTGCTTCTTCTTCTCCCTCTGCTCCTGGCCCAGCTTGTGCTATCTCTCCCTCTCTCTCTCTCTCTCAAATGAATAAATAAAATCTTAAAAAAAAAAACCCAACCCTGTTCTCCAAATCTCAGACCTATGCTCTGATGCTACTGATGCTACTAATCACAGAAGTACAGACAAACAGACAGGTAGCCATTTTTGTTGCACCTCCCCCCATTGTTGCAAGGCCTTCGTCTTCTGGCTAATGAGATTTTCAGGGGATGCAAAGGGCCTGTGCTCTTTTCTTACCCTTCCTTTCATTTTTCTCTCTTTCCCCTTTTCATAGCAAGACATTAAAGTCTAGAACATTCATAAACAACTGCATAGACAGAGAAAATTAGAAAATGACTATGTATGCCCAAAGAAAGGCACAGACTCATAAAATAGCTGAAAAGACCTTAATATTACACCTCAGGCTGATCTCTCACACAAGAATAACCTACAACAATTAATAAACATAAACAAAACAGCACCCCAAAACAACATAAAAAAATAGCAAACTCCAGGGAAGAACCTGATTTCCAGAGTTACCACATTATTAGAGTCAAATGTCTAGTTTTCAACAATGACAACAAAATCACAAGAAACAAAATGCAAAGAAACAGAAAAGTGTGGCCCTGTCAAAGAAAATCAGTCAATCAATAGAAACCATCCCAGAAGAAGGCCTGATGGCAGATCTACTAGACAAAGTCTTTAAAACAAATGTCTTAAAGATGCTCAAAAATAGTTACATAACTTTTTGAAAGTCTAAAGAAAGTTATAAAATATCATCTCACAAAAATACACAAATGTACAATTTTGTATCAATTTGCAAGTGTTTTCAGGGGACGGTTGGCTGTGAACTATATGTTTAAAACTTCTAGGAGAGGCTGTTATGTAATTAAACACGGCAAAACCTATGGTAGACATTTTTTTAAATTCTAGGGTAGTACCAAGGGAAGGTTTGGTAACTGCTTGAAAACGTCAATAAAATGAATCTGTGCATTAAACAATCAGAAAGAAACCTACCTGTAGGGGTGGTCCCAGTTCCAAGATGGTGGAGGAGCAGGAGACCTAAAGTTCGTCTGGTCCCAGGAATTCAGCTAGAGAGCTACCAAACCATTATGAATACCTATGAATGCAACTGGAGAACGAAGAAAAGAGTAGCAGAAACTCTATGAACAGAAAAGCGACCACTTTCTGCAAGGAGGAGAAAAGATGGTGGAGGAGTAGGGGACTCCTTTCTCAGCTGGTTCCGAGTCGAGCTGGATAGCTACCAAACCATCCTGAACACCCACAGAATCATCCTGAGACACAGGAAGATACATGTAGATCTCTACAAAAGAACATCTCCAGCACTGAATATCGAGGTAGGAAGTGGGGAGCCGTGAATCCGCGAAAAGATGTCGGAAGATAAACGGAAGGGGGAGGGAGCCAATGCGCTGGAGCGCTGGGAAGCAGTAGCCATTTGCACTGGGGAGCGGGCCGGATTCACAGACCGGGACCTGTGAGAAAGCAGACTGAGACCGTGAGCCCGGGAACGCATGTGACCAGACTAAAAACCGGAACTCCGGAGTGCTCACTGGAACCGGACTAACCGGGAGCTCAGGAACGCATGCGCGTCCAAACAAAACTGGAGCTCCAGAGCGCACATTCGAACTAGACTGAAACTGAGAGTTCGGGAGCGCGCACAAGACTAGACTGAAAACCGGAGCTCTGGACCGCTCATTGGAACCGGACTGATATTGGGAGCTTGGGAGCGCGTGCATGACCAGACTGAAAACCGGTGTTCTGAAGCGCGCAAACCACACTGAAAAAGGGAGCTCGGTAGCATGCGCAGGAACAGGGGGCAGCAGGCGGTGTTAGAAACACCAAGGACAGGGGCGCCTGGGTGGCACAGCGGTTGAGCGTCTGCCTTCCGCTCAGGGCGTGATTCTGGCGTTATGGGATCGAATCCCACATTGGGCTCTTCCGCTATGAGCCTGCTTCTTCTTCTCCCACTCCCCCTGCTTGTGTTCCCTCTCTCTCTGGCTGTCTCTATCTCTGTCGAATAAATAAATAAAATCTTTAAAAAAAGAAAAAGAAACACAAAGGACAGAGACGTGCTGGCCCTGGAAGTGAGGGCTGGAAGAGTGGCTGTGGGGCTCACAACCCGGGACGCTGCAGGGTTTTTAGCAGCACTGACAGAAACAGAGTTAAAGTGGCCAAGAGAGCTCAGTGGAGAGCGGGCTGTGATCTCTCCGTGATCTCTCTGTTCTGAGACAGAGGCTAGGATACGGCCACTGCTGCTCTGACTTTCAGAAGAGTCACAGAAAACTGCCAGCAAAAGCCGCCAGAGAACAAAAGTCAGGAAATACTAGCTCACATTGTGCCCATCCCCATCCCCCCTTGAAGGGGACAGGGTGACTCTACCAAAACAGGGTTGCCTGAATATCAGCGCAGCAGGCCCCTCCCCCAGAAGGCAGGCTGAAAAATCAAGAAGCCCACGTCCCTAAGGTCCCTATAAAACAAGTGCACACTGCCTGGGTCCTGATCAATAACTTGGGCTCTGGGCATCGCCGCAACCTCTCCTTATCAGAATGACGAGGAGGAGAAATCCCCCCCAGGAAAGAAGAGATAATGAGTCTGTGGTCTCTGCCACAGAACTGATGGATATGGATATAACCAAATTGTCAGAAATGGAGTTCAGAGTAACAATGGTCAAGATGATGTGTAGACTTAAAAAAAATATTAACAAAAATATTAACGAGAATATAGAATCTCTAAGGGTGGAAATGAGAGCAAATCTGGCAGAAATTAAAAATGCTATGAATCAAATGCAGTCTAAACTAGATGCTCTGATGGCCAGGGTAAATAAGGCAGAAGAACGAACTAGTGAATTGGAGAGTGGGATGGTAGAAGAGAAAGTTAAAACAGAAACTTGGCTAAAAAAAAATCCAATCTCAAGAATGTAGATTATGGGAGATTACTGACTCATGAAACGTTCCAATGTCAGAATCATTGGCATTCCCGAGGGGGTGGAGAAAGAGAGAGGTCTAGAAGAGATATTTGAACAAATTGTAGCTGAGAACGTCCCTAATCTGGCAAAGGAAACAAGCATTTGTGTTCAAGAGGCAGAGAGGACCCCTCCCAAGGTCAATGAGAACAGACCTACGCAACGTCACATCATAGTGCAATTCGCAAATATTAGATCCAAGGACACAGTATTGAAAGCAGCCAGGCGGAAGAAAATCCTTACGTACAGAGGGGAAAATATCAGAATAACGTCAGACCTGTCTACACAGACCTGGTATGCTAGGAAGGGTTGGCAGGGTATTTCCAAAGTTCGATCTGAGAAGAATATGCAGGCAAGGATCCTTTATCGAGCAAGTCTGTCATTCAGAATTGATGGAGAGATAAGGACCTTCCAGGATCGGCAGAAACTCAAGGAATTCGTAACCGCCAAACCAGCCCTACATGAGATATTAAAGGGGGTTCTATAAAAGTAAAAAGGCCCCAAGAGTGATACAGAACAGAAATTTACAATCTATAGAAACAAAGACTTCACAGGCAACATGAAATCATTAAAATCATATCTCTCAATAATCACTCTCAATGTGAATGGACTAAATGCTCCCATAATGCCATAGGGTTGCAAATTGGAAAAAAAGACATGACCCATCCATTTGCTGTCTACAAGAGACTCATTTTGAACCTAAAGATACATCCAGACTGAAAGTGAAGGGATGGAAAACAATTTTTCATGCCAATGGACCTCAAAAGAAAGCTGGGGTAGCAATTCTCATATCAGACAGATTAGATTTTAAACTAAAGACTGTAGTTAGAGATACAGAAGGACACTATCTTATTCTTAAAGGATGTATCCAACAAGTGGATATGACAATTATAAATATCTATGCCCCCAGCAGGGGAGCAGCTAGATACACATGCCAACTCTTAACCAGAATAAAGAGACATAGAAATAATAGTACATTAATAGTAGGGGACCTCAACACTCCACTCTCAGCAACAGACAGATCACCTAAGCAGAAAATCAACAAAGAAACAAGAGCTTTGAATGACATACTGGACCAGATGGACCTCATAGATATATATAGAACACTACACCCCAGAACAACAGAACACTCATTCTTTTCGAATGCACATGGAACTTTCTCCAGAATAGACCATATACTGGGTCACAGAACAGGTCTCAACCGATACCAAAAGACTGAAATTATTCCCTGCATATTCTCAGACCACAATGCTTTGAAACTGGAACTCAATCACAAGGAAAAATTTGGAAGAAATTCAAACACTTGGAAACTAAGAACCATCCTGCTCAAGAATGATTGGGTAAACCAGGAAATTAAAAATCAGTTAAACAATTTTTGGAGACAAAATGAAAATGAAAACACAATGGTCCAAAACTTATGGGACACTGCAAAGGCGGTCCTAAGGGGAAAATACATAGCCATCCAAGCCTCACTCAAAAGAACAGAAAAATCTAAAATGCAGTTTTTATATTCTCACCTCAAGAAGCTGGAACAGCAACAGAGGAACAGGCCTAATCCACGCACAAGAAAGCAGTTGATCAAGATTAGAGCAGAAATCAATGAATTAGAAACCAGGAGCACAGTAGAGCAGATCAACAGAACTAGAAGCTGGTTCTTTGAAAGAGTAAATAAAATTGACAAACCACTGGCGAGACTTATCCAAAAGAATAGAGAAAGGACCCAAATTAATAAAATTATGAATGAAAAGGGAGAGGTCACGAACCAACACCAATGAAATTGGAAGGATTATTAGAAACTTTTATCAACAGCTTTATGCCAATAAATTAAGCAATCTGGAAGACATGGAGGCCTTCCTGGAAACCTATAAATTACCAAGACTGAAACAGGAAGAAATTGATTTTTTAAACAGGCCAATTAATTATGAAGAGATTGAAACAGTGATAAAAAAAAAAAAAACCTTCCAAAAAACAAAACACCAGGACCGGACGGTTTTCCTGGGGAATTCTACCAAACATTCAAAGAAGAAATAATACCTATTCTCCTAAAGCTATTTCAAAAAATAGAAACAGAAGGAAAACTACCAAACTCATTCTATGAGGCCAGTATTACCTTGATCCCCAAAACAGGCAAAGACCCCATCAAAAGGAGAATTACAGACCAATTTCCCTAATGAATATGGATGCCAAAATTCTCAACAAGATCCTGGCTAATAGAATCCAACAGTACATTAAAAGGATTATCCATCATGACCAAGTGGGATTCATCCCTGGGATGCAAGGGTGGTTCAACATTCGCAAATCAATCAGTGTCATAGATTTTATACAGAAGGAAAAAGCCAAAAATCATATGATTCTCTCAATAGATGCAGAAAAAGCATTTGACAAAATACAGTATCCTTTCCTGATTAAAACACTTCAGAGTGTAGGGATAGAGGGTACATTTCTCAATCTCATAAAAACCATCTATGAAAAGCCTTCAGCAAATATCATTCTTAATGGGGAAAAGCTGGAAGCCTTTCCCTTAAGATCAGGAACACGACAAGGATGCCCACTCGCAATTATTATTCAACATAGTACTAGAAGTCCTTGCAACAGCAATCAGGCAACAAAAAGGGATAAAAGGTATCCAAATCGTCAAAGAAGAAGTCAAACTGTCTCTTCGCAGATGACATGATACTCTATATGGAAAACCAAAAAGAATCCACCCCAAACTATTAGAAGTTATAGAGCAATTCAATAATGTGGCGGGATACAAAATCAATGCTCAGAAATCAGTTGCATTTCTATACACAAACAATGAGACTGAAGAAAGAGAAATTAGGGAATCCACTCCATTTACAATAGCACCAAAAATCATACGTTATCTCGGAATTAGCTTAACCAGAGACGTAAAGGACCTATATTCTAGAAACTACAAATCACTCTTGAAAGACATTGAGGAAGACACAAAAAGATGGAAAAATATTCCATGCTCATGGATCAGAAGAATAAACATAGTTAAAATGTCTATGCTACTCAGAGCAATCTACACTTTCAATGCTATCCCGATCAAAAAACCAATGACAATTTTCAAAGAACTGGAACAAACAGCCCTTAAATTTGTGTGGAACCAGAAAAGGCCCCGAATCACCAAGGAATTGTTGAAAAGGAAAAACAAAGCTGGGAGCATCACGTTGCTGGATTTCAAGCTGTACTACAATGCTGTGATCACAAAGACAGCATGGTACTGGCACAAAAACAGACACATAGACCAATGGAACAGAATAGGGAACCCAGAAATGGACCCTCAACGCTTTGGGCAACTAATCTTTGACAAAGCAGGAAAAAACATCCAGTGGAAAAAAGACAGTCTCTTCAATAAATGGTGCTGGGAAAATTGGACAGCTACATGCAAAAGAATGAAACTTGACCACTCTCTCACACCATACACAAAGATAAACTCCAAATGGATGGGGCGCCTGGGTAGCGCAGTCGTTAAAGCGTCTGCCTTCGGCTCAGGGCGTGATCCTGGCGATCCGGGATCGAGTCCCACATCAGGCTCTTCTGCTATGAGCCTGCTTCTTCCTCTCCCACTCCCCCTGCTGTGTTCCCTCTCTCGCTGGCTGTCTCTCTGTCACATAAATAAATAAAATCTTTAAAAAAAAAAAAAAAAAAAAACTCCAAATGGATGAAGGACCTTGATGTGAGACAGGAATCCATCAAAATCATTGAGGAGAACATAGGCAGCAACATCTACGACATCGGCCAAAGCAACCCTTTTCATGACACATCCCCAAAGGCAAGAGAAACAAAAGATAAAATAAACTTGTGGGACTTCATTAAGATAAAAAGCTTCTGCACAGCCAAGGAAACAGTCAAAAAACTAAGAGGTAGCCCACGGAATGCGAGAAGATATTTGCAAATGACACTACAGATAAAAGACTAGTATCCAAGATCTACAAAAAACTTCTCAAACTCAATACACGGGAAACAAATAATCAAATCAAAAAATGGGTAGAAGATATGAACAGACACTTTTCCAATGAAGACATACAAATGGCTAACAGACACATGAAAAAATGTTCAAAATCATTAGCCATCAGGGAAATTCAAATCAAAACCACACTAAGATACCACCTTACGCCAGTTAGAATGGCAAAAATTGACAAGGCAAGAAACAACAATTGCTGGAGAGGATGTGGAGAAAGGGGATCCCTCCTACATTGTTGGTGGGAATGCAAGTTGGTACAGCCACTCTGGAAAACAGTATGGAGGTCCCTTAAAAAGTTAAAAATTGAGCTACCCTATGGTCCAGCAATTGCACTACTTGGTATTTACCCCAAAGATACAGACATAGTGAAGAGAAGGGCCATATGCACCCCAATGTTCATAGCAGCTTTGTCCACAATAGCTAAATCATGGAAGGAGCCGAGATGCCCTTCAACAGATGACTGGATTAAGAAGATGTGGTCCATATATACAATGGAATATTACTCAGCCATCAGAAAGAACGATTACCTAACGTTTGCAGCGACGTGGACGGGACTGGAGGAGATAATGCTAAGCGAAATAAGTCAAGCAGAGAAAGACAATTATCATATGGTTTCACTCATTTATGGAACATGAGAAATAGGAAGATTGGTAGGAGAAGGAAGGGAAGAATGAAAAGGGGGGTAAACAGAAGGGGGAAAGAACCATGAGAGACTGTGGACTCTGGGAAACAAACTGAGGGCTTCAGAGGGGATCGAGTGGGGGTTGGGATAGGCCGGTGATGGGTATTAAGGAGGGCACATATTGCATGGTGCACTGGGTGGTATACGCAAATAATGAATCATGGGACATGATTCATTGCATCAAAAACTGGGAATGTACTGTATGGTGACTAATATAACAAAATAAAAATTATATATATATAAAAAAAAAAGAAACCTACCTGTAGGGTCCCATCTCACCTAGCACCTATGAACACTACATTTTCACCATTCCATCTAAAGATAACCTTCAAGATTTCTCATTTGGCAATTTCTGACATGGATTTTCATGAGATGATGCATCTCTGGCAATTATGTTTTTTTTATCTGCATTCATAGGTCTGGTTCAGCTTTTTGTTATTCATTTGTGCATTTTTTGTAGATTTCATATGTGAGTGCAATCAAATGGTATGAAAATTTTTAAATTTTGTGCATCAAAGACTCTATCAACAGAGTAAAATGTAATCTACAGAATGGGGGAAAACATTTGCAAATTATAATTATATAAAAGAATCATATATCTGGATATTCTGAGGTTTTTTTTGAGAGAGAGACGGTGTGCAAGTTGGGGGGAGGGGCAAAGGGAGAGAGAGAGAATCTTAAGCAGACTCCACACCCAGCACAGAGCCTGACAAGGGGCTCAATCCACGACCCTGAGATCACAACACGAGCCAAAATCAAGTCAGACACTTAACTGACTGAACCACTGAGGCACCTCTGAATATTCTGATAATGTGCAAAATATATAAAGAACTCCTATAATTCAACAACAAAAATGAGAACAACCCAGTTCAAAAGTGAGCAAAGTACTTGAATAGACATTTCTCCAAAGAAGATATACTAACAGCCAATAAATACATGAAAAGATGGTCAACACTAATTATTAGGGACATGCACATCAAACTACAATGAGATACTACTTCACTCCCAGTAGGATGGTTACTATTGAAAAAAAAAAAAAAAGGAAAGAACAAGTGTTGGCAAGGATAGGGAGAAATCAGTAACCTTGTGCACTTGGTGGAAATGTGAAATGGTACTGCCACTATGGAATACAGTATGGCTGTTCCTCAAACAATTAAAAATAAAATTACATGATCTAGCAATTCTATTTCTGAGCATATATCCAAAAGAATTGAAAACAGTGTCTCAGATATCTGTATACCCATGTTCATAGAAGCATTATTCACAATAGCTAAAATATGGAAGCAATCCAAGTGTCTGATGAGAGATGGATAAGCAAAATGTGATATATACATAAAATGGAATATTATTCAGCCTTCAAAAAGAAGGAAATTCTGGTATATGCTACAACCTGGATGAACCTTGAGGACATTATTCTAAGTGAAACAAGTCAGTCACAAAAAAGACAAATACTGCATAATTCCATTTACATGAGGTACTTAGAGTAGTCAAAATCATAGAGACAAAAAGTAGAATGGTGGTTGCCAGGGGCTGGGAAGAGAAAGGATGGGGTGTTACCGTTTAATGGGTACAGAGTTTCAGTGCTACAAGATGAAAAGAATTTTAGTTGGAGATGGATGGTGGTGATGGTTGTACACCATTATACATGTATTTAGTACCATGGAACTTCACACTTAATATTTGGAACTCTCCAGACTTCTGAATCTAAATGTCTTTTTCTTTCTCCAGGTTAAGGAAGTTTTCAGCCATTATTTGATTTCAGCTTTCTTTCTTTCTTTCTTTCTTTCTTTCTTTCTTTCTTTCTTTCTTTCTTTCTCTTTCTTTCTCTTTCTTTCTTTTCCTTCCTTCCTTCCTTCCTTTTCTTTCTTCCTTCCTTCCTTCCTTCCTTCCTTCCTTCCTTCCTTCCTTCCTTCCTTTCTTTCTTTCTTTTTTAAAGATTTTATTTATTTATTTGAGAGAGAGAAAGAGATAGAGAGCACAAGCGGGGGGAGGGGCAGAGGGGGAGGGAGAAGCAGAGTCTCTGCTTACGGGATCCCAACGCAGGGCTCAATCCCAGGATCCCGAGATCATGACCTAAACTAAAGTCAAACACTTAACCAATTGAGCCACCCAGGTGCCCCTTGGCCATTTATTTCTTTGAATAAGCTTTCTGATCCTTTCTCTGTCCCTTCTCCTACAGTGCATAACTTTGGTAACTTTGATAGTGTTCCATAATCCCCTACTCTATCTTCACTCTTTTTCATCTTTTTTTTTCTTTTTATTCCCCTGATTGGATGAATTCCACTGTCCTGTCTTTGAACTCACTGGTTCATTCTTCCTCTTGATCTAGTTTGCTGTTTTACACTGCTAATGAATTTTTCAGGTTATTTGTATTCTCTAGCTCCATGATTTCCATTTCTACTTTTTAATATTTTCTATCTCTTTTTTGAAATTCTCACTTTGTTGACACATTGTTTTCCTGGCCTCCCGGTGAGTATCTTTAAGACTATTATTTTGAACTCTCCATCAGGAGAACCACTTATCTCCATCCCATTAAGACATGTTTCTGGACATTTATCTTGTTCTTTTGTTTGAAACACATTTATCTGTTTCTTCATTTTCCTTGACTTTCTGCATTGGTTTCTGCATATTATATAAAACAGCCACCTCTCCCAGTCCTGATGAAGCAGTCTCATGCAGGAGATGAACCTTATCCTTGAACCGTGCTCCAACTCTCGGTTGTCTCTAACCTTGGTGATTGTCCAAGCAGCATTTTTATTTTTAGTGGCTTCTAGTAGTTGAAGGTGTGCCAAAACCTGTGTTCCAAAAGGTAAGATCACAGTCGCTGCCCGGATGCAGGCTGATTAGAAGCTGGACCCTCAGGCAGCAGACAAGAAAATATGTAGTTAGGCCCTTCCAGGGAGAAACTGGAAAATGAGCATTTTTGCCTGCTCCCTCTGTGCTGTACATTGGTGTATAGCTACAGGGAGGGTGCTCTTGTACCTGTTAAGAACTCTTTGTTTGCTACAATCCTGTAAGACTCCTGAATGCAAGCCTCATTGACTATAGAGTCAAGCAATCTGGAGACCTGACCCTTGGGTGACTGCCAAAAAAGCCGAAGCACCAGATGTGTGTATAAACTCCTTCCAAGAAGATACTGGCAACAGGGTTTATTACTGGAGTGAGATGAAGGGAGAAGGCATGAGAGGTGTCTACCAGCTTCCCAGGTTTTAGGAAGATTACAAACATCCCCTGATGCCTGCTAAATTAGAAACCTAAACCTCAGGCAGCACCTTTTAAAGTACGCAGATAAACTTCTAGAGAGAGAAGGTGAGAGAGATGAGCTCTGGCTTCCCCAGTCTTTAGGGAGGATTACAGCCAGTCCCTAGTGACTGCTAGATTAGAAACCTGGTCCTTCGGTGTCAGCTTTTAAATTATGCAGATAAACTTCTTCCAGGGGAAGAGTAGGAGATGAGCAATTGTGCCTGCTCTCTCTACATTGAGCCCTAAGGGGACAGTCACAGCAAGTGCTTGTATGCTCATTAAGAATTGCTTCTCGGGGTGCCTGGGTGAAGCAGTCAGTTGGGCCTTTGACTCAGTTTCAGTTCAGGTCACAATCTCAGGGTCGTGATCTCAGGGTCATGAGATTGAGCCCTGCAGTGGCTCTGTGCTCAGCACAGTCTGCTTGAGTTTCTCTCTCCCCCTCCCTATTCACCCCCCCACTGTGCTATCTCTCTCTCAAATAAACAAATAAATCTTAAAAAAAAAAAAAAAGAATTGCTTCTTTATTTGCTGTAGTCTTGGAGTCTCATGGAAACAATCCTTGTTGGCTTACAGATATAGGTGTTTCAGGAGTCTGTTCCTCTAGTGGAAGGAATCTCTAGTTAGGGAGACAGATGTGTGGTTCAGACCCCTTGCACCATAGGGAATAGGTAGGAGTTGGAGTTCAAGGCCAATTGTACGGCACTGTGTTGAGGTGGGTTTATAGCAAGAGTGTGTCTCAGCCTTTCCTACTCATTTAGATGTGGATATTTTCTCATTTGTTAGATGTCTAGAAGTTAGTCAGCTAGTTTCCAGATTTCTTTCACAGGGAATTGCTCCATGTGTATCTACACATTTTGTGTGTGTGTGGAAGAAGGGAGCTCAGGAGCCTCCTATGTTGCCATCTTGGCCAAGTCTACAGAATCTGCTGACATACTATTCTTGTCATCTGTCCTCTCTCACTTCCTTAGTCTCATCTACTTCCACCCCCTCTCACTACATCTTCAGCCACACTGGCTTTGCCCACACAGAGCATTTAGAATGAAAAGAGCTACTGGGCCATGAAGGAAACTCTGAGAAAGATTAACATGTACAGATTGTGCTCTGGGGAGTAGGCCTGCCAACCTTGGGTCTGTCTGTAGACCTTGAAGCAGCCTTATGATCCCACTCTAGTCCTACTCACCTACGATCCAGGGGCAGTCCTGCAGTAGGAGGTGCACCCATCTGTGCCCACAAGAGACAGACCTGCAGACCTCAGTCACAGCCGTGGCCCCTAAAGCAGCCCTGTGACTCAGTCCCAGCCCCACTCAGTTGTAGTCCAGGCCAGTCCTGTCCCCCATGCAGGGACATGCCCAGAAACATGTCAGAAGCCCTCCCAAGGACTCAGATGGAGCTACACACCAGATTTCTAGTTGTAATTAGAAAGGCATTCTCCACCCCAAATTCATAATTTCTTCATGTTTCATTTGCATTTATTTGGCTTCAATTTTAACATTCAAATCTTTGATTCACTTGGGATTTACCTTCCTGTAGTATGAAGTATGAAGTATAGTATGAAGTTGCATGAAGTATAGATCCAACTTTGTATTTTTCTAGATGGTTTTAGTTGTCCCAACACTATTTGTATAGTTGAGATTTCCCCCCATTGATTTGAGATGATCACCTTACCATCTACTAAATTCCTGTATGTATATGAGTTAATATCCGGGCATGCTATTCTGTTCTATTGGCCCATCTGCTTCTTTCAAACATCATTATCACACTTTTAAAATTGTTGTTGCTTTATGCTTTAATATCTGATAGGGATAGCCCTTCCTCATCACTCTTCCCTCTCAGAATTTCCTGGCTGTTCTCATTTGTTTCATTTGTCATATGAACTTTAGAATAAACTTCATCACTTTGGGAGGGGGGGGAAGGAAGTACTGGCATTTTTATTGAGATCATATAAAATGTACAATTTATCCTGGAGAAAACTCTCAACTTTATGAAGGTATTTTCTAAGACCATGCAAAATGTTTGCATTTGCTCATTCTTCTGTATTCTTCAAAAGAGTTTTAAAGTTTTCTTCATGTGTGTGTTGCTGAATTTGTAGGTATTTTATCATTTTGATTGTTATTCCAAGTGAGGTCTTATCTTCTAACTGGTTGATATATATTGTATTGATATACAATACAGATTTCCCTGTATTTTGTATGTAACTATCTTTGCTCTTATTTGACAACGCTTTTCAACTGATTCTCTTACAATTTCAAAGTATACCATCATATCATCCCTATGATAGTTTTATCTCCTCCTTTATAATTTGCATGTTTCTATCATTTCTTTGCTTTCCCAATTGTATTGGCTAATACTTTCAGCACATTGTATAATACAGTGGTGGTAATAGACACTTGGTCCTGATTTTAGCAGAAATGCTAAAATGCACAATGCTGATATTTGAGCTGAGATTAGTTTATTATATCAATAAAATTTTCATTATTCCCATAATATTCCAAATTCATACTTTTGCATGTGGATATCTAATTTCCCTAATACCATTTGTTGAAAGACTATTATTTCCCCCCATCAAGTTGTCTTGGCCCCTTTATCAAAAGTCAACTGACCATAAAAGTGTAGGATTTACTTCTGGACTCTAAATTCCATTCCATTGATCTTCATGGTAGTGCCATACTGTCTTGATTGCTATAGCTTTGAAACTGCAAGTGAGTCCTACAATTGTGTTGTTCTTCTCAAGATTGTTTTGGCCATTCTAGATTCTTGCATTTCCACATGAATTTTAGGATCAGCCTGCCAATTTCTGGGATTTTGCTATAGATTGCATTGAATCCGTAGATCAAAGTTAGGGAGTACTGCCATTTTAACACGCTGTATTAAGTCTTCCAAACTATGAGCATAGGTTGTCTATTTATTTAGACATTCTTTCATTTCTTTCAACAATGTTTTGTGGTTTTCAGTATACAAGTCTTACTCATCTTCAGTTTAAATTATTCCTATTTTATTCTTTTTCATGTTATTATAAAAGAAATTGTTTTTGAATTTCATTTTCAGATAGGCTTTTGATAATGTATGGAAATGTAATTGATTTTTTTTACATTGGTCTTATATCCTACAACCTTGCAGAAGTTGTTTATTCTCTCTAATCGGTCTTCAGTGGGTCCTTGAGACTTTCTATACACAAGATCATGACATTTGTGAATATAGTTTTACTTCTTCCTTTCCAGTGTGGATGTCTTTTATTTCTTTTTCTTGCTTAATTGCCTGCTACAGATTGAATATTTGCATCACTCAAAAATTCATACGTTGAAGTCCTAACATCCAGGGTCATGATATTAGGTGGAATCTTTGGGAGGTAATTAGTCATGAGGATGGAGCCCTCATGATTTAGATTAGTGCCTTTATAAAAGAGGCCTGGGACAGGTCCCTTGACCCTACTGCCATGTGAGAACCCAGAAAAAAAAACAGACACCAGATTGCTGGCACATTGATCTTGACCTTAGCCTCCTTAACAATGAGAAATAAATTTGTTGTTTATAAGCCAACTAGTTTATGATATTCTGTAATTATAGCTGAATGGACTATGACATTGGCCCCACCAAGAGGCTCAAGTAGACTACTGAATAGAGGTGGTGAGAATGACATCTTTGTCTTATCTCTGATCTTACAGGGAAAACACTCACACCTTCACCATGAAGTATATTAGCTGTAAGTTCCTATAGATGCTCTTTATCAGGTTGAGGAATTTCCCATCTATTTATTTTATTCCCTTCTGGTTTAAGTATTTTTATTCTGAGAGGAACTTGTCTTTGTCAAATGCTTTTCTGCGTCTATTGAAATGACTGTGTAATTTTAAAACATGGCATATTACATTAATTAATTTTTTTAAATGTTAAACCACTCTCACATTCATGGGATAAATGCCATTTGGTATGTATAACTCTGATATGTTGATGGAATTTGCCGGTATTTTGTTGAGAATGATTTTTGCAGCTACATTCATAAGAGATTGGCCTATAGTTTTCTATTCTTCTGATGTCTTTGGTTTTGGTATCAGGGTAAAAGTGACCTCAGATGATGGGTTAAAGTATTCCCTCACCTTCTACTTTATGGAATAGTTTACGAATTGAATTCTAGCTTGTCTGGTATTAAGATTAGAACTCTCATTTTGCTTACATTTGAGTTGCTTGGTATACTTTTGCCCATTCTTTTATTTCTAACCATTTTGAAACATTTTATCTTAGAAGTGTGTCTTCTAAGAATATACCTGGGTATTGTCTTGTAATCCCAAATAATCATTTTTTGTTAATGGTTAAGCCAAGGTTTAGAACCATTTTGAACAAGTTGCCTTTCAATTCAATTTGAGCATTCACATTAGGCATAAGATTTTCCACGTAATGTTGAATGTCACATAATTTGGGGAAAGAGCACAGGGGTGGCTCTTCATTATTCACATGTGCGTTTCTGCCGTGAACATTATTATATCATAAATATGAAGGTAAATCCAGTAAAAACTGGGGCTGAGGAAACTTGGGAGTTGAACAAGCTGCTGAGCTGGGTATAAACAAAATAGGGGAAAAGGAGTGGGACATTTATATTTGTGGTAATCTTCCTATGTGTCAGATGCTTCACCTCACTGACTCATTTAATGTTCCTAACAATCTTCCCAAGTAGTTATTTTCACCCCCCTTTCTTTTGCAGACGAGAAAACTAAGGCTGAATAGTTTTCTGACACTCAAAGTGTGATTGTCAACATCAGCATCATCTGGGAGATTGTTAGAAATGCAGAAACTCAGGCTTCATGCTAGACCTATGGAATAGAATTTGCATTTTCACAAAAACCTCAGGCGACTTGTTGGGCATGTTAAATTTTAAGAATCACTGGTGATTTTCCCAAAGCCAAAATACATAAGTAAGAGAAACTGACTCCAAAGCCTGTGCTCCTTGCTTTGCAGCTGCAACAGTCAAGTCACTTGCCAGTCACAGATTAAACTCGGCTACAGCTGCGTGGAGGAGTTCATGTTGTGGTATCAGACATCAGTTTTGTTATCTATTGAAGAGTTCATTACCGCCATAAAAACTGACTCTGTATCTCAGAATAAGTAAGGTGCTTTGAACACCCAGAACAGCAAACACATTCTAAGGTAATAAAAGTAAGTCATATTGAACACCGTTTGAAGTTTAAAAGCCACTTTAAGCCTCAAATCCTTTGTTATGCAAGATTTATATTGGTTGCAATGAGATCTAAGCTTATTTCTGAGTGATGGGCTTTGGGCACACTGCATGTCCATACCTGCTTCTACATCCATTCAGATTGGAAAAATCACCCTAGTGCACCAGTCATGGAACTTACGTGGATAACAAAGCGAAGTCTTTCGTGGAATGCTACAGGAACTCTTCTGGACTTGGGCCTAGGCCTTTAAATGTGAGTGAAAGTTAAATAAATTCAATTCACACCAAGTTCAAATTCTGAAACAAAGTTCAATTCTTACAAAATCCAAAACTGTCTTTCTTTTCACCCTGTTTCTCCTCGTCGGTTTTGTTTTTCAATTTTAGAGGAAATATTGTTCATGTTTGTTTTAGTTTTGCTAGGAAAAAATAAAAGATTGATGCGCTTTTGATCTAGTTCTGGTGCTCTGAGATAGGCCAGCTTGTTCTGCTCTGAGGGCTTGAAAGAGCCTTTTAAAGAATAAAAGCAGAATATAGTTCAGGATCATAACTGTTCCCAATGAGACCTTCTAAAACTTGAGAAGACTGGATCATCCACCTTCAAGAACATTGCATACTGTACTCTACTTGCTTCCTTTGGAATTTTAGAGCTGAGAAGTACTTCAGAATAAGGTTTATAGATAATTAATGCAACCCCACTCATTTAGTTGTAAAAACTAGCCTCAATTTTTGGTTCATTCTCTCTGTAAAATGTAGCTGTTTTTGGAGCAGCACTTTTATGAGGACACACTGTACTCACTGATGCTATGGTCCTTCGCATCCTTTCCCAGCTGGCAAACTCTCTCTAATGACATCCCAGGGGTGAGACAGAGAAAGAGATCACATCTCAGGATCAACATGGAAAATAAATCCTTTAAACTAGTATTTGCCTTTTCCTGGGTGACAGTATGGTGAGAAGGGTGGAAGAGCAGGTAAACAGCACTGAGAGACAAACTGCTTCACAGCTCCGAAATAGAACATACCTGGGTTCCAGTGTTACAGTCACCAACTATGCCGCTTCATATGAGTCCTAACATCTGTTTAAGCCTCAAACTCCTCATCTGTAAAATGGGACCAATCACAGGTAATTTGCAGGACTGTTGTGAGAAATAAGTGAGTTAATGGATTTAAAGCATGGGGTATGTAACAAATGGGAATTATTACTCCAAGCCAATTTAAATCCCTCCTGGGAAAGAGAACCTGAGGTTTAAGGACAAAATAAAAACTGAGAGCCAGAACAGAGTACCTCCTCTTTGGAATAAGATTTATTTCTGTCAGTGCTGAAACCATGGACCACCTCTTGCCCTGAGAGAGTGTAGGACATCTGGAAGGGTAAAGGAGAAGCCTGACAGCTGCAGCGAGGAAGCCTGCCTGAACCAAGGCTGTGCCGTCTCTGGGGCAGTTTAGAAGAACTTGGGAATACCAGCTCTGAGCTCCCACGCAGTTTGCCACCTCACCTCCTTCTCTCTCACCTTCCATGACTCTGGTTTGACCAGAGCACTGAGGTCACAGCCTGGTGGAAACATGACCAAAGACACAAGGCAGCAGGAAAAAAAAAACCCAGACATGTCCTTCTCCTAGCTAACCCAACCCAAACCTGTACCTCAAAAGGAGAGAACCTTCCTCATTCACACTCCAAGAGGGTACAGAAGCAGAAACAGCAAAGAAGGTGAAGACAGGAATTGGTTTACCACTGCAGCAAACTTTTTGCCTGTACCCTAAGCTGCCAGCCTCTGTTAATCCCTGAGAAAAAGGGGAAGGAACTAAATGGTCATTTTTGGATAACTGGGCCAGGCACTCTGTCATTGATCCCTTCTCTCCTCACCACATCTCTACTGGTGAAGCAGGTGTTATGGTCCCTCTGACAGAGGAAGCAGAGGCTCAGAGAGATGGGCGATCTGTCCAAAGTCACACAGCTCATCAGTCAGAACAGAGGGTCTCTCTGTCATCTAACAAACCAGTCAGCATTGAATGCTGTTATTTGGCATATTGGTGTTTTTATTTTTGTGAATTTGGGTTTCTGTTTGTTTGGTCAGTTGGTTAATTTTTCTTTGGTTCTTGTTTCACCCCCTCCCCACTGAACACTGCTTAGTCACAGGTAGGAAATTCAACCCACTTCTTTCTAAAGACTTTGAGAAACTTCAATTGGAACTTAATATTAAATCTTCCCTGGAAAATCTGTAGATTTCATGATCATTTATTATTGTAGGAAATCTGAAGAATATAAGAAAGCAGAAATTCTAACCTTGTTAGGTTCTTTTCCAGGGTGCCTGTTATTTCTCTGAAATAATTGATTAATTTCTTCTTGGTGCATTCATATAATACAAATCCAAGAACGCAGCAGTTTTTGGAAATTATTATCAGACCTTCTCAGGCAGGAGCAGCACAAAAGGCTGAAAGGCATCTCAAAAGGTGTGCAGCCAGGACACCCATTTAAAGACCTCATATATGTTCTTATATAATTTATGGGGTTTTTTTAATCCTTGTTCTATGACATTAAAAATGGTTCACCCACTTTATGCCAGGCAGCAGGGGATAAATTACTATACCTCTGTAAAGGCAGTCAGCATTTCATGTGGCCTGACTTTTGAAAACAGAAGACATTGGTGCCAAACAAATATTGCTTGCTTTGTTGAGCTAGCTAAAGGATTACATGTGAAATGACTCCCATCTGCTAAGAATATTGGTTTCCTCGAGGTTTCGTTTTGTGCTTTTTTTTTTTTAAACAACATACAACTCTGCCAGAAACAATAGGAAATTAACCAGCATAGTTCCTTTGGTTGATTGGTTTGTTCTTTATCCCAGTGGAGATGTTCTTGAGCCCTAGAAAGACAGACCAACACTTACAGAAATAGACAGTGCTAAGCAAAAAAGAGGTAGCCCATTCATTCCCTTTTACGAATTATTTTCCTGTGTGCCCACCATTCTTCTGATCATACTGGTTTCTCTTATTCTTCAATATCCCCTTCAAACATGCCTCAAGTGTTTCTCAAGTTTCTTTCCTCAATAACTTTCCTTGTACCCATTCCTTCATGTAACCAGCCTTTCCCATATCTTCAACTATCAAGTCCATATAAATGCAGCATTCAACCATCTCAGAACTTTATGGAAGACAGGGGAGGAAGGAGAGAAGAGGGAAGGAGGGGGAGGGAGGGAGGGACAATTTATCCCTACAATCTTTTTCCCCAGCTTCTCCCTGGAGCTCCAGATCCCCTTTTCCAACCCTAAGCTGGACGTGCCTACTTGAATGACCCACCCACACCTCTCTCAAACAAATGCATGTTGGAACCGCCTTTTTAAACAAAGTTTTATTGAGATATAATTGAGATAAAATAAGATGCACATACTTTAAGTATACAATTTGGTAAGTTTAACATATGCATAAACCCGTGAAACCATCACTGTGATCACCATAGTAAACATACGGATTACGGCCCAAAGTTTCCTCTGGGTCCCTTTGCAATCCCTTCCTTTTCCACTTCTGTGCTCCTCCACACTCCCCCTCACCTCCCCAAACAAGTGGATTTGCTTTCTGTCGAGATTAGGCTTGTCTGCATTTTCCAGAGTTTTAAAGAAATGGGACAATATAGTATATCATTTTTTTACACGGGCTTTTTTCACTGAGCATAATTAGGGAGTATCCTTGTTGACTGTATCCACAGCTCATTCCTTTTTACTGCTGAGTACAATGGCATTGTATAAATATGCTATCATTTGTTTACCCATTTACCTATTGATGGAAATTTGGGTTGCTTATCATTTGGGGGCTGTAAATAAAGCTATTATAAACATTTCTGTACAAATCTTTATATGGACATATATTTCCTTTTCTCTTGGGTAAATTAATATCTTGAAATGGAATGGGTAGGTCATGTGATAGACGTATATTTAACATTTTTAAGTAACTGCCAAACTGTTTTCCAAAATGATGGTACCATTTTACATTCCCACCAGTAGTATTTGAGAGTTCTAGTTCCTCCACATTCTCATCAATACTTGGGGGTCAATCTTTTTAATTTTAGTCATTCTGATAGGTATGTAGTGGTATCTCATTGTAGTTTTTACTCTGCATGTCTCCAATAAGTAATATTAGCCATCATTTCATGTAATTGCCATCTATATATCTTAGATTCATTCAAATCTTTTGTCCATTTTTATTGGGTTTTCTTATAATTGAGTTTTGAGTGTTCTTTATATATTCTGGAATCAAGTCCTTTATCAAATATATGCCTCCCAAAGATTTTCTCCCAGTCCATGGTCTTTCATTCTCTCCTAACAATGTCTTCTGAAGAACAGAAGTTTTAGATTTTGAAGAAGTCTAATTCATCAATTTGTCCTTTTATAGATTGTGATTTTGGTGTCTTTTCTAAGAAATACTGCCTATTTCAAGGTCACAAAGACTTTCTATCATGTTTTTTTTTTTTCTAGAATTTTTATAATGTTAGGTCTCACATTTAGGCAAACAATACATTTTGAGTTAGTTTTTGTAAATGGTGCATAGTATGGACCCAAGTTATTTTTCTTTTTAATTATGGATATCCAGGGATGCCTGGTTGGCTCAGTGGAGCATGTGACCCTTGATCTCAGGGTTTGGGTTCAAATCCCATGTTGGGTGTAGAAATTACTTAAAAATACAATCTTAAAAAAATAAAATATGGCAATGCAATTATTCCCACACTATTTGTTGAAAAAGCTATCCCTTTTCCATCGCACTGCCTTTGCTCTGATGTAAAAAAAAAAATCAATTGTTCCATAATGTGCGGGTGTATTTCAGAACTCTTGATTCTGTTCCTTTGGTGTAACTATTTCCATGCCAATACCACACTGTTTTGGTTACTATAGCTTAACAACGTTTAAAATCAGGTAGTGCACCCCTCCAATTTTCTTCTTAAAGTTGTTTTAGTTACTTTAAGTCCTTGGCATTCCATATGAATGTTAGAATCAGCTTGCCAATTTCTACCCAAAACAGTCTGCTGAGATTTTGATTGGTATTATATTGAATCCATAGATCAGTTTGGGGAGAACTGACATCTTAACAACATTGAGTCTTCCAGGCCACGTACAAGGTATATCTCTCCATTTATTGACATTTTCTTTACTTCTGTCAGCAATATTTAGTAGTTTCCAGTATGCACACCTTTCACATCTTTGGTCAGATTTATCCACAAGTGTTCATTTTTGATGCTATCTGTTTCAATTTCAACCTCCAATTGTTTGTTGCTTCATATGTGGAAATACAATTTCCTGTTACAAGGATTCAGTGTATCATAAATATCCAATGTATATTAAAATTATAAAAAGTCTGGCATGTAGCAAGGGATATATAAGTGTTTTACAAGCGTCAACAAGATCTGATGAAGTAATTCTATTATATGTGTGTGGCATGTGTGAAGAACTAAGAGTCAAAAATAAAAGGTAACTGAGATTTCTAACTGAGATGACAGGTGGCAATGATCTTACCCAAGATGGTGAAAACAAGAGGATAAATGCACTTCACTGGGAAGTTTCTGGACATGTTGGTTTGGCAATGCTTCTTTGGAAATGAAGAATCAGCAAGTAATTGGAAACTAGACTGACTGTGTTCCTTTGTTTCTTTGGGCTACAAGGAAGGCAACTGTGTAATCTTAACCTTCACTGCCCATCTTCCCAGAGTTATAACATGCTAATGTAAACCATAGGTCTTCAGGGAGAGTTGAGTGACACAGTGCCCATCACTTCCCAAATTTATTTCATCATGAAACCCTTACTGGTGAGGAGAAACTTTCAAAGCTAGTGCTCAGAGATACTCTTTGGAAAACAACACTGCATATGACAGAGTTATGGTATTATATCATGTATCAGCTGCTTGAAAGCCTCCAGCTCTTGCACTTGCTCAGCTCATCCTGTCTTCCAAGATTTAAGTAAATTGGCACAAACCTTCATTCCACATATATTGGGAAACCTGATATCCTTTGTAGTATGTCTGGGTGCCTGGTGGGGTCTACATTTCAACTGAGTTCCTGCTTCCACTAAATTCTTGATATCTATCCTGAATTTCACTTTCTTCCTTAGATCAAGTTAATCCCCTTCTTTCTGGAACACTACTGACTCAAGGCTGAAGGTATGGTACAATAGAGAGGAGTTGCACTCCAGTGTGACACAGCCAACAAAAAATTGAGAATCAGAGATCCCTGTTATTTACAAAGTTCTTAACTATCCCTGCTTCCAGGAAAGTTTCACTGGTTGTCTCTTGAACTTAAGCTCTACCTTCTTATGTTCCTGGGCCCCCTTTTCTCATCTCCTCTCCTGGCTCAGCAACTATCTCTCTATTTCACTTCCAACCCACCCAGGGGTTCAACTTGCCCTCAAAGGAAAGATCTGATGAGGCCAGTTGGTCACTTTACTGTATGGAGAGTCCCTATTGCATGTCCTTTTCCTCAGGCACCTAATTCTCATTCAATCATCCTAGCCAAGGTCAAAACTCATAAAGAATCTGCAATCCATAAAGAACTTCCCATTTTGCTTGGAAGTAAGAGGGAAGAAAGGGAAGAGGCAGAAAGAATAATACAACCATAGAATTATACTGTTTGCTGGCACATTTAAGATAATTTGGTGCCCAATCACCTTTAAGAGAAGGACAATGACAGAGAGGTCAAGTGACACATTCCAGATAACCTGGGGATTGACAGAGAATTGACTTGGACCAGAGTCTCCTCACTCCAAATCCACTCACAATACCAGCTTCCACCTGATAAGCCAGTAACTTTAAAACTTTTTTGGCTACAACTCACAGTAAGAAACATATTTTAAATTAGGACACAGCAAGCAAACACACACACACACACACACACACACTAACAGTAACTTTTACATAGCTCTTACTTTGTATGTGCATATGTGTATAAATACAGATACATAGATATCTGTGTGTATATCTATATGTGTGTGTGGATAGATGGATGGATAAACAGTGAGAAAGGGATTTATAAATCTTAAGCTCTTTACAAATGTTAATTCACTTAATTCTCACAACAATTCTGTGAGGTAGGTACTTTTATTACTTTAATTTTACAGACAAGTAAACTGAGGCACATAAAAACTTGTCCAAAGACAAATAGTCAAGCCAGGATTTGAATATAGGAAGCATGGCTCCAGAGTCCATGCCCTTAATCATTACACCTGTCTTTCACATATGTGTTACACATGTAGCAATAAATTTATGTATACACATAGGTATGTGTAATTCTTCATGAAACAATACTTAACCTTACTTCCTGTGATGCACTCTCATTTAAAAAATTTTTCTTAATTGCCTAAAAACCACTAATTGATTTACAACCCACATTTTGAAAAAGTTTGAAAGACACTGTTATATTAACCAGACTAGATTTCCTTCTTAGATCTTCCTTTTAGAAAAGAAGGAAACTTCAAAGACAAGTATAAATTGATCACTAAGTAAAAGGGAGAAAGCTCCAAGTTTCTGCCTCATGGGGAAACAGTTCTAATATCTATCACTCAGGAGAGAAAAGAAGAGATGGAGAGATTATTCTTGCATGGTATTAGTGAGTAAATATGCCTGCAAGTCAGACATGGAGAAACAATTCCCTAAACCTTGAGCTCACCACAATAGTACAGTTATCACATTTATTAGTACACATCTGAGCCAATTTAAAATCAACCAATCTTATCTGCAAAAGATTAATTAAATTCAACAAATATTTTTCATGTTAATAAAAATAGTGTACCACTATTTTAGTTCTTACTAATGTGTCAGGATCATATTCTAGAGAGTATTAAGCACTTTACATGTGTATTTACTAAGTCTCACCATTCTATAAGGTGGGTGCTATTGTTAAACCAGTTTACAGACAAGAACACTTAAGACTTGCCTGAGATCACACAGCTAGTAAGTGTGAAGCTGGGTTTCACTTTAGCCTAAATCTAGAAGCTGTGTTCTCTCAACCACTACTCTATGCATCTTCCACTCAATGTTTAAGCTATTGTGCTGGGTACTGTAGTAATCTCCAAAGCAATTTGATTTCCTATTTAAATTTTTTTTAAAGATTTAAATGCATTACTTAAAATTAAAAAAAAAATTTAAGTAATCTCTGCACCCAGTGTGGGGCTTGAACTCACAACCCTGAGATCAAGAGTTGTGCACTCCACCAACTGAGCCAGCCAACGTGCCTTTGATTTCATATTAAAATTGATTAAGTAACACAAGGTCTTCTAGAAGTATGCTAAGACAGAACTAGCTCATACTTAAAAAAAAAAAACAAAAAACAAAAAACCTATCTCATGCTCAATACAAATCAAGTATTAATTCACCATTTAGGGGGCACCTGGGTGGCACAGCGGTTAAGCGTCTGCCTTCGGCTCAGGGCGTGATCCCGGCATTAAGGGATCAAGCCCCACATCAGGCTCCTCTGCTATGAGCCTGCTTCTTCCTCTCCCACTCCCCCTGCTTGTGTTCCCTCTCTCACTGGCTGTCTCTATCTCTGTCGAATAAATAAATAAAATCTTTAAAAAAAAAATTCACCATTTAATAGGCAATATTTGCATATTGCAAGGGCTTACATATTATGATAGCATTGTATTATCATTAAAAATTCACATTTAAAATTCATATACTAGTCTATAACCCATGATTATAGTATGAACTCATTGAGCAGATTCTACTGGAATTGACATCTTTTGATGTTATCATCTATCATAATTTATATCTACTGCCACACAACTAACATTAGCAATAAAAGTTTCCCATGGGGGGAAACATATATACACCCCCTATGTTTACTGTGGCCTTATTTACAATAGCCAAATTATAGAAGCAGCCCAAGTGTCCACTGAGAGATGAATGGATAAAGAAGAAGTGGTACACACACACACACACACACTGAAATATTACACAGCCATAAGAAAGAATGAAATCTTGCCATTTGCAACAACATGGATGGACCTAGAGAGTATAACGCTAAGTGAAATAAGTCAGTCAGGGAAAGACAAATACCATATGATTTCGTTCATATATAGAATCCAAGAAACAAAACAAATGAACAAATTGAAAGAGACAAACAAAACACAGACTCTTAAATACAGAGAACAAACTGGTGGTTACCAGAGAGGACGCGGCGGCGGTGGGGGGGAGGTGGAGATAGGTGAAGGCGATTAAGAATTCACTTACCATGATGAGCACTGAGTAATGTATGGAATTGTTGAATGTAACGCATAGAATTATACACCTGAAACTAATATAACACTGTACATTAATTATATTGGAATTAAACAATTTTTAATAATAAATAAAAATAATTTTAAAAAGTTTTCCATGGGGGGTGTTTGTGTACATGTATGTAAGAATATGTACATATATATTTCTCTGCTTATATATATGCACTTCACACACACATAGTTCAATAACCTCATGTAATTTCTTTCAAGCTTTTAATATTTACTCTATTTCCCATTTCCTCTGCTGTCAGAACTTGTCTCAATAGTAAAGGTTAAGGACAGCCAAATGAAATCTTTTAAGGGGGAAATTTTAAACTACAAGAGAAGTAGTGGGAGGCAGTCTTAGTTGCCTCTTTAGTTGACCAGAAGAGGTCTAATCTTGTCCTTGGCCAAGTAGATTTTCATACATGCGACCAAATTATAACAGCTTAAAAAGAGATCATGCAGATTAATATCATCTTTCTGACACTGCTCTTCAGTTCCCTAGATAGCACTGAATCCACCCAATAAGCATTAATAGAGCAGCTACTACTATTAGTTATGTCACTGAAGTAACACAGTTTATGAGCATAGGATCTGGAGTCAGGGGACCCGGATGTGAATTCAATTCTGTCACTTACTGAATAATCAAGATCAACATGGCTGATCTTACAGCCTTTTTACTTATTTCCTCTGATTTTGTCTTTCACCATTCTTCTGTTGCTCACTTCCCTCCAATCACATCTCTCCTATCATTCTTTTTATTATAGTTCTTGAACACAGAGAGAAGCATTCCCTTCTCCAGGTCTTTAAATTTCCTGTTTCCTCTGCCTGGAATATTATCCCTCTGGAATCCTTTGCCCAAATGTAATCTCATCAGAGAGGTTTTCCCTGATTACTCTGTATAAAGTAGCATTCATGGACATCTTCTATATGCCCTGTCTCTTTTACCCTGCTCAACTTTTCTACAAGGAAATGATGCACACCTGTATTTGTTTGTTGTGTCTCTCCTCAATAGTACAGAAGCTCCACAGCAAGAGGATCTTTCATTCACTACGTATCCCCAGTGCCTGTCACAGAGTAGAGTCTTTACTTGTTTTTTGGTTTGTCTCTTTTTTCCTTTGCTCATTTGTTTTGTTTCTTAAATTCCACATGAGTGAGATCATATGGTATTTCTCTTTCTCTAACTTGTTTTGCTTAGCATAATACTCTCTAGCTCCATCCATGTTGTTGCAAATGGCAAGATTTCATTCTTTTTATGGCTGAGTAATATTCCTGTGTGTGTGTGTGTGTGTGTGTGTGTGTGTGTCTGTCTGTCTGTCTGTCTGTCTGATGTGTCACCACATCTTCTTTATCTATTCATTAGTCAATGGACACTTGGGCTGTTTCCATAATTTGGCTATTGTAGATAATGCTGCTATAAACATAGGGGTGCATGCATCCCTCTGAATTACTATTTTTGTATTCTTTGGGTAAATATCCAGTAGTGAGATTGTTGGATTGCAGGGTAGTTCTATTTTTAACTTTTTGAGGAACCTCCATACTGTTTTCCAGTGGCTGTACCAGTTTGCATTCCCACCAACGGAGCAAGAGAGTTCTCTTTTGTCCACATTCTCACCAACACTTGTTTTCTTGTGTTGTTGATTTTAGCCATTCTGACAGGTGTGAGGTGATATCTCATTGTAGTTTTGATTTGCATTTCCCTGATGATCAATGATGTTAAGCATCTTTTCGTTGTCTGTTGGCTATCCATATGTCTTCTTTGAAAAAATGTCTATTCATGTCTTCTACCCATTTTTTAACTGGGTATCTGCTTTTTGGGTGTTGAGTTTGATAAGTTCGATAGATTTTAGGTACTAATCCTTTATCAGATAGGTCATTTGCAAATACCTTCTCTCATTCCATAGGTTGCCTTTTAGTTTTGTTGATTACTTCCTTCACTGTGCAGAAGCTTTTTATTTTGATGGAGTCCCAATTGTTTATTTTTATTTTTGTTTCCCTTGCCTCAGGAGATATATCCAGAAAGAAGTTGCTATGGCTGCTGTCAAAGAAGTTACTGCCTGTATTGCCCTCTTAAGATTCTTATGGTTTCAGGTCTCACATTTAGGTCTTAACTATAGACAACAAACTGATGGTTACCAGAGGGGAGGTGGGTTGGGGTACAGGTTAAACAGGTGATGGGGATTAAGGAGTGCACTTGTGATGAGCACTGGGTGTTATATGGAAGTGATGAATCACTACATTGTACACCTGAAATTAATACTGCACTGTATGTTAACTAACTGGAATTTAAATAAAAACTTAAAAATAAATATTTTTGAATGAACATACTCATTTGGTGAATGACAATACATTTTCCTATCTAGTTCACAAAGATGTAAAAAGTCAAATGATTATGTGAAAGCACTTTGTAGAGTGCTACATAAATGAGATGCTTTTCCTACAGTGTAGAGATTATTAAATGACATTTACATGGCTGTGGATTATTTTCAAAAAGCTAAAGAATACTAACTCAAAAAAATCAAGAAGAAATTAGCCATACTGCTCATGTTTAAGCCCTAATATAGAAGCAATGATTAGGAAATGTAAAAGCCAGTCACATCTGAATATTTTGAGAACTGTTTTATTTCCCATAACAAGAACGAGTTAGTTAACTAGCTAGTTTTTAGGTCTTTGGAAGGTTAAATGTTTCAAAATTTTGTATCCTATTCCAGAGCAGCCACAAATCAAAATAATACCTTAAGTCAGTTACAAATCAAAATATTGGGAACAAAGTTGTTTAATCACTAGATTTGAAGAGCCAAAACTCACACCAATCTAATTTCTTATATTACTGTGTAATCTCCACCACTCCTACTCTTACTTTACTTATTGATTTATTTATTTTGAACAGAGAGAGAGATAGTGAGAGAGAAAGCACAATCAGGGGGAGAGGGAGAAGCAGGCTCCCCACTGAGCAGGGAGCCCGATGCAAGGCTCCATCCCAGTACTCTAGGATCATGACCTGAGCCGAAGGCAGCCGCTTAACCAACTGAGCCACCTAGGCACCCCCCTACTCTTACTTTAAAAGATTAACAAAAGCAGTCAAAGTTCTGAAAAACATAATTTTCTATTAGAGGAGTTAACAACTTTAAACCTTACATCTTGATTTATTTCAGCTATTTATTGATTCCAGTCTTGTGCCAAGTAATTGGAAAATCTAAGGATACCTTGCCTTTTCAAGAATAAGAACTGTTTTTCATTTCTTCTGGAGCTCTGAGACACTGGCTAGGAAGGAAGAGAATTAATGATGACACAGAAGTCCTTCCCCTTTCCTCTGCTGCCAGAAACCTGTTATCTCATTACTGAAGGCTACAGATGGCTGAATGAAGTGCTTCCTTCCTTGCTTCCTAATAGACGACCCAATTTCAACTCAACAGTCTTCTCTAAACACATTAAAATGAAACTGTCAATAAAGCAAAGTCAGAGAGAACTCTAAAAGCAGAAAGAGAAAAACAGATATTAAGCTATAGGAACTCCCATTAGGCTATCAGCAAATTTCACAGCAGAAACTGTACAGGCATAATACCTATTCTCCTAAAGCTATTTCAAAAAATAGAAACAGAAGGAAAGCTACCAAACTCATTCTATGAGGCCAATATTACCTTGATCCCCAAACCAGGCAAAGACCCCCTCAAAAAGGAGAATTACAGACCAATTTCCCTAATGAATATGGACGCCAAAATCCTCAACAAGATACTTGCTAATAGAATCCAACAGTACATTAAAAGGATTATCCATCACGATCAAGTGGGATTCATACCTGGGATGCAAGCGTGGTTCAATATTCGCAAATCAATCAGCGTGATACATCATATCAACAAGAAAAGACTCAGGAACCACATGATCCTCTCAATCGATGCCGAAAAAGCATTTGACAAAATACAGCATCCTTTCCTGATTAAAACCCTTCAGAGTGTAGGGATAGAGGGTACATTTCTCAATCTCATAAAAGCCATCTATGAAAAGCCTACTGCAAATATTATTCTCAATGGGGAAAAGCTGGAAGCCTTTCCCTTAAGATCAGGAACACGACAAGGATGCCCACTCTCGCCACTATTATTCAACATAGTACTAGAAGTCCTTGCAACAGCAATCAGACAACAAAAAGGGATAAAAGGTATCCAAATGGCAAAGAAGAAGTCAAAATGTCTCTCTTTGCAGATGACATGATACTCTATATGGAAAACCCAAAAGAATCCACTCCCAAACTATTAGAAGTTATAGAGCAATTCAGTAATGTGGCAGGATACAAAATCAATGCTCAGAAATCAGTTGCATTTCTATACACAAATAACGAGACTGAAAGAAATTAGGGAATCCATCCCATTTATAATAGCACCAAAAACCATACGTTACCTTGGAATTAACTTAACCAGAGACGTAAAGGACCTATATTCTAGAAACTATAAATCACTCTTGAAAGACATTGAGGAAGACATAAAAAGATGGAAAGATATTCCATGCTCATGGATCGGAAGAATTAACATAGTTAAAATGTCCATGCTACCCAGAGCAATCTACACTTTCAATGCTATCCCAATCAAAATACTGAGGACATTTTTCAAAGAACTGGAACAAATAGTCCTTAAATTTGTATGGAAACATAAAAGGCCCCGAATCTCCAAGGAACTGTTGAAAAGGAAAAACAAAGCTGGGGGCATCACAATGCCGGATTTCGAGCTGTACTACAAAGCTGTGATCACAAAGACAGCATGGTACTGGCACAAAAACAGACACATAGACCAATGGAACAGAATAGAGAACCCAGAAATGGACCCTCGGCTCTCTGGGCAACTAATATTTGATAAAGCAGGAAAAAACATCCGGTGGGAAAAAGACAGTCTCTTCAATAAATGGTGCTGGGAAAATCGGACAGCTACATGCAAAAGAATGAAACTTGACCACTCTCTCACACCATACACAAAAATAAACTCCAAATGGATTAAAGACCTCGATGTGAGGCAGGAATCCATCAAAATTCTACAGGAAAACATAGGCAGCAACCTCTACGACATCGGCCAAAGCAACCTTTTTCATGACACATCTCCAAAGGCAAGAGAAACAAAAGATAAAATGAATTTATGGGACTTCATCAAGATTAAAAGCTTCTGCACAGCCAAGGAAACAGAAAAACTAAGAGGCAGCCAACGGAAAGGGAGAATATATTTGCAAATGACACTACAGATAAAGAACTGGTATCCAAGAGCTACAAAGAACTTCTCAAACTCAATACACGAGAAACAAATAAACAAATCAAAAAATGGGCAGAAGATATGAACAGACACTTTTCCAGTGAAGACATACAAATGGCTAACAGACACATGAAAAAATGTTCAAAATCATTAGCCATCAGGGAAATTCAAATCAAAACCACATTGAGATACCACCTTACGCCAGTTAGAATGGCAAAAATAGACAAGGCAAGAAACAACAATTGTTGGAGAGGATGTGGAGAAAGGGGATCCCTCCTACATTGTTGGTGGGAATGCAAGTTGGTACAGCCACTCTGGAAAACAGTGTGGAGGTCCCTTAAAAAGTTAAAAATTGAGCTACCCTATGATCCAGCCATTGCACTACTGGGTGTTTACCCCAAAGATACAGACGTAGTAAAGAGAAGGGCCATATGCACCCCAATGTTCATAGCAGCAATGTCCACAATAGCTAAACCGTGGAAGGAGCCGAGATGCCCTTCAACAGATGACTGGATTAAGAAGTTGTGGTCCATATATACAATGGAATATTACTCAGCTATCAGAAAGAACGAGTTCTCAACATTTGCTGCAACATGGACGGCACTGGAGGAGATAATGCTAAGTGAAATAAGTCAAGCAGAGAAAGACAACTATCATATGATTTCTCT
Source organism: Ursus arctos (assembly GCF_023065955.2). NCBI lineage: Eukaryota > Metazoa > Chordata > Mammalia > Carnivora > Ursidae > Ursus > Ursus arctos. The sequence continues at coordinate 60,879,087 of NW_026623100.1, read as the reverse complement.
CATCTATGGAACATAAGAACTAGGATGATCGGTAGGGGAAGAAAAGGATAAAGAAAGGGGGGGTAATCAGAAGGGGTAATGAAACATGAGAGACTACGGACTATGAGAAACAAACTGAGGGCCTCAGAGGGGAGGGGGGTGGGGGAATGGGATAGACCGGTGATGGGTAGTAAGGAGGGCATGTATTGCATGGTGCACTGGGTGTTATACGCAACTAATGAATCATCGAGCCTTACATCAGAAACCGGGGATGTACTGTATGGTGACTAACATAATATAATAAAAAATCATTACAAAAAAAAAAAAAAAAAGAACTGTACAGGCTAGGAGACAGTGGAATGATAATCAAAGTACTGTAAGAAGAAAGCAGTCAACCAAGAATACTCTATCCTCTAAAATTATTTTTCAGAAATGAAGAAGGGGGCACCTGGGTGGCTCAGTCAGTTAAGCGTCCAGCTCTTGATTTTGGCTCGGGTCGCGATCTCAGGGTTGTAAGATCGAGCCATACGTTGTGTTGGGCTTCCCACTCAGTGCGGAGTCTGCTTGAGATTCTCTCTCTCTTTCCTCTCCCTCAGTCCCCCCCGACTGATGTGCGCTCTCTCTCTCTCTCTCTAAAATAAATAAATAAATCTTAAAAAAAAAAAAAAGAAATGAAGGAGAAATAAAGACTTTCCCAGACACCACTTAACTATAGTATAAAGATTAAAGGAAAACAGTATTAAAAATAACTACAGCTACTGTGGCTTGTTAATAAATGCACAGTATAAAAAGAAGTAAATTGTAACTTCAAAACCATAAAAGTAGGGTAGTAGAAAGGTAAAGTTTTAGTATGAGACTGAGGTTAAGTTGCCATCAGCATAAAATGAACTGTTAAATCTACGTTTATGTAAATCTCATAGTAACCAAAAAGTGAAAACCTGTAAGTACATTCACAAAAGATAAAGACAAGGGAATTAGAGCATTCCACCATGGAAAATCACTAATTCAAAAGATAGGCAGCAACAGAGAAAAAATAAAAAAAAAAAGGAAAAGTGGAAATACAAAACAGCCAGAAAGCAATTAATAAGATGGAATTAGTAAGTATTTGCATATCAATTATTACTATAAATGTAAATGGATTGAAATCACCAATCAAAAGGCAAAGGCTGGCTGGCTGGGTTAAAAAAAAAAAAAAACAATATCCAACTATATGCTGCCTGCAAGAGACTAACCTCAGCTTTAAGGACACACAAGGGTTCAAAGTGAAGGGATGAAAAAAGATACTCCATGCAAGTGGAAACCAAAGGACAGCAGAGATAGCTGTATTTATATCAGACAAAATAGACTTTAAGCCAAAAATGGTAACAAGAGACAAATAAGGTCATTTTATAATGATAAAGAGGCCAACGCATCCAGAAAATATCCTAATTGTAAACATATGCCCCAGACGTCAGAACACTTAAATATACGAAAACAAATACTAACAAATGTGAAAGGAGAAAAAGAAGACAACACAATCATAATGAGACTTCAATACTTCACTTTCAGCAATGTACAGATCATCCAGACAGAAATGGACATGAACCACACATTAGACCAAATGAACCTAACAGACATAGATAGATATCATTCCATCCAACACCAACAGAGTACATATTCTTCTGCATTGCACATGGAATATTCCCCAGAATAAATTATATGATAGGCCACAAAACAAATCTTAGCAAATTTAAGATTTAAATCACATCAAGCATATTTTCCAATTACAGTGGAATGAAACTAGAAGTCAACAGGAGCCAAGCTAGAAAATTTAGAAACATACAGAAACTAAACAACACACTCCTGAACAACCAGTAGGTCAAAGAAAAAATCAGAAAGTAAATAAAAATATCTTGAAACAAATGAAAATGGAAATACAACACATGAAAAACTATGGAATGCTGCAAAAGCAGCTCTTAGAAGGAAGTTTATAGTGATAAGATGCATATATTGAAAGAAAGATCCCACATAAACGACCAAACTTTATACTTAAGAGAATAGAAGTAAAAATAAGCCCAAAGTTAGAAGGAAGTAAACAATAAAGATCAAAGCAGAAGTAAATGAAATAAAGATCAGGAAAACACCAGAAAATATCAACTAAAAACTGTTTTTTTTAAATAATAGGCAAAATTGACAACTGATACCACAGAAATACACAGGATCCTGGGGGACTACTATGGACAATTATATGACCACAAAAGGGATAACCTAGAAGAAATGGATACATTCCTAGAAACATACAACCTATTAAGACTGAATCACGAAGAAATAGAAAATCCAAACAGACCAAGATAAGTAAGGAGGATGAATCATAATCAAAAACCTCCCATCAGAGAAAAGCCCAAGACCAGATGATTTTCACTGGTGAATTCTACCAAACACTTAAAGAAGAATTAATGCCAACTCTCCCCCAAGCACTTTGAAAAAACTGAAGCAGAGGGAGCACTCCCAAATTCATTTTATGAGGCCAGCATTACTCTTACATTAAGACCAAAAAAGGACCCTGTAAGAACAGAAAACTACAGGCCAATAAACCTAATGAACACAGATGCAAAAATCCTCAACAAAACACTAGGAAACTAAATTCCACTGCACTTTAAAAGGACCATACACTATAGTCTAGCTTTTGTAATGCAAAAGAAACAATCGGTAAAATGAAAAAGCACCGTACAGAATGAGAGAAAAGATCTGCAAACCATATATCAGATAAGGTTTAATATCCAGAACTTATATAACTCAGTAACAAAAAACAATCCAATTGAAAAACAGGCAGAGGAACTGAATAGACATTCTCCAAAGAAAACATACAAATTGTCAATAGATATATGAAAAGATGCTCAACATCACTGATCATTGGGGAAATGCACATGAAAACCACAATGAGCCATTGCCTCACATCTGTTACAATGGATAGCATCAAAAAGACAAGAAATAACAAGTGTTGGTGAGGATGTGGAGAAGAGAGAATCTTCATGAACTGTTGGTGGGAATGTTAACTGGTGCAATCACTATAGAAACAGTATGAAGATTCCTCAAGAAATTAAAAAACAGGGGCGCCTGGGTGGCACAGCGGTTAAGCATCTGCCTTCGGCTCAGGGCGTGATCCTGGCGTTATGTGATCAAGCCCCACATCAGGCTCCTCCGCTATGAGCCTCCACTTCTTCCTCTCCCACTCCCCCTGCTTGTGTTCCCTCTTTCACTGGCTGTCTCTATCTCTGTCGAATAAATAAATAAAATCTTTAAAAAAAAAAAAAAGAAATTAAAAAACAGAGAACTGTCATATGACCCAGCAATTTCACTTCTGGGTATATAGCAAAAGGAAATAAAAACAGGGTATTGAGAAGATACCTACACTCCCATGTTCACCGCATCATTATTCAAAATAGCCAAGACATAGAAACAACTTAAGTGTCCATCCATGGATGAATGGATTTTTTTAAATGTGATTATACACACACATACATATACACATAGACACACACAAATATTATTAAGCGTAAAAAAGAAGGGAACCTGCCATTTGCAACAACATGGATGGACCTTAAGTGCATTAAGCTAAATAAGTCAGACAGAGAAAGGCAAATACTGTATGGTATCACTTACATGTGAAATGTAAAGAAGAAAAACTTGTAGAAACAGAGTAGATTGCTGGTTGACAGTGGCTGTAGGGTAGGGGAATTGGGGATATATTGGTCAAAGGATACAAATTTGCACTTGGAAGATAAATAAGTTCCGGAGCATTGTGATTATAGTCAACAATATGTATTAAATACTTCAAAGTTGCTAGGAACTTTACATCATAAACCAAGGATGTACTGTATGGTGACTAACATAATAAAAAAATATTATTATAAAAAAATAAAAATAAATAAATACCTCAAAGTTGCTAAGAGACTAGATCTTAAATGTTCTCAACCCCCCAAAAATTATAATTATGTGACACGCTGGAGGTGCTGGCTAACACTATGGTAGTAATCATATTGCAATATATAAATGTTATCAAATAATCACATTGTACACCTTAAACTTCCACAATGTTGTATATCAATTATATCTCAATTAAAAAAAAAATTCTAGGTCAAGCCTTTCCCCATCTCTGCTTTTGTTTCTGTTTGCTAAATATATAGCATAATAAAAATTTCTTACATTTCAGTAAGTCTGTTTTATTTTTTTTTAAAGATTTTATTTATTTGACAGAGAGAGACAGCGAGAGAGGGAATACAAGCAGGGAGAGTGGGAGAGGGAGAAGCAGACCTCCCACTGAGCAGGGAGCCCAATGTGGGGCTCGATCCCAGGACCCTGGGATCATGACCTGAGCCAAAGGCAGACGCTTAATGACTGAGCCACCCAGGCACCCCTTAGTAAGGCTGTTTTAAATACATTTATTTTTCAGAGGTCATTCTGATGACTCTGTGTAGTAGATAAAACAAATATCATCATTACCCACATGGCTAAGAAGTAGTAAAGGTAAGATTCAATCACAGTTCTTTCTTGACAATGACTCCAAGACTTAAAGCCTAGAGATGAGAAAAATGCTAGCATCATAGACAAGAGATTGTTCTTAATTCCTGATATGCTGAGGTTACCGTAATAGCAGGAGTCCAATGAGATAGGCAGCTCTCATTTTCAATGGCTTGCCAGTGTGAAACAGAACTGATGCCTAGTGACCTTGGCCAGAACATTGTTATATCCTTCTTCTGCAGTTTCAGGATCCTGAATTTCCCAAATCTGCTTAAGTCCTTCTCTATGCCAGCCCAGTTCAACCTGAACACCCTCGAGATAAAATCAGAATAGGCATTTCGTGTACATGACTATTTGTGGCACAATGCTGACACCTAGTGTTTTGACTGATTTTCTTTCATTCTTTCTATTTTCCTTCCTTCTGTCCCTCCTTCCCTTCCTCCTTTCTTTCCTCCAAGAATGGCTGTTAGGGTATAGTTTAATAATAGCAAACATTTATTGAGAATTTACTACACATTAAGCACTGTGCTAAGCACTTTAAAGATATTTCTCTTCATCAACTATGAAAAATTCTTTATCATCTTTCCTATTTCACCCAAAAAGGGGAAAAAGAGGTTTCAAGAGTTGAATCAAATTTTATTATTGTGTAAGTTAGGATTCAAATGCAGATCAGTTGTACTCTGGAACCGGAGCACTCAATCACAATTTTTAAAGGAATCAAGTCAGATTGTTTTATTGGATGGCTAAGTTATTTTCAATGTATTCACTTGGAGTACATGTTTACACAGTTTACTCAATACTATTAAGAGTTAACAGTAGAAAATACAAATCTGAGGTCTGCAGCTTTGAGCCAGCCCTCCTCTTGATTTAATGTCTCTTTGTATGACAGGATGTCAGCCCTCTCATTCTCCCTCTGAGGGCAGAGAAAACTCTCACAGAGCCTTCTGGGCAGGTTCCAGGTACCTTTGAGTGTTTCCAGGACAACTCTTCTCCTGTGAGCAATATACATCAGAGTGCATTTTTTTGTGTGTGGTGAGCCTACCTTTCCCCAAACTATCTTGTTTCTTCTTCTAAGCTGAGTGCTCCAAGAAGCCAGAGAGAGCATGTGTCTTTCTCATTTTTCGAAGGCAAAACACTTGGCACATAGTGACTACTCGATAATGTGCTAAACCCACTCACCAAGGCTAGGAATCTGTTATTTCATTTCTAAAGTTATTTTCTTTACACCTTTTATTTAGAATACGCAAGTATTTGAGCTCAACTGCGCAGTGCATGGTGCTAAGATTATGGTTTTGAGTACAATCCCCAAGTGAACTGCTCAGCATCTCTGTGAGGAAACATGGTTCCCAGGCCCTGACAGGATCTCACTGCAGCTACTCCACTGTCTCCTCCAAGCAGAGGAAGTTTTCTTTCCCTTTCCTCTCTCCTTCCTTCAGAGTTCCATTGTCCCAAATCTGATACGAAGGTGCATCAACTGTTTTAGTCCAGTGGGAATAAAATTGTTAGAGAGGTAAGTAACGAGCTCAGGGTCAGGCTTTTCAATTCGTTTGATCAAGCATAACTGGGCTGCTTCCAGGATTTCCCTTTGAACTTTCCTGGATCAGACTATAATTTAGACTTTCCAAGGAAAACTCTCTGATTAAACCTGTCTAGGACCTGTCCATATACTTTTAGACTAGTCTGCTGGACCAGTTTATACTCCCCACATCCGATGTCTGGTATATAATAAATTCTCAACGAGAGCTCAATATTAGAGGAGATGATAACTAACATCAATCAAATACTTATTTGGCATCTGCAAGTTGGCTGCTTAACTAAGAGCATGTGCTTTCATTTCACAATACTGAAAGAAAACTTGTTTCCACTTTACAAATTATGAAACAGACTCAAATTAAGTAATTCATCCAAGGTCAGGCTCCAGATTAATATTTGACTCTAAAACCAACACCCATTACAACTCTGAATCCCAAGCCCAAAACCAAGCTTTCTTTCACATCTTCTGAAGGAGAGAAGCAAGTATCTTTCCTAAGTGCCAGACCTGCACTTTAGTTTGAAACTGTTCTCTAAACATCTACATGAAACTGGTAGTTACCCTTCTAGACTCTACTCAGAAACATCCTCTATTCTGGATGTGATGTCTTGCAACCCCTTTTCTGGGAAACTATGTAATAAATTGATCAAAATTAAAATTTATGTGACTAATCACTGTTGTTTTCTACAACCTTTGACAATCAGATTCAATTGTATCACTGACATACACTCTGTTCCAAGAAAGTAAATTATTTTGTCAGAAAACTGCTGATGTGTCTAATATCTGAGAGAGTAACACTAATTTCATCATACTCCCCCAACTGTATACATTTTCTTATCACTTCGGTGTATAAATTCACACGGAGAGATTTCTAAGAGTTGAGATTCCCAGGCCATCCTCATGAGAATTCTAATTCAATGGCTCTGGTATGGAGCCGAGGAACATAAGAGTTTTAATAAACACCCAAGGTAATTCAAATGCAAGTGGTCCTTGAACCCCATTTTAAAAATTTCAATTTGAAATAAAAAATTCAAGTGAATGTCTGAAAAATATTCCACCCTAATAAGTGGTTTTCAGCAATTATAATATGCCTTTTTGTAGTTTCTCCAGGTTTATTCTTTGTTGATTTTATTTCTTGAATCTGTGTATTTCTAGTTTTTATGAAATGTGGAAAATTTTCAAATATTATTTCTTCAAATACTTTTTCTGGGACTCCAATGATGCCTATGTTAAATTAAACTGCTTATTATTATTATCCCATAGATCACTGATGCTATTTATTCCCTTTCCCCTGACTCCTGTTTTTGTTTCATTCCTGATAGTCCTTTCAGTTAATTTAGTGCCTAATCTTGTGTTAATCCCAGTTAGTATATTTTTCATTTCAAGTACTTGATTTTTCATCTCTAAAAGTTCCAGTTTGGTCTTTTTCATGTCTCCCATTTCACTCTTATTTTTCTCAGGCATAGTTTTCTTATGCCTTCTTGACCACATGGGACACTGAGTTTTAATGGCCTCGTCTGCTACTTCTATCACCTCTGGCATTTCTGGGTCTCTTCTTTACCCCACCCCACAGCCCTAAATTGTGAGTCATATTTTTCTGCCTTTCTTTGTACCTAACTTTTTTTTTTTAACTAGGTGTTGGACATTCTGAATCTTGCATACTGAATTTTGGATTTTTGTTAAACTCCTTTAAGTGTGGTCAGATTTTATTCTGGCAATGGTTATTTGCAATCAGCTGGATTCTTTGAGTCTTGCTCTTAAGCTTTTTATTAAAGATGGGTAACAGAGCAGAACCCTAGTCTAGGACTAATTTAATCCTTTCTGAGGATTCCTCCCATATACTGTAATGTCTTTCCACTCTTGCTGATAGAAGCACACTACTCCTAGTCATGTCAGCTCTGGAAACCATTATGCCTACTCCTTTGCAGTCCTTCTTTTCCGGGCCTCAGAACATTTCCTCTCAAACATGCACAAATCAGTACTCACACAAGACTGAATGGGCTCAAGCATGCACAAATCAGTACTCACACAAGACTGAATGGGGACCCCTCTTCAAGGTCCACAGAACCCTTCCTCTGTAAAGCAAACATGATCTCTGGTACTTGGCTCAACAAATTCAAGTCATCTTGGCTTCTCCAAACCCTGATCTGGCTTCCTTGAACTCTGATCATCTATGTGCTATTCGGGTTCTTTGCACAAGGAGATGTGGAAACTGCCTCCAAGCAGTAATCTGGTACAATCATATGGTTGAACTTGTTTGTTTCCCTTCACTCATGAATCCCAGTTTTGCACTGTAGTCCAACATCTGCAACTGTTATATTTTATCCAGTTTTCCAGCTGTGGCCAAACAGGGACTTACATAAGACATACTTATAACCCTGTCATTCAAGTCATTTTTGTACTCAGATACCACATAGGAAGAAAGAATAAAAGGAAAAACCTCTGAATCAAGAAAGAAAATTTTTTTGAGCTGATTGAGAAAGCTTGGAATTGACTATATTATTTTTGTCATAAGCTAACATCAGAAAACCTAGATAAAAACTGAGCTATAAAAGTGATTCTATTTCTGTATGACTTATAACATGGTATCCTCCTCCTTATGTATTCAATGGAATATTATGCAGCCATGAACACACTTTGGGACAATTTTAATAAACTGGACATTTTCCCATGATGTTAAATGAAAAAAAGCAAATGGACTGTATATATGGCAGGATTCCACTTTTAAAAAATATATAGAAGACAGAAATGCACAAACATGTATGTGGAAAAAATATTAACATATTAACAGTGACAATCTCTGGAGCATGATACAACAGGTGACTTCTTTTTACTATTTCTTCTATCCTTTTATTCACATGCTTACTTTTTTTTTTAAGAAATGTATATGATTTGGGGGCGCCTGGGTGGCACAGCGGTTAAGCGTCTGCCTTGGGCTCAGGGCGTGATCCCGGCGTTCCGGGATCAAGCCCCACATCAGGCTCCTCTGCTATGAGCCTGCTTCTTCCTCTCCCACTCCCCCTGCTTGTGTTCCCTCTCTCGCTGGCTGTCTCTGTCTCTGTCAAATAAATAAATAAAATCTTAAAAAAAAAAAAAAAGAAATGTATATGATTTTATTTCTCCCTGCAAAAGATTTTTTTTTTTTTTTTAATTAATGGGTCAGGTACATCCAGGGTGTAGATAAAGGGAACTTACAGGCTTGCAGCACCAGCTAACATTTGCCTGGCTGGTGGGGAAGGAAGCAGTTTCTTACTGTCTTAGAAATCTTACTGAAGGTGATATACAGAATTAATATAGCCAGATGTTTATATTCTCAAAAAGGAAAGAAGTACTGGGGGCTTGCATGGGTCACCATTTCAAAGTACCCATTAACAGATCACACTAAACTTGGCCAAAATCTTCCAGAGTAAGTCCTGTTTGATAATTTTTGTGCTCAGTCCATGTTCTGAGAAAAAGCATAAACTCACTGATTCTACCATGCTGCATGCAAGGCAAGGAACTGTGAGAAATTATAGAAGCATTAAACTTCCTGTGCTCAGGAAGTCTGTAATATAGCTAAAAAATAACACACAAAAAGAAAGTAATCAAGTGCTAAAGCTGCATCGGAAACAAGCTACAGGAATTCACAGAGAGGAACTGGCTGGCAAATAGGCTGCGTGTTCCAGGAAAGGTAAAACAGTATAGATGGGAAGTGGGGAGGAAAAATTGATGTCATGTATTCCTGGATAGCAATATGAGAAAATATTGAGGAGGAAATTTATACCAGATTCAAAAAAGAACAAATTCCAAAAAGTTCAGAGGAAAACAGGTATAATCTAAAAGAGCATTGCCTTTGCAGCAAGACAGGCCTGAAATCAAATCCAGCTCTGCTCCCTATACAGGAGTGACCTTGAATAAGCTTACTCCCTCTAAAACTGTTTTCTAACCTGGGAAAACACCTACTTTAAGATGGGATTACTATGAAAAGTAATACAAGGTACGTTGAATAACACAAAATTGCAATTTTAGTAATGTAAAATATGGCTGATTATCAGAATTTCATATGGCTGATAAAGAACCAATAGAATATGTCATGCAGTAGGTACTCAATAAATGTGCTGAACCACACTGCCTTATTTCTGAACCAAATAAACTTAATTTAAATAGAAGAATCTTGCCAGAGGACAATGTATTTTCTGCACAGTATTTACAGGTCTGAATTCATGTCCCCGTTCGCCTACTTACTAGCTGAGTAGCTTCAAATTAGTTACCTTGCTAAAGTGTAAAATGAGGATACCTATCTACTTTTTATGATTATTTAAAAGGATTAAAACACTCTGGTACAAGGTAGGTTATCAGTAGATTGCAGCTAGTATTAATTTGTAAGGAATATATGACACAAAGCAATGACAAGGGAATCATGAAGGTGAAACCCATTCTAAACTAAAACAGGAGACAAAAGACTGATCATGTTTTTACCCTCCTGAAATTCAGACAACCTGCCTGCAACAGGACTTACAAAGCACTAATACGAAGTTGCTCTGTACTTCTGTTTACTAAAATCAGAAGGCCAACTGGAGAAGACATTCCTGGACAGAGTAGTTAAATAAATACAGCTGATAAAAGTAAAAAGAATAAACACATAAAAATGAATAAATAAAATCTGAGAAAAATTTAGAGGCCAAAAAACTAGTTTCTCATAACTATGATCACAGGAAGTAGAAAAACAAAAGGAACAGACCTTAAGTTTGAAAGAAGTGGCTTATATTTTGTACAATGTCATACAGTTGCAATATGTATATTTAAATATATTGTTACGTGTGTATTAGAGACCTCATGTAATACAACATGCACACACCCATATCTATCTGTCCAAGAGTGCCAGAAATTTGTTCTCAAAAGAATGCTGTTCAAACTAAAGGGTAACACCAAATTATAGAAAAAGCACTGAAAATAAATTGAGGATGTTACAAGAAAACATCTTGCCACTTTAGTGTGTGCAGCAGTGATGAAGAGAAAAATGACACATTAGGAATCCTAGCCCTGCAATGCCATTCATCCTCTGGTATGCCTTTTGAGCCAAGATTAACAAGATAAGGAACATGAGACAGGTGTCGAGAGGGTGTTCTAGACATCATGAACAGCAAACGTAAAGTCACAGAAGTGCTGAAGCATAATTCTGGATGAAGAGGTCAGAGGTGAGGCTAAATAAGAAAAATTTTTAAGAGTCTTTAAAGGAATTTAGATTTTTATCTCGATGATAATGAAACATTAAAGAAATTAAACAGAGGAGAAGCACAATCGAATTTTCCTATTAGAAAACTCTGGTGCTGGTGTGAATGAAGGATTGAAGATAGGAAGAGACTCAAAGCAGGCAGACTTGTGAAAAGCCTAAAATGTGGACAATGATACTTGCCTTGCCCGTCTCACTTAGGGTACTGTCAGAAGATCAAATGAGAGTATATGTGAACGTGTTCTGAAAACATTTAACAAATGGTTATTATATATAGAAGGTGAACCAACTGTGCATAAGATGTGAGAGTTGGTATTACTTCTAAAGAATCATGGAAAGCAGAAGAAGTGACAAAAGACCAGAAATTGGTAAATACTACTCAATTTTGTAAAAGTAAATAAATTAAAACATTTGCTGCTAAAGAAAAGTTTGACAGCAGTATCAAATCACCACAGTATTTAGATTCCACTGGATATATTTGAAAGAGTAATTTAAAAGACTTATTTTGAAATGCCAATATTTACAAATATGCTAGAAGTTGCATTCTTTCCAACTGTTTACATTTATGATGCATTTTTTATATGTGAGCTTTGTAAAGTATTGGGCCATATATGTTGAAATTTTTACTATTTTAAATTGAAGGCTGTTTTCTCATTTCAGAATAAAAACTTGAAAAGAGGAAAAAAGTAAAAATAAAAAATAAAAGTAGAGAGGGGTGCATTTCTAGAAATTTAAGACTGATAAACCTGAACTCAAGCCCCATTCTAGAATCATCCCTATATTTTTAAGACATGCAGGGCCAACACATGGAATGGTCCAGGCTCCCTCAGCCCACCATGAATAATCAGTCTATTTAGGGGTTATAAAAAGATGTACCTTAAATGTTGTGTGATAGGCATCCTCTAAAGTGACCCCCAGTGATCTCTGTTTCTTGTTATTTATGATGTTATATAACTCCTCCCCCTTGAGCAACTTGCTTCCAACCAACATTGAGAGGGCATCACTTCCATGATTAGACTACCAAAGAGTCTGACTTCTGTGTTGCTAGCAGGCTCTCTCCCTTGCTGGCTTCGATCAAACAGCCACGTTGGGAAGCCCAAATGGCAAGGAACTGAGGACAACTTCCAGCTGGGAGCCAGCCAATGACGTGAGGCCTTAGTCAAACAACCCCAAAAAGAATTCAGTCACGCTAACAATCACATAAGCAAACATGGAAGCAAAACCTTCTCCAGGCTAGCCTTCAGATGAGACTTCAGCACTGGTTGACACTTTGAAACCAGAGGAGACATCCATGAGGCAGATAACCAGCGAAGCTGCACCTGGATTCCTAACCCACAGAAACTGTGAGATAATAAATGTGTGGGTTTAAATCACTACTTTTGTTATGGTTTGTTATGCAGCAATAGGTAAGCAGTATGTACTAGCAGGATTACTTGCACAAACACAATGGCTTTAGAACATTCAATTTCCTAATAAACATCAACTGACTATAAGCCAGGACACTCATAGCATTCTCATGAGAAGGGAAGTGTTACTCTACTGTCATGGCAACTTGATACAGTGGTCTTATCTTACTTTAGGAGGTAGAAGGCTGAAGATGAAAAAGCAACCTGTCCCAGGACTTCACTATAACATCATGCTCCTATTATCAAAAGGTGATAAATAGCACAGAAAAGAGCACTGAAGATGATTAAATGAAAGGAGGCACTAAAGAAAGATTCAAGGACAAGAATGAATTGGACCAGGGAAAGGCAGTCTGGGGTTGTGCGGTAATGAAATCAGAAATGTTTTCAAGTACATAAGGGAAAAATAAACACATAAATATCACTTGGTACTTATGAGGTTTCCCCTGGAGATCTTCAAGAAAGACAGCAGGTCTGAGATCATTCCCGCTTTAAAGCCAAGGCAATCAGCAAGCTGACCTCTCAAAGTCTAGATTCTATACTTAGAAATGTCATGATGGTCATTAAAGAGAGAATCCCCTACCATTCTGAAGACTATGCACAATTCAGCAGACCTCAGCAGTCAACCTATGTTTATAGAACAATTTATACATCACCACTTGAAAGGTACTATTATATTCCCTTCTGTAATGAGGAAACCTTTGATACATATTTAATATTTATTCTCCAATACTTTTCCAATAGCAAGGGATGCCATGGGATCAAAACACATCCTGAAAAAAGTGGGAAAAATAATGAATATTCAAATTCCATAGATTTCTTAAAATTTGGAATTGAGGTAACAATACACCTTTAAAGATATTGCCATCAAAATATCAAGAAAATGATCAGACCATGGCAAATGTTTTATCATCTTACTGTTTTCCTTCACATAGTAGGACATGGTTGGAGTACTGAATCGTATTCTCCATACCCCAGTTTAGTTCTGTGCTTCCAAAATCTACACATCATTCCAAAACCCCACAAAACAGTGATGTCACAAGCTTGACTCCTCTGACTTGGCAAAAATATGAGAAGCAGCACAGAAGTACAGCCACAGGTCCTGCTGCTAATGTAGATAGAAATTATGGGTTAGCAGATATAGTCATGCCAATCCACAGGAGTAGTAACTACTACTTTTATTACTGCTGCTATAATTTTGGTTATACGGAGCTACAAATATCTTAGGAAACTCTACAAATACCATATATAGATTTAATATGAACTTAAATTTCAAAATATCTTTATTTTCACTCTCAAGTTAATCTCTGCCAGAAAGATACTCAGGAAAACTTGTGAATAAATGGTCACCAATCAACCTTTTATTGATTCAAAATGTCATGAAATATACTGTGTTAGGGTACCAACAGAGGCATTACCTCATAACTGTACAAAATCAACCCAGGTAGCTTTAAAAGACTGAGCTTTTCTCAAATCAAACCACTGCAACCAGACTTTGCAGAACCAGAACTTGTTTCACTTTTTTGAGCAGGAGTTGGAGAGGCCTTAAGAATAGAGAAAGGGGATATGGAAACAAATAATACAATGAAGTTGGGTTCTCTGTTTTTTTACAGAGTTTGATTCCAGGTTAACAATTCTAAATTTATAAATAAAAAAAATAACTTTTCAAGGTTTTTTAAATCTTCTTTTTTTCCTGGCCAGTTATTCCTTTGGTTGGGGTCATGACATTAAGGTGAGTAGCATCATTAAGACGACAGAACAGGAAACCCTGGGGACACCTGGGTGGCTCAGTTGGTTAAGTGTCTGCCTTCAGCTCAGGTCATGATTTCAGGGTCCTGGGACCAAGCCCTGCATCAGGGTCCCTGCTCAGTGGGGAGTCTGCTTCTCTCTCTGCCCTTCCCCTGCTCATACTCTCTCTCTCTTTCAAATAAATAAATAAAATCTTAAAAAAAAGGGAAACCCTGGACACTCCTTCCCCCAAAGAACATACCAATTCAACAATTCATGGATAAATTCCATTTGTGAAAAAAACAAAAACTAATTAAGAGGCTAAAATTAAAAAAAAAAAAATGACCACAAGAAAAGCTAGGGAGGATATGGAGTAACAGGAACTCTCATTCATTGCTACAAATGCAAAATAGAACAGACACTTTGGTAGACAATTTGGCAATTTCTTATAAAACTAAACATACTCTTACCTTATGATCCAGCAATAGCACTACTTGATACTTATGTAAATGAGCTGAAAACTTATGTCCACACATCAAAACACAAAACAAAACAAAACCTGCACAAAGATGCTTATGGCAGCTTTATTCACAACTGCCAAAACTTAGAAAGAACCAAGATGTCCTTCAACAGGTGACTGGATAAATGAACTGTGGTATACCCAAAGAGTGGAATATCAGTGCTATAGAAAAATTATCTATCAAGCCAAAAAATGACATAAAAGAACTTTAAATGCATATCAGTAAGTGAAATAAGCCAACATGAAAAGGCTCCATACTGTAGGAGTCCAACTATACGACATTCTGGAAAAGGCAAAACTATGGAGACAGTATAGATCAGTGGTTACCCAGAGTATGGAGGAGGGAGGAAAAGGCAGATCACAGAAGACTTTTAGAGCAGTGGAACTATTCTTTACTGATACTACAATGGTGGATACATGTCATTACACATTTGTCAAAACCCACAGAATGCTAAAGCCATGAGTGAACCCTAATGCAAACTGTGGACCTTGAGTAATAATGATATGTCAATATAGGTTCATGGATTTGAACAAATTTATCACTCTGGTTCGGGCTATTGATAGTGGAAAAGGCCATTCCTATGTGGGAGAAGGGGATATACAAGAAATCTACTTTTTGCTCAATTTTTCTGTGAACCTAAAACTGCTCTTTAAAAGTCTATTTTTAAAAATTAAACAAAAATCAGATTTCATAGGTATAGGTGATCTGATACGAGCCTACCTTATTTTTTTTTTAATTGGGGGTGGGGAGAGGGAGAGGGAAGGACAGAATCTTAGGCAGGCTCCACACCCAGCATGAAGCCCAATGAGGAGCTTAACCTCACAACGCTGAGATCATGACCTGAGCTGAAACCAAGAGCCAGAGGCTTAACTGACTGAGCCATCCAGGCGCCCCAAGAGCCTACAGTGATTTCTTAAATATCCCAACATGTTTTCTGACCTTCTTGACTTGTAATCATTGAGAATAATCAAAAGAATATTGTGCAAGCTGTGAAACAGTCTTAGGAAGTATCAAAGCGCTAAACAGGCAGTCAGCCAGAAAAGGTATTGCCACAAGGACAGCAGCTATCTGTACACACAAATTCTGGTAAGTTGGTAGAAGACAAAGGTCTCTTTATTGGTAGGCATATCTTACTCATCAGAGTATCCCAATTCTCTTTTACTGAAAGTCTACTGTTTGTATATTGCTTGAATTGTATTGTTATGCAGATTTTAAACAGTACTTTGTATGATGAGATTTGACGGGTACTACAGCCTCCAAATTGGCTGAATATTACAATGTTAGGTATCATTTTCTATTTTTTTTTTTAGATTCGGACCTTACTTTTTTTTTCTTTTAGAGAGAGAGTGCACACGCACACATGAGCATGGGGGGGGGGCGGTGGTGGGCGCGGGGGAGGGAGAGAGAATCTCAAACAGGCTCCGTGCCCAGGAGAGAGCCTGACACAGGGCTCGACCTTGCGACCCTGAGATCATGACCTGAGCTGCAATCAAGAGTAGAAGGCTTAACTGACTGAGTCACCCAGGCGCCCCAACAATATTAGGTATCATTTTCAATTACTAGGTACTTAATATACTCACAATGCTCATTATATGCTTTTACAACAACAAACTTTTAAATGTTATGTAACTTTCAAAAGAAATTGTTAAGGATATTTCCAAAAAAGAAAAACTTTTTAAGTATACTGCTATTTAAAAAGCACAACTACAAGCTGCAGATGCCTTGCTTTCTGTACCAGATTAAAAAAACACCAGTTCATGGGGTGCCTGGATGGCTCAGTCAATTTAGTGTCTGACTCTTGATCTCGGACCAGGTCTCGGTCTCTCACGGTGAGTTCGGGCCCCACATTGGGCTCCACA
This sequence comes from Ursus arctos, assembly GCF_023065955.2. Lineage (NCBI taxonomy): Eukaryota > Metazoa > Chordata > Mammalia > Carnivora > Ursidae > Ursus > Ursus arctos. The sequence continues at coordinate 60,862,354 of NW_026623100.1, read as the reverse complement.
CCAAACAAACAAGCAAGCAACAAACATCAGTTCATTACCAAAACAGTAAAACTTAAGTGTTTCAATTCAAATACCTCTTTTAAATTTTATTCCACATTTTTCCTTTCTTTTAAAAAAGATTTTATTTATTTGACTGAGAGAGAGAGAGAGAGAGAGCACAAGCAAGAGGAGCAGCAAAAGGAGAGAGAGAAGCAGGCTCCCTGCTGAGCAAGGAGCCTGATATGGGGACTTGATTCCAGGACCCCAAGATCATGACCTGAGCCAAACACAGGCGTTTAACCGACTGAGCAACCCAGGTGCCCCGGAGTAAGACTTCTCTATGTCAAAATCACTAATTCAGATCTCACCAAATTTCAGAGTGGTTGTAAGGGATTTAGTTGTGAACAACACACTTTAAACTTCTGCATTTTCAAGAGCTGTACTTTTACATCACTTAACAATTTTCACTGAAATGTCCAGGATAATCTCTAAGTATTCAAATAACTTGTATTGTAACATGGCCTAATGGCCATTCATCAAATTAAAATCTTGACCATCCTGCTTAAGGATATGAATTTAAGATGAAGCAATGATTCTAAAACTTTTGAGGCATATTCTTTCTTGCTTCCCCCTACCTATCCCACATGCACACATACACCACACAAAAGGGCTCACGGCATCATTCTTAAAAACGAATTCTATAGTCTCTTCTGGAACTAAAAAAAAATTTAAAGGTCACTCATCTTTCAAACTTTTCCTGGGCAGAACCTCACCTAAACCATTACTGACAGAAGTTATTTCCCCTTATCTTCACCAAACCATCCCATGACTGTGTGCCGTTATGCTCCACAGGCTACACGAATAAAGTTTTTCCAGAGTCCAGTATCATTTATGACTGTTTAACACTAATTATTGACTAAAATAAAAAGGAGCTCTTCATGATCACCCATGTTCCTTCTCATATCTCAAGATAAGTCAATCCTGATCCCTCCACTTTACTATTCAAACATCTTAATTCTTCATCCAAATCTTGTTTCCTCAAATCATCATTCATGTGTGCCACTTACCTCTGAATTTTTTTTCTCCTCTTTCCATGTGTGGAATCCAAAATTAAGCACAAAACTCTTATAAGCGTTGATATAATTTGTGAGGACTCTGCTAAACACTGTGTTCAGAGGGCCATTTTTCTTCCAGTGTACACATGATGCCATATTCTGAGAGGAGGGCAATAAGCAAAATTCCTATTTCCAAAAAAGTTATTTTTTTCTCTTTTTGAAACTCACTGGTTCTCATGAACTACAGTACATCACAGACAGAGATGTCTAAACCAATCATTAGTTTTTCAATAGTTTGGTAAATACTGTTGATCAACCAATCTAAAGACCTAATTCATTCAAAAATAATTAAGTGAGACACTTAAAATGATGAGAAGCACTTCAAGATGGTGACACAAAAAGATCCTGAACTCAACTTCTTCCAGAGACACACCAAATCCATGCCAACATGTGGAACAATTTCCACTGAAAAAGACCCAAAAACTAGCTGAGCAAATCCTTCACATCAGGCAAACAAACAAACAAGGTCACACTGAAGCAGGTAGGAGCGACTGACACAGAATCTGACTATAAAACTCACTCCCAGCTCAGTGACTCATAATTACGAGGGAGCTCGCAAACCCAGAGCCTCTCCCTGAGGAGTGAAGGGTTCACATCCTACAATGGGCACCCCAACTGTTATGGCCCACACCTGGGAGATGAGCCTCAAAAACAACTGACTTTGAAAACCAATGGGGCTCATATCCATGAGACCCATAGAGCTGAAGTGAACCGAGAAGCAGCTAGCTCTTAAAGGGCTCAAACATGGATCACTCACCTCAGCACCCAGGACAAAAACAGCCGTTTGAAAAATGCTCAGAATTTACATGTAAGAAATCCACTCGCTAATCTTAAAGTATCGGCCAGAGGGGAGGGCCTGCTGGAATACTCTCTAGGACAAAGGCTGGTGGGAACCATCTTTGCGCGCTCTCCCTCTGCCTGGCAAACGTTGGTGGCACTACCCTTTTTTCTTTTTCAATGAGCACCATCTTCATGCTCTCCCTCTGCCGAACTCCAGAGCATCAGAAAAACCCAGAGGGAAGCTTTTACACACATCCGGTGCCCCAGTTTTTGCGGCTGCCATTCAGGGAATGCCTCTTGATCACCTGGCTCTGGTGGAGAGGGGGACTTGCTTTCCTGGGTCCCACAGGACTGTCACAATTGGAAAGACAGTTTCTGGCAGACTACCAGCCTCAGAGCACTACAAAGACAGCAGACACACCCCAGTCTTTCCGAGGAAAAGCCTATTTGCTTATGCTGCAGCTCTGGCCTAAAGGGCAGGCTTCAGGTTTGGCACACATCTAGAGGCCCACAGAACTGCTCTGGGGGAATATAGGCCAGGAGATGCCATCTTTACGCTCTCCTTCTGCCTTGTTTGGCTCACCAGTATCTCCCAGAAAGGAGCTTATACACTCAGCTGGAGTCCCAATTTTTGTGACTGTAACCCCCAGGTCAGCTGGCTCTGATGGCCAGCAGGGCTTATGCTTGTGGTCAAACAGAACTGTATATATTTGCATATGTTAAAAGCTCCTGAATGAGAGGAGATTCTGGCTACCAATCAGCCTGAATCTATGTGCTGACCGAAAGACTCCCTTGGGAACACTGACAGCTCCCTGCACACCCTCAACTACTGGGAGCTATTAAAAATAAAATCGGCTGCTTGGTCAACCACAAAGGTTAGAGAGACAACCAAGAGCGAGAGCAGGGCTGAACAGCAAAGCTCATCTCCCTAAACAAGCCCACTTCTTCAAGACTAGGAGAGGTGGTCATTTCACCTAATGCATAAAAACCAACACAGAGATAAAACTGGATCGCTATCTTATATAATACACAAAATGAACTCTAAATGGAGTAAAAACTTGAATGTAAGACCTGAAACCATAAAACTTCTAAAAGAAAACAGGTGAGTAAGCATTTTGACACAGTAACTTTTAGATATAACCCCAAAAGCAAAGGCAACAAAAGCAAAAATAAGCAAGTAGGAATATATCAAACTAGAAAGCTTCTGCATAGCAACGGAAATCATCAACAAAATGAAAAGAAAACCTACTGAATAGAAGAAAATATTGTAAATCATGTATCTGATAGGGGATTAATATCCAAAATATATAAAGAACTTGCACAACTCAATAGTAAAAGAACAAACAATCTGATTTAAAAAACGGGCAGATCTGTATAGACATTCTTCCAAAGACATACGGATCACAACATCACTAATCATCGGGGATATGCTAATCAAATCCATAATGAGGTATCACCACTCACCTGTTAGAACGGCTATTAACAAAAAGACAATAACAAGTGTTGGTGGGGATGTGGAGAAAAGGGAACCCTCCTCGTGCACTACTAGTGGGAATGTAAGTTGGTATTGAAAACAGTATAGGCATTCCTCAAGACATTAAAAACAGAGCTACCATATGATCCAGCAATTCCATTTTGGGGTATTTACCTGAAGAAAATGAAAACACTAACTTAAAAAGATATGTGCACCCTCATGCTCACTGCACCATTATTTACAATTGACAAGACGTGGAAACCACCTAAGTATTCATCAACAGATGAATGAATAAAGATCATCTGGTGTCTGTGCATGTGTACACACACATACAAAGACACACACACACTGGAGTATTATTCGGCCATAAAAAATAAAATGGAATCTTGCGTTTGTGACAGTATGAATGGACACTGGGGGCATTATGCTAAGTGAAGTAAGTCAGAGAAAGACAAATGCCTATGATCTTACTTATATACTTAATAGAATCTAAAAATAATTAGCTCATAGATACAGAGAATAGATTGGTGGTTGCCACAGGTGGTGGCAGTGGGTGGGCAAAATGGGTGATGGAGGGGAAAAAGTACAAACTTTCAGGTATGAAATAAGTAAGTCATGGTGATGTAATGTACAGCATGGTGACTGTAGTTAATAATACTGTATTGCATATTTGAAAGTCGCTAAAACAGGAAATCTTAAATTTCTCATCACACACAAAAATTTGTAACTATATATGGTAACAGATGCTAACTAGATTTACTGTGGTGATCATTTCACAATATATACAAAATTCAATCATTATGTTGTATACCTAAAATTAATGTTATATGTCAATTATACCTCAATTTTAAAAAAAAGAAAAAAAAATCAATGACATTTTTTCTTAAATAAAGGGGGAAATATTGTTTGAAAAATGACAAAGTAGGAAAAAAAGCTGTATCCCTTCTGATGTGATGCGATTTAAAAAAACTCAGACTGCAGTGTTGCTTTAGGCTTGCACAGTTTGCCCTACTATACACAAAGGAACCCCATTCAAGAAGAAACTAAAAATCCATTTTTATTAATAATTTTTTGGAGGGAAAGAGAAACAACAAATTTACATACATGTTTACAAACATTTGCATAAAATGATTTTTCCTTTCCTTTGAAAAGATATTTTTTTTCATTTGGCAAAAGATTAAAACATTTACCATAAGCAATGAAAGCCAGTACCTTTATAAACGGTCACATCTCCTATACACTTCAAGGCTACGTAAAGTATGATTGACGGTAGGACTGCTCTGTTAGGAGATGGCACTAAAGTTATGAGTGATAATTAAGAATATGGAATACAGTAATTACATACTCAGAGGGTCTTATTCTCCAGGAGGAGGAAGAAGAATAGGAAAGAGTGAGAGGAGAAAGAGCGAGGAGGAGGTTGGTTGTGGGGAGGGGAGGGCTGTTACTGTGGGGAGAGGGAGATCAAGCATGGGAGAACACCACTACAAAGGGAGAATGTGCCCAACATCACGTGCCCAAGCAAACATGGCTCTGCTGTAGGGTATTTTCTCTCCTGAGCTCCAGTCTCCATTAAAAACAGTTATGGCTAAGGATACCAGAGAATGAACAGATTACCTCTACAAGAAGCTACAGATTTAGAGCTACCTTGAAGAAGTTTCTCTCAGGTAAGAGCAGTCCTTTCAGAACTTAAAAAGTAGGCTTTTGTTATTTTTGTTGTTGTTGTTTCTAGAAAACATACAAAGAAAAAAATACAACATAGAGGAAGGATGAATAGAAGCAAATCAGTATCTTTTCTCTCTTTTATCTTAGAGGAAATGTCTTTTTAAATGTTAGAAAATATTAAGCATTTCAGAATTAGCTAGTAACACTAGTGAATTACCTGTGCCAAGTAACTAAAAAGGGGAAGAGAAACAGATCAGTCTTGGCTTTTACTGCTTTAGTGGCGACAACAGATAAAAGATAATTAAAACATACAGTATTTTTCTCTTAGGAATAACCTATTTGTTTTCAACAGAGTTTAGATTTTTAAAAACAGTTCTGACTATTCATGGTTTTTTGTCCCATAGTTTCCATTTATAAGCCTCATTATCTTCATCTGAAAGAACATTTTTCTTCATTGAACATGACAAAATCCCCATGCTCAAAAACCTCAGTATCTCTATTTTACTACACAACCCATCTGTTACTTTCTTGAGGGTGTTCCTAGGCTGATCTGCAAATGAGTACAAAACTTGGTATAGGTTTATTCTTTAAGAATATTAAGTGCTATAAGCTCTGTTATAAAAGAGGGAAGTTAAAGTATATTCCCTTAATCACAGTACTGCTCATCTTGGGCAGAAAAAATAAAACTCAGTGAAAATAACTCCTTTTTCAAATACCTAGTTTTCCTAAAATTGTAGAGAAGATGCCAACAATGTAGACATTAAAAAGGTGGGGGAGGGGAGAATAATAGGGTAGAAACTAGCAAGAAAAGCTAAAGACTCTAATGAGAAAGCTTTTCATTACCACATAGTATTGAAATTACTATAAAATTTCTGCTAAAAAAATATCATTCTAAGCCATTTTATAGTAACAGTAATTTCAATCATGTGAGTTGGGCACAGAAACCTGAAGCTATTATGGACAGACATCTCTCCAGCTTTAGCTCTTTAGAGGTAAAATTTCACGCACAGAACCAAAGTTCCTTTCAAGTAATAAACTAGTAATGGTTTAAATAAAACATATTTACCTACATTTCTATTACAAAAAATATTTAAACCTCCATTTAAAAAATAATCATACATGAATGTGGAAATTTAAAAAAATTGTTAATGAAAAATCTCTATATTACACTTAAAATATAAATGACAATCAAGCAATTTTGAGTCCAATGTTAACTCTATTGTAAATACTTGAGTAGAAACTGATAGCCTTTAGATATTCAATCTAAACTCCATCTAAAACGCCAGACCTAAAATTTCAGCATGTTTTAAAAGTACTAATAATTGGTTTAACTTTTCCCATTCAAAATGTAAACATTTATTTAAAAATTACTTTTGTTGAGATAATAAATGTAAGGATTCTTAAAACAGAAAAAAAAATGCAAACCAGGTATTATAAAGTACAATATTTTCCCAACACACAAGCAATTCTGAGAACAAAAATTACAAAATTATCTGTGGCAATTATGGAGATCTGATTTTAAATAGAAATTTTTAAAATTTTTAACTGTTAAAACTGTATCATTGTTTTATCCAACTTAATTTTCTCTGACAACTGTACCAACCAGAACTTTCAGGAAAAGACTTACCCTGCAAGATTCAACAAATTAACAAACATCCAGAAATACAACATTCTCAAATACAAGTACTTCATATTAATGGAAGGCGGGGAGCACCTCTTAAACTTTAAAAAGGCCAGGTTCTATTTAAATATGTAATATAGAAGTATTGCATAAGTAGCCTAATGTGATAGAAAATATGTAAACTTTTGAAAAGAGACAATTTTTGAAGTTTGTTTTATTTACATCAAGTTATCATGAGATTGTTCACATTTAACATAAGAAGTCAGCTTCCAGTAAAGACTTTATAAAAAGATATTCCCCATTTTTAATCACTTCAACATTTAGTGTTCAGGAAATGGGCCAGCTCTCTTACACATTTTAAAAATCATCTCTGCTTCTTTCTTACACAAGATTTCAATCTACCATATTGAGATATTTGAAATGCCAAAAGCCTTGTCTGGATTTAATAAATTTAATAAATTAGATAGCTGTATGGATGTAGCACATCTAAAAAGTAGATTAATTTTTTAAAGTAACAAAACTTATATTTACCAACAGATAGTTAGTTTAACAGACTCTAAGCTTATTCCAATATGCTACTGTGGAGATTTTGGAAAGAGAGTTTCCACTTCAGAGCAGTTTAATGTATCCCAGGAGCAAGGCAGACTTATTCTTTTATAACTATCACTTTCTCCCCTAAACCATATTATCCAACCTAATCACCCAGTTGACTTTTGACAATGTCTAACAGACAAATACAACCTCAAAGGTCAAGAAATGTCCTGTCACGTACTCAAAAAAAGCAGAATTTGAAGGCACCACAAGGCAATTACACTGAGGGAAAACACTATGTATACACTCTCTGCTATTTCTGCTTAAAAAAATACAGAGATATTTTAAGATGTTATTTTATAATCAGGATAACTAATTAAAATATATTCCTAAAGCGTTTTGTTTCTCTGATAGGAAAATATTTGTGCCTGCTAATTTTAGGATAGCCCTATAAACAGAACTACAGATCTGCTTAAATTCACTTCTGTTCCATTTCACAAACCACATCAATACAGCATATATTTCAGACACACAAATCACAATTTTACGTGAGAAAAGAAGACTGATAATTAACATGTACCTAAAATGAATGTTTCCCACACTGTTTTTTAAAAACATATAAAACCCAGTATTCCTAATTCAAAAAAAGATATCAAAGAACTATAAAAGATAAACTTACAATGTACTAAATTTAATGTAGAGTTTATTCAAATTATAAACTCCATATTCCTTAATCCTTAATGAGATCACAAAAAAGTTTTCCTTTTTTTTTTTTTTTTAATTAAGTAAGCTCAACGCCCAACATGGGGCTTGAACTTACAACCCCGAGATCAAAAAGAGTCACACGCTCTACCAGCTGAGCCAGCCAAGTGCCCCTAAAGTTTTGATTTAACAAGAATTATAGAAAAATCTTTGGAGAAATTATCTGTACAATCAGTGTTAGTCAAGGTAATCCTGGTCCCTGATTATGAATAAGCAGGTCCTGGTAAGAAATGAGAAAGTAGGATCCAAGTAGAAAATACTCCATAATTTTGTGAACCAAATTCCATTTAATTTCTACCAAAACAGATAACCCACTGTGTCTTTCTTAAGTCATTTGGATAATCAGCCTTTATTTTTTTTTTTAGAAGAAAAGAACAAATAGATCCAGTAGAACAATTTCCACCTCAGATACATAGCTTGTATTTCTACCTAAGATTTTTTTACCTTGAATCTTTCCTCTGCTAGGAAATGAAGCTAAGGAAATTAAATTGAACATGGATGTAATTATGAGACAAGCTAAAATAGAATACTAAAATACCTGTTTTAGATCTTGTTCAAAATAATTGTTTTAAAAGAAATCTTTCATATCTAACAAAAATACTACTAATGACTTATTTCCGAAGTCAAAAGTATTTTTGGTGGTCCTGTAACAGACTCTGAGACAAGGATTCTAAGACAAGAAGCTCATTTGGGAGGTAATCCCAGGGAACAATGATAAAGGAAGGAAAGTGAGACAATGAAGAGGAGGAAGAAAATATATTATTTAACAGTTTCCTGCTGTGGGCAATGAAGTCCTGTCCCACTGGGAACTCTAGGAGACAATGCGAAACATGCCTCAGAGTATCACCAGAAGGGCAAGGAGGCTAGAATAATTATCCTCCAACTCCCATCCATCACTGGCTGAGGGCTGCTCCCTGGGCATTATCTTCCTAGCACTTCCAACCTGCCCTGTGTGTAAGAGAGAGAACCCATGGCAGAGTCACAGGTGCTTGCAGGACACTTTAATGCATGGACCGGATGGGTGAGAGCCAAGTGTCTGCTGCAAAGAGTCACCATCAGTAACTCACATACCAAATAACTTAAATTTCATTTTTGTCAGTGTCCCATTACAAAGTAGCAGTGCATTTTAATGATATAAGCAACAGAATAGAATTTTTAGGCCTTCCAAGAAAAGAAAATAGATATCTTCAGAATTATTAGAAGTATGGAGTGCTTTAATCCACCAAAAGAAGTCTATTTTTACCTAAATTAATCAAAGTAGACGTGTTACATGAACGATTCCCATTTTTATTGAAGTTGCAAAATCCCATCACTATTTGAATTCAACATACCTCAAACAGCCAGCACCAAAAACCAAACACAGAGTAATAATATGTTACAGCATTTGTAACAGACAGACTGAAAATTAGAGGAGCTGAATTCTTGTCCTCACTCTGATACTAACTAGCCATGCAAACTTATGTAAGTCATATTATTTGTATGGGCCTGCCTCAGGTTCTCTATCAATAAAAATAAGGCAATAATGTCTGGCCTACTTATTGTTGAGATTAAGAGGAAAGAAAATGTTGTGAAACATTTTAAAAATTAAAAGTACAATATATTAAATAAGGTATCTTATTATTGTCATAAAAAATCAACGGTGGATAGGAGTTATATTATTCAATTCTAACTCACGTTAATAAAGAAATAAACTCTGCTCTAGAAAAAAGCAATGACTTGTTCCAGGAAATGAGTAGCAACTCACTGGCGAATCTGAAAAAGAATTCCAGTGAAAAAGATTCCATGGTATCTTTCTACTTGAGAGTTAGCTGAACATGTCATTGGGCAAGCAGCTAAAGCAGATTTTAATTAATTGGTTTTAAAACTTTACACCACCTTTAAACACCAGTAAACACCAAAAGATATTGCAAAATATGAGCTAAGAACCATGGGCCAGTGGTTTCAGATATACCGGATCACTTACACTACCACTCATTTCATCGGGCACTACAAAGAGCCTAGGAATATTAAATTCTACCATCTCTTAAAATTAGTAAGGAAGCTGGTTTCCACAATTAAAAACGGAAAATGGAAAAGCCAATTTAAAAAGTGTTTCCAATTAAAAGGTTTATGCTTTCCTGTCCTTCAGAAAACACTTCCTATGAAGATTGCCTTTTGTTCTCCTGGCTTTAAAATTCATCAAAATTGAACGGATACAACTGAGTGTCTATTACGTTAGATTCAAATGGATATATTTTAAATGGAAAAGAAAACTTCTTAGGAAAAAATTTCCACTTATAAAACTGTTAAGCTAAAAATACTTTTATTAAATCTAGTTCAACAGTCTAAGCATTTAATTTAAAAACTCACCAAACTCCGTCATTCCTATGTCATTCACATATTATTCCAGGTTTTTTCAGTTTTCATCACGTTTTAGTACTTTTTACTTAAATGTATATAACATCACATTCAGTAAATATTTCAGAGAATATTGTGGTCAGAAAAAATTAAAATATTTTCCAAAAGTTGCACTGGCAGATTAAAAGACCAGAACTCAGGTCTTGCTCATAGCCGAATACACTTGGCCTTCAATAATTGAATAATGGTATTTATATGCTCTTTGGTTTCATTATTAGGATGACAGGAAAGAAATAGGACTACAGCTAGTAAAGTTACAACCTCACTATATAGTATGAAATATGCATTTGAACATAACTTACAATTTATAATGAAAAACCAACTGTATTATATTATGGCTTTCAAAATCAGAAGAACTGGCTTTTAAAGTTTTTTCTATTATTTTATAGTGTGAAGGCCAAACCTTATATTAGAATTAAACACACACACATACACAATTAATGTGATACATCTTGGGCACAAACCACTCTGAAATTCCCAGAGAACCTTTAAATAAATGACAAATCTAAAACTCTAAAATTATTCACATAGTATGCCAACGAGCAGCATGTATCAATAAACTCATGATAGTCAAACAAATTCCATTCACAACAGTGACTTTGAAAAGGCCCAAGTCCCAGTTACCGGCATTACTTGAGGGTGCTTTTCCCAAATGTATAGAACAGTCAGCGATAATAGTGTGACACTCCACTCAGTTGTATTTACACAGTAAAAGAGAAAGAAGGCAGAGAGAATTTATCTGCCAGCTCCTCTTGGTTCCCTCCCTAATATTCTGACATTCACAGGTATAAAAAGAGCAAGCTCCTTGAATACCCTTTTCTGCTATGGATATGGCTCTGTTTTAATGTTCAAGAAGTACCTGTTTAAGAAAGTGAAATCACTGATTTGAAGACCAACTTAAATTTATTTTAGTAAATAGAAACTCCTAGCTTGTATCTAAATGTTTTAACAAAAACAAAAGTATATTACTATTCTAAGGGTCCAGTGTTCCACCACTAACAAGTAATAATCATCAATTTATAATCTATGTTGAAAGTTAGTGTTAAACGATCAAAATCAATTTTTATTTAAAAATTATTGCCTTTAATACTTTTATACACATGAAATAAATTTCATTTTATTTGTACTAATTCTGTTAGCTTTTTTCCAGCTTGGTGTTCCACAGTTTTAGATCTATACTAATAATATACCCAGGTGATGCTGATGCTGACAGTACAGGAAACTAAACTTTGAGAACCACTGATTTAGCTTTTGAGTACTTCCAATGGTTTTTGAGGACAGAGCTTATTTCATTTAGAAATTCTCATATGGAACATTAAGTGTGGAACCAGAAACTTCCATTTCTTAATTTTTCCATCTAGAACAACGCAGAACAATTCTATTCCTTCCTATACATGGTAGTCACTCAAATATTTGGGAAGAAAAACAAAAAACAAAACTCCCTCTCTTTAAACTTATCTTCTCCAAAATGATATTACCCATTCCTTTGATTGCATCCCACTCTCCACAGCACTCAGGCCTTTCATCATTTCAGATGCCTCTCTATGAACACTATAGTTCATAATATTCCTCTTAATATGTGGCACTTACAATTTAACACAAACATTAAAGTTTTAGACTGAATGTCAGAGTGCATGCCTGCTAATCAGTAATAGTTCCAAAACCACATTAGGTCTTTCAGCAACCGTACCACAGCACTTGCCAACTGCCAGTCTATGGACTAATACTACTCTTTGATGAAGTTTTCACTGATTTAGAGTAAATGAGAACAGAAGAGTGTAGTAATTTTTCCATCAACTTAAAGTTGTTCAAGTTAAATAACTCTCTTTTATTCTGAGTTTATGTCCTTCCTAAATATTGGGGGTTGGGGTTAGGGGCTAAATATTAAGAGATGGTGATGGAAGATGGTAGTTATTTTTCCTGTCTTTACATGGCAAAACAGAGTCTCACATTTCAGTCTCTCTTAAATTACTGGTCTATGTTCTAGAATACTCAAGTACAAAGGCTCATCTCATCCATCCTCTAGTACCATCTAGGTAGCCAAGTGCTTAGAACAATTTCTATAATTTGCAACAACTAATCACAACCTCATCACTCTTTTGATTAATTTACAGCAGCAAAGCAAACCTCCCAGTGGGCTTCAGCAAATAAAAGGGCTTCAAAGTGCTTTAACACTAGTTCCTAAAACTTCCTAGTTTTCTTTACCCACTTTCCAATTCCCTTTATAATTCTAAATAACACTCAAACCCAGCCAAGTATACTACATCAAATTAAGAGAGGGTTAGGAAGGTAGAAACTTACAATCATTTGTTGCAGTTTAAATTACTAGCCAATAATTTGAACTACAAGTAAACTATATCATCTAGGACAGGGGACAGCAAACTATGGCCCATGGACGAAATCCAGCTTTCTGCATAAATAGAGTTTGACTGAAACAGAGCCACACCTACTCATGCACACTTTGTCTATGGCTGCTTTTGTGATACAACGGCAAAAGTGAATAGTTGGGACACAGACCATATGGCCTGCAAAACCCAAAATATTTAGTATCTGATCTTTCACACAAAACATTTGCCAACCTCTTATCTAGAGCAATGAACTATTTACTACCAAAGCAAACTTTGTGACCTGCAACAATAATCAGTGACTAACTCAGGACCTACCATCCATATTGGTACCATCCATATTGGAGTATCTAAATATGAACATTGGAATATCTGAATAGTCCTTTATCCTACTCTGTATGAAGATTTGGTTGCCCACCCAAGACAAAGCATTCACTTACCTGCTCACTGAGCTAATCTTTAACATACATTTCTCAAGGACTCACTAGTAGAATAGTGAAGAATCCATGAATATACTGCTCTGTGCAATCTACGGTTAAAAAAAAAAATTGCTGCAAGTAACTCAAATGCATGTAATAAAGAAACTGTACAGAACCACATAATAATTTCCTTTACATTTTAGATTTCAAATACAAAACACTTTTAAGGCACTTAAAGTAGAAAAGCTTAAGTTCAACAATTTAGGTAATATTAACGGCATTAAATAATGCAAATTAATTTCCCTTTTGTGTTAAAAAGAGACTTTCATTTTTATGTATGTTGAGTTGAAATCAAGAGAAAACTTCTAATCTAACTTAATCATGTAGCTTTTTAACATTCCAGAATGTGCTTAAAAGATCACCTCCACATCTTACAGATGAGAATGTCTCAATACAACATGAAATATTTATGTAAGAGAACTAATTAGACAGAACTAGAACTCAGTACTCAACTATCAGTTTGGAACTCTTTCTACCTTATGATTGAGTATGAAAGATAGGCTCATATCCTAGGAAAGGGTGGGGTGATGCTGAAATATTCTAGAGTTTTAAAAATACAGTAAACATATTCACAGGGGTATAGCCCACAACACCTAAGTAACCCTCTTGTGTTTTTTATTAATCAATCAACTAAAAATCAAAGAAGGAAAAAAAATGATCCATGGTAAAGCCACTCTTATCAGAATGATGAAAAAGAACAACCAATTAATTATATGCTTAACAAACTGTCAAAAATTAAAATAAATAATAGTCAACAGTGGAGAAGGGGCAGTATGATGGGTACTCACATATTGCTAATTTTGTACAAACTTTCTGAAGGGTATTTTGGCCATATTTTAAAGTGCCTAAAAAGTTCTCACCATCTAAACCAGTTATTCCACTCCCATGAATATACCCTAAAGAACTAGTCTATGATAGAGTTCAAATTTTACATATAAAGATGTCCATCCCACTATTATTTATAACTGTGAAATATTAGAAACAATCTACTATCCAAAGAAAGAACTGGTTTGATCATGGTGTATATATTCATACAATAAAATATTAGGCAGCCATTTTTTAAAAATCACATTTTCAAAGACATGGGGAAGTACTTAGGAATTTATAAAAAGTAGGGTATACAACTATATGGTCAGTATAATCTCAATTTGTTATTATGCACACACACAAACACATATACACACTCATACATATAAATAGCATAGACAAAGACTGAGAGGAAATACAAAAAATATTAACAGTGTTATCTCTGGATAGTGAAACTGCAGATAATTTTTTTCTCTTCTTTGTCCTTTTCAGTATTTTCTAAATTTTCTATAATAATCATGTATCAGTTTTATACTCAGAAAATAATAAAAATTCACTCTGTAGTCAATTTTGAAATTTTTATAGTCTATATAATAAATAAGGAATAAATATTTATAGTACTCAAAAGTATACCTAAGTGATGGGAAATAAATCATTAATATGTAAGAGTATAATTTCCACACATGTATAGGTGGATAATTTTGAATCCAAAAGATAACATTATTTTTTCTCAATTCTTGAATATAGAAAGTTGATATTTAGTAAATAAGAAATGCAAATCCTTAAATAAAATTGGTGCAAGGCATCTAAAAACTGTGCTATTCTGGCATAACACTGAAGATACAAACGCTCTCCAGTGTAATGTAGATACCCAATGTCAGACTGAAATAGGTACAATCTAGTACATGCATGGTGGCCAATAGTTAACTAATCAAATTATATACATATATATATATATGTATATTACCCCCCCTCGAAGTGACTAGAAATGGTCTATGCTAAAAAAAGAAATACAACACCATACCATTATTTTAGTTGGAAGAGCCGCACCAAAAATCATGACAAAAAATTTGTAGAACTATTAAGAAAATCCAGTGGTTTTTTGTTTTTGTTACTGTTAATGATTTCTTGCTAAAAATTCAAGTAAGAGAGTCAAATTGCTTAAAGCACTAAAAAAGCATAGCAGTAGTGTATGGTCTGCAATGATTTGAAAATCACTAAGAACACTCTCCAACGTTTCCTCATTTGCAGACTACTGCCTATCAAACACGATCTTTGAAGGAACGGACTACATCTGTTCTTTTACCAATCTTGAATTTATATTCTATTATAATATAGTTATGACACAAAGTGATGTCACACACAAAAAGGCAAACTGTATGTAATTTTAAAAGCTAACTTTAAAATATGATTCTAATATCTGTGATAAAAAAATCACATAAATAAGTAAAATATAAAATACATCCTAACATATTTTTTACATGAGCTGAAGTTTACCACTTTTAACATAAAAATTCTGAGATGGAATTAATAAAAAAAACAATTTTCAATGTACCACAGAGCAATAAGTTTAAATCAGACTATTTTGAGTTGTGTAGCCCTTTATTAGCAACTAAAATAGAAGGTATCTGTTGTACAACACGGGTAGTAATTGACTATAACTGGAGATTTTATTATATTCTAATACAGATCATTTATAAATGCAATTTCTTTATTAAAAAGCTTCCACCCTTTTTTTGTTTGTGTACAATTTGCAAAACTATTCTGAAAGCGGAATATATGTGCACAAGTCTGCAAAGAGTGCAAATTTAGGATATGGTAAATGCTTTACAAGTTACTTCCAAAAAACTGTCTGCCACAACTGGGCCTTTACATTGCCATCTTTTTTGATCAAAATATTTTGATGCCAGCCTTCCTTCCACTGCCCTAAACTATAAAGCATTTTTAAATGAGTTGAAATTAAGGAAGGACTACACCTACTAGAAAAGAAGAGAAGAAAGTTCTATTAGTTTGAGGTTTCAGAATCCCCCCAAACCAGGACCAGTATCTTGGTAAGGGCTAGGCTGGGACCCCGGACAGAGAATGAGTATGTGCAGGTGGCATCCCTGAGGATTCAGAGCTTCAGTGGACCGTGAGTGCTCCCGCTGCATAACTCACTGAACTGTCTTGCCAGTTTCTACACTGGCTTGACTGGGCATAATTCAAAAAGGAAAAGCTCATATTCATTCCATTCTTCTGGAGCTCTGTGATAGCCTAGGGGGAAAAAAAAAAACCGGTTACAACAGACCTCATATAAAAAGTGAACACTCTTTGAATGTGTTGGTGGCCTAACTTGGCCCACTTCACAGCTGAAGCCTAGATTTTTTACTCTTCTCTTGATTTGTTTTTTGAACTTCTTATTGAAGCATATTAAAGAGGAAAAAGAGAATTCCTCACTTCATTCTCTTCAAAAAATTTCCTCTAATCTAGCTTCTTGATAAATACCAGTCATCTTCCACCCTACCCTTGTTATATTTAATAAAGCCACTTCAAGAAACATACACCTTTCCCTCTTTTCTCTAAACCAAATCATAGCCTCTTCTGTCATGAAATCCTGGTCTCTTCTTCATCTAACTTTGACTAAATTTGAAATATATACAAATTAATTTCCAGGTCTAATTTCTAATCTAAGAGGTAAACCACAATTTTTACTTTAATTGTGGATTGGTTTCATCATTTATTAAAATTTTATTTGATCCAATTCAGACTTTAGGAAATTAGTGCAGCTTACCAAGTTTAAATTTCAAGAATTAGTTTAAGCCTTTAACAGGCTTTTCTTCAGTCAGTACTGCTTAAGAGAAAACCACTCCTAAAAATCCACAATGTACTATCTTTCAAATTACACTAAACTAACACTGTAGGGTAGGTTCCTACCCCACACTATTCTAGACTAACATTACCTTCTCCATTATTTCTCTGCCTCTCCAAACAATGAATGCAGTATTGTTTCCTCCTCCATTCCTGAGCATACATACACTTTCTTCTTTATTAAAAAGTCTCACATTTTCTTTCAGGAAAGACATACTGTTTTATTTATTGGAGGAAAAATTTTACTAATTCTTTCAAAAATCCAGCTACCCAAAACTTCTGTCTCTTACTATTGTTTACATGAAATATTGTTTTTGTTGTAAAGAGAAAAACATATACATGCCATCTGTTTTGTGTTACTAAATTATGAATATCTGAAGTTCAAGACCAGAATCTTCTGTTTATTTTTTATAGCGTCTAGAACATTAAATAAAACCGAAAAATGAATAAGGTTACTTATTACCAAGGGCTACTTTGATTTATATTTGTAAAGAACACATTGGAATTGGCTGTGAGTCAAGAGAAAAACTAGGGTTCTATTCTAAATAATTTTTCTGTATCTAAAAGAAAATATCGCCTTGCCTGCCAGTAACAAATGACTTTATTCACGTAAGCAAAATAATGGAAAGACAAATTATCTTAAAGGTACTAGAAAGAAAATTTACCTAAAAACAACACTCATTAATAAGGTATCACAGATGGTAACAATTAAGATATTCTGAAACATCATAGGATCAAATGTTAAAAATCAAGGCTTCCTAAGGATACTCACATTTAATAACACCCCAATGGGATGTCTTCCACATATAGTATTATGGTATTTCTTCAAGTAATTGCTAAAAGATACAGGGTCTAGTTGTTCTATAATACTCATACCCTAAAAAAAAGAAGAGAAAAAGAAAATGAAAGAAAAAGAAAAAGGTACACATTTATTATTTCCAAATCACATTTTAAACTGTTACTTAAGAGCTAAACATCATAATTTTTCAATTAAGGAGAAGTAAAGAAAATACATTAAATAATCTTTGTGAAATATCAAACTCATTCATCAAGGATAATCCCATTATAGGCAGATCTCAACAATATGTACACTTCATTAACAGAAAACTTCCACTCCTCAGTTTAGTTTTTTCTGACCTCCTACTATGTTTCCACACCACCATCACCAGTTACCACTTAGCTCACAACTCTTAAACATTTCACAATTTTACATTTTTCTTACATAAACGTATTTACAAAAGTAAATCTACTGTGAAAATTAGATTTGCTATATGGCTGTTTTTTCTCATAACCATCATATTTCTCCTACCATTGGCATAAATAATTAAGAGTTTACTGTAACTTAACTAATTCCATAACATATGCTTAAATATCAACAGTGTGCAAGGCATTTTGAATTATCAGTAAGTGATAAAAAGATATCACTAAGAAAAAGGTTAACATATTTTTAATGAACTTAAAGGTCATAAAGATAAATGCTTAAGCAAAATAGGCCCTTTATGAACTTTTTTAAAGAAAGTATTGGCCTGTCTTCCAGTAACAAATAACTTTATTCATGTATTCAAAATAATGGAAAGCCAAATTATCTTAAAGGCTTTTTTATCTCCTGGGGTTCTTGGGTGGCTCCGTCAGTTGAGCGTCCAACTCTTGGTTTTGGCTCAGGTCATGATCTCAGAGTCCTGAAATTGAGCCCGGCTGCGGGCTCTGCACTCAGCAGAAAGTCTACTTGAGATCCTCACCCTCTGTCCCTCCCCGCCCCCGCTCATGCTCTCTCTCAAATAAATAAATCTTTTTTAAAAAAGAAAGGCTTTTTATCTCTTTATACTTCCAACTAGAATGCTTTATTTTTAAGATTTTAATTCAGGATCAAAAACTTTTAAGACTACTATTAAAACAACCACTATGACTTGGATATTTATTCACACTAAATTCCATACCCTGCAAATGCATTCAAATAATATGTTCATCATACAATAATACAGAGCAACTTTAACCAAGCAAATAAATCAATGATTCTCACTCATTCACCAATTACCTTACCTTGTTTTCTTATTCAGGTAAAATATTTTACATTTGTGTTCAACAAACTGGATTAACATACTCTGAGAGAAATGTAAATGGTGGTTTAACTAGGGAATCAACTGACATATTTTGTGTGGTTTTTAAATTATATTTCAACATGTTTTAAAGCAACTACCATGGAAAAGCACCTAGAGTAATCAGATGAACACTCATCTGAAAAATGATAGTAATTAGTAGGTGATAGAAAAGTATTGCAGTGGCAGCATCAAAATTTAATTTTATAAAGAACCTGTTTTCAGAGCATTCAAGTCATTCATAAACATCATTACATTTTCCTGCAAATACATCTGAAAGATAGGTATGTGCATGTAATCAACTTTCAATTGATTGCATATCAATCAGCCACTCTCAGATTTGTCCACAACCAGTGTTTAACATTAAACTGTTTTCCCCTGCAAACTAGGAGGCTTCCAGGTCAACAGACTCCAGCGACATTTGGTGTAAATTCAGAGAAATATGAACAAACTTAAAAATTAAACCTAAGATAAACAGTTAGTATCATAATTCTGGTTCAAAGAATATCATGCAATATATTTCTAAACCAAGTAGTAATGCAGAGATGGAGTTAAACAAATCTCTTCCACACATACGGATAATCAAGATATAACTCCCTAAAGATGAAGGAACTGAGGCATAAATAAGGTTAAAAGCTTGCCTCTGAATTTCTAATCTAAGGCTCTTTCTCACTCACTAGTCTGCTTCATGCAGCATAAGAGACATACTAACAATTCTTTAAATATTCTCACAGCTATAATTGGTACACACATTTTAAGAGAACTTTTAATGTTCCTGGATGAAGTCTAGGACAGCTTACCTTAAATAGAACTCTACTCATTAATAGATTATGTGACACTGAGGTTCTGATGTACGTGTTAATGTTAAAATCTAAGTACATTTTAAACAAACTTATCACATTCATATACTGACACGAAGAATTCAAAGACAGGAAAACTAACGACCGAATCTGTGGAAAACAAAGAATTCAAGAAATTTCATATAGAAAAGATATAAAATAAAGTTATGAATGCAGAGAAGACACTACTAAATAAAGTGTTTGAAATTAAGATACAATGGTTAAATTACAAGATGGAAAAGAAGAATTGAGATGATGGAAGTTAAGGGATTAAACTTAAATATTTAATTCCCTAAAGTGTGTTACATACCTACTAGGGCAAGAATCAATTCCATTGCAATCAATTCTCTGACAAATAAAGATCATGAATGAGTATGCATTTTTATAAAGAAGAGATACAGAGGAAAAAAATAAGGCTTTTCTCATGGGTGAAATTCTCCAATTGGAAAATTCACAAAGTATGCAAACAACAGCAATAATGGTAACGAGAAAGAGGGCACCTATTAAGTAATACAGAACAATGGCAAATATACTTTTGTGTATATCTATATTTTGATGTTAACAATTTTTAAATTATAGTTATCAAAATTCCAAGAAGATGAAAACACTAATTTGATAATCCTGCCAACTGCCAAAATTCCAAGAAGATGAAGAAACAAAGTGCTTCTCCAATATGCTTAGTTAACTCTTCTATTACTTAAAATACTGAAGATATGATCAGTGAATCTAAAGTTCAGGTGATGAAAATCTTACCTAGGGCCTAGCATATTGAGAATCTGTTCACTTAAATCCAGTATGAAGCAGTGAAGATCTAAGATACATAAACAATAGATATCATAAACACCAAAAGCCGATATCCATCATGATTTAGGTTTCTGAGAAATTTAGGGGCTTCAGCAAGTAATCCTCAGATTGAAAGCTAACTCCCTACCTTGAGGTGGGACGAGGTCAGAGGGAATCTATCATTATGCTGATTCTCCAAGTAACCAGTGAAAGCTTGTAATGTTAATTCCAAGTGGCAATCCTAAACTGAAGAGACAGTTTTAACTGACAGAGCTGCAAATTCAGGACTCTGATAACACAACAAAGATCTTCCCTTTTAAAAAAAGTTTATATATGGGGCACCTGGGTGGCTCAGTCAGTGAAGCATCTGCCTTTGGTTCAGGTCATGATCTCAGGGTCCTGTGATCGAGCCCCACATCAGGCTCCCTGCTCAGCGGGGAGTCTGCTTCTCCCTCTCACTCTCCCTCTATGCTCTCTCGCTCTCAAATAAATAAATAAAATCTTCAAAAAAAAATAAAAATAAAAATGTTTATATATAATAAAATATTTAAATTTAATTTTAAATACTATCACCAGAAGCAATCTCCCTCTAAAGTTAACAAACACAAAAAAGAAACAAAACTATTTTAGAGGACTTAAAGAAATTAGAACTAGAACCATAGGTCTTTTTATTATGAACACTTAATTAATCACCATATTATCAAGTCAGTAGGCCTCATTTTCTAAAGTACGGATATATATTTATGTTCGGGAGATGGGTGTACATTTAGGTAGGCAAGGTGGGAAAAGGAAATATTCTGCTTTCTGTAAGAGGCATCAAGATAAAATCTGATGGTGAAAAGAAAATTTATGGGGGAAAAAAATCACCCTAAAAATAACAGTGCTAAGAAGCAATATACTAATAAATAGCTATCTTAAAAGATGACATTATAAAACCTTAGACTAAAGACTACTAAAGAAACTACTGGCCTGAGTTCGAGAAAGAAGTATGAGTAGACAAATCTGAACAATTTCACTTTCAAAAGAGTCAAAAGAAAGAAAAGTAGCTGAGGTTCAAATTAATTAAATCAAGCAACTACCAATAAATTTGGAAGGAAAATACATCATAAGGATGACTACAATGACGTTTTCAGATTCTCTTTGCCAAATCATAAATAACTGGGCAATGTCCATAATGAAACAAAAGTGGAACAGAAAAAAATAACATGATTATGTGATAGATACATAAAATATATATGTGTGTACTTATGTACAGTTCAAGTTTCCAGTATGTAATACCAAAAGCTCACAAAAATGAATGTCTTAAAATATGTTCTGCTTGGTAATTATTGAAATTACGAAGTACTAATTACCAAAAACATGATCAGCAGCCAATACTATTATAATACTTTTAGAAACTCCTGTAACTAGTTACTTTTTTCCCCACTTACAACATTTGGAAGATCCAGTTTATTTTCTTACACATTTTTCTTCACATATTTTTTTCACATAATTCAATTCCAAGATATTCAAATGCTAGAGATATAATTATTTTACAATAAGAGAAACAGCTATTTTTATTTTGCTTTTGGAACCTAAAAACACTTTTACTTATTTTAGGAACTATATTTAATAAGACTTTTCTGATAACAAAAGAAGAGCCAAAACTAACACACTAATTTTGAAAAGATTATACCTAAGATTTTATACTTAAATAATTTTTCATCCTATCAAACTTTCAAAATGTGTAACAATTACAATTCAGAACTGCTTTAATACTTTATATAGAGAACCATCCAACTATATTTGCTCTGAAAAGATTGCATATAGAAACTAAGATACTGGTTCTCAAATGAATGAAATTATTTATAACATAAAATGGCACTTTAGAAAAGGAATATATAGAGGGATAGTCACCATTTGGTTATATAAATCAATTAAGAAAACACGTTATGTAAGAGTTTAATAGTGAGTGTACATATATAAACATACATACATGACTATATGTATAGACCTAACCATTCTTATTATTTCAATCCACTTTAACCCCCAGAATTGACTTATAACTTGAATTAAGAACATGCTAATAAAAGAACAGAGCACTTATGAGCCATTTAAAAATTCTATATATAAACAGAAAGTGACCACAAAAATCAGACTCCAAGTCAAATATCATATCAAATATTAAATTCAAACCTATTAGTAAAAAGCAAATACTCAATATTCAGAAATTGTATTCCAGACTAAATAAAAATTTAAAACTTATGCCCTGGTGATTTTGGACACCTAAAGTAAGGTAAAACAGATGCAGATTTAGAAGTCAGTATTAAACATACTGGTTCTGGTACCCTTTTTGAGCAAAAATTTCTAACTTCAAAGACTTAGAAGTTACCAGAAAAGACAAATATTTTAGGAGAATTATGAGAATCATGCCAATGGGTAAATGTTACCCTTTTTGCTCTGCCTCAAAGTAAGAAACCAAGGTCTGTCTGATAATATACCTCAAGAAAGATAAGTAAAGGTAGTCCTCTTAATATAAGCTATCAATATAGAATTAGAAGAGAGGCTAAAAGAATAGTTAAGTATGGATGTTTATAAGTAACACATACAATAATTAGTAAAATAATATTAAAGTGTTTAAATGTAACCACAGTTCTAAAGAGTTCCAAAGGATGTTATTATGTTTGGTCACTTTACAGTACCAGGTAAACTAATATTTTAGGGAAAACATCTCTCTGTGCTAAAAGCATCAATTCACAGATTTACAAATTTTCATGTGTGCAAAATTAAATGCTGCCTAATTAAAGCTGACAAATGATTTAAAGAGCCGAACAGAAAACAAATCTGTTCCACTCAACAGATAAGGGTCCATTAGAAGAACAGTTCAAATTCACTATCAAAGCGAATTTAGGAATAAAAAGATGTTGGGACACTTTCCATACTACCAGAAGGCGATCTCCAGGGGCACTATGGACAAGTCTATTTTGAAAAAGTCCCACAGGTGACTGTAATTGTAAAGACAAGGTTAAGGATTACTATAGTAGACAATCTCTTCTCTGCCCTGGCTCTAATTACCTGTTACTTACTTAACTCCAGACCTCTCAAACTTAATCCAGACCTCTTCTCCAGGCTTTCAACAGTATAGACAAATCCATAGTAAAGCCCTTCTGAAAATACGCCTGAAAGTGATCTCAAATCTACCAACTTCTTTCCATATCCACTAATGCCACCCCAGTCAAAGTCACTATCCTCTCCCCACTAAACTGCTGCCCGTGCCCACTGTTACTGCTCCTGGACCTGGTGTAGAATCCATTTTCTACGCAACTACCAGAGTGACCTTTAAAGTAATGTAACTAGGGGCACCTGGGTTGCTCAATGGGTTAAGCATCTGCCTTCAGCTCAGGTCATGACCCCAGGGTCCTGGGATCAAGCCCCCCATCAGGCTTCCTGCTCAGCAGAGGAGTCCGCTTCTCCCTCTCCCTCACCCCTCACCCCGCTCTTGTGCTCTCTCTTGGTCTCTCTCTCTCTCTCAAATAAATAAATAAAATCTTTTTAAAAATAAAATAAAATAATGTAACTACATCATTTTTTTGTACTTACATACATTTCTTACCCTGGAATATAAAGCCCTACATTATCCGATCCCTGCCTCTCCCTCTTGCCACAGCTTATACCACTCTTCCCCTTATCTACCATACTCCTCCAACACTGGCCTTTTTTTTTCCCCCTTTTCTTCACACCCAGCTTCTTTCCCATCTTAAGGACTTTGCAGAGGCAGCTCCTTCTGTCCAGAATGCTCTTTCCTCTGATCTTTACTTGGTTTGCTCCTTCTTATCATCTCTATCTCGGCTTAATGTTTCTCCTTACGGGAGTCTTTCTCCAATCACTTAACCACCAATCACTTGAATCATTTACTATTTCAAAACCCTTTCAATATTTTCTGTACAGCACACATCACTTTTGGAAACTAAACTTACATATATCCTTACTGTTGTTGTTTTTTTAAATGTATCTCCTCCTGTTAGAGTGAAAGTTCTGTGAGAGTAAGTGTGTTTGTTCACTGTCGTATCTCCAATGGTGCCTAGGACTGTAAGTGCACTCAAAAATAATTTGCAAAATGAAAATCCAAATGCCAACTTGACATTTCCACTTGGATGTCTTAAAGGCAACAGCAAATATAACATATCCCTAATATGATTTATGATTTCCCTACGTCCTAAAACATCAGTCTGATCTTGTTGTGCTTTAAACCTAAGTGAATAGTACAAACACCCAACCAGCAGCATAAGCCAGACATTTAGGAGTTATTCTTGATACTTCCTTCCCCAGCAAGTTCAATCAATCTCTAAGTCCTAACATCAATTTGTCTCTTATATACACTGAATATATCCACTCTGTCCCTTTCTTCCACCATCACCACCCCATCTACTGCCTAAATTACCATTTGTCACCTGGATTACCAAATTGGTCTACTCATTTCTCCTCTGACCTCCCTCCAACCCACTTGCTACACCACAGCTGCACAATCTATTCAAATACAGTCTGATTTTATCACTCTCCTATTTAATATCCTTTAAACAGCCTGTTCCAGGCTGTTCCAGGGGTCCCTGGATGGTTCAGTCAGTTAAGCGTCTGCCTTGGGTTCAGATTACGATCTCAGCGTCCTGATATCGAGACCCACGTAAGGCTCCCTGCTCAGTGGGGAGTCTGCGTCTCCCTCTCCCTCTGCCCTGCTCGTGCTCTCTCGAATTAAAAAAAAATAAAATAAAATCTTAAAAAACAAACAAACAAACAAACAGGGATGCCTGGGTGGCTCAGTGGGTTAAGCGTCTGCCTTTGGCTCAGGTCATGATCCCAGGGTCCCGGGATTGAGTCGCATCGGGCTCCTTGCTCAGCGGGGAGCCAGCTTCTTCCTCTGCCTGCCAATCCCCCTGCTTGTACATGCGCACGTACTCTATCTCTCTCTGATAAATAAAAAAATAAAATCTTAAAAATAAATAAACAGCCTGTTCTAGATTCTCTAGCTTCATTTTTCACCACTACCCCCACCCATTCATTCACTGATTCACTCAACAACTATATATATTGAGTACCCAATGAAAGGCTGATACAAAATGGACAAAGATCCTGATCTCATGAAGCTTACAATCTAGTAGGGGAAGTTATCACCAAACCAATCAACAAATAATAAGTCACATAGTAATTAATACTGAGAAGAAAACTTAAGTAGGGTAAGGTCATGGAACAACTATTTACCATAGGGGCATAATGGAAAATGGTGGACACATTTTTGGATGGTCCCAATAATTAGAAGATGCTAGTGGTTGGTGTTCAGGGATGCTGATTGTCCTATTATACAAGATAGTCCCACACACAAATAATTGGTTCTCATCCCATAACATTCTTAGACATGTCCACATAGGTGAAAAACCTGCTTATAATTACCTATACCCTTAACTCTATTTTATATATAAATACTAAGAAGTTTTGCATGGTTTTAATATACAGTAGATTTCCAAGGAATTGCCATATTCATATAAAGTAAGGGAAGGGAATACTTTGTTTAGTTTACAACTTTACTAAGAACTAATCACCATTTGGGAAAATCAAGTCACCCAGCAATGCACCTTAGTAATAGGAGTCACAAATATAAAATAACTGTTTGGGTTTGGATTGATAGCTGTTATAGTAATGATACAATGTGTACACATCTACTTCACAGTGTCTTCTAATATACTTGGTGTTTGGGCACTTACATTATTAAAAATATATTAATTTATCATAAATTACTTTCCCTTTATTTCTTTCTCATATTATAGTTAGGGTATTCACTTAATTTAATTACGTATATAGGAAGATTATATTCATCGTTTCATTCACTTGAAAAATATTTTCGGAGTACCTACTAATGGTCTAATCACTATTCTAAGCACTGTGGATACACTGGAGAACAAAATAAATATCCTAACAAAACTTAAATAAATAAGTAGAATATTTAGTTTGCTGAAAGAAAAACTGCAGCAGGTAAGGTAAGTTGGGAATGCTGAGAAGGTGGAGTATATGATGCAAAATTAAACAGGGTAGTCGGTGCACCTTGTTGGGAAGGTAGAGCTGAGCAAAGCCACAAAGTCAGGTATAAAAAGGGCCAAAGCCCTAAGGTAAGCACATCTATGTCATTCTCACAGAACAATAAGGAGAGCATATATCCTACATATCTCTTACATCTCTGCATTGGAATAGTTTCTTTCTAAGTCTGTTCAATGACTGAACTGTAAGTTCCATTAAGTGAGAGACAATGTTTTATCTTCTCAACGTCTTCAGTATTTCACACAGTACCAGACACACAGGAGACACCCAGTAACCACTTGCAACATGAAGAAAATAAATGATGACATAACCAAAAAGGTTTTCTGAGGCAACTGAGAACTAAGCCTCAGGAAAAAAAAGATCAGAACTAGAAGCCAGAAAAGAATTAAATGACTGACATGACATCATAAAGCCAAAAGAAAAGTCAGTAGATTAAGTCCAAACAAAATTCCAAAGGTAAAAGTATTAGGCCATAATTGGATCTAAGTAACAAGATAAATTTAAATATGATAAAATCTAAATATAATAAAATCTCCTAGGTAACTAAATTTGCATTCATTCCCTTTGACTTTTAATAAAATATACAAGGTATAACCTACCTATAGTTTTAGATCCAGATTCCTTAGTAAAATATTTTATCTACTTTAGACTAAATATTGTTGTACTAAAACATATGCATAAAGCTTTTCAAACAGTGGTAAAGTTGATTACAACAAATCACAGACTTAAAGTCTGACAGAGTTTAAAGACAATTTAGAGACCACCTATTCCAAGTCTCTCATCTTAGAGATGACAAATTGAGGACTAGAGAACTGAAATGATCTGTCAAAGGTCAAAGCCAGTAAGTGATATATCTAATATATTTAATATTCTGTTTATAAGTTTAGAAAAAACCAAATGATTTGCATGACTTTTTAAATATGAAAACAAGTACTATGACTACCATAAACCTTTAAGGAAAATGACAGCAGGATCAATGTCTATTGTACTCCTGGGCCAGATAAGAATACAATCATATTTTTAAACTCTCTATTTAAACAACAAAATGAAACACCATTTAAGAAAATCCAAATGGCCAAAAAATATAATTAAATAATAAAATAATCTAAGAATTTGCTACGGTTGTTTCCGCTTAAAAGTAAGTAATGGCATTCATATCCTGTTACCCCTAAACCTGAGACACTCCCCCAAATAGCATCTAAAATCTGCATATTATTCTTAGTCTCATTAATCAAATAAAATTAAGTTAAAGGAAATTTCAACTAATAGAAAAGGGATTATTTTTATAATCAATATTCATATGACTGTAACCTATACTTTGCACATTAAGTTAAATAAAGATAGGGAAAGAATTATTAGTCCACTGTATATTTCAACATATTAAGTCTTGAATCACTAATCTGAAATTAAAGAAAACACCTTAGAGCATTAAAACCCCACACCTGAAAGACTTACCATTTTATCTAGATGTTCAATGGATCTATAAATCTCCCCCTGGGATTCATCATAGTAACTGTAACGGAACCTTTGACCTTGAAACAAATATCATGTACAAAATAAAATAGGGAAAAATTAGAAGCTAAAAAGAAAGCAAGCGCTTACCAAATAATTTCAGTTCTCATGGAAGGCAAAGCACAGCTTAAGCCTCTGAGAGAATCATTCCCAAGAGCCCTTGTACATAAAAATAAAGGCATATTTGGGAAGGAATAAAGAAATGATATATCACCAGTGTTTTTATGATGTTAAAAACTACTTCAAACTGTAGAACCTTAAAGTCACGAGCAATACAAAAGACTAAGGAAACAAAACAGCTTAAAAGTTAGAAGCATTGTTAAACACATTATTATCAGTCTGTAATGGAAGGTAAACCCAAAGAAAATGATTCAAGGAAATCTGGCTTAAGGAAACTATCTCAATGTAACAATCAATGAAAGCTTAGCTTTTGCTGTATAAATGCAAAGATTTGATCTCTGTTACAGAAAAAAAATGTGCAGGTCAGAGATACATGTGGCTTATGTGATTTTTATGAACTCAATTAAAAAATTCATTTCATTTTTGCAGAACAAACTACTTCAGAAAAGATCAATACAAGTGCCTTAAAATAGGAGGCACAAAAGGATAAATATAATAAATAGTCCTACTCTGACAATAAAATCTCAGTGAGAGTACAAGCACAGAACATTCAATGTTTAGCTCTTCTCCAAGAAACACAGAGGGTAAACTGGAAGAAGCTTGAAAAGAAGACAGAAAACAAAAGGCTCAGGTAATAAATTTGGCTCCCTACTATAGTCATATAAAAACCAAAAGTTAAACATATTCATAGATAATTGTGGTATGTTATTCCATGGACTATGTTGTATTTCAGATACATCTACACTTGTATTTCTGTGATGCCTATATTTCTTAGAACTCATTACTTTTATATTTATTTTTAAAGATTCACCAAAATGCATTTTAAAGGTATGCGAGTACACCAGTCATGCATGCACACATTCTGTGTCTTGTGCTTCATTTTTAGAGCAAAGTTCACATATAAAATTATTATCCTCACACCTGAGAAGAGGGGTTTCTTTGGCTGGACAATTATGATTTTTAAGCTGTTTATCTTACTAAAAAAAATCATCATATAAATGATGAGCAATGCAAAATAATAAAACTCTTTTGGTGCTCTTTTTTGGAAAAAACCACACAACACACTTCTCAACACTTCCTTTACTTGTTGATGTTGATCATCTTTGATGGTCATCTTTCTAGAATATACTGTATTTCCTTAACTTTCACATTTTAACTTTTCACATGCATTAATACGTACGATTACTCATGTAACAGTTCTTACTTTCCCTCAAGAGCTTCTATTAAATCAGTATTGTATCTTATAATTCATGAGATTCTAGAATCAAGCAATAGGGTTCTGAAACAATTATCTGCTTTTGAATATAACAACCATTTTTGTAAACACTGAGGATTACTACATGTCGCCGTAACTATGAGATCCATTACAGTCCTTGTACTAAAAAAAATTCTTAAACAGTGACAATTCATCACTCAATGCACGTATATTAAAGAACTCATCAGTCATTTCTTTCAAAATTTAGAGTTAGGTATAGTTTTGTTTTTCATTACAAAATGTACACACTTACTCCTACTTAATAGTGAGAACTATATAAATTAACCCTATTTTTTCTATTTGCCAGAGGGCTATTGGAAGGCTCAAAGTCAAATCTAAAGTCTGTTGCAATAACTTCTTGATTCAATTCATTGGTACTAAATTTCTACTTCTATTTCAAAGGTCTTTGATAGAGTTGCCCCATATCTTTTGTGAAATGAATGAACAATTAAATGAATAATCTTAGACAAGAAACTTATGACTCACTGTCAACTGTAGTAAGAGTAATATCATTGGAAGCAATCAAGATGAATATTCTTTGAACTTGAACTACTTCAGGTTTACACTAATGCATTCTCTTTTTCTTGCTTCAGGAGATAGCTATTAGTTTTAGCTGTCAATAATCCCTGTGACTGGGGGCGCCTGGGTGGCACAGTGGTTAAGCGTCTGCCTTCGGCTCAGGGCGTGATCCCGGCGTGATGGGATCGAGCCCCACATCAGGTTATTCTGCTATGAGCCTGCTTCTTCCTCTCCCACTCCCCCTGCTTGTGTTCCCTCTCTCGCTGGCTGTCTCTATCTCTGTCGAATAAATAAATAAAATCTTTAAAAAAAAAAAAATCCCTGTGACTGGGATGTAACTGTCTAATCTGAAAACCGCTACTCTTCAGGTGCAGAGAAAAATGCATATACTTTGTGATAACCATTTGCTACTCAAAAGTCTTTTCTGCTTATTTCCAAGTTCAGAGCTGCTATTTCAAATGACTAAAGTTGGTCAAACCTGCTTCAATCACAAGTGAAAAGTATAACTATATTTAGAAATGCTGCCTTGTTCATATGGACCGCTTTCACTGTAACTTTCACTTAAAAACTACTTCTGAAGTAAGAGAAAAATACATAAAATGTTTTGAATACTTTAAAATACTAAATCAATATGTGATTCAAAAAGAATGACAAAATGCACAGGAAATCGATTAGTAAATGTTTCACATTTTGCTATCTACCTCTTGCTACTCCGTAGTTATTTGCATTTTGTAGCTGAAGAATCGAGTAGAAATATTTTATGAGCTCTAAGTAATATATCAATTAAGTAGCTAAGTCCACACTACATATAGCTACTACAATGAAACAGCTTACTTAAACAGCTCAAACTTAGAATAATTTTTAAAAATTGTACAAGCATTTAAAACTTACTTGAGTAATTCATTCTGGTCAATATACATACAGAAAGCATCTAATTCAAAGTAAATACTTTCCATCATCCTGGCCTATATGTGGGGGTGGGGGAGGTGTGTGCACATGCGCGCACACACACACACACACACACACACACACAACTTTAGTTACACACCTCTTGGAATCTGAATGCAAAAAATCTTTTGTATCTAACTATTAAAAAGAAGTTTGTCAAGATTTTATTTAATGAGAAATAAATGACAACACTAGCACAATACACTGTTCATAAATGCACCTTTAATCAAATATTTATTGATTTAAAATATATTATGATTTCATGTAACTCACGAGCAGACATTTTGTTTTATAATACTTCTAACATTCAGTAAAGCTTACGCATCTAAACTGAGCAAACACAGCTGCCTATGTACCTGGAGAACTGGACTTGTATACTTTTATAAGTATGAATAAAGCATATCACATAGTAAGAGAAAATTACTTACCTGAAACTTATCCTTTCAGAAGGTACACTGGGAAAATGGATTCTTTGAGCCCCTGTTTCAACTCCAAGTATGAGCTTTCTAGCTTTAAGAGCCATTGACACTGCCCCTAGGGGCAGCACAAGCTTTGGAACTCCCCTAGTGAGTATGTCAGTAGTTTCTTCAGGTGCCTTCCCTCAGTTCTTTTCAAATTCAAAAGATGAGAGGAAAAATAACCCAAGAAAAAAAATCCTGTAAAGCAGAAACCTTACTCTTTGAGGGAAGGAGGGTAGCTCATTTGTGAATCCATTCCAGAGCACGCTTTCTGAGAAAAAGAAATACAGGTAAGTAATTTTCCCATCTCCAAAGGTGACTGGTGATTAATGAGTGGATTCACAGAGTGTGGAGAGTAAGCTCCAGGGATGTCTGTTTAACACACAACAATCAACTAATGAGGACAAACATAACAATGAATGGTACAAGAACCAACACTACTTTTTAAGTACCTCAAAACAAAAAGTAAAAAAATATCAAATACCTCAACATTAAGCTATACACTGGATTGCAGAAATAAACAATGAGCTGGGAAAGTTGATTTGAAAGCCCCCAAAAAGATTAGTGAACAAAATAGACTTTCAGACATATGTCCAGTAAAAACTGTACTGTTACACATTCACTTAATCACCTCATGTTTATATGTTAAAGCATTTTCAATTATTTGAGTTAACCCTCACAACAACCTATGAGATAGATTATTAGCTCATTCTATACTAAGGGCCTAAAATGGGGACATTCATAATTGAAATTGTGAAAAACTATAGTCCTTTCATTCTAAAGTCTTGGTTATAATGTAAAAAAAAAAAAAAAAGGTATTAACCTTCCCTCAAAAGATCAAAAACTGAAATATGTGGAATTAGTATGTGTAAAACTTGAGAAGATAAATATGAAAGCTTGGATAAGATGTATTTCAGGAATTAGCTAGCTTATACTCAAACCAATTGAAATTATTTAGAAAATAGTAATACCCTAGTACCTAAGAGACTAACAACAGAAAGGAGAAAAGAGCAGGCATGCATAATCACTTGTTAATGTATATTAAACTGGAAATCTGAATAGTTAAAGATATAAATTCATAAATATTCTGGGGAATGCCACTTCTGATAGGTGACACATATTCATAAAAAAGAAATTATGTGGGGCGCCTTGGTGGCACAGCGGTTAGGTGTTTGCCTTCGGCTCAGGGCGTGATCCCAGCGTTGTGGGATCGAGCCCCACATCAGGCTCCTCTGCTATGAGCCTGCTTCTTCCTCTCCCACTCCCCCTACTTGTGTTCCCTCTCTCGCTGGCTGTCTCTATCTCTGTCGAATAAATAAATAAAATCTTTTAAAAAAAAAAAGAAATTATGTAGACTAATATAAGTTTATATGTAAAAATCCAAAATTGCTGGAGTGTAGTAAATTTTATTCATATTTTGATAAAATAATTTATCATTAACATTTACCAAGTAAATTTACTGAAGTTAATTTGCGCTTAAAACCACTGTAAAAGGAATATTAAGTAGAATGAATCGACTTTAAAAAAATTAATTTGTTAGATGCAGCTTCATTTAGAAACTTCTTAGAAGTTAATCAGAAATTATGTTAATGAAAGCTGCCAATAATCTAAATGTGAAAATATAAATTTCAGGGAGATCAGGAAAGTACAAATATTAGCAGTATGTATTATATATAAAGAGAAGAGCAAAAATGAATTAGGAAAACAGAATGAAAATTCTACCAACTGAAAAACTAAAATAAGCCCAGACAAAATTCTCTTATATGGGCAAGAAACTTGATCAGATAACATTACCTAACCATAGTAAAAATCAAATACTAGTAGCAAATGTCCTTCACTTATACCACAATCCCTGGTAGTAGCAGGAAGGGTGAAATGAGGTAGGATCATGAAGTGTTACTAGGAAACATCACCCTATTGGGCTGACTAATGAATTTTCATGTGGATTAGACTAACGATAAAATAAAAGACAGGAACTGAAATGGTGAGGGTTTTTTTTTTTTCTTTGCGGGGTGGGACAGGAAATGGAGGGACAGAAAATAGGGTCATAATAGAATCCAGGTTCCCATTCTCCCTTGGCTTTTCCCACCGAAAAAGAAAACTTGAGAATATTTTAGTCTTTCTATTTTTCTCTCTCTAATGTCTTTTTCAAGTCCACATAAAATTTAAATGGGATCTGAAAGATGAAAATCTTTAAAGCAAAGTACACTTAAAAAAAAAAATTCATTCTTACAATGATATTGGCTAACAAGTAAAATCAACCAGGCAAAATCCTTCCAATCACTGTCTCTATCACCAAATCTCTTGCTTTATTTTTAACAGAAGCTGGACATAATAGAAATAATAACTAGAAATGAAAAATGTTGTCACTGCTAGTACTCTAATATGTTATTCAACAGAACAAAATTCCACTGTAGGCATCTGAGTAATTTGTCAACTGTACTATAATCAATTGATTTATCTTTAAAAATCAGCTACTTAGAAATGTACAGGGTGTTGACAGCTTAACTCAATGAAACTTTTAGGATGTCCGAGTATCTGAAGAACTGAATCCTTCCTGTGAAATAATTTAGAATTCAGTGTTATCATTACTTTGATATGGTAAAATCAATCTATATAGTATCTTTGCCAGAAGAAGAAGGAGGAGGAGGAGGAAAGAAGAAACCATTAAGAAATACCCTCACAAGAAAAAGCTAGATTTTTGAAATGGGAGTATAACATTCTTTAACTGAGAAAAGATGACCAATGTCACCAGAGCATGAACTCAGAGGAATATGAAAATTTCTAAGACATTTAATAACCTATAACTAGCCAATGATTCATATTACTTCAATTAGGCATATAAAATAGAAGACGAATCTTACTTTACAAGAATGACAGTTACTATTATTATTGTAGAAGGGAAACTACCAGTCTTGGAATAGTATCCATGCAACACCTTCCACTCAACCCCAGGCCTTCACCAAATTTCCTAATAAGAATTAGTACAGTGCTTCCCATAAGTACAAAATAAGTACTTAATGAGTATTGTTAGTGATAGTGATACTAAAAAAATAAACACTTGGAAAACTTCTATTACTTAACCACCAAATGTAAATATAAATACGTTTTAGTCTCCGGATAATTCTCATAACTGACATCTACCAACCTTTGGAAATTTTGAGTTCTTATTTGTAATTATCACCAGGAAATTCTAGCTTACAATTTAAATGCCAAAATTTTCTATAACACAGGAGATCAAATGGCCTAAATAACTTTCCAAGAATCTAGGTAGAATATAAAACAAAATTCATCTTTCTCTCTCAATATTGTACTTAAATTCAGTACTTGGACTAGGGCTTGTTTGTTTTAGAATTCATTAATGAGGTAAGAAGAATGATTCAAAAGAAAAGAGCAATTTTAAAACTTGTACTGGTTTTTGTGTGGATTTATGCTGTGATTGCACATGGTACCAACCTTGAGGGAGAACCCAGATTCTAAGGAACAATATCAGGGGAACTAATTATTTAAATCATAAAAGTAATTTAAAGTGATTCATAAGAGCCTTAAAAGTGAAGAGGGAGGGGACACATGCTTCAAGAATTTTTGAATTTCTAAAACATATCTACATGCTTTATTACTAATGCAAATTCACAATACTAAGAAAAATAGTCTTTTTTTCAACAATGATACTCCTTAGTTTTTAAGATCAACTATGACTAAACATCAGAATTTCCAAGCATCTACTTAGTTCTTACATCTAAGTAATATACTTACAATCCATAAAAAATAACTTCTGCCAAAGGTAGCAAACCAACTAGCCAACAGAATTGATTATGAAAGAACCCTGACAACCTCTTAGAGAGTTTGGCAAGGCAGCACAGCTACCTGCATACCCTAAACCAGAACTTCCCAACTTCAGCACTAGGTATTTTGGGCAGGATAATTCTTTGATGTGGAGGGCTGTCCTGTGTACTAGAGGATGTTTATTTAGCAGCTTCTCTGGACTCCACTAAGTAGATGCCTAAAGCATCCCCACTACCCACCCCCACCCCACTGTAATGACAAAAACGTCTCCAGGCATTTCCAAATGCCCCCTTATAAGACAATCTGCCCCAGATGAGAAATTAGTGCTTAAACCAAAACACTTTTCTATAAGGGAGGATGCCTCTCTTAAAATGATCTCAGCGCCATTCAAAGAGCAGGGTAAGAGAAAATACCAGCCTAACCAGGACAGATAAATATTGAGTCAACTCTGGAAATCAATGCTTAAGACACGTAAAAGCCACGGCTCCCTAGATCTCATTAAGGATGTTTTTCTGGCCATTCTAGTACTCTATCTTAAAATGCATAGTCTTGTGCTGATGTTTTCTCTATAATCAAAGAAATAATTGAAGGATGAACAGATATTGGCATCCTCAAGCCAATGAGAGATGTCCTAAAAAGAACAAATTCAAAAATATACTCTAGAACAGCAATGGATAAAGGACAGCAAGTTGTATTCAAAGAATCAAAAAATAAAATTTACTCAAAGAGGCGTCCACAAATGTCTTCCTTTATGAACTGTTATTCACTGTGAAGTTTCCTTATTCTTTTTATTCACAATAATAACAAAAATCACTTAAGAGTCCTTACCCTTATACATCATTACCAATGAAGACCACAATGTTAATAGCCAACATGTTACATACTTTGGAGGGTAGCTCTAAACTGATGGCAAAAATTAAGCACCAAAGGAAAAATAGAAAGGAAAAAAAAACGCTAATTACAAAAAAAAAAAAAAAAAAAGAAATGTGGAAAAGGACTGGCATAGCACACAGTGCTCTTCTACCTTCTAAAGAAGAACATTTCTTGTATCTACGAAAAAACTAACTTCAGAGAATCTACCACACAACTCAACCTGGAAACAGGGTTAAAAGATCTTAACTCCCACTAATGTAAGTGGCTAAGCAAGGATGCCCTCACAGTGTGAATCCAATTATACCAGTCGCCTTTGGAAATGTATCCATAATCCACTACCATAATCTGATCCTTTTTAAAAGACTTTTTATTCACTTTTAAACATTGCAGCTAAAAGTAAAACTTTCCAAGGGAAGTAATAAGGAACTGAAAATCAGAGCTTAGAGTGAAAAGATAGCATTAACCACAAGTATATATTATCTACCATGATATGTTAAAATCTAGAACTTACCCCAATGGCAGAAATCAGAAGAAACCACAAAGAGATTACTAGGATCCGCTAGATATTTACTGAAGAGTTTTCCGAATTCCTGTTCTTTTGACTCACTCAGAGCTCCAACCAGTACAGGAATAATGGTAAACTCATCCTTATGGCTTAAAGAAAACAGAAGAAAAAAAAAAAAAGTCATTTAAGAAGTATAAGAATAAAAAATAGTTTTCCAATGTGTTGGCACTAAAAAGTGGAACATTTATAAATAATAGTAAGGATAAGATACATACTGTTGAATTTTTTAATCTATAAATTAGATGTTTAAAGAAGACCATGTAAAAATAAGAGAGATACAGAATACTAAAAATATCTATTTAAATTACAGAAATGTACAATACTTCTTTAGGTAAACAAAGCTATTTTACTACCAGGCATAACAATATCCTCAAATATAAAAATAAGCCCATCAGACCATCACCAAGTCAAGTCTTCTCAACTACCCATCAAAGCTACAATCACCTGCCTAATCCTTCTGCAATTTTAAAAGAGCATTAAACTCTTCCTCAATATTTTAATCCTATCCTGTTATAAATACCACCACTTCTGGCACTTTATAAACCTGCTAAGTGAGACCTACAAAACTTAATCTTGGCTCCCAGAAGATACACCAACTGCTCCTTATACCTACACTAATAAACAGATGTAGGACAGTGTGAAGATAAAACTCAAATTTCACTGGCATCTAGGGTGGACACAGAATTCAAGGAAGTAGGTATTAATTTCTAGCAGCAAGAAAAAGACACCACACCCACCCATAATGTTTATGACATATCTACAAGTCCCTTTTTCACGCTACAGATTGACAGATTTATGGAAAAGGAACAGAGCAGATTAATAGAGAATAACTATGATGGGCTATAGAAATAGACGTTCATCCAAAACCTTTTAAAATTTTCATTGCAGTGAAATTTTACTTACATATATTCAATATTATTTATATTCTAAGTGATCCCAGATTGGAATTTTAGAAGCGTGAATCATGTTTGTCTGACTTGCTCTGAACAGGACTTTAAAAAAAAAAAAATCACCATTATAATAAATGCTTTTTAATATGATAATCTGACACTTAACTGATGTAGGACAAACAGAATTCATAAAAAGGTTTTTAAAAATACTAAGTTTAAGTTTATTCCCAAAATAAGTGTTAGCCCAGCTTCATAAAGCTAAATTCAGGGCACCCAAGCACCTCCCCCATGAAGACCCCCTTACCCTTGTCAATTGCGAAATAAACAGATCATACAGATCTCCAGTCCCTCTGCAATGCAGGGGCTTCTTGGGCAGAATCTGCATCTATGGAGTAAGAAAAAAAGAGGAAGCTGGCAGAGGAAGCTGCCATGGAATGTCTCTTTCTCTGACTCTTTTACCAGTTTGCTGAACAACTGCATGAACGAATAGGGGCTCTTCAATAAGTTAAGAGTGATTATCATTTGAAAGGAAAGAATTTGAGCTCTAGTAAAAATTCAAGAAGATTGTTATGAATTGTTCTAACTTCAAGTACTATCCATATAAATAAACTAAGATCATCAAGGAGTATGTAATTATGACATGGTAGGGACATAGTTACATAGAGTATAAAAAACAAGAAGTCAGAAGAAATAGGTTCAATTACCATCTTCATCACATAATAAAAGTTGAGAGGGTGAGTAAATTACTAACCTAAAAATGTACTTCCTTATCTATAAAGTGATCAAAATTACAATATCTATTTTCTAAAATTGCTACAAAGTGAGAAACACTACCGGGAAAGTACTTTGTCAACTACTGTTGGCTCATTCTAAAGAAATAATACATGTCTACTATTCCACAGAGCCACCAAACCATTCACTCACCCTCAGCCTCAGCTTGCAAATCTATCTATACCAAGGTAAAAAGGCTCATACTACTTAGAAATCTAAGCTTTGAATCAAGATCCATCCACCTCCTTGTCATTTCTCAAAAAAAAAAAAAAAAAAAATACTTGTTGTTCTGTATTTCCACAAAGTATGAATTAGAAAAAAGAGCATTTGGCTTTGAAATGGAATATTCCTAGATTTTAGAATTCAAGTTGTCAAGTTGGTCTTCCCCAATGAAGGTGTACAAAATCTCACCCTCAAAAAATATTTATAAAACTGTCAAAAAAAAAAAAAAAGACCCACTTTGTGCTCTAGAAATTAACCAAAGACAAAAAAACACAACAAGAATAGTTTATTCATGTAAAATAACTGAACTTCTTGGGAAGAACAGTAGGAGTCTGGTATCTTACCAGGCGCTACCTCCATTCCCCTGCCCCACTCTACCAACATGGTGAGATTAGCCATGAAAACCAGCAGCTTCACTGCTGAAGAGCCGACTTTGATTTGAAGGAACGAGCAGAAAACTCACACCCCTCAGGAAGCAGAAAAGCCTGTAGTTCTTGTAGCCTGAGAATACTGTACCAGTGGAGGCAAGTCACAAACCTGAAGACTACCTAGAAATTTAACAAGGAGATTCTGGAAAGGAGAGAGCCACAGAGGGACCCGATAAATTCACATATTCCGAGAAGAGGCTTGATGCCCTCCACATAAACCCGTCTGACTAGAAGGCAGCAAGCACATATGTGCAGGTGAAATACCCATAAAGTTCCAAGCTCCCCCAAAATGCCAGCTAATTAGGAGGGTGAGAGCACGCCCAAGGGAAAGTGGAAACCTGAGAGAAACCAACATCACACATCCCAGGCTGACTGGAAATCCACGTGCACACACTGGCAGACCAGGGAAGACCCAAAAGAAAGGAAAGGAGGCAAACTAGAAAACGGCCCAAATTTTGAATATGCTTCCCAAACTATACCCAATACACCAGCAGAGGATGAAAGCCTTCCTGGCTCAAGGTGTTCAATCACAACCTCCAACCAATCATTAGCTACGCACTAAGCAATGCAGACACAGAGGTGAACTCTAGAAAGCGAAATTATAAGAAATTTTTAAAAGCTGAGGAGATATATCAGTAGCCACAATTTTGGGAGACATAAATTCTGCAGACAAGGCCAACAGAGTTACTTTTTTAAAAAAGTGAATAAATGAATGAACAAATGAAACCACCACCACCACCACCACC
Source organism: Ursus arctos (assembly GCF_023065955.2). Lineage (NCBI taxonomy): Eukaryota > Metazoa > Chordata > Mammalia > Carnivora > Ursidae > Ursus > Ursus arctos. The sequence continues at coordinate 60,822,678 of NW_026623100.1, read as the reverse complement.
ATCACCACCACTACCACCTGCAGAAAATTTTAATAAAACCAGAATTAAGTTGCTATAATACAAGATTTTAAAAGTCCAGTTTTAAGAAAAAATTATGAGCCACAAAAACAGGAAAGTGTACCACATTCTCAGAGGAAAAAGGAAAAAAAGTAGCCCACAGAAGCTGTATCCACAGGGGACCAGATTTAGCAAAGACTTCAAAATAATTATTATATGTTCAAAAAAATCAAGAAAAACTATGCTTTAAAAAGTTAAAATATGGCAATGACTAAATAAGTAGTAAATATCAACAAAGAAATGCAAGCTATTAAAAAATTTAATAGCTTTAATGGAAATTTTAGAGTTGAAAAGTATAGCAAATGAAATTAAAAATCTACTAGGATAGTCTGAAAACATTACATAAAGAATCTGTGAAGTTAAAGACAAAATAAATCATCCAACCTGTAGAGAGGGAAAAAAAAAAGGATTGAAGAAAAACAAACACAGCACTGGAGACTTGTAGACAACATCAAACATACTAGGATACACACAATGGGAGTCCCAAAAAAAGGTACAGTAAAACTATTAGAAGAAATAATGGCTGAAAACTTTCCAAATTTCATGAAAAACATTAATCTACAGTTCCAAGAGACTCAACAACCCAAAGTAGGATAAGCACAAAGAGATCCCCATCTAGATACACTATAATAAAACCGATGAAAACCAAAGACAAGGAGAAAATTTTAAAAGCAGCAAAAGGAAAATGACTCATTACTTACAGGATAGTGTTTTCAACAAATGGTACTGGAATAACTGAATATCCATACGAAAAAAAAAGTGAACTTACACCTTTACCTTATACCACATATAAGAATTAACACAAACTGGGTAACAGACATAACTATAAGAGCTAAAATAATAACACTTCCGGAAAGGGGTCAGCAACAATCTTTTTAAGGGGTCCATAAAGTAAATAATAAAGTAAATATTTTAGGTTTGGGGGGCCAGACAATCTCCATTACTACTCAACTGTCACTGTAAAAGAAAGCAGCCACAGACAATATGTAAGTGAGTAGGTATGATGGCTATGTTCCAATAAAACATTTACAATAACAAGTTGTGGGCCAGATGTGGTCTGCAGACTATAGTTTGCTGATTCCTGTTCAAGAAGAGAAAATCTCTGTGACCCTGAATTAGACAAAGATTTCTTAAATATAATATCAAAAGCTAAATCCACAAAGAAAAAAAACAATAAAATGAATTCATCAAAAACTTTTGCTCTTCAACAAAGCAAAAGAACCTTTATCTAGAATATGTAAAATCTCTTACAACTCAGTCAAAAGACAAATTACCAAATTTAAACTAGGGCGAAATATATGAACAGACATTTCACAAGAGAAGACATACAAATAACTAATAACCACACTAAAAAGTTGTTCAACATCATGAGTCACTGGAAAGATGCAAATTAACACCAAATGAGGTTACACTATGCATCTATCAGAATAGCTATAATCAGAAATACTGACAATAACAGGTACTGGCCAGAATGGGGAGACACTGAACCTTCATGCATTGCTGCTGGAATATAAAATGGTGTTGTCACTTTAGAAAATAGTTTGGCAGTTTTTGAAAGAGTTAATACATAGATTTATACGACCCAGCCACATCATTCCTAAGTATCTATTCAAGAGAAATGAAAACATATGTTCATATAAAGATTTGTACAAGAATCTTTTTAACATTATTCCTAATAGCCAAAAATGGAAGTGATCTAAATGTCCATCAACTGGTGAATGTATAAACAAAACATGGCATATTCACATAATATAATAACTATTTGGCAATAAAAAGGAATGAACTATTGATACATACTACAACATGGATGAACCTCAAAAACAGTATGCTAAGTGAAAAACGATAGATACAAAAGACATTTCATATGATTCTATCTATATGAAATTTCCAGAAAATATAAATCTATAGAGACAGAGAGCAGATAAATGGTTGCTTAAGATTCAGAGTCGGAGGGGCACCTGGGTGGCTCAGTCAATTAAGCTTCTGCCTTAGGCTCAGGTCATGATCCCAGGGTCCTGTGATGGAGCCCCACATCAGGCTCCCTGCTCAGCCGAGAGTCTGCATTCCCCTCTCCATCTGCCTCTCCCCCAGCTTATGCTCTCTCTCTCTCTCAAATAAATATATAATCTTTAAACAAAAAAACAAAAGAAAACAAAAGAGTCGGAGCCAGAATTGCCCTCAAATGCACACAAGGTTTCTTTTTTGTGTAATAAAAATATTCTCAAACTAGATTATGAGAATGATTGCACAACTCTATAAATTTACTAAGAATCACTGAGTTGTACTCCTACATGAGTGAATTTTATAAGATGTAAATCATACTTCAATAGAGCTGTTAAAAGAAAAAAAAAAAAAGAAAATCCAGCTTTGCCCCTTGCAAGCTGTGATCCCTGCAGCAGGTTACCTAAAACTACCCTAAGCCTCCATCTAGTCATCAGCAAAAATAGAGCTAATAATACTTACCTTACTTACAAGGCTCTAACGAGCACTTCCGTAATGCAGAGGAAAGTTTTATCTCTTATTTTTCTGTCCTATACCTTAAACCATACTGCAGAAAATTAATATATCCAAGATGTGTAACAGACTAAAAAGAACTGAAATCCCAGAATCAAGAGAGGAGCACTCGCTTTAAAAACAAATACTACTATATCCCCAATACTCTTGAAGGCACAGAGCACTAAAAATCTACATTCTAGTATCCAAGGACCTTGACTGAGGCCACAATCAGAAAGAAAAGAAGAATTTTAAGATCTAATACAAACCCTAGATATAAGAAGCATTAGAACGGCATTTAAGTGAGTCAGAAACTTATGGCAGGCTGGAATTGGGAAAAGAGGAATGGGAATCTTGCAGGAGAGCTACCCTAGCAGGTCTGTTGCAGCAATTTTTAGAAGAGGCTGCTTGTAAAGGCTAGCCCTTGGCTTTTTCGGTGTTCCTTCCTTATGCTGATTAAGGCTGTTTTACCCACTTGGGACTCCGTACCAGCTGGCCTGGACTGTAAACAAAATGAAAACAAAATGGCAAATACTCACTTTCCTTCTGAGAGTCTAGAATTTCAGTAGCTGGAGCTATTTAGGCAGGCAGAGAGTCCCTACATGATCAGCCTCCAGTCAAAATCCTGGATTTTGAAACTTAAAGCAGGAACTTGCACGTGTCTTACACTGATGGAGGAAGCACGTTCTATTCAGCCCATCCTATGAGAGGGAGAACACTGAAAGCTTCCACCTGATTAAGGCGGAGTACATCTACAGATACACCTCCGTTACTAGGCATGCCTTTTCGCAACTTCCTTAAGCTAAGGTAAATAGCTTTCCATTCTTAAGTCCCTCCCCCAGATTCTGCCTGATGTGTCCTTTTCCCTTGCTGGTCCTGTTGCATATTCTATCTTTTCCAATAAACCATAACCATGAATACGCTGTGCGTCCTTCTAACGAATCTTCAAATGTAAGGTTGGTGGTGGAACCCCTGGAACAGGTGTTAAAGGCAAAGTGCCATAAAAAAATCATAACTGCAGAGTTTTAGGGGAGCCTTATAAAAAATAATTTCTCTTCCTTCTGATCAAATTCACCTTCAGACCACAGAGACATGTATATAGACTTTGTACAGAATACTTTGACTCACTAAAAGAAAGAATTAAAAGATCCAGAAAAGGGGTGCCTGGGTGGCTCAGTTGTTAAGTGTCTACCTTCAGCCCAGGGCGTGATCCCAGGGTTCTGGGATCGAGCCCTACATCGGGTTCCCTACTCTCCTGGTAGCCTGCTTCTCCCCCCCCGCCCCCGGCCGGTTGTGTTCCCTCTCTCGCTGGCTCTCTCTCTCTCTGTCAAATAAATAAATAAAATCTTAAAAAAAAAAAAAAATCCAGAAAAAAACATCAGGCAGAACCAAAGAACTGGGGAAGGAGGAAGCAAGAGGGGAAAGGGGGAGGCAAGCTAGCTGTCAATGACGACTAAGATTAAGATTTAAGTCATTATAAAGTCTTTGCTGTTTCATCAATTAAGTGAATTTAATCAGATTATTAAAATGACTTTCAAAGGTAATTATTTATCTTTCTTAATTTCCATCTGAGTAAGAATAATGAGAAAAAAGGTTTACATAAGGGCAGTCATATTTCAGGTACTACTCAACCCTCTGAAGCAAGATAATCTTATCATAAACTGGTTTAAGCTTACTGGCAAAATTATAAACTCCCATATTTTATTAGGAACAAGTCAACACTTCCATGCACTATATTCTCTTAAACTTATACCTATTTCTGGCTTTACCATCTCTGATAATGGCATACTATTAGGCCTTTCACTTTTGCATGCTCTTAAAATCATGTTACTCCCCCACACAGAAACATTTACCAAGTTCTATAGATTCTAACCTTCAAATGTCTCCCACAATCTGCTCAGTTTGCTACCCATCCGCCACTACTTTAGTTCAAAGCCCTATGATTTCTTTACTAAACTATTTCTAATAATCTTTTCCACCTCTAATCCATCCTTCACTGTACCATCACACCATCAAGGAGTAACATTTGGGACACCTGGCTGGCTTAGTCGGTAGAGCATGCGACTATTGATCTCAGGGTTGTGAGTTCAAGCCCCACACTGGATGTGGAACCTACTTAAAAAAAAGAAAAAAGGAGTAATATGCTTATGATTTCAAGTTCTAACCATGCCCGTCCTTTGCTGAGGAACTTTTACTAGCTCTATACCAATCACAGAATAAAATATAAATATATTACAATGACATTCAATGACCTCTATAAAATGGTCCCAACCTTCTGTTCCAACTTCCTAATCCAGCCCCTCTTACTCTGTTTCTATAGATAGTCACCTACCCAAATGCCTCCAGCTCCAGGTTGGTATTAAAAATGCATTAAAAGCTGGATAAGGTATAAGATAACAGGAAGTGGTAGGACTAATAGCCAACTAAAAATATTCATATATATAAGAAAACGTTTTCTAACTACACAGCCTAAACAAAAACATCTACATCTACAGATACACCTCCGTTACTAGGCATGCCTTTTCGCAACTTCCTTAAGCTAAGGTAAATAGCTTTCCATTCTTAAGTCCCTCATTTTCCTACTCCTATACTTTGTATTTACAGAACTCCCTTTCCCACAGAAACCTGCCCCACTCTGTGAAAATTACAGCCATCTTCCAAGTCTACTCAAATGCTATCTATACCATGAAGCCACATGTGTGCTCCCCTAAGTATATCTCTCTTCTCCCACATCCCCTTTTTGGGATCTCATAAACTCTTCAACTGCACTTAATACATTTTGAATTATATTACATCTAATTATATACATTTCTTATCTTTCTTACCACGCTATATGCTAAGGAAATACACAATGTTTGCTTATTTTGCTATTCCCCGTCATTCTTTGCACACAGGTTAGTACAGTTAAGTAGCTCTGTAACATGTGAAAGATGCATATTAACCAAAATTTTTAAAACTTGAGAGGAAATGTCTTAAACCATCTTAAAACCAAATTTTTTACATAAATTAACTAATAAAACTAAAGGGAGGAGAATTGCCATTGGGGGAGTTTTGTTTACTAGCCTACTTAATTACTCCCCATATATAAAATACATTATTTGTGACTTAAAGAAACATCATAAAAGGAGTCTCTCGTGTATTCCTGAGGTGGTGGTAAAGAATTCCTTTTTCAACACAAAATAGCAAGTACTAGAGAATAAAATCAGAGCTATAAACTAGTAAAAAGTTTTTTAGGGAGAGGGAAAATGATATAGGTCAGAAACTCATATCTACTTTAAGGGGAAAAAAGCACATTAGAGAAGAAATAACGATAAAGTAACATCTTTAGTTTATTTCATTTGATGTTTCTTATTCTTAATTGATCCAAGATACAACAATTTCTTCAAAAACTAATAGCAACAATATGTTGTAATTATAGCTTATGAATGACAGGAACAGAAAGGACAAACTGGAAATACTGATATAAGGTACTTGCATTATCTGTGAAGCAGTACAGTCTTATTTTAAAGTGCACTTGGATTAGTTGAAAATGCATGTTGCAAACTTTAGAGCAACCTCTAAAAAAAGTTTTTTTTAAAAAAAGTACTATAATTGATATGTTGAGAAGGAAAAAAATGGAATCATATAAAATGCTCAATTAAAACCACAGAAGGCAGAATAACAGAAAACAAAAAAGAAATAAAGAACAAGGGCAATAAATAGAAAGCAGTAACAAATATGAGAGATACTAAGCCAACTATATCAATAATCCTTTAATAGGTGAATGAATAAACTGTGATACATCTGTAAAATAGAATATACTTCAGAATAAAGAGAAATAAGCTATCAAGCCAAGAAAAGACATGGAGGAATCTTGAAAGTATATTATTAAGTTAAAGAAGCCAACTTGAAAAGGCTGCATACTGTACGATTCCAATTAGATGACATACAATCATATTGTATGATTCCAACTATATGACTATATACTATGGAGATAGTAGAGGTAAGTGGCTTCCAGGGGATGGTTGGGAGGAATGTAGTGGGAGAGGATGAACAAGAAGAGTACATGGGATTTTTAGGACGGTGAAATGATTCTGTATGGTACTAATAATGGTAGATAACAAGGACTTCAGGCATTTGGTAAAACCCATAAACTATGTAACACCAAAAGGGAACCCTAATTAAACTATGGACCTAGTTAGTAGTAATGTATCAGTATTTCTTCATCAACTATAACAAATGTACCATACTAATGCAAGATGTTCAGAACAGCAAAAACTGTCCAGTTAATATTATTTAATATCATACAAAGCCATCTTATAGTAGAGTTCTCACTCAAGAGAACTCAAACATATAATCAATATAGATAAAAGTAATAATTACAAGACTGCAGCTTTACGATCTGGGTAAACTGTGCAAAATCAAGTTGCTGTTTTTTAATAATAGTCTAAGTACTCCAAGAGTTATCAAATCCTAACCACACTGAATTTGTAAGACTGGTAGAACCTAAAGCAGAAGATGGAACACATTTAAATACACTGTACTGTACTTTCAAGTTGTCTATGTCCCAAACTATTAGCAGTAACAAAAAGTATTAAATGGCTAAGAAGATAATGATGATACTTTCACAGTGAACATGAATGGCTTTATAGTGCCATATTTCTCAATGAAACACTTTCAAAGCTACTAAAGCATACTAAGTACTCTGCACATTTTTCTGAACAAAAAATAGTGAAGTTGAGGCAAAGGAATTATTTCATATCTGGACTGTGATGAATATATAAAACTCTAAATTTGACAATATTCATAGAATTCTATGCCTTAAAGAGTACATTTTACTGCATATAAATTACCCAAAACAAATTACCCAAAACATACCCCAAAGGAATATGTGGGGGGATGTTCAAGGGAACTAAGCAAGAAAAAAGAAGAGCTGGGATCCAGTGCTACTAATCTTCAGAGCTAACTAGTTTTTTTTTTCAAGATAGATGGTTTCTACATATCCTAACTCTCTTCAATACAATTATAAGCAATGTAGAAATTATTATGCATTTCAGTAGTAAAGATAATATATGGGAAAAAAGGATCAAAATAAAGCTTGCAAGACATGATCTCTTGTATACATGTTTTAATTTACACAAATAAGTATGTCTATATATAAATCTTATATAGATAATACAAACATATGCACATATATGTTAGTATATACACAACAATTTTTACTACCATATGAACACAGGTTGAGCAGAAGCACGGAGGCTTTAACTCTTCATTTTATACTTCTTGATGCTGTTTACATTTTCAAGCCATGTACAGTACTGTACAAGTATTTTTTTAATGTCAATAGGGTTAACTAAGCAAGGAGATTATGGGTCATTTCATGTTTTCTCCGTTATACTACTCATTATTTCTTTTAAAAGTTCTAATGAATATTATTTTTTAAATCTGTTTAAGATAACACATAGAATTATAAATAATACCTTAGGTATTTAATTTAAAAAATCTGTAATGACTATAGTGAAAAAATGAAAGAAAAGTTAGAAAATTAAATGGTCAACTGGTTAAAGTATTACATAGCCATATTCTAGAAAGTTCTATATAATAAAAGGGAATAAAAATTACATGGAAATATGTTCATAATATGAAACAGTTAATAGGAACATTTGACCTCATTTTGGGGAAAATATTTAATATTTAATTATGGGAAGATCATTATTAATTCATTCAACAATTAATTACAGGAATCTTTTTGTGTACCAGGTCCTGAGCTGGGCACAGAAAGTACAGTGAAGACTAGCTGTCCTCATGCAGGAAGCAGATTAGGGAACTACCAAGGAAGGCAGACATATGCAGGCAATCATCAAAATGGTTATTTAACTACAGTGGTACTACAGTAAGCTGTCTTCAAGTATAATCCCTGAAAATTCCTCCTACTTCTGAATGCCCATGTCACCCCTCTCACCAAAAGGAGAGTCTCTTTCTCCCTCTCCTTGAACTTAGCCTTGCAACTTGCCTGGATGAGGAGAATGTGGCCTAAGTAACACTGTGCCAGCTCCAAACCCAGATATTAAGATGCCTGAAAGTTTCTAGTTTTATTTTCTGGCTGCCCTGAACTGCCATGTACTTCATGATAGTCCACAACTATCTGAGGAGAGGGATACCTTGTTCAGAGAGAGGCCCTGAAGGATAAGTGACAACAGGTGGAGATGAAGAGCACCGAGACAAGAACGAAGGAGCTTCAACAGACAACCAGCATCGCAGCCTCAGACAAGAAGTGAGGGTGCCCTAGAGCCTTCAGCCTAAGTCAGCCTGCTTCAACTGGAAGCAGATGAAACAGAGACAAGTTACCACCACTAACCCCTGACCAAATTCTAGTTCACAGAGTCACAGCAAAAAAATAGGCATTTTGAGGTGGTTGGTTATGCTACAATAAGTATGTGAGATAAAAAGCAGTGCTTGAAAAGGGTACTACTGGAACAGAAACCTAAAACACTGGCTTTGAAGACACTGAGGCAGGCAGAAGCTGGAAGGGCAAAAAGGAGACAGAGCACTGTTACAGCAATAAGGAAACTGCTATATAAGGCCAGAAGAAGAGGGCCCCATATGATATACTGGCAGAACAATTAGCATAATGATCACATGTATAATAACTTAGAACATTAAAAATATACCTCGCAAACCTCTAGATCTAGCTAAGAAGATTTCCAGGCAAAATATTCAAAGTGTCACTGGCTTCTTAATAGCCAAGTATGAGAAGGTAAAAGAAGAAAACACGAGCTAAAGAATTACAAGCAGAATTTTAAAGGAAATATTTCTAACCAAGAGTTGTTTGGTTGGAAAAGAACTGTTTCTCATCACTAGCCTCTACAGATAGCAAAAGATTGTCAAAGAAACAACATGAAGACAAAGATCAAATCCAAAGCACTCCCAATAAATTATAGGCTCACAATCATCAAATCAAAAACTCATCTGTAAAATCCTTTATTAAGACGACAGAAAGACTTAATAAGATAGGGCTTACATTCTCTCTCAGGTAGGCAAAAGGGCTTCTAAGAACCTTAGAGGACCCTAAACTGGGATGCAAAGTAGAGAGAGTCCTGTCACTGATAGAACCATGGATGTGACTACTGTCAGAGCTTATTATCTGATATACAGAAAACCCACAACATTAATGGAGTTCTACAGTTTAGACTAAAATAAACACTGTTCCAAATGAAAAGAGGCCTTTAAGTTTTCAAACTGCCACATACATAAAGCAGACAGAAATGACTGCTCAGGTGTAAACAAGGCCCATTTCTCATGGAGAAGCAAAAATGAGTCAGCAAGTAGAGCCAAGAACCCAAAAAACCAAGCCAAGAGCTGAGAAAAGTAAGGAATTATGAAGCCATTACCAGAAGTCAGAACCAAGCCCTAATCAAAGAACATTCTCTGTTCCCTTAGATTTCAGAATTGCTTTGGACCAGAGGCTGCTATATGCTTCCCATTCTTTCACTCTCCACTGGGAATATCTACTGTGTGGCTAAGAATTCCTGTCTCAGGGCACCTGGGTGGCTCAGTTTGTTAAGCGTCTGCCTTTAGCTCAGGTCATAATGCCAGGGTCCTGGGATCAAGCCCCTTATCAGGCTCCCTGCTCAGCGGGGAGCCTGCTTCCCCCACCCAACCCTGCCATACCCCCTGCTTGTGCTCTCTCACTCTCTGTCAAATAAATAAATAAAATCTTCAAAAATTTTTTTTAATTCCTGCCTCAAGATTGTATATGGAGTGAATGGCAGGTGGGGGTGGGGTAAAACTTGTCTTCTTAGTTCACAGGTATCCAAATCAAGAAGAGCTGTACCCAGAGAGCCTCATCCACATCCCAACTTAATGCAGATCATAAGGTAATGGACTTTGAACCTGAGGTCCTAACTGAATGAGATTTCTGGGCATCTTAGGAGGACTGAGCACTATGTGTTGGAGAGACACTGAATTTTCCATCAAAAGTACTGTGATACAGTCCATCTGCAAAGATGGCTACCAACAATTCCTGAATATACACATGCTACTCCTCCCATCAAGAAGTGGAATTTATTTCTCCTTTCCTTAAATCTTGGCTAACATTGTCTTGTGCTTTGAAAAAGAGAATATGATAAAAATGATGCTGTGTCATTTCAGGCCAAGGCCTTAAGAGGCTAAGAACTTTTGTTTTTGTTCTCTGGTTACCCTAAATCACGATGTAAAGAAATCCAGGCTATCCTTCTAGAGAGAAGCCAAGAAGAGAGAAAGCCCTGGATGATGAACAAATAGATCACCTAGAGGAGAAATGAGGTATCTCAACTAAAAGCTAGCACCAAGGCCATCTTGGATCCACTAGGCCCATTCAAGTTACCTCAGTCAACATCTCATGGACCAGAGCAAGGTGTCCCCTCCCAAACTCCTGACCCAAAATTTGTGAGCAATAATTTACAGAATAATAGTTGTGATTTTAAATCACAAGTTTTGGAGCGATCTCTCACACAGTAATGGATAACTAATACAGGTGGTGAGTGCAGCAAAGACTACAAAAGAAAAGTACTGGGTACTTTCTAAGAGTCAGTATTAGAGATACAAATGCAATCTGGGAGAGAAGGAAGATCTCTTGAGAAGTGATATATTTAATAGTGGCTATTTAACGCTATTTAATAGAGGGGGAATTATGAACAGGAATTTTGGTTGATTTTAAGTTTCTATTTTCCTAAATTTTCAAAATTACATGTTTTACTTTTGAAATAACAAAAATATTATTTTGTTAAAACTTCCTTAAGGATACTGTTGGCTTTATTAAGTCTAAAATATATTTTCTCATTACAAAATATGCAAACATTTCAAGAAATAACAAAAGTTTTCTATTATTCTATGTAATTGAAGAATGGAATGTTCTGATTATACTAGCATTCCAAGAAATGAACAGCTTATACTGGTTTAACAATTTCTGAAGGATTAGAATGTGGTAAAACACAATTAACCTAAAATTATACTGCTTATAATTTAATATCACACTGATTTTTTAGAAACTTCTTCAGGTTTATACAAAGCATCATAGTTATCATCATGAATAGATGTTGACTGAGAGAAGTTAAATAACTCTTTCATAACAGAATTAGGGGTGGAAATGATCCAAAAAGACTGCCATAATAGACTAAAACCAACAAGAAAAAATTAAACCTAGTAACTGACGGTTAAAAAGAAACCAAAGTACGAAAGAGAAAATAATCCAACTGAACTGTATGAAAAAGCCTTGGGCTTTAGCTGGCCACAAGTATATTAGCCAATAGCAAGTAAGCCATATTAACACGAAAAATGTTAATGTGATCTTGGACTTCATTAATACATTTAATTAACAAATATTTACTGTAAACCTATATAATACACCATGTATTTTACTAAGAGAATATAATGACAAGATCCAGGAAAGGAATAATCTCACCATATTTAGAACTAGTCAAACTCTATATGGAATATTAAGTCCATGTAAAGGCAATGGTTGAAAAAATTAGACATATGTGACCTACAAAAGGAAGACTTTCTCATTTGAATACTGCCCTAAAAGAAGAAAGGCCTTTAAAAAATTCTTTCATTTTTACAAAATAAACTAATGACTACTAGGTAATGGGCACTGTGCTAGGCCGTGGGATACAACTAGAGAATAAAATAGGTATTGTCCCTGTCCTATTCTACTTAATAGTCTTATGGGCATCCCACCATTGGAAGACCTTTAGCAAGTAGCAAATAATAATCTATCAAGCATATCATAAAAAATATTCATGTACTTTACATAAGGCTGAAATAAATGAGCTCCAATGTTACTTCCAAATCTAAAATTTTATGATTATTTACTTATAGCATAAAAGAATTTGTTATTCCGAGATAAATGTCAAATGAATAAAATAATAGACACACACACACACACACACATCCCACTCACATACACATACACACACAGATGTTTTTTAAAACATTATCACCTAATAAAAAACCATGTTGATTCACATATTCAGCCTTTATAGGCAAACTACTCAAAACCAACTTCAATCCACATTAGAAATATCCAATCTCAAATTTTTATATCATTTCAAATAGTAAAATTCTTTTAAGATTTTTATTTTTAAGTAACCTCTACACCCAATGTAGGGCTCAAACTCACAACTCTGGGATTGAGAGTTGCAGGCTCTACCGACTGAGCCGCCGCACCTCAAATAACAAAAAAATTTTTTAAATCTCCTTATCCTAATAATTATTTTACCCAGTGAAAATAATTCCAAAGAAATTAATACTCATGATTTCTCTGGGATTTCTTGTATTAATCAATATACCTTTCCATGGCTTTAGCTGTGTAAGGCAAATGCATTTCAATACTGTGTTCATCTTCATCTGTCTGCAGAGACATGCGTTCAAACATTCCTGTCTTCCATAGTTCTCCGTAAACTAAAGAGATTTCAAAATATAGTAAAACAAATACATTAATGTATATCCTTATTCTGTGAGACTCTATTCAGTAACAAAAAACTACATGCTTTCGCAAGAGACAGAAGTACCACATAATATTCTCCTTCATTTTCATCTTTAAAAAAGAAGGAAAAACTAGCTTTTTACATACCAAAGCAATAATACATGTGATGACTACTCAGCATTTTCATATGTTACACAGTTATATAAAAATAATCATTTAAAATGTTCATCAGTTCTTTTTATTACATCTAAAATCACCTCTGGGTCTAAGCTTTTCCCTGACTTTAATCAGCACATGCCAACAAGAACACAGTTGAATTCCTAGTAAAACATGCTCTGTAAAACAAAGTAAAACAAAGTAAAGCAAAGCCACTGCTCTACCTACTCATGAGGTTAATAACATAGTTTTTAAGTTTTGTTTTGTTTTATGATAAAATCTATGAGATTATTATTTCCCATCTCAGATGACTGCCATACAAAGAACAGAAAATTCCTATTAAGCATGCTATTTTCCTCAAAATTAAAAATTAAGCTTCTGGGACAGACCAGAACATAAATTCACCATAGCACCATGCCATAAATAACTCTAAAATGATCTAGTAATTCAGACCCTTCTGATGAATTATACTTAAAAATAGGTATGATATAATAAGAAAAAGATGAAATTTAATACGTAAAAAAGGTGATATAAGAATATTTTTGTTTTATCATAGAACAGAATCAATATTTTTATAACTACATCCTTAAATGGGCTTACCAATATCAAAGAAACAAACAAATGATGGCATGACTTTTTTTCTGCAAAATTATACCTGATTAAAAATCACCCATTCCTTCATTAGGATGCTATCTAAAACCAAAATGTTCTGAATGCCCCAACAAGGTTTTAAAAATAAAGTGTGTTCCCTAAAAGCATCACAGGGAGTAATAAGGCTAGTCATACTCCAGTTTACTTAGTAAAAATTATCCCAACAACAAATTACTAATACTTGGTAACAATTAAAACCCCAAATTATGAAAAATTAGGCCTAAAAAATAAGGAAAAAAGAGGTGATTGTCTATTTTGCAAATGGCTTCTTTCATCCTACAGAAGAATTTGTTCCAAGGTTTCTTGAAACAATAAGCACCCAACATACTTAAAATATACTGTGATGCACTGAAAGAATACAAAGCAAGCTCATGAAGACGGCTTTTGGGAAAGCAGAGGGTTCAGATAAGGGGAAAATTCTGAGTCAATTGTGGATGGTAAGTACAAGAATATTTGTTATGCTATTCTCTGTACTGTTGTGTATATATATACACTCCCCACTCCTCCAAAAATACTATTATAAAGTCAAAGATTTTAATTTACACATTCAATGCATAAAATGAGACACAACTAAATAAAAGATGTGATTTCTGGAATCCTATGGAAAATATATATCAAAATAAGAGGACATGTTAAAAAAATAAAATACGCTTATGATTTATGAAGCACCTTTGTTTCAGAGTTTCACTTTTCTCCCCCCCATAAAAGTCATTTGAGAAGAAATAAAGGCATTATCACCATGACCTATTTACAATGAGGAAAGTGATATACATAGAGTCAGACTAACATGCCCAGAATCTTTCTTCAAGTTGTTGTGGGTACTAATTTCTTGTCTCATGGTACAGTGAGTATAAGACATTTCCCTGAATACACATGTAATATAAACAGTCTGGAGACTAGTAGACCTGACAGATTTTTGTGGCTGGCAAAAAAAACTCTAGTTGTCTTTTAAGCATATAGAAGATCTTCTTTCTTTGTTTTTGCTTTTTGCAAATAAGTTGAAATCAATTTTATCTTTAAAACTGAGATTTTACTTATAATATTCGTATTTTTAATTTTTTTAATTAACTTACTCTTATTTTAAAAAAATCTTTAGCTGTTTAAAAGCTATAAGATTTCTATATACTTACTCTTTTGGTCAATACGAAGGTCATACAGAGGTGTCCTATATATATCCACACTGGAAAGTGCACATCGAGAGAGGGGCACATGATGAGAAGGCCCAAGGATGAAAATTCTCCGGCTAGGAGATATACAACAAAAAGCACAGAACAATTGTACTTCTACACAAATCTTGTTAAATAAAAGGGAAAAAAAACAAGTAATTTTTAAAAATCACACATGGCACCATTTTCTTTCTTGACTGATTTCATTACCTACTATTAGCTAAATTATGTACCCCTAAAATTTATGTTGAAGTTCCACCCCAGTACCTCAGAATGTAACCATATTAGGAGATAAGGTATTAAAACAGATCATTAAGTAAAAAGGAGGCTATTCAGATGAGGACTGAATCCAATGACTGATGTCCTTATAAGAAAGAGGAAGAGATATTAGGGGCACACATGCACAGAGAGGCATCAAAAAGACAGCCATCTGCAAGCCAAGAAGAAAGGCTTCAGGAGAAACCAACCCTACCAGCACCCTCATCTTGGACTTCTAGCCTCCAGACTGAAAGAAAATAAATTTCTGATTTCAGCCACCTACTTCGTGGTGGTTTATTATGGCAGTGCTAGCAAACTAATATACCCACAACTGATCTGCTCCTCAGTTAATTAATTTCAGTTCCTTATCTTTGTCTCTTTGTTGGAAGGCCTTTAAAAGAACCATTTAAAAAGAAGAAGAAGAAGAAGAAGAAGAAGAAGAAGAAGAAGAAGAAGAAGAACCATTTTCAACACCTGGGCATACTAGTTACTGATTTATTGATCTAGAGTAAATCAACTGCTATGATTAAAGTCATCTCTGCGTTCAGAATGCCTAGGATACAGAAGGTTTTCAATAGCTTTATTCATTGAATTTAAACATTTTAGCTATAAATAAAATCTCAAAGTTATAACACATTCTAAACTTGCCTCATAAGATCTACCACAACTTTAAGAAAAACATGTGACAGTATAATGTCTAAAACTCCCTACAAAGTATCATTACAAAGAACCATTCTGATAAAGTTATTTCCACATTTCTACCATAGCAGAGAAAAGAGGATTCTTGTTGAGAAAAATTCTGTATAATAAGCTTTCTCTGTTCCCATTCAAGTAGATAGAAGTCATTCTCAAAGACAAAGAAACTTGATTATGTGTTATTTGCACTGTAGCTAAAGAAAAGAACTGGGCTAAACTATAGCTTAAATCTTTACAATCCCTTTATCTTGACATCAAGAGTAAAATTAACTTCCCCTCATTTTATCTCAAACATCACTACAATCTAAATTCCAAAACTATCCATTTTCTCTGCTCTCCCAGATTCAAATGAATGAAATCTCCCCCCAACACACACATAAAAACTTACTAGATTTGAAAAACCAAAACTATGAGAAAGAAGAGAATAGACGATAAGCTATGTACCTAGAAAAAATTAATTACTACTCATTGCTTGATTAACGGACAAAGACTGAGACATGAGCTAGTTCTTTCATATCAAAAACTTGCAAGCCAAGGAATGTGCTTAGGCATATATTTATTTTCATAAAATTCAATTACAGCTAAGAAAATTAACGTATTGTCTGCTATATGTTACTTGCTGTGGTGTGGGGAGGGACAGTAAGGAAGATGTGGATAAGGAAAAGAGAATTCTCTGTTTAGAATCCCAAAACTTCCTCAAGATGTCAGGGATAGCAAACATAAGACTTCATCTACAGGCCATTTCTAGTCAAAACCATTTTCTCTTTTCATCCCCCCCTCCCCCACTGCCAATACTCACTTCTTATCATCACCACTATGAGCAAGTCAACAGCCATTTAAAAAAAAAAAAAAAATCAAATCAAATTTAGATTCCTAAATGAACAAAAGAGATGCCATTATGTTCTATCTTTACAGTACATAATCATCATCACAATTTTTTGAATCAAAGTCTAATGAGGGACATACATAATGGTTGAGTGTTTAGGTGACTTGCCTAAGGACAAGTATTATATGAACCAAGAACAAAGTATGAAAAAGAAGGCATTTTTATGATTGAGGAATGCATTTCTATGACAAGACAGAGGCACAGAATATTTAAAATCAGAACACTCCTAGGAAATCCAGCATATATAATTAAAATATGAAATGACTTTTAAAATATCAATTTAAACTCAAGACACAGATACATTTCTAGGTAAGTGTAACAAGATTCTAATACTGACTAAAATACGAGCACTACTCCAGAAATAAACACCAAAGGTCAGCTTGGAAAGCCTAATTGTCCCCTGAAATACCAGACTTACTTTGTTGGCCTCCCCCTCCACCCAACGTAGATGAAAAGATAAGACTGGTGGAGAAAAGAGTTTCCACCATCTGAATTAGCCAATTGTGTACTCGATTCCTTCCAGTCTAATAGAAACTCACTCATATGCAAAAAGAGGTTTAAGTCACATCAATAAGAAATCCTTATAAGTGATAAACCCAAAAATAAACCAAAAATAGGCTAAACATCATTGAAAAGGAGGCCAAAAAAAGTGCATATTAGTAGTAATTTCACAATGAGTCTCTTTGTTAGCTATACACTAACAAAAAGAAAATTAATAATGTAAATAAAATACAATGCATTTTCTTTTAGGGGGACTAGATTGCTAGATCCATAAACACCAAAGCCACAGGAATATTTTGGAGAAAAATGAGTAATATAGGCATTGGAAGCAATGACGCTTTCTCTCCCTTCAATTAATTGCAAAGTGCTTTGCCTTTAAATGAATAACTGATAAATATTAGCACATCATCACTGTTGTCACACATGTTAAAAAAAAAAAAAAGCTTAATATGAAAAAACAGAAAACAGTCAAGAGGTATTCTCTTAGAAATAAATGTAGTTTACATATAATACCTCCAGAGAATTCACATTTGTGGAGTTACTTACTATGAAAAGTAGTATGTACAACCAATAAATAAGTTACCTAAAAATCTGCCCTCATAAATATTCAACTACTTATTCTAAATAATGGAATACAAGTAATTTTTTAAAGATGTTTCCTGGCAAGTAGAGATATTTTAACTAAATTAAATGTCATGTGGCCCCAAAGAAGATTACTTTTGCTCTTTTTTCTACCCTGAAAGGCTTTCTGAAAGTTAGGAATCAAAATCAAGTTACTATCTAAGTACATCCTGAGTTCCAGGTTTTCAATTAAAGTTTTAGTAAAAAGAAAAGACTTTGCAATGATAAATATGAGAAAGAACTTACTTAAAAAATATCAATTTTTATATTCCTTAAACAACCAAGGTACTCCTTTCGAAACATAAATCAGATCTCATTACTCCCCTGTTTAAAAGGTTTTCAATGACTTTTCATAATCAGAGGATAAAATCTAAACTCCTTAAAATGGGCTCTAAAGTCTCAAATGCACTGGCCCCATCTTGCATTACTCTGCCCCCCAACACCCCTTGATCACAATAGTTTACGTATACTGGTCTTGAAGTTCCTTGATGACTGGAACACAACTCAGCCTCCTTCAAAGCCTTCACAAATGCTCTTGTTCCTTTGGCTTGGCTTAAAAATCACTTCCTCAGAAATGCCCTCCCCAACACCCATAATCTAAATCCAATCACCCTGTATATCCCAGCACTTCTTGAATTGTGAACTGTAGATTCCACAAGACCGTTTCAAGAATCCCACAAAATCAAAAGTATTTTCATAATAATCAGGAATTTATTTGCCTTTTCCACTGTGTTGACATTTGTACTTATGGTACAAAAATGAGGCTGGGTAAACCACTGGCACATTAGAACTGTGATCAAGGTAATGGAATCAAAATGTACTGCTAGTCATGTATTCTTTACCTTCACCCACACCAAGGTTTTTTGTTGTTTTTTTTTAGGCCAGTTTCACTTACTTTCATTAAATCTTGAACTCTGAATACAGTTTTATAAAAATATTCTGTACGACAAAATGTATTAAATTGGTGGTGATAAATGCATAAAGCACTTTTACTATATACAGAATTATGTCTTGGGGAAAACATTTGTGTGATTATGAGAATGATCTCAACTAGACTTTTTTTTCATGGAACACAATTTTTACTTCGAAAAATGACTGTGGACAAATTATGGCTATTCCAATTTAGGTATTTGGCAGAAATTTTCTAGAAAATGAACAAAATGGGCCTGCCACTTCAAAGAAAACATTGCCCAAGACATAACTGAAGCTTTTAAGTGAAAATGGGACTTTTGCAAAACTTCTATCACTGTGAGATGGACAGCTTCCCAATAATTAGAGATATTTCTGATGAAATTCGTGGTGATATTAACAAATGTGATTTTTTGGCACTGTATGATGAAATGTCAACATTCAAAGATATGCATAATTCAATTAAGAAATATCTTCTAAATGTTTCATGCAAGATATTACAAAATAACACAAAGGTAAAAGATCCATTCAAAGTACAAGACAGTACAAGAGATGATCCATGTAGGGAATGGATTAGTGTGGAAGGTAAGAATGGAAGCTAGTGGCAGAGAATTTAATCTTCTCTCTTGGACTGTTATTTTTTCTCTAAACTTCTCATAGTTCCCAGAAAGATGTTCTTTCTCTATTTTCTCAAAGGACTCTGAAACATTGCCAGTCTCAAGGAGGGCCACTTTTAAGAGAATATAGCTATGACTGTCAATTATTTTTAACGCTTAAACCTTCAGATTTATTTATTCAAAATTCAATTACTATATATTAATTACAAAAATAAGCTGATCACATCTACACACATCATTCGCCTCTCTTTTCACTCACCTCTTTTATCATCACCTTAGTCTTTGGCTCTCTTTCTTTTTCTCTTTTTCATTCCATTCGTACTTTCTATCAACTTATTTAATACATGCTTTCTGCATCTACCAATATAGGTTCTATATCTGTCTACATATTACTAAGCCACACTTAATTCAGGAGCACCTTCTAGAAAATAGCATCATCAAATAGGTTAGGAAAAGGCTGTCATATTAACTAACCTTGATTATAGCTATTTATAGGCCGAAATGAAGTAAACTTTTGAAAATCTTTCCAATCTAATTTATTTTTGTTCTTATTCATGAAATAAATTACCTGAAATTGGATGTTAAATATGTATTAAGAAAAAGACACTCCTCAAAACATCATAAATGAGGCAGGGCTAACCAAAACCTCATCAATTTGGCAACACTATCATTTTATTTATCATTAAAAACTTACTAAAAATAATTTCCAACAAAGAGTACATGACATAAAAACAAAAAAGAACAGCTCTTTTGTTTTGAAAATTTGAACAAATTGCTCAAAGGCAAAGGATTAGACTGTGGGGAGAGACTTTCTTTTTAAACTCAGGGCTGCTGTGAGTTACTTCTTTTGAATGTTTATGCTTCACCTCTACTAACACAAGTCAAACCTAACAACATTTGACAGAATTAAGGTGGTTGGTTTTACCTATTCGTACAGTGTGTATAACTGGCATATAGACTAGAGCCTGATACTGGTTCACATTTGTGAATTAATGATTTAAATAAAATGCTGGTCAGCAAATTAAGTAATTTGGGTGGCTATTTCTAGCAGAAGCTTTTGAAAGTTCACAAACTTATTTTAGAGAGCAGTATATTACTTAATATGTCTCAATCTGCCAGAAAAAATTTTTAAAGCTAATTTCAGAGCTCTCATTGAATTAAGAGCTAACATGCTTCAAATGCCATATGAAATTCACTGTCAGATTCTAAAATAATTCAGCTACCTCATTGTGCCAATGAGAAATTATTTTCTTTCATTAACCACAATTTAACAAGTAGAATAAAGAATTTTAAATTACAAAATGATTAACATAGAACAAAGCGCTTTGCATTCTTAAAGATGCTCACCTCCCAAAGGCAAAAAAAAAAAATTAAAAACCAAAACATTTAACCTTCTAACATTTGCAGAATTAAATGTATTACCAACAAAATCAAAAATAAAAATTAAATGTTCAATGAAAAACAGTATGAAAGCTTTTTATAACCTATATAAGGTATAATAAATATATAAAAAGTTAAATCCCTAGTGAAATCAAGTATATAATAATAAGCATGCCGAAACAAATTACTATTGTGACAAAGTGCACATAATTCCCAACCTTGTCCCGCTTCAACAAGACTGTGTTACTTACGTAATAGATGGATCCACTTGTTTGTAAGCATGAGCAGCGCAAGACCCACAGTACGTATATCCTGCATGGCTACAAAACAAAATATTTTTTAAAGTTAGTCATCAGATTCAAAATCAAGATATTCTTAAAAGAAAAAACCTTTTGAAAAAATGTAATACCTACGGTAAACATGACAGAATTGAGTGTATAGATAAAAAAGCAATGTAACTAATGACACAAACTCTAGCAGGCAACAGAGAACACATAATTGTTCTATGTTCCAATTTTAAATTTTAAAAAGTATTTTGTAATTTTTTTGGTCTTAAGAACAATTAAATTTAGTTATTCAAGGCTTACTTGAAGTTGCTAATGTAATACTAGTAATATACGAGTTTTTAACATTCCTCTTCAATATTAGCAGACGCTTACAGCAATAAGAGCAAGTCAAATCAGACCAAAACAAATATCCTACAACAACTCACCTTCTTTATCTAATTTCTTTTTATTTTTTATACTTTTTAAAAATTGAAGTATAATTAACATACAGTGTTACATTAGTTTCAGGTAAACAATATATGATTCAAGAATTCTATACGTTTCTCTGTGCTCATCAGGAAGTACACTCTTAATCTCTTTTATCTATTTCACCCATCATCCCACTGACCTCCCCCTCTCTGGCAACTACCAGTTTGTTCTCTGTATTTAATAGTCTGGTTTTTTGTCTCTTTCTTTTCTTTGTTGATTTTTTTTTTACATCTTACATATGAGTAAAATCATACTGTATCTGTCTTTCTCTGACTTATTTCACTTGGTATTTATACCCTCTAAGTGTACCCATGTTGTCACAAATGGCAAATCTCATTCTTTTTATGGCTAATATTCCATTGTGTGTGTGTGTGTGTCACATCTTCTTTATCCATTCATCTATACTGATGGACACTTGGGTTGCTTCTGTATCTGGGCTATTGTGAATAATGCTGCAATAAACATAGGGGTCCATGTATCTTCCCGAATCAGTGTTTTCATTTTCATTGGGTAAATATCAAGTAGTAGAATTGCTGGATCATGTGGCAATTCTACTTTTAATTTTTTTTTTAAGATTTTATTTATTTATTTATTTATTTATTTATTAGAGAGAGAGAAAGCGTGCACAAGCTGGGGGAGGGGCAGAGGGAGAAGCAGACTCCCCACGGGCAGGGAGCCCAATGAGGAGCTCGATCCAGGACCCTGAGATCATGACCTGAGCCAAAGGCAGACGCTTACCAACTGAGCCACCAAGGTGCCCCTCTACTTTTAATTTTCTGAGGAGCCTCCATGCTGTTTTCCACAATGGCTGCACCAATTTGCATTCCCACCAATAGTGCAAGAGGGTTCCTTTTTCTCCACATCCTCACCAACACTTGTTATTTCTTGGCTTTTTGATTCTAGCCACTGTAACAGGTGTAAGGTGATTTCTCAATGTGGTTTTGATTTGCATTCCCCTGATGATTAGTGATGCTAAGCATCTTTCCAATGTGTCTATTGGCCATCTGCGTGTCTTCATTGGAAAAATGTCTACTCAGGCCCTCTGCCCGTTTTTATCAGATTATTTGGTTTTTTTATTACTGAGTTGTAGAAGTTCTTTTATATTTTAGATATTAACTCCTTATCAGATATACCATTTGCAAATATCTTCTCTCATTCAATAGGCTAACTTTTTGTTTTGTTGATGGTTTCTTTGGCTGTACAAAAGCTTTTTATTTTGGTGTAGTCCCAATAGTTTATTTTTGCTTTTATTTCCCTTGCCTAAAAAGATATCTAGAAAAATGTTTCTATAGCCAAAGCAATCTCTATCAAAATATGAACAGTATTTTTCATAGAACTAGAAAAAACAGTACTAAAATTTGTATGGAACCACAAAAGACCCCAAATAGCCAAAGCAATCTTGAGAAAGAGGAGCAAAGCTGAATGTATCACAATCCCAGATTTCAAGATAAACCACAAAGCTGTAGTAATTAAAAGAGTATGGTATTGGCACAAAAATAGGACAGATCAATGGAACAGAATAGGGGCCTAGAAATAAATCCATGCTTATATGGTCAATTAATCTATGACAAAGGAGGCAAGGATTTACAATAGGGAATAAACAGTCTCTTCAACAAATGGTATTAGGAAAACTGGACAGCTACATGCAAAAGAATGAAAATGGACCACTTTCTTATACCATATACAAAAATAAACTCCAAATGGACTGAAGAACTAACTGTGAGACCTTAAACCATAAAACTCCTAAAAGAAAATGACTCACTTCTTCTGTGTCTTTAGTAATAAGAGAATTGACTTGGCCTTCTGTGTATTGTGCCTTCCATCTTCTCTCCCTACTACGCATCCCTTTCATATTTTGTTCTCAGAATTAGATTTCGTTCTCTTATCACCTATGGAATGACTTTGTTTCCCAACCTCATTTTTCTTTCTTGACTCATTCAAGCTACATGAGTTTAGACACATTTTCCTGACGCTTACTTATTAGTGTGTGGCCACTGGTATGCTGGTAAACATTTAACAACTGTCTCTGCAGAAAAAAAAATGTTACATGTATACATAAGCTTAATATAAACTTAACCGAGATAAAAAGATATGTACCACACAATTTACAAATAATGAAAAGTATGTAATTCTATCGTAAATTCCACATAGTCAATTGATTGTCACAGAATGCTTTCACTGATTTTTGCTGAATTCTTATATTCATAGCCAAGTGATGGTTGCAACTGACAAGGGTGGAACAATGAAGACATACGTCTGACCTGAATGAGTTCTCTGCTGATTAGATAACAGTTTTCAAGTATTAGAGGGAATATTTCCTTCCATACTTTCTTACACTTTTTATAATGTAAGAGCTACAGACACAACATAATTTTTAGTTTAATCTGCATTATTAACATTTTCCCCATTTCTTAAGTATAGACAATCAACAAATAGTAAATCAAGCCCTGATTTGTAGCAATTTGTCAATTAATGTGGAGTAATTCATTCCTGCCATAATTGATTTCAAGATACACAATAAACTGAAAAGACAAAACACAGATTGGGAGAAAATAATTATAAAGCATATATCTGACACAGGATTTATATCTGAATATGTAAAGAAATTTCAAAACAAACCCAATACTTAGGAAACCATTTTGTAAGACAAAGAGTTCTGAAAATTGGCTGCAAAATAACATGAATGTACTTAATGCTACTAAACTGTACCATGGGGGGGGGGGTGCCTGGGTGGCTCGCACTCAGCAGGGAGTCTGCTTGAGGATTCTTTCTCTCTACCTCTCCCTCTGCCCCTCCCCCCCATATGCATGCACGCTCTTTTTCTCTCTCTCTCCAATAAATAAATAAATCTTTTTAAAAAAATAAAAATAAAAATGTTGGGGTGCCTGGGTGGCTCGCTCAGTTAAACATCTGCCATCAGCTCAGGTCATGACCCCAGAGTCCTGGGATCAAGCCCCATATCAGGCTCCCTGCTCAACAGGGAGTCTGCTTCTCCCTCTGACCCTCCCTCCTCTCATGCTCTCTCTCTCTCTCTCACTGTCCCTCTCAAATAAATAAGTAAAAATCTTTTTAAAAAAATAAAAATGCCTAAGATGGTAAGTTTTATGTTATGTATATTTTACTATAATTTTTTTAAATAGGAAAAAGATATGAACAAATACTTCAACACAGAATATACTGGGATGGCAAATAAGCACATGAAAGAATGCTCAATATCGTTTAGGGAAAGGTAAATTAAAACTACAAAAAGCTACCAATAAACACCCAGCAGAATAGCTAAAATTAAAAAGAGTGACCATACCAAGTATGCTAAGGATGTGGAACTGAAACTCAAGCTATGCTGTGGGAATGTAAAATGTTAACAACCAATTTTGAAAACAGTTTGGCAATTTCTTAAGAAGTTAAATATACTCCTGGGGCGCCTGGGTGGCTCAGTCGTTAAGCGTCTGCCTTTGGCTCAGGGTGTGATCCCGGAGTTCTGAGATTGAGTCCCATGTCAGGCTCTTCCGCTGGGAGCCTGCTTCTTCCTCTCCCACTCCCCCTGCTTGTATTGCCTCTCTCGCTGGCTGTCTCTCTCTCTCAAATACATAAATAAAATCTTAAAAAAAAAAAGAAGTTAAATATACTCCTACCATATTATCCAGCTTTCCAACTCATAGCAATACAACCACAAAGATTTGTACACAAATGTTCATCCCAGCTTTATTTGAAACAGTCAAAAACTAGAAACAACCAAATGTTCCCCCAAAGGTGAATGGATAAACAAAGTGAGGTGTAGTCACAATGGAATACTCTTCAGCAAGAGAAAGGAATGAACTACTGATAAACTCAAAAATAATTATGCAAAAAAGGTGATAAAAAAACAAGAAATATGCTGAGAAAAGCCAGACAAAAAGAGTTCATACTGTATAAATCCACTAAAAAATAAAAACTAGTTTGTAGCAACACAGAATAAGTCAATGGATGTGGATGGAAAGAAGAGGCAGAGAGGTACAGAAGGGAAGAATTACAAAAGGGCACAAGGAAACTTGAGTTTGATGAATATGTTTATTACCTTAATTGTGATGGCTTCACTGGTGTACACATATTTCAAATGTATCCAACCGTACACTTTAAATACATGCAGCTATATGTTAATCCTACCACCTATAGAGCCCTGTTTTTAAAAGGGTCATCATTTGATCTAGCTTAAACTATAAATGGAGAAAAAGAGATTCACATAAGTCAATCACAGCAATAGCAGTATGCTTAATCAAGAGTTAAGTAATATGGGACCTACACTGAGCACACTGAAATCACTGAAGGCCTTATTGGTTGGATTAATGGTAGTCACTCTATCTGTAGACCCCTGGCAAGAGAGCCTATCAAGGTGCTTCAGTATAGCAATATCCTCACAACCCAGTTCTAATCATAGCCAGAAGAAATGTAAGTTGTTGTATGGCTTAGTACATTCAGTTTTTCTGACCGTGATATTCTAGCCAAACCAGGGGCTCAATCTTTTCCAACTCCCCAATACTGACTACTTCAGATTCCTAACAGCTGTTCCTGATCTTAACATAACTCGCTCTCCCTTATCAATTCAGAAATATGCTACCTTGCCCAGTCATGCGGACCTTAAAAATCATTTGATCCATTAGGACCTGTCCTCGTCTGTCTCAAACCTGAATGACATCTCATGTTTTCAATACTGCTTTGCTCTCAGTCATCACTCATATCCCATCCTTCCACGTCCAAATCCTTATAGTTTAAACTGGTCCTTCCACCTTAGATCTGCTTCTCAGACTTCAGTTCTTGTTTGCCATTCTTGAATTTAAAGACCCTGAGTCCATACTCTGATCTTTCAATCAGTCTTTCCAGCATGAATATCTCCCAGTTTTACCAATCCTGCTCCTACCCCAAGCGTAGTTCTTAAAAGCCAGAAAGCCGTCTTAGAAACACTGGGTTCTGGGGAGTGTGGGTGGCTCAGTCGTTGAGCATCGGCCTTCAGCTCAGGTCATGATCCCAGGGTCCTGGGATAGAGCCCCACATCGGGCTCCCTACTCAGCAGGAAGCCCGCTTCTCCCACTCCCACTCCCACTCCCCCTGCTTGTGTTCCCTCTCTCACTGTCTCTCTCTGTCAAATAAATAAAATCTTAAAAAAAAAAAAAAAGAAGAAGAAAAGAAAAGAAACACTGGGTTCTTGGGGTGCCTGGGTGGCTTTTTCAGTTAGGCATCTGCCTTCGGCTCAGGTCGTGATCCCAACGTCCTGGGATTGAGCCTTGCGTCCGGCTCCCTGCTCAGCAGGGGGTCTGCTTTTCCCTCTTCCCTCCTCGTGCTCCTTCTCTCCCTCTCTGGCTCACTCTCCATCTCTCTCTCAAATAAATAAAATCTTTAAAAAAAAAAAAAAAGAAACACTAGGTTCTTAAAGTATTGGTAGAATAGAAATACTAAGAGTAGAGAGGTAAAGGCACAAAGGAAGGGCATAAAAGTTGAAGGAAGAACATGAGCAAATGTCCAAGTGTCTGATGTAAGTGAGAAAATATGAGACTGGCCTGAGTGGAACAAGAAGTAGCATGAAGCCACACAGTCAGACAGAGAAGTCTGGGCTTGGTAAAACAAGTTACTGAAAACCGCTGTACCCTCCAGAGCAGGGTAGTGACAATATAAAACTGTTATTAGTCTAGTACTGAAAAAAGTACTGACGCTGTCTTGGAAACTGTGGCCTGAGGTAGCAACTGTCATGGTCTAGAAAGGTCCCAGTGCCAGTGGGAAATGAGACATGAATGTTCTACAGTCTAAAAAGAAAAACTGACGTACCTTAGTGACCAAGTAGGTAGAGTGTGGATGAGGAAGAGGATAATTATGATAATGGTAATAACTAACATTTACTGAAAGTTTACTCTGTGTCACGCATCCACATAATTCAAAGCAGTAACTCATTTAATCCTTGCACCAACCCTTTGAGTTAGGAATTATTATTTTTCTTTTATAGATGAAGAAACTAAAGCAGAAAGGTTAAGAAATTTGATCAAGGTCACACAAATAGTAAGTGGCCACACCAGGACTTAAAGGTAGGCAGTAGAGTTCCAGAACCCATTCTTAACCATCATAAGAGACCTCTATGTATTTTAAGGAAGAAGGGAAGGTTTCCATGCAGTAGGAAAATCAACAACCTTAAAAACTGAAGAATACCATATTTCCTGTAAGACTGTAGGGAAAGGTGGGTGGTTTTGAAAGCATGATTAACTGAGGTAAATATGTTTTATAATAGAACTCAGATTCCATGATTTCAGCAAAAAGAGAGAGTCTTAACTTGAAAAGAGAATATAGTACAGAGTATTTTTTTAAAAAATCATTAAGTGTACCATCCTTAACTCACATCATGAGAAACTCTGCTTCATGAAAGGACCACAATCATAGCCAAAGAAAAGAATTTCTAGTACTTTCCTTTATCCTGGCCCAGATACATGGTAATGAAGAGAGCCATGGTAATAATCATCAAATCTCTCCACTGATCCTCTGCTCCTAGACCTTTCTCTTGCTAATAGAATCTATGATTCTAAATATATGTGGAAACAAGGTTTCATTAAGGGATCACTCATAATAAAAGAGGCTTTACTAAGGAAACATCTAAGGTTGTTTTCTTTTGTGCATTATAGTGAGAAGAGCAATGAAAATGTGAGCTCTGCAGATAATCGAATATACATTGTAAAAGTGTATCCCAATCAGTATTTCACAGGCTCTTGAAACCTTAATGCAAAGTCATCCCTGCTATTCCAGGTCACTCTTGTTCCCAATGTAACCCCAATGAAGGCAAACTCAAAATTATACTTTAATATCTATCATTTCTCATTAGACTAAAACCATGCCTCTAAAAACTGATCCTTCTTGTAACACAGGGAGATTTTGCTTCTCCCTTTACTCCTTCACAGCAGACCATTTATATCACCAAGTCTAGCTCCTTACTTTCCAGAATTTCTGTGCCCCACACAGAACTGCAATCAAACGAGGGTGGCAAGGCCATTGTCCACGGTCATTCACTGGTTAAATGACAGTTTCCCACAAAGCAACCTTGCAGTGTGGGTATAATTTAAATTCCTATGTCAGGAAAATTACCAATTACTAAATGACATGGACTTTCACTTGCTCATTCTGAGACCTTCAAGGTTACAGGTGAATAGCATAAAGTGTGAATACCAAAAGTCTACCACACATTCTATGAGAGGCTTTTCATCAAGGAGGATATGGAGAACAATTAAAACAACAACAACAGGGGCGCCTGGGTGGCACAGCAGTTAAGCGGCTGCCTTTGACTCAGGGCGTGATCCCGGCGTTGTGAGATCGAGCCCCACATCAGGCTCCTCTGCTCTGAGCCTGCTTCTCCCTCTCCCACTCCCCCTGCTTGTGTTCCCTCTCTCGCTGGCTGTCTCTATCTCTGTCAAATAAATAAAATCTTTAAAAAAAAAAAAAAAACCACCACCAACAAAAACCCTTGGATTCAACAAAATCAGGTTCTCATAGTCTTAGTTCTACTTAATAGCAACAAAAATGCAAAATAAAAAGAGTGAACTAGATGAAATGAGAAGACTGGACCAGATGAAATTATCTCCTGCAGCAATAAGAAAAGTCTACAAGATATACTTAAGGTAAACTATGATCTAGAAAGCTAGAAACTAAATTTAAAAACACTTGTGAGGGGCGCCTGGGTGGCACAGCGGTTAAGCGTCTGCCTTCGGCTCAGGGCGTGATCCCGGCATTCTGGGATCGAGCCCCACATCAGGCTCTTCCGCTATGAGCCTGCTTCTTCCTCTCCCACTCCCCCTGCTTGTGTTCCCTCTCTCGCTGGCTGTCTCTATCTCTGTCGAATGAATAAATAAAATCTTTAAAAAAAAAAAAAACAAAACACTTGTGAGCACATGGAATCCACCTGAACAACAACTCGCTCTAAGCAGTTTCCAGAAGCAGCAGCCTCACATTGCAACTCTCCATTCTGTTTCGCTGCACCTCGTCTTTTGTCCTTTTATTTTCATAGGCATTCCTCAGGGGCCCTCAAGATTCCTGCTTCATAGAAAAATATTAGATGATTATATCCCAAAAAATGTTCAGGTTAGAAAGTCATTATTCAGAATATTTTATTTTTACAAAATAGAATCTCACAAATATTAAGTAAACAATATTATGAACTAAGGGAAGTTATTAAAGTTATTCAAGTCAAATAAGAATAAACTAACTACAATGTTGCATATCCAGATCGTTTTACTGCTAGAATATACAGGACCTGAGATACTGCCATGAATAACCTACTGCTTAAAATAAACAAGGACTAGAAATAAACAAGTTACACATCTCCAATAATTTAAATTAACTACATGATTTATGAAGATTCATTGTCTCACCATATACATCAGTAGAGCTGAACAGGTATACTTTACTATACGTAAACTGGTCTTCTATATAAATGTTTCCTAGCTCTTAAATTTTTTAAACTAGTTTTTAATGTTAAAAATAATACATGCAGGGGCGCTGGATGGTTCAGTTGGTTAAGCGTCTGCCTTGGGCTCAGGTCAGATCCCAGAGTCCTGGGATCGAACCCCACATTGGGCTCCTTGCTCAGCAGGGAGCCTGCTTCTCCCTCTGCCTCTTGCCTGCTGCTCTCCCTGCTTGTGCTCTCTCTCTCTCCCTCTCTTTCACTAGCTCTCTCTCTGTGTCAAATAAAAAAATAAAATCTTAAAAAAAAAAAGTAACACATGCACAGAGTATAAAAAAGTCAAACAATAAAGAAAGGTACACAATGAAAAGTAAAAGTATCCTTTACTCCATACTACTCCTACTAGGTTCACTACTAAAAACAAATCAAACTCCACTTTAAATGTATGAGGCCAGCTTCAACATCCATAGGATCTGCTTTATTGTATAAGTAAGCCCCCTCCCAATTATTTGCTTATATTTTTATATTCAATAAGAGGTTTCTTAAGTGATACATACTTAATGCACAGCTCCATTCTAAGGGTTGCTGAGTTACTCCTGCATACTGCAAGATAAACAACAATTCTGGCATCAAGGTGTCTGGCAGTCATGGTAGGAAGGTTTTTGGAACTTCTAGCTCATGAGATCATTTCAATATATATCCCTGGGCAACATACTGCTTCCTATACCTCAAGACAAGTAAAGTTGTTCTAAATTCAACCAAAGGACGTTTTTAAATCAAATTAAATTCTTTTGAATTCCCCAACTACACCTGCCGCCTGCCTATATGCCCCATGGATTAGAATCATTAAGATTGATCAATAGTTGGTTTATGGGTCAATATTTATTCTTCAACAACATTATTCTACTTAATCTACATCAATATACAAATAAGCAATCTAAGAACTTTTAAAAGTATGCTATCTAGGTTCTGAGATATTTGTTTTTTAAGGCTCCCCTTACATGATTTATGCCTATGAAGGCAAAATCTAAGAAAAGCTGATCCTAGAGAACTGAATTCTTTAAAAGTTAAAATGTATTTTAGGGGCACCTGGCTGGCTCAGACACTAGAGCATGCAACTCTTGACCTCAGGGTTGTAAGTTCGAGTCCGAGGTTGGGTGTAGAGATTACTTAACAATGCAATCTTAAAAAAATATGTTTATTTTAATAGACTTGATTTGAAATAAAAGTAGGAATCTTAAAATTTTAAGTTTTCTATTACTAAATAGGCATGTTCTTAACAAAGACCCTTTTGCGCCTATAGAACAATAAAATATTTCTTGTTACTTTTCTAACAACAACAACAAAAAAAATCCACACCTCTGGAAAGGAAAATAATTACTTCTGGAAACCATAATAATAAGATACACTTGACTATATTTAAAGTTTACATATGTTAACAAAATTGAAATTGCATTATATATGTATGCA
The DNA here is from genome assembly GCF_023065955.2 of Ursus arctos. NCBI lineage: Eukaryota > Metazoa > Chordata > Mammalia > Carnivora > Ursidae > Ursus > Ursus arctos. The sequence continues at coordinate 60,791,211 of NW_026623100.1, read as the reverse complement.
TAAAAAGAACTACAAAGTCACTATATAACAGAAACATGCACAACAAAGCCAAAACTATCTTCAAGTACCCATTTTAAAACCTAAAGTAACTTGGAAATCTTTTACAAATCAATATATTCGTAACTTAGACTCAAACATTTCATTTCGCAGGCCACTGCCAATTTCAACTTAGAGCTAACTATAAAAAGGAAACTAGCCTAACTGCATTTTCATGAATAACTAACCTTGACTTAATTATATGTTGATTTAGCACAGTTCCCACATTTGAAACAAGTTTTAACTAGGAAGGTAGCATACAATAGTCAAATACCAGCAAAATGATGAGAATGACATAGACCCTATGTCATGAGTTACTATAAAGAGATGATTATTAATCCATTGTTTCTCACCCAATCAAGGATTAAGCAAACTTCCCCCCTTCATTCCTGCATCAATTTTTCTTTCTCTACTGGATCATTTCACCTATATTATAAACACTTTAATATCTCCCACCTTACATAAAATTTCTCACTGGACAACATATTCCCATTGCCCCATTTCCTTGATTTATAGAAAAGTCCATTTAAAAAAAAAAAAAAAAGAATTTTCCTGGGGCACCTGGATGGCTCAGTTAGTTAAGCATCTGCCCTCAGCTCAGGTCATGATCCCAGGGTCCTGGGATCGAGTCCTGTTTTAGGCTCCCTGCTCAGTGGAGAGTCTGCTTCTCCCTCTGCCTCTCTGTCGCTTGCATTCATGCCCTCACTTTCTCTCTCTCAAATAAATAAATAAAATCTTAAAAAAAAAAAAAAATTACCCTCAGGACACCTGGGTGACTCAGTCAGTTAAGTGTCGGATTCTTGATTTTGGCTCACGCCATGATCTCAGGGTCGTGAGATTGAGCCCTGTGTCTGGCTCCACGCTCAGCTCAGAGTCTCCTTGAGATTCTCTCTCCCTCTCCCTCCTCCCTTCACCCCACTCATGCTCTCTCTCTCTCTCAAATAAATAAATAAAATCTTTAAAAAAAAAAACAAAACTATCCTCACTTTATTTCCCTCTCTGCTTCTTGACCCCACTGCGATCATGCTTTCACCTCCACAGAAATTGTCTATATCAAGGCCACCAGTGATCTCCATATTGTCAAACCCAATCTTCAATTCTCAGTCCTCATCTTATTTGACCTATTGGCATAATTTGAGATAGCTGATTGTCTCCTCCCTGACACATTTTTCATCCTTTCGCCTCCTATAGACACCACTCACTCTTGGTTTTCCTCCTGCCCCACCGATCCTCCTTCAGCACCTCCTTTGCAAATGCTCATCTTCATCCTAATCTCTAAATACAGTTAGCCCGCCTAAGGGCTTAAGCCTTTGAACCTCTTCTCTTCTCTATATTTTCCCCACTAGGCAACCACAGCCTGTTTAGACCTTAAGTGTGATACATACATATCAACACAGCCTGGCCTTTCTCTGTACTCCGGATTCATACATCTAGCTGCCCATTTGAACTCTCCACTTACAAGATACCTAATAGGCATCTCAAACATTTAACATGGTCAAAATATAATCCTAGGCTCTACATAAACACCTTAAAGTCTACTTCCCACCTCTACCCCTGTCTGTCCCTTAGCAGTATAAAACCTATTCCATCTTTCCAGTTTCATAGGCCAAAACTCAAGAGTCATTCCTGACTCTTCTTCTACTTTACTGGGCCTACCTTTCAAATATATACAGAGTACACTGCTTCTCATCACCTCCACCACTAGCCCCCAAACAAAGCCACTATGTCATCTCTTTCTTGTACTATTATAATAAGCCTCCTAAACTCGACTTCCTGTTTCCACAAAACAGACCATCCATATAATAGCAAGAACAATTGTTTTCAAAACTAAGTCAAGTCATGTCACTTTTCTGCTCAAAATTTCTCATGACTTGCCATATCACCTAGAATAAAAACCAAAGTTTTTTAAGAGCCTACAAAGCCTCCTCATGATCTAGCTCTTGCTGCCTATCTCATCCACTACTGTTCCCCTTGTACACATCACTTCAGCTACACTGTCCTCCTTGCTTTTCCTCAAATACACTAAGCATATCCTGCTGCAGAGCCTTTGTACTTGCTGTTCCTCAACCTGAAAGCCCTTTGCCTGCATATCTGCATAACCTCTCTCTTGTATTATTTAGGCTCAAATGTTACCTTATCAGGGAGACTTTTTCTTACTATCCTGTATAAACTAGCACCTCCCTACCCATACTGTCACTCTAAATTCTCTTATCAGCTTTATTATTCTTAGCATCCATTAGCACCTGATACAGAATACACAGGTATGCCTCGTTTTATTGTGCTTTGCTGTACTGTGCTACAGATACTGCACTGTTGTTTGGTTTTTTTGTTTTGTTTTATGAATTGTGAAGGTTTGTGGCAACCTTGAATCAAACAAGTTCATCAGTGCCATTTTTCCAACAACATTTGCTCACTTCATGTCTCTGTGTCACATTTTGGTAATTTCTGAAATATTCCAAACTTTATTATTATTAATAATAACAATTATTATTATTATTATATTTGTTATAGCTATGTGTGATCAGTGATTATAACTCACTGAATGGTTAACATTTTTTAGCAATAAGTATTTTCTAATTAAGGTATGCGCACTGTTTTTCTTAGATGTAATGCTATTATACACTTAATAGAATACATTATAGTATAAACACAAATTTTACATACTGGGAAACAAATTCATTTGACTTATTTTATTGCCATATTCATTAATTGCAGTGGTCTAGAACCAAACACACAATATCTTTGATGTATGCCTTTATGAAATTATTTGTTTACTGTCTGTTTTCCCAAGTACTAAAATATAAGCATCATGAAAGTAGCAATTTTAGTTTATTCAAAACGCAGCACTAGGGGGTAGTCCAAGATGGCAGCAGAGCAAGATCCTAAACTCACATCCATGGACACACCAAATCTAGTGCTACATATCGAACAATTCCCTCTGGAAAAGACCTGAAAACTATAGCTCCTTTGCAACAAATGGTCAAAGAGTCACATCAAGATGGGAAGGAGAGGCAAGACGCAGTCTCCTCAAAACCCCACCCTTGGCACGGGGACTCACAATCAGGAGGAATCTCACAAATCCAGAGTTTCTCCCTGAGGAGTGAAGCGTTAATGCCCCACATCACATACCCCAATCCTTGGGAACTGTAACAGAGAGATGAACCCCCAAAACATCTGGCTTTGAACACCAAGAGGGCTCACATCCTGGAGACCCAAAATGCTGCAGGAAACTGAGATACTTCTCTTAAAGGGCTCACATGCAGACTCAGTCACCCTGGAAACCAGCGCAAAAGCAGCAATTTGAAAAGTGCCCAGACTATATGTGAAGGAGTTTCACCGGCTAATCTTAAAACATCTATCAAAGGGGCAGGGGCCTGTTGGAACTCTCTCCAGGGATGGAGGCACTGGCAGGGACTTTAAGGTGCTCTCCCTCTGCCTTGATAGCACCAACAGAGCAACCCAGCCCTGTGCTCTCCTACAGCCCTGTGAAAGCTCTCCTGTGGCCTTGCTAAAGCTGGCAGGTGCATGCAGTCTATACAGGGGACACTCCTTGATCACCTGCTCTGGTGGCCAGGGGGGCTTGTGTTCCTGGGTCCAACAGGGCTGTAACAATTGAAGAGAGACAGTTCTTGGCAGACTACCACCTCCAGGGCACCACACAGCAGTCTGAAACACATCCGTAGTCTTTCTGTGGAACAGACCTATTTACTTGTTCCAGAGCTTCAGCCTAAGGGCCACATGTCACATCTGCCACACATCTGGAGGCTGTGGAGGTGCTTTCAGGGAAAGTAGGCCAGGGGACACCATCTTTACACTCTCCCTAAGCCTCACTACATTTGCCAGTACCTCCAAGAAAGGAGTTTATACACTCACCTGAAGCCCTAATTTTTGCCATTGTGGCCCAGAGGACACCTTTAGACCACCTGGTCTGGAGGCCAACAGAGTTTACAACTACAGTCCCACAGGACTATATATATCTGCATATTTCAAAATCTGCTGCCGGAAGGTCTGGCTTCCAATCAGCCTATACCTAGGGGTTGCCTGAGATCCGACCCCTTCAGAACACTGACAAATCTTGGCACACTTTCAAAAACTGGGACTTATCAAGAATAAATCAGGCTGCTTAGACAATCACAAAGGTTTCAGAGACAACCAAGAGCTAGGGCAAGGTTGAAAGATAAGGTTCATCTCCTACAGGAGGCCACTCTTTGAAGACTCATACATAAAAACAAACACAGAGAGTCAACTAAACTGAGAAACAGGAATATGTCCCAAACAAAAGAACAAGATAAAACCTCCCCAAAACACCTTAATGAAATAAAAAGCAGGACTAAGAAGAACACCTGGCATTTAGCTGGGTACGTATTTGCTGAATGACTAAATAAATAATAGCCTAAGTTATTATGCTAAAAGTTTATAAAGATTAACTCAATCCCCAAAAAACTATATGGAGGTACTATTAATATTCCAATGAGACAAAGGCATAAGAAATTAAGTAACTTGTATGTCACATACCTTATAAGTGGTACAGTCAGCCTCCTATATCTATTAAATGAAATCAAGTTAGATCATATAAATGGACCACTTAACAAAATGTTTGACACATTAAATACCTAGTGCCAAACATTAATGTAGGCTCTTCGTGTGTATTTACATATTTAATGCTCATACTCTTCAATAAGTGGATGCTATTATTATTTTCACTATTTTTTATTCATCAGGGCACCAAACCTAACTCAACAGAAGTTACATAAAAGACACTGCTGTGAAAGAATTGGGACAAACTCCAAACTTCACTCTTCTTGGAAAACAGTTAACATGTGCTTTAAAAAATGTGTTTTGAAAGTCAGCACTGGAAACCAAATCAAAATGAAGTGAATTCCTATCACATACAGACACACTGTTAACTGTATTTGTGAGCTTGTAGTTCTAGAAAGCCTTCTAAGATTCAAAGCCAAAACAATCACAGATTTTTCATTATTTAAAAAAGAAAAAAAAGAGCTACACCTTCCCCAAATATCTGGTTGCTACTCTATATTGCATGGTATTATGTTTAACACAACTTTTTCATTATAAGGAAAGAGTCAGCTAAATTAAAGTATATCTTTTTATTATTTAAAACAGAGCTTACTCATTTACATCAATCTGAAATCACCAAGTTTATGCACTGCAAATCACCCTCTGCTTTAAAAGTCAGTTTTATTACCAAAAAATAAATTTTAAAATTACTGCACCCGAGAAAATAGCCAATTCCTTATCCTTCAGTTAAAGTGAAAGCCAAAGGAATTATGAAAATAACTAAATATACTTTCTTCAGCTCAACATAGCATTTATTTTTCAATGTTTTAGTTCCATCTGTAGATACTACTCTATATTAATAATTAATATATGAAACATTCTGAGTAAAGACTCCTAAAACTTACGGTGCAATAATGGCTCTAGCAGGTCTTTTTGTAGACTGTACTTGTGAGAGCCAACCTTCTAGCTGCGCATTCAGCTGCGGTCCTATAAAAAGAGAAAGAGGGAAATCAGAGTTAGCAGAGAAATGTACTATATATAAAACCATACATGACACAAAGTCCTTATTGAACCTATTTGGGACTAAAATAGCTTAATGGGCAGTGGGATCATTAGCTTGGATGTTAATGTTTGAAACTTAACCAACTACTAAGCAAGACATAGATAAGGCCATGTACTGATTAAACAAAATTTGCTTTTATCTATTTACTTATTTACAACCATCTTCATTCCAGAACAACAATACAATCTACAATTTGAGGCACTGTTTAAACAGAATAAAACAAGAAACAGAAGACTCTTGGCATATGAAAAGGAAACACCTGAGTGATTGTTTACAGAGCACCAAAACTTGCCTTAATCGCTAAAATCACACCCATGGACTGATCACTCCCATACCCAAAACCTTTCCTTCTCCCCACTCCAGCCCCTACTCATAATCACATTGATAACCAGTGACTATGCCATGTCAAAAATCTCAGTTTCAAGCATCCCACTCTCCTCACTGCCTATCTTTCCAGTTCACTTCTAGAAATCTGTGGATTGCCAACAGATTCAGAGTTACTTCTCCCGCTATCCTTCCTCTCCTTTCTTCTTTCCCTCTTCCCCAGCCTGAGACTTGATTCATCACTATAATCATTTCCTTACCTACGCCCTCACTCTTGCTCCTCTCTTCTCTATCACAGTCAAATCACAGTTAAAACCAACTTTCCACTTAACACAGTACCTTCACTTGTACAGCTGAATGAGATGACAAAGAAACACAACTATATGAACTTTAAAATTATACCCATAAATTTCAGCAGACCCTTAGCAAAGCTCGGTGAATTTGCTCTCCTGGCCTTAAGATAATTACTTCTCATTTTACCTTAAAGCCTCATCCCCCTCTCACTCCCAACAGATGATCATGCTTTTTCATTTTGTCAAGGAATACCAGAAGATGGCCAACCACCCTGGTATGCCCAGGACTCTCCCAGTTTTAGCACTGAAAGTCCTGCAGCTTGGGAAATCTCTTAGTCGCAGGCAAACCTGGACCTAAACTCAGAAGTCACCCTAAACTCAGAAGAGAACTACTTCCTCTTCCTACTATTTATTCTGTCTTCTCTCCTGTGTCAACACATTGACCTTACTCCTATCAAAAGTCAAACAAATTCCTTCTGCACTGGATCCCCTTGTTTTTCTTCTCAAGGACTTTTTTTTTCTCAAGGACTCTGCTCCTGTAACTGTAACTATCCCAGTCTCCTGCATGAACTTTTACTAGATCGTTACCTTTAGCATGCAAATATGAAATATAAGCAGACTGATTACCCCCCAACTACCACCCATTTCTCTAGCCCCTTTTTTCCTCTGGCTCTCTTTTTTTAAGCATTTAATCATATTAATACATATCAATATTTAAACGTTACAAAGAATCTAGATAATAATAAAACAAACATCCAAGTACCCACTACCCAAATAAACTAAATTTTAACATTCTTTACTTAAGATCTCCCTTTATTAAGAAATAAAATATTACAGGCACACTTGAAAACCTTGCTGAACCCATTATACATTTTCCTCCTCAGAGGGAAATCAAAATCACTTTCTGATTTTGGTGTTTATCATTGCATTATACTTTTACTAACGTATATATCCATAAAGATATGCATTGTTCTACACAAGTATTGTTCTGCATGTTTTTAAATATTATATAAATATACTGTGCATGTTCTTCTATAACTTGATTTAGTATTTAACAGTATTGATAACAGGTACTCATGCTGATTTCATAGCTCTAGTTCACTCACTTTCAATGCTGTATTATACTGTGTAAATATACCAAAATTTGTCTATTCATTCTCTTCACAGACACTTGGTTGTTTCTGTTGTTGCACTGTTAATATGCAATATTACAAGTCTCTTATAAACATGTATTAAGAGTTTTTCTGGGGGCCGCCTGGCTGGCTCAGTCAGTTCAGCAACTAACTCTTGATTTCCACTCAGGTCATGATCTCAGGGTGTGGGATGGAGCCTGCATCAGGCTCCATGCTCAGCAGGGAGTCTGCTCAGGATTCTCTCCCTCTCCCTCCACCCCTCCCCACCACACTCACTAGCTTTCCCTCTCTCTCTCTCTCAAATGAATAAATAAATCTTCTTTTATAAAAAAAAAAAAGAGTTTTTCTGGGATTCAACTACAAATAAAAGTGCTGGATCATAGAGTATGCACATCTTCAACTCTACCAGAACACTGCAAATCTCCCACTACAGTGCTTAGATCAATTTACCCATCAGTGTAAGGGCATAAAAAATGAGAAGTTTCATTCTTCTTGTTAAAAACAGGGGAAGAATGGAGCACCTGGCTGGCTCAGTCAGTAGAACATGAGACTGTGGATCTCAAGGTTGTAAGTTTGAGCCCCACATTGGGCATAAAGCCTACTTAAAATAAAATAAAATTAAATTAAATTAAATTAAATTAAATTAAATAAATAAATAAGGGAAGAGATAACCCCCACATTCTTCTTAGAACACTTTCTCTAGAAAACTTGTAAATTCTTTCTCTATCCCTTTGAAATATATGTAAAACTTTTTAAAAGCTAAATAAGCTTCTAGGCACCCCAGCTGGCTCAGTCACTAGATCATGCACTCTTGATCTCGGGATCCTGAGTTCAAGAGCCATGTTGGGTGTGCAGCTTATTTTAAATAATAAATAAGTAAGTAAGTAAGCAAGCTTCTAAGCAGCAACCCAGGACTCTTTGAAATGTAATTTGCACCAAAGGAGATAGCACCTTCTTTCTGCCAGTTTCTGTGGGAAGACAGGAACCTAACTAGCTGGCCACATAGCTCCAAGTTGCAAAATTACCTCCTATCATAAGAATACAAGCTTATTTTTAGCCATTTAACAAATACATATGGTCACCCCAATTACCAACTGATTTAGAATGAACTATGTGTGAGAAATGTTGCTATCAAGTCCTCTGACTTGAGCACTACTTACAATTTATCTTGAGAACATGTATGTAATGGGCTGTATCTGGCCATATAAAAGGGTGAGCTCTCTTTAGATCACTGAGATCTCTTAGCAGACTGCCTGTGATGTGCTTCACATTCTGGCTCAATGCTTATTTTCTTTCTCTTCTGCCTCTGAAGAGAGGTTTCTCTGAAATGGAGGTTTTCAGTTTAAATTATATTTCTCTGACATCGGCAATGGTTAAAAATTCCCATTTCCCCTCATCCTTACCAATATTAATACTGTCAGAACTCTTAACTTTTTGGCAATATGACAGGTATGAAATAATATCCCTTTACTTCCTCTCATTTGTTTTTCCCTGATATCCACTGAGATTAAACGTCGACTGACTTGGATATCCCTCTGTATATATTTAGGACTATACACAGAAACAAGTCAATGAACAGCCCATCTATAAAATGCCAAAGTACAAAAAAGTTCTGATTTCAGCAAACAATGTAGTTTATTTTAAAAACTTAAATTTAAGAACAATTCCAAAAAAAATTATATTACATAACCTCATTAGTAACTCAAGGAAAAATAGTTCATATTTTCAATGTAAATTTTTAGTTGCCAAATAAACTTCATATTGACTTAAAATAAGTATTGCTCTAAATATTTCCACATACAGGAAGTTTACAAAACAGAAACTGAATAATGGGTAAGAGCAAAGAACATATTATCTCCCAATTTAGCCACTCTATTGCCACCAAATCACTGATTTTTAAGCACTAAATCAAGGTCTTTTAGCAGTCCTTCTATTACAAGGACCAATTTCCTCAGAAGGATCCTAAGGTAAAAGCTAAACTGCAACTTTGAGTAAGACGACTGATCATATCTACTAATTTATTATGGTTGCTTAACTGCTGATCTATACAGTAGCAAGTAAAAAAATGAATTTGAGTTCTTCCAGAGAGGCTGATACTTGGCAATATGGTATCTTTAACACATAAAGATGATGAACAAAATATGCTTTGTGTTTCAAATACAAAGGATTTGAAGGCACACTGATGAGCGGAAAAATCAGAAGTATTGTTAAATCCTAGCAAAACTAATGGCTGTGTGATCTGGTCCTGAGAGGGATAAATGGGAATTTACTTCTTTGGAAAAGATACTAAAAGTAGGTTCCCAAAGGATCAATGCTCAGGTATTTCCTTAGGAAACAGACAATAAATAATGGGCTGTATTTACTGTAATGCAACTTGAGAACACTTCTGTTTCTAACCTACTTGAGCTAAACAATTTCACAAGGAAGTTTATTCTCATGGTGACAAAACCATAGAGATAGTAAACACACACACATACACACCCCTCCTCAGCCCTTCTTTTCCTATGCAACTTGTTAACAGAACCATTCTAAGATATGTAATGAAGTAAGCCAAAATGGTTTTCTACACTTTTCTGTTGGGCCTGCTGTTCCTATTCTTCTTTGCAAACAAAAAATTTTAGTGGCCTGCTCATGCTGAACAAAAGTCATGTGTTCTATAAGCTCTTCTCTTCTTCTATTAAATAAATTAGCACAGCATGGGCTTAACTATGACCAATAATGTTTTAACATCACAAATAACATTCGCCTTCATTTATTAATTGAATAAATATTCATGGAACACCTACTTTGTGCTAAGAAGTGGAATGGATGCTATAGGTACAGCACTAAACAAGACAGACACAATACCTGCCTTCATGGAGCTTCTAACTGTCAGTGTCTCAAATATAAAGAATGGCTGAAAGATAAAAATCTCAGACAAGCTAAAAAAGAGACATTTTTGGTGAGAAGAGCCTTCCAGTGTTGCTCAAAGTATCCCTCATACATAAAGAATGACCAACAGCCATAATTTTTTTTACCATTCTTTTTAAGTGGTACCTATTAACACAGTAAACTTAATTCCATGGGATATGTTAAGGCAAAGTAACAAGAGACAAAGCAGAAGCAAAAAATACAAATTAAAACAAAAGCACGCTGTCAGCACCTAGTATTTTGTTGGCAACCATTCTGTGAAACCTGTTCAAATTAAAAAAATTAACCTGTAGTCGAAAATATTAAGATAGGGGCACCTGGCTGGCTCAGTCACAGTTAAGTATCTGCCTTCAGCTCACGTCATGATCCGCGGGTCCTGGGATCGAGCCCCCTGTTGGGCTCTCTGCTCAGCAAGCAGTCTGCTTTGCCCTCTCCCTCTGCCTGCCGCTCCTCCTGCTTGTGCTCTAATTAATAAATAAAATCTTTAATTTTATTTATTTATATAAATAAATTAAAATAAAATCTTTAATAAATATGTATTTTATATAATAAGATTTATTTATTATATAAATAAATAAATAAATAAATAATTTATGCTATACTTTTTATAACAGTGGCTGCTGGATCTCTGAATTTCACAGGCCAATAAAATTTCCCAAAAAATGGGGGGAACCAACATGGGGTGCCACTTTTTTATTTTACTAAGAAAGGACACTTAAAACATACCAACCATTTATCTATGATCACCATGACTTCATAAAATAAATAACACCAAAAAATGAGTACAATTTTAAGATAATCTCAGTCCTTTAAACTGAATGAATTAACTACATTTCATTGACTCCAAGATACCAGCAGTATCAATGTGCACCATTATTTTATGTACTAAGAAAGACAAAAACCTCCGAATTAAGCTAGGACATATGCCTACTTATCACTTTGAATTTTTTATTTTTTATTTGTTGGAAAAGCTCTTTTAAACTTATTTAGACATTAATTATGATACTCATGTTTATATTTTAAAAAGCAAAATAAATTCAAATTATTCTTGGTACTAAGGAGGGCACGTGTGGTAATGAGCACTGGGTGTTATATGCAACTAATGAATTGCTGAACACTACATCAAAAATTAATGATGTACTATACGCCGGCTAATTGAACATAATAATAAAAAAAGAGATTCTGAAAAATGTCTTCAAATTCACAATCTGATATCTAAATTGCTTTTTAACTCACAGTCATTGGTACTCTTTCTTTTTCCATAAAATCATCCTCTGTACCATTTAGAGAATTAGTGATGCAATATTTCTTTTAAAAGTGTTCCTCTAGGGGCACCTGGGTGGCTCAGTCGGTTGAGCATCTGCCTTTGGCTCAGGTCATGATCTCAGGGTCCTGAGATCAAGCACCACATCAGGCTCCCTGCTCAGTGGGTCCCTCTGACCCTCCCCACTGCTTGTGCATGCTCTCTCTCTCAAATAAATAAAATCTTTATAAGTAAGTAAATAAATAAATAAAAGTGTTCTATTGCCTCTGGGACTCTCATCCAAGCAACTGACTATACAAGTTCCCATGCCATATATTTCTTGATCTTACAAAAAGGGTCACCAGAAGATGTAACTAACCACGGGTTCCAGAAGGCAACTCAGGAATGGTAATCTCTTCCATAAACGGTCCTTAAACAGTACATTAAGTAACATCAATGGGTTGCAGTTGTCTAGTCATACAAGCAGGGTTAATTCTTGAGTTCACATATATGTAGACAGTGGCAACTATTTCACAACCAACAATGATGTTTAGGAGCCAATGATTACAAAATATCTCAATTTCAGAAATGTTAAAATGTGGGAAAATATACACCTTAAAATTGATGAAATACAGTAGGCACTATAAACTACACTTACTACAATGTTCTGATATTCATTTCAATGAAGAACAGCAAAAAATTCGTCAAAAACCAGCATTTGAGACCACTGCTTCTCACTACATTGAAAAGTGTTTGAGAAGCCTTATCAACTATAATAACCTCACTTAATTTTAAAAGTAATATTTCGGCAGTTCTCCCCAAATTCTTTCTCTCTTTATCGATGCTGTACTGTGATCACATACCTAAAATTTATTGCTGTGCTATTTATAAAACTTAATATCTTATTTTCAGATACATCTCAAGGGATACTATTTGTTTTTATGTATCTGTGATAGGACTCCTCATACAGAAAAGAACATGCTCTTAGAACCACAAAAATTGTCACACTGAATCTAACCCAAAACTATCCAGAGCATTACTGAATCAACCCTCCCCAAAAAACCTTTGCTGTGAAGAACACTGATTGTTCTCCTTGACAAAAACCTCAAAGGCAGGCCAAATCCAAATATCTTGGATTCCTTATTACCCACCAATTTATTTAAACATTTTAAGAATTTATTTACATTTTTTGGTTAAACTCTGTAGTTCAGAATACCATTGCGTAGGGGCAATTAATTGTCCTATGAATAACTTTTAGTTTATACCAACCAATTCTTACAATTGTCCCACTGGAAATCACTTACCACTCTTCTGCCCACTCATATACAGTTTCTCAAAATTTTCAAAAGTTAATACCAATTTCACTGGCATTTCATATCTAAAAGGGTTGCAAATTTGGAGGATCACACTGTATTTCTCCCTTCAGGTCACTTACAAAACTGTAGTCTGGTCTAAACAGGTTTAGCAGTGATCCCATTGATAGTCCATTAATTTGGATTCTCTTTTCCTACTCCTATTCTCTGTTTATAAGCAAATTCCCTATCCCTATTAAATGATATGACTAAATCCCTTGATAGTGCCTGGCTGTAGTAGCTTATGTAAACTCATTTTTCAGGATCAAAATATTGATTTTTGTTTGCTATTTTTGTTATAAAAATATGTAAAATATAGAAAATTGGGGAAATGCATATTATGAGGGGAAAACCAATAATCCCACAATTATAAAAATCTGAAAATTTATATTTTCCAAATTTCCTTATAAGTCTTAAAATGATCTACAATTCTGTAACCTGCTTTTATTTACATGTTAACATTATAGCATAAGCATCTCCCTATATTATGAGCCCTTTAAAGGCATTTTATGGCTAAACAGTATTTCCTTGTGTGAATGGATCACTTCTTCCTTAAGTATCTCTCCAACATAAGATGCTTAGATCATTTCCAATTATTTGTACTATTATAAAAAATTCTATAGTACGTGTCTCTATTTCATATTTAAATTTTTTTACTTTTGAGATTCTCAGAAATGGAATTACTATGTAAATCAGTATGAGCTGTTTTAAGATTTCAAAACATAGATTCAAAATGCTATCCAAAATTGCATCCATTCATAATTATGCACCATGTATGACAATGCCTGTTTCACCATAACCTCACCACTCTCATCAAAATAATATTTTGAAAGAGAAAGTAATTTAGCCCATTATCCCACTTGATAAAAATTAAAATCTAATGACCCCTTATATCTGGCATTTGAAAAATCAAATATTTTATTTCTTCAACCAAAGCAATTTAACTTCTAACAAAAATGTATTTTTGGCTTCTGAGATATGTATTTTCTACTTGGACCATGGAATAGCAACATGATTCTTGCCAGCCACAAGTTTCCCATTACCAATATTTAGCAAACAACTACTATCTATAGGTCTTTACAGAAGACAAGTCAAATTCAAAATCAAGCCTATTCTGCTGCATCATGCTGCTGTTTTAAATTACAATCCTGAAGATTTTGATATGCTCCTACCATTAAATTTTTTAACTAATGGGGCTCCTCCAACAACAGTCAAGAGGTCAGAATCATCTGATGTGTTTATTTAAGGAACAGATCTCTAGTTCTTACCACAGAGCTACTGTCATCACAATCTCTGGAGATGGTGACCGTTTTTTAAACAAGCTTTTTTAACAAGCTGTCCAGGTGACTCTGATACTAGTATTAAAATGTGAACATGGATGGAACTAGAGGGTATTATGCTAAGTGAAATAAGTCAATCAGAGAAAGACAATTATCATATGATCTCCCTGATACTTGGAATTTAAGAAACAGGCAGAGGATCATAGAGGAAGAGAGGAAAAAATGAAACCAGATGAAACCAGAGAGGGAGACAAACCATAAGAGACTCAGGAAACAAACTGAGGGTTGCTGGAGGGGAGGCGGGTGGGGGGATAGGGTAACTGGGTGATGGACATTGGGGAGCGTATATGTTGTAATGAGCACTGGGTATTATTATATAAGACTGATGAATCAGAGACCTGTACCCCTGAAACAAATAATGCATTATATGCTAATTTTTAAAAATAGGAAAAAAAAAAAACTTGAGGTCCACAGCCATAAAGGAGTTTATTTGTCCATGCTACATGTAGCTAACAGGCTCTTAGAAGGTTTATAATAGAGATTTTTCATTACCATAAAAAAAATTATATGAACTACAAATTAGCAATATATAAATGCATGAACTTTTATCTCCAAACTACTTTGAAGCCATAAGTGACCCCCATTGCTTAAAATTTACACAAGTTTATTTTTAATGGTGTTTGTAGCCTCCCATTAGGATCAATGCCTCTCCAGCTTTTCCCCTCAAACAACCTTGACAACAAAGAAAACTCAGATTCTTAGAAAGCAGGTGATACACAAATTCAAATTCTCTTTTAAATCTCTGTTTTAGTCCAAAAATTCATGAGGATGTAGCAGACTGACAATACAATAACCACTATAATCTCAAAACTCCCAGGCTCCTATCTGCAACTTAAATGGAGGCTTCAGGAAGATAGACACCATATTTATCCTCTAACAGAGTCAAGTACTCTAGTAAGGAAATATGAACCTCAATCATAAGAAGGCAACTCCCTAAATTATATAAATGCTTAACACTGGGTCCACAATACTTCCTTAATGCATATGTAACCAGGAATCATTTTCTTCCAATTGCAGCTAGTATGTTTCTTTTCCTTTTTTTAATGTTTCTTTGGGTTACAATCAGTCAGTTGATACTAGTAAATCTGGGTATTTTGATACCATATTTAAAAATATAATCTGTGGGAAAATCTATCCAAGTCTGCCTTATTGGACAGAATCAGGACTAAGATAAATTATACTTCCCACACAAGCCAACACTTCTTTCACCAAAAAAATTAAAGTTTCTTAAGACAAAAGTAAAAGTTAGAATTTTCACTTTTCATATATTTCCACTACAAAACAGATTTACAGACATTACCCCATTCTCACCTTATTCTGTATAATACAGATCTTCTCTAAGAGCTTTTACTTAGAGTTTAACCAGAAAAAGTGATCAGGCCCAGTGGTCTACACCAAATGAAATGTATATTATGACTGTATATTTGTGAACTGATAGAACAATAGACCTGAAACAATCTAAGTGTCCACCCCCCTCCCAAAAAAAAGCCTGGTTAAATATTATAGTAGATCTATAAAGTAGAAGATTAAGCAAATGTTAAACACTGATGGACATTTTTGTGACTCCCTATGGAAGATCTCTTAAATTAAGAAGAAAAAGAAAGCATTGTATAGAATAAGACGTACAATATGCTGTCATTTTGTATGTGCATATTCATGATTATGTACTGGTTTGTATTTATGTAAAATATCTCTGGACCAACACAAAAGAAATGGATAATAGTGACTGCATCCTGACAAGGGAACTAAGAGTAGAGGGAAGCTTTACTTTTCATTGTGTACTTTTCTGTATCTTTCATACTTTCTACTATGTACATATCCAAATATTAAGTATATCCAAATATTAAGTATAAAAAACAATGGTGCAGTTGTATAATAGAATACCATGAAGTCATAAACAATGATGCTGCACCAAGATACAGAAGCAAGTTAAGCTCCATTAACCATTGAATGGATAAAGAAAACATGGTATGTATACACAGTGGAATAATACTCAGCCATTAAATGAAAAATGAAATGGGATGCCTGGGTGGCACAGTCAGTTAGGCATCTGACTCTTGGTTTCAGCTCAGGTTGTGATCTCAGGGACATGAGATCGAGCCCCACGTTGGTCTCCGCACTTAGCGTGGAGTCTGCTTAAAACTCTCCCTGCCCCTCATCCTCTCTCCCCCTTTCTTTCTTTCTCTCAATCAAAAAAATAAATAAATAAATCTTTTTTTTTTTTAAGATTTTATTTATTTCTTTGACAGAGAGAGAGACAGCCAGTGAGAGAGGGAACACAAGCAGGGGGGAGTGGGAGAGGAAGAAGCAGGCTCCCAGCGGAGCAGTGAGCCCCATGTGGGGCTTGATCCCAAGACCCTGGGATCACTCCCTGAGCCAAAGGCAGACTCTTAACGACTGAGCCACCCAGGCACACCACAAAAAAATAAATAAATCTTAAACAAAAAAACAAAAAAGAATGAAATCCTGACATTCACGGCAACATGATAGACCTAGACGGTATTATGCTAAGTGAAATACTCCAGACAGAAAAACACATAACTTATCAATTCCCTTATATGTAGAATCTAAAAAACAAAACAAATGAAGAGACAGCAACAACAAAAGAGAAACAGACTTCTAAATACAGAGAACAAACTGGTGTTGCTAAAGGGGAGAGAAGTGATGGGATGGGCAAGATGGGTGGAGAGGATTAGACGTACAAACTTCCAATTATAAATAAAGAAGTCATGAAAAGTACATCACAGGGAATATAGTCAATATTATTGTCATACACTTAATGTATGTGGCACACCTAAAACTAATATTATATGTCAACTACACTTCAATTAAAAATAATTTTTAAAAAAATGATGCTGTATGGGGAACCTGGCTGGCTCAGTCAGTGGAGCGTGCAACTCTTGGTCTTGGGATCATGGGTCTGAGACCCAGGTTGGGTGTGGAGACTGTTTAAAAAAAAAAAAAAATTGATGCTACAGACATCTCTTTAATTGACATGGAAAAAAAAGCCTCTAAATGCTAAACCCAACTAACAAATCATTGTTAGACCTAAGACAATACCTATATTAATAATCTAAGTTACACAAAACCCAACTGTTGAAAATTGCTATTTGACCAATAAAATATACATTAAAGTATTAAGATACATACAGACCAATCTTTTTTTTTTTTTAAAGATTTTATTTATTTATTTGACAGAGAGAGACAGCCAGCGAGAGAGGGAACACAAGCAGGGGGAGTGGGAGAGAAAGAAGCAGACTCATAGCGGAGGAGCCTGATGTGGGGCTCGATCCCAGAACGCTGAGATCACGCCCTGAGCCGAAGGCAGACGCTTAACCGCTGTGCCACCTAGGCGCCCCACATACAGACCAATCTGACAAGATTTCCCTACTATCAAAAGGGGGTTCCCCCTTCCTACATCACTTCCCTAAGTGTGATGTCCATCACCAAATTTCTGGTAGATATAATCAGACAACAAGAAAACATTCTAGACAAGAATGATCTAGAAAAGAGGACATTAAAACACCTTATTAGTATCTTTCTTTATGTAATATGTAAAATGTAATAGTTTCAACAGTTTTGTTTTGTTTTGTTTTGTTTTACTTGTCCACCAAGGGACAAGTAATGTTCCACTCTGACTTTTTCAGCAATCATTTATCAGATAATATAGAGAAGCCAATTTGCTTTTTGAAGTAATTAACTATAATCTAATGCAATTTTTGTTTTTGTGCTTTTGTTATGGCATGTTTGAGGCCTGTTTTCTTTTCACTAACCATTGGTAATGCATGTGCCAGCTCATCCGTCTAAAGAATTATGTTTCTGATTTTGCAATCATAAGATGTAAACAAAAAGAATCTCGGCAAGTTCTTCCTTGATAACTAGCCAAGAAAATATGCCTAATGTGGACTGAGATGGGTATGCCAGGTATCAGATATACAGAAAAGAAAAAGGTAGTCAGGCATAACAGCTACTAAGATAAAAGGCTTTCCAAGGAGTTCACAGATGGATAATTTAGGAGCAAAACCAAGTTTGAAAACTAAAGGATGTGGTTAAACATGGAAGTTGAGTTATATGCGTGCATCTACTCTGCCAAACCCTTTTCATATCCGTTTGGACTGTCTTCACTTAACTATCACTAAAGCAAACGTTTCAATGTAAAAGCTTCCCAGAAGGAAGAATAAATACTTGGGTTTTAACCCAGGTGGGACCTCTCCCATTCCCAGAAGATCATATCAGAAAAATCCTGAAAGGGGCGCCTAGGTGGCACAGTGGTTGGGTGTCTGCCTTTGGCTCAGGGCGTGATCCCGGCGTTGTGGGATCGAGCCCTACATCAGGCTACTCCGCTGTGAGCCTGCTTCTTCCTCTCCCACTCCCCCCTGCTTGTGTTCCCTCTCTCGCTGGCTGTCTCTCTGTCGAATAAATAAATAAAATCTTAAAAAAAAAAAAAAAAGAAAAATCCTGAAAGCCTCAGCCATATTCAAGTACTAGTATCTTTAAGAGACCTTAAACAATGTCACTGGCACCTTCTTTTAAACCACAGCCACCAGAAAAATTCTACTAAAGAAACAAAAACTCCTGGGGCGCCTGGGTGGCTCGGTTGTTAAGCGTCTGCCTTCAGCTCAGGATGTGATCCCGACGTTCTGGGATCGAGACCCACATCAGGCTCCTCCGCTGGGAGCCTGCTTCTTCCTCTCCCACTCCCCCTGTTTGTGTTCCCTCTCTCACTGGCTGTCTCTCTGTCAAATAAATAAATAAAATCAAGAAACATAGAAAAGAAAGAAAAGAAAAGAAAAGAAAAGAAAAGAAAAGAAAAGAAAAGAAAAGAAAAGACTCCTTCCCAAATCCCTCTACACTTAGGCCAATTTGACTGACAGACAGAAAGACAACCACTCAATCAATCTTAACTCTACAAGCTAGTATTTCCCAAAGTATATTAAGCAAAATTTGAATTTGTAGAACTTTGTACCAACATCAACTGGACAGGTGAGTGAAAGAGTCAGTGATGACTAAACCTGGGGGCAAGATAAATGATAGTACCAATACCAATGACAATTAAGGACAAGCATGAAATCTGTTCTAAGATGAAGACTTTGACCTGGACACACTGCAAGTTTTAGGAGACAGTAAGGCAACTAGGTAAGATGTCGAGCTGTTAAAGAATAAGAGCCTTAAGTGCAGAAAAAGGGATGAATGACAGAAACAAAGATTTCAGTCATTTAACTAGTGGTGAAAGTTGAGAATGGCTGAGCCATCTGAGTGCGCACAGACTGATGATGACAGCATAACTGTTTAAAGTGTGTCTTCAGATACAGGCACTTCAGCATGCGAGTAAGAAGTTGAGTCCGTGAGAGAGGGAAATGAGGTGCAGCTCAAGAAGCAGATGGAAAATACAGGAGAAGGAAAGCAAAGAGATAAGATATTCAAGATTGGGGCGCCTGGGTGGCACAGCGGTTGAGCATCTGCCTTCGGCTCAGGGCGTGATCCCGGCGTTAGGGGATCGAGCCCCACATCAGGCTCCTCCGCTATGAGCCTGCTTCTTCCTCTCCCGCTCCCCCTGCTTGTGTTCCCTCTCTCGCTGGCTGTCTCTATCTCTGTCAAATAAATAAAAATAAAATCTTAAAAAAAAAAAAAAAAGAATTTGATGTACTGCAATGAATGAACACAATGAGAACAGAGAAAATGCTAATCAATGTATTTGGTGATTATGAGAAATCAGAAACCTGAGAGCAATTAGTTTTCAGTACTGGGGGTAAAAATTAAATTTACAAGTACTGAGAGACCAGAGAAACTACAAGATAATGAAACCCACTCCAAGAAGAGCTGAAAGCTGCTATCATTGCCTCTTTTTGATTAAAAAAAGGTCTCTAGGTCTCCCAATCTGAAGTCTCCAACACCTCAAATACATCAATTCACTCACTTTATGAAATAGAACCATAGGCATTAGCAATCATACTTTTATACCTCCCAAAGAAGAAAGTCATCTATTACTGTCATGGGAAAGTCAACATTCAAGTATGCTTTTGGAATTGTATCCAAATAGATAGCAACCAACATGAATATGAGAGTGTGTTTTTTGAAAGATAGTTTCTAAGATTTTCTCTACACATTCACATTAAACATGATTTACACATTAACAATCCTGTAGCTAGTTCTATAGAACTCAAGCCAATAGTTCATGTTAACAAGGGAGTGATAATTTAAAATACTAGCCTTGTGTATTAGTAGCCAAGCTTTCATCTAAGAACATCAAAGCAACTTTAAACATCTATTAATTATAGCCTTTCTAAACTATCCTGTTTGCTGCAGCAGAATTCAAGCATGAACATGATTATATTCTACCTTGATGACAAAAAGTATTATTTAAAACATTTGTGTTTAATATTCAATAATTATGATAAATAGGGATATAACAACAAAAAGTTATTTTGGATAAGTACTTCAGAATGAAAAGTAAAATCTCAATTTGAAGTTCATTAACTGTCATCCAGAAAAATTCAGAGAGGGACCAGACTAACTTCTTCTATTCTATTAAAGAAAAAAATCTGCTAAACG
The DNA here is from genome assembly GCF_023065955.2 of Ursus arctos. Taxonomy (NCBI): domain Eukaryota; kingdom Metazoa; phylum Chordata; class Mammalia; order Carnivora; family Ursidae; genus Ursus; species Ursus arctos. Next base: position 60,770,447 of record NW_026623100.1, on the reverse strand, counting down.
AATAATATGAACATGGTAAAAAAAAAAAAAATACAACAAAAATACAGTTTTCAGCTACTTTAGATATAGTTGATGTTCAATTTTAAAAGGAGGTAATAATATGGCAGAAAGAACTGCAAACTGGAGGACAGGACCAGCCAGAATTTAAAGATTTTTTTTTATTTTTTTTATTTTTTTTTTGGACAGAGAGCAAGCACAAGCAGGGAAGCAGCGAGCAGAGGGAGAGGGAGAAGCAGGCTCCCTGCTGAGCAAGGAGCCCAATGTGGGACTCAATCCCAGGACCCTGAGATCATGACCTGAGCCGAAGGCAGATGCTTAACTGACTGAGCCACCCAGGTGTCCTAAGAACAGCCAGAATTTACAGTGTACCTATAATTACGACAGGAACAGTACTGGGTTCCTTAAAATGTTATTCTTGGTTAACTGTCATAGCAATCCCATGATATAGTTATTATTATTTCCAGCTTACAAATAAACAAGAAAAACAGTTTCCTCACATTTATATAGCCAGTAAATGGCAATGCCAAGATTCTGAGCCACACCAATCTGTCTCTGAGCTGTGACGTTGTCCTACTCAGTACATTGCCTACTCTAAAAAGTAAGTGATCCAGGTTATAGCACTAATATTCCCACAGATCAAGGCTTCAGTTTCCCTTTCTATAAAATGAAGAGGGTAAACTCAATTATGTCTGTAATTCTAGGTTACTATAACATAATAACAGGTAGAACTAATTTTTTTAAGTTTTTATTTATTTTTAAGTAATTGTCACACCCCATATGGGACTCAAACTCACAATCCCGAGATCAAGAGTCACATGTTCTACCAACTGAGCCACCCAGGCACCTAGAATTATTTAGATTGATGCTTAAAGATACTTATCAATCACTTATATGCACTTTACTAGGTATAGCTCTGGGGTATATCAGCTTTCATTCTATGCTTCCTTGAGTGTTGTATCAGAAACTTAAGAAAGATCAACATAGAGGGCACCCAGCTGGTTCAGTCAGCAGAGCAAGCGATTCTTGATCTCAGGTCATGAGTTCAAGCACCCTATTGGGCATAGAGGGAGGGAGGGAGGGAGGGAGGAAAGAGGGAGGGAGGGAAGGAAGGAAGGAAGGAAGGAAGGAAGGAAGGAAGGAAGGAAGGAAGAAAAAGTAGAAAGATCAACATAGGAGTGACAGAGCAGGGGCGCCTGGGTGGCTTGGTCATTAAGCGTCTGCCTTTGGCTCAGGGCGTGATCCCAGAGTCCTGGGATGGAGCCCCACATCGGGCTCCTCCACTGGGAGCCTGCTTCTTCCTCTCCCACTCCCCCTGCTTGTGTTCCCTCTCTTGCTGCCTGTCTCTCTGTCAAATAAATAAGTAAAATCTTAAAAAAAAAAAAAAAAAAAAAAAGGAGTGACAGAGCAGACACCAAGAACCTCTTTCCCAAAAGTGAGAGAAGAAATAAGAAAATCAGGTACTATGTAAGATAATTTAATGACTTTTCAGAAATTATACCTTTATTGATTAAAAAAATCCCAAAACAAAGCCTTTTAAAGTAAAGCTTTGAAAAATATGAATCTCAATGTATTTTCACCATCAAAAGAATCATCAGAGTTCATTTATTAATTGCCAACATTATTTATAAGACTTTGATACTTTGATTTTGTTTAAGACAGTAAAGATTGGGGCTCCTTGGAAAAATGGCAGATTGTACATCTGGGGCAGAAATGTAAAATGAGTCTGGAACATCTTATACCAGATGTGATGGTTAATTTCGTATGTCATCTTGACGGAGTCACAGAGCGCCCAGATATTTGGTCAAAAACTATTCTGGGTGTGTCTGTCAGGGTGTTTCTGGATGAGATTAACATTTGAGTTTGTAGACTGAGTAAAACAAATTGCCCTCCCAGCCCTCCCTGATGTGGGTATGAGCCCTATCCAATCAACTAAAGGCCAGAACTGAACAAAAAAGCTGGGCTCTCTCACAAGTAAGAGGGAATTCCTCCTGCCTGACAGACTTCAAGCTGGTACACTGGTTTTTTTGTTTTTGTTTTTGTTTTCATTCCTTCAGACTCAAACCTAAACACTGGCTCTTCCTGAGTCCTGAGCTGGACTGGAACTACATTAGTTCCTGGGCCTCCAACTTGACCACCGCAGATAACTTATGAGTCTCTAAAATTCATAAGCAAATTCACTATATTAAATCTGTTTATATATATGTACATATCCCATTGGTTGTGTTTTTCTAGACACCAGAATGCAAGAAAGCTATCAAAGACTATTAGGGTCATGTCTAGACTCAAAAACCAGCTTAAAGAGGTTCCCACTGGCTAAGGATGGGACAATTTGAGCATCTTTTAAGTCTAGAAGTTCACAGTGACACTTGAAAAAAAATTTTTTTTTGCTGGTTACCTTCATCCAAAGATGCCTTTTATCCTAATGCTAGAGAACCAACACATTATTTTGATAACTGGAAAATAAAGGAAAAGGATCAAGCATTACTTATCCTACTTGTTCTAAGTGAACTGTTCCTTCAAGTAATCAAGTAACTGAGAATAGGAAGTGTCCTCTTAGAGAAATATTACAAATAATAAATAAAGGCAGAATGATTAAAAAATGTAACCACTTTGCAAGTCCTAATGAATTATTCAATCTAAACAATGACCACAAATGGCTACCTGTATCACCAAAAAGAGACAACCAGGCATTCTCTACTTCTTGACAAAAACAAAAACAAAAAACCTAAATCTGATCAAGTCTCTAAATCTGGGGGCACCTGGGTGGCTCAGTCGTTAAGCGTCTGCCTTCGGCTCAGGGCGTGATCCCCACTTTCTGGGATCGAGCCCCACATCAGGCTCCACTGCTGGGAGCCTGCTTCTTCCTCTCCCACTCCCCCTGCTTGTGTTCCCTCTCTCGCTGGCTGTCTCTATCTCTGTTAAATAAATAAATAAATAAAATCTTTAAAAAAAAAAAAAGTCTCTAAATCTGTGTTGTTTAAAACAGGGTCAATGGCCCCATGTGGCTACTGGGATGTGCAATTGCAGCTTATCCTAATTGAGATATGATATAAGTGAAAATTATACACCTGATTTCTAAGATTTAATACAAAAAATGTAAAATACCTCAAAAATAACATTGGTTACATGTTGAAATAACATTTTGAATATAATGGATGGAATAAAATATATTAAAACCAATTTCAGGGCACCTGGGTAGATCAGCCACTAAGCGTCTGCCTTCGGCTCAGGTCATGATCCCAGGGTCCTGGGGTGGAGGTCCCTGCTCCGTGGGAAGCCTGCTTCTCCCTTTCACACTCCCCTTGCTTGTGTTCCCTCTCTCGCTGTCACCCTCTGTCAAACAAATAAATAAAATCTTTAAAAAAAAATTTTTTTTCACCTGTTTTTTTTTTAAGATTTTTTTTTTTTAAAGTAATCTCTATACCCAAGATGGGGCTCAAACTCACAACACCAAGATCAAGAGTTGCATGCTAGCAATGTCCACAATAGCTAAATCATGGAAGGAGCCGAGATGCCCTTCAACAGATGACTGGATTAAGAAGTTGTGGTCCATATATACAATGGAATATTACTCAGCAATCAGAAAGAACGAGTTCTCAACATTTGCTACAACATGGACGGCACTGGAGGAGATAATGCTAAGTGAAATAAGTCAAGCAGAGAAAGACAACTATCATATGATTTCTCTCATCTATGGAACATAAGATCTAGAATGATCAGTAGGGGAAGAAAGGGATAAAGAAAGGGGGGGTAATCAGAAGGGGGAATGAAACATGAAAGACTATGGACTATGAGAAACAAACTGAGGGCTACAGAGGGGAGGGGGGTGGGGGAATGGGATAGGCCGGTGATGGGTAGTAAGGAGGGCACGTATTGCATGGTGCACTGGGTGTTATACACAACTAATGAATCATCGAGCCTTACATCGAAAACCGGGGATGTACTGTATGGTGACTAACATAATATAATAAAAAATCATTATAAAAAATAATAATAAAAATAAATAAATAAATAAATAAATAAATAAAAAGAGTTGCATGCTCTACCAAATGAGACAGCCAGGTACCCCTCACCTGTTTCTTTTCATTTTTTTTAAAGTGGATACATGAAAAATTTCAAATTACCAATACGTGGCTCAAATTTATGGCTTTCATTATATTTATAGTGAACAATGCTGCTCTAGATCTAATTAACAATTTTTATATGGTAAATGTGACAGAAAAACATGTTGAACACCACAACAGAGATGCAATTACAAAGATCCAGGCTTCAGGAATCTCTAAAAATCAAAAGACCCAATTTCTTCAACAACAAAAACAAAACTTCAAGAAAGAAAAAAAAAGAAAAAGAGTGAGATAGAAAGGGAATGTGTAGATTTGAACAAAAGATAGAACATCAGGAACAAGGCAAAAAGTTCTCCTTTAAAAAAAAAAAGATTTTATTTATTCATTTGAGAGAGGGAGGTAGCACAAGCAGGGGTAGCAGCAGAGGGAGAGGGAGAAGCAGGCTCCCCACTGAGCAGGGGGCCCATCATGGGGCTCAATCCCAGGACCCCAGGATCACGAGCTGAGCCAAAGGCAGCTGCTTAACCAACTGAACCACTCAGGCACCCCCAACAAGTTCTCCTTATCACAGCTTTTTGACATCATACTGGAAATCCTAGCTAATACAGTAATATAAGAAAAGGAAATAAAAGGTATACAGATTGGGAAAGAAGAATAAAAACTGTTCATCTAAGCAAATGACATGATCATCTATGTCAAAAGAATTAACAACAACAACAATTCCTGGAATAAACAAGCAAGTATGGCAAGGTTGCAGGATACAGGTTAAAATACAAAAGCTTTTCTATATACTAGCAATGAACAAGTGGAATTTAAAATGAAAACACAGTAACATTTATATTAGTACCAAAAAAAGATGAAATACTTGAGCATAAAGCTAACAAAATTGTATAAAATCTGTATGAGGAAAACTACAAATCTGATGAATGAAACCAAAGAACTAAATAAATAAATGGATAGATATTCCACGTTCCTGGATGGGAAGACTCAACATCATCAAGATGTCAGTTCTTCCCAACTTCATCTACAGATTCAGTGCATCCCAATCAAAAGCCCAGGAAGTTACCTTATGGGTATCAACAAACTGATTCTGAGTATTATATAAAGAGGCAAAACACCCAAAAAGCCAACCTAATACTGAAGAACAAAGCTGGAGGACAACCGATACTACCCAACATTAAGACTTACTATAAAGCTACAATAGTTAAGACAGAGTGGTACTGGCAAAAGAACAGATAAATAGAGCAATGGAACAGAACAGAGAGCCCAAAAATAGACCCACAGAAATACAGTCACCTGATCTTTGACAAAAGAATGGAGGCAATAAAATGAAGTCTTTTCAACAAACGGTGGCTGAACAAATAGGCATCAAGGGGTTATATGGTAAATCTCTGTATCTTCTACTCAATTCTGCTGTGATCTTAAAACTGCTCTAAAGAAATAAAAAATATTTTAAAAATAATAACATTTTTTAAATACTTATGAGACACATCAACTAACTGCAACCTATGAGCCTCATCTGAATCCCAACTTAAAAAGAGTTTAAAAAGAAATTATGATAATCAGGAAAATGTGAGCGTTAACTGAATATGAAGTAATTAATAACTTTTTTACAGTGATAATATTAGTATAGTTATGTTTAAAAATTTTTAAACTTAGCTTCTTTTAAAGCTATATATTGAAATGTTTACAGATGAAATGATATTCTATCTGTGTTGAAATAATATGAGAGTAAAAATAACATGGGAGGGCAAACGCAAGGGGATACAGGTGAAATAAATTGGCAATGGGCCAATAATTTTGTAGTTCTGTGATAGGTAAACGGGAATTCATTACACTATTCTCTCCACTTCTGTAAAATCACAGAATTTTAGCAGTTGGAACGAACTTTAGAAATCAGACAATGGTAAACATGAGTAAATTTTTTTTTAAGATTTTATTTATTTATTTGACAGAGATAGAGACAGCCAGCAAGAGAGGGAACACAGTAGGGGGAGCGGAGAGGAAGAAACAGGCTCCTAGCGGAGGAGCCTGATGTGGGGCTTGATCCCAGAGCACCGGGATCACGCCCTGAGCCGAAGGCAGATGCTTAACGACTGCGCCACCCAGGCGCCCCTAAACATGAGTAAATTAAGAAATGGAAACAAAGCCAAAAATACTTGAGTTTGTCACCTGAATAAAAAAACTTTGAGTTTCAATTTTCTCATCTATAAAAGTAAGTATAAAACACTAAGTACCTATATGGGGTGGCTTAGCATTAAGTAGAATAACACAAACACATGTATTTCCCAAATCAAAACTACGATGAGATACCACCTCACACCTGTCAGAAGGGCTAAAATTAACAAGTCAGGAAACGAGATGTTAGTGAGGATGTGGAGAAAGGGGAACCCTCTTGCACTGTTGGTGGGAATGTAAACTAGTGCAGCCACTCCAGAAAACAGTATGAAGGTTCCTCAAAAAGTTAAAAATAGAACTACCCTGTGATCCAGCAATTATACTACTAGGTATTCACCGAAAGGTAAAAAATACAGATTCGAAGGGGTACCTGTACCCTAATATTTATAGCAGCATTATCAGTAACAGCCCATCTATGAAAAGAGCACAAATGTCCATTGACTGATGAATGGGTAAAGATGTGGTATATATACACAATGGAATATTACTCAGCCATCAAAAAGAATAAAATCTTGCCATTCAAAACAATGTGAATGGAGTTGAAGTACATTATGCTAAACAAAGTAGGTCAGTCAGAGAAAGACAAATACCATATGATTTCACTCCTACGTGGAATTTAAGAAACAAAACAGATGAACATAGGGGAGGGGGGAAAGAGGGAGACAAACCATAAGAGACACTTAAAAGATAGAGAACAAACTGAGGATTGATGGAGGGAGGTGGGCGGGGGACAGGCTACATGGGTGACAGGTATTAAGGAGGGCACTTGTTGTGATGAGCACTGGGTGTTGTATGTAAATGATGAATCACTAAATTCTACTCCTGAAACCATTATTGTACTGTATGTTAACTACCTAGAATTTAAATAAAAATTTGAAGGAAAAAAAAACAAAAAACATGTATTTCCTAAAAGTCAACTTTCACCCTTTCCTAAAGTTCTAAACAAACACTAACTCATATGGCCTAATATCATTTGAAAAGTGAGAAAAATAAAATAAATCCTCAAAAGTCTACATGCAGTTGGCTCCTCTTCCTTAAAACCATCTCTTTATTCCCAGTTTATACACTATATTCCCAGTTTTATTCAGAAGACACTTTGCATATTCCCCATGCTTAAAAGGTGACTTATTTTAAGATGAAAAGAATTTTACAAACTTACCATTCACCTGCTAGTGTTAGTTACTACTACTTGTTACTTGGTGATTTATAATTAGAGTTTCAAATAGACACTCTTCTTTTGAATAATAGGTAGTACTTACAATACTTTTGCCATTAAATAATAGTTTAATGAGTGTTTGCCATTAAAACTAGGCCTGATATTCATGTCCCAGAGAAAGCTAAATCACTCGATGCCAGTTCTATATGGATTTCAAGGATCTCACATACATTTTAGCTAAAATTTATTAAAAATTTATTTTCTCAACTTTTTTAAGTTAAATATCTTTGAAAAGAATAATGTCTTTAGGCAAAAACAACCTAACTTAGATGTTGCCAACATTTGCAAATGGTATAAAACCCATATTTTGTCAATGGTTATTCTGACGTGTCAAATTTTGGATACTTACTTTTGTGATCTCTATACATTCTGAATTTTTCTATAGTAACCAAGTATTTCTATAATGAAAAAAAAAAGTTTGTATAAATATAGGATAATATAGGACTTCATTCTATAAAGGAACATGGAAACAATAATGAATACTAAATTGTTTTGTAGTTATTGACATAACTTCATTAAGTGAAAACTGCTATGTAAGAGATGGTAATAGGTCCCAATCACTTGGCAGTCAATTAATTGTAACTATTTTTAACAGAAGTATAATGTTTTAATAGAACTTGACAGGTTTTTAATGTTAGTGTTTAGTGGATACTTTTAAAATTTTGAGTTGACATTTATGTAGTTAAAAGTTCCAAAAATAGTTACTATACAATTACTGTTCTGACCTCTATTCTCATATACTATCCTGGAGCGCTATCAGAAGCCTCAGAGGAATGAGGGACTGACCAGGATGCTTAGACAATAGGAATCAAAACTTACAAGTCCCAACCAAAAGTAAGGAGTCCTGCCTGTGTGTCTCAATGTGGCTCAAGAACCACATTCAAGAAAATCCACTGGTGTGCTTAATAAGCACCCTGCTCCCCAAAGCCTAATCCAAAAAGACTGAATCAGAGTATAAATGAAAGTATCAAGTCACATAACAACACTTCACCAAAGATTATTTTATTTTCTCCCTAAAAACCTTAAACAGCTTCCCCCAGACCACGAAGCCATCTCACATCATTTAAACAATTACAAGTATCTCATCTTGCGAAGTGATCCTAGTATCTGATAATGCCTCTCTTGGCAACAGGAGGCATCTGCAGACCCGAAATCCTTCCAGCTTCCAGCTTCAGTTAACGCGGAGAGACCCAGAGAGGCCTACGCCTAAGCAGGACTGACTGCAAACAGCTTCTACCCTGGGATTAACAATTCTGCTCAGGAGCTTTCAGGATGATCCTTTTTTTTTTTTTTCCATATTTTATTTATTTATTTGAGAGCGAGGACGTCCACAGGAGGAGGAGCAGAGGGGGAGGGGGAAAGAATCTCAATCGGCCTCTGTGCTAAGCGCCAGCCGAATGCAGACTCAATCTCACAACCCTGAGATCTTGACCTGGGCAGAAACCAAGAGTAGGACACAACCGAATGAGCCACCCAGGCACCCCTCATGCTAATCTTCTAACCTAAAAGTCTCTGAATCTTGCACTACCTGCAACTCCTAATAGTGTTACCAGGTTTCCTTCTCCTAGCAGCAAACCTAGTTATTCCTTCTATTAATGACTAAATTGTAGAGTGTTCTGTTAGTGACCATACTTTATACTTTGTCTGATATTAATATAGCCCCTTCAACTTTCTGATGCTTACTGTTTATATGGTCCTCTTTTTTCCATCCATTTAATTACAGTGATAAATCTTCCAAGAAGTGCCTCAGCTTAATTACAAAGGAGGCCTCCTTCTCTCACTTTTTATCTCCTTGATAACAAAACTACACATTTCATATCCCTCCATTTCAAGTCCTTGCCTTCCCTAATTCTTGGCATATAAACTAAGAATGTTTTGTTTCACAATTCAAGTCTATTTGTGTTTTTTGTTTTCATCTTAATTTTACAGTCAATGTTGTCCATTATAGATAGAATTTGAGAGAGTAATAAATACATTTTTTAATGAGGACATTCCCATTCCAAGTTTTAACCTTTTCTCATAATCTACAAAATATTAGAGTCCTGTTTCAGGTTACAGCATATTTATAAAAACAAAACTTTAAAATGTAAACTAAAAAAGGTGGAGAAATGTTGGTTGATGAACTACTAAAAAGTTTAAAATACCAGACATCTTAATTTGGTCTTATGTATGTAATACATTTTTATTATTATTTACTAATAATGTTTATTTTAGGTAAGTGTTATAAACAGTTCAATACCAGCTATTACATAGAAAAGGCTAGTTACTACATCTAGTTAGCCATTTAAGACAACATTAATTACACAGGAAACTTTCTGGCAGGATTCCTAATTTCCAATACTTTAACAGAAAGCTGTATATGTTGAACTTCCAGTTAAGTAAATTTATCAAGCTACAAAGCTCCCTCTCTCTCTATCTCTCTCTCTATATATATATACATATATATACATATATATACATATATACAAATATATACACATATATATACATATATATGTGAAATGATCCCATTTTTATACATAGGCATAGAAAACACAAAAAATTATTTTAGCATAAGAGATGATTTATTTCAGTTTTACATTTACCTATATTTTATTTACCTATATTTTCTAAAGTTTCTCTAATGTATCTGAATTACTTTTATAATTACAGAAGTTTTTCTTTTTCATAATTTTCAATAGCCATCTCTCCAAATAGAGGAACAATTCGGTTCCTGGGCCCTCACAACACTTTTACATCCAGTAGAGTAATTCTATTACTGCATTTCAAAATGTGGCTTGTTTTAAAGAGCTAGTGTTAGTTTAATTGATCTCAGCCTCTGTAACATTTCAGACAACAACTCAAGCAGTTTTATAGTTACATTTGTTTTGTGGATTCCTCCACATAATCAAACATTTTATTAAATACCCATTCAATGCTGGGCACTGTCCTAGCCTGGCTTCCTAATGAGTCTTGGGATAACTATTTATTAACACCTTTCTTGACCAGGCAGCATACATAGTTCTCATTCATGCTCAGAATGCACTATTATCCTTATGGGGATCAATTTAAAAAACACTGTAGATATACAAGCAATATACCTTTTACTGCCACCACTAACACTTTGTCCAATCTGAAGCAACATTTCAGGTTGAAAGTTCCTTCAGATAGTAATGCATCAACTAGACCAGAAGACTTTAACTCTCTCCATACCCCATCTAAAAATTTTGCTTGCTTTTTTTATATTTTCAGATTCTTAACTTACACATTGATATGTTCATATGGATGCTAATAACATCCTGCAAAAGATTAGAGTATTCTGTTAAATTATAAAGGTGGCAGACCCTTCTTTCTTGGGTATAAACATAAGATAGACATACTTATGCAGAAAAATGTTTGGAAGAATAAACTTTCTGTTTTGAAATACAACTAAAACCAAGCATGAAGAAGACTCAATAATATAAAATTGCATCAAAAAAGTTTTACTACCAGATTCAGAAAAAAAAAACAAACTAGTAATAGTACTATATAAAATTACATATGTGATACATTTTTTTTGTTAATACTCTTTCACTCAAATGTTTCTCTAACTGGTATGGATGGGATGTGGTCTAGGACTCTAATGAACTTAACTCTACTTGAAATGATGTATAGTAATACCAGTACACAGGCACTTTTGGATGCTGTACTTGTCATGTTTCCCATTCCTCCATCTTTAAAGTGTGTGAAACAAACTGGGCTGAGTTAGAAACATACCAAATCAAGAAATAATTTAACAAGACAAAAATTAAAAGCCTTATTTAAAAAACAATTTAAAGGAGATAATACTAATGACCTCACAGAAATGAAAAGGATTATAAGAGAATACTACAAACAACTGCACACCAACAAATTAGATAACCTAGATGAAATGGATAAATTCCTAGAAACACACAAACTGTCCAAACAGACTCAAGAACAGAAAATTCAAACATATGTATAACAAGTAAAGAGTCTGAGTCAGTAATTAAAACCTCCCAACAAAGAAAAGTCCAGGACCAGACGGTTTTACTGGTGAATCCTACCAAACATACAAAGTAGAATTAATGCCAATCCTTCTCAAACTCTCCCAAAAAACAGAAAAGTACAGAACACTTCCTACCTCACTCTATGAGGCTACCCCGATAATAAAGCCAAAGACGTCACAAGAAAACTACAAACCAATATCCTTTACGAATATAGAGAAAGAAGTCCTCAATGATATACTAGGAAACAAAATCCAGCAACATAGTAAAAGGATTATACACCTCAATTAAGTGGAATTTATCCCAGTAATGCAAGGGCAGTTCAAACCAAACGATGCAATAGACTGCATTAATAAAATTAAAGAAAAAGAAACACATGATCATCTCGATGGGTACAGAAAAAAGCATTTCACAAAACCCAACACCCTTTTGTGATAAAAACAGAGTTGGAGGGTCACCTGGGTGGCTCGGTCAGTTAAGCGTCTGCCTTCCACTCAGGACATGATCCCAGAGTCCCAGAATCAGGCCTTGCATCAGGCTCCCTGCTCAGCGGGGAGTTTGCTTCTCCCTCTGCCCCTCACCTTGCTTGTGCTCTCTCTCTCACTCTCTCTCAAATAAATAAATAAAATATTAAAAAAAAAAAAAACCCAGAGTTGGAATAAAAGGAAACTTCCTTGACCTAAGAAAGGGACACTTATGAGGAAACCCACAGCTAATATCACACTCAACAGCAAAAATTGAAAGCATTCCCCCTAAAACTAGGAATGAGACAAGAATGCCCACTTTTGCCACTTCTATTCCATATTGTACTAGAAGTTCTAGCTAAAGTAATTAGGCAAGAAAAAGAAATAAAAGGCATCCAAATTGGAAAGGAAAATGTAAAATTATCTCTCGCAGATGACATGATCTTTTATATTAAAAAATTCTAAAAAATAAAAAAAAATCTAAAGAATCGACATTAAAATTATTAGAGCTAATAAAGGAATTCAGCAATGTTGTAGGATACAAGATCAACAACAAAAAAAAAAAAATTGTATTTCTATTTATTAGTGATGACGAACCCAAAAAGGAAATTAAGAAAACAAGTCCATGTATGATAGACTAAAAAAAAATGCTTAGCAATAAATGTAACCAAGGGTGTGGTGTGAAAGACATATGCACTAAAACTATACACATTACTGAAATAAAGACCTAAATAAATAAATGTATGTAAGTTGACTTAATACCGTTAAAATGACAATACTCCCCAAAGTGATCTACTGATCCAATGCCATCTCTATCAAAATCTCAACTGCCTTTTTTGCAGAAATGGAAAAGCTGATCCTCAAATTCATTTGGAATTTCAAAGGGCCCAGAATAGCCAAAATAATCTTGAAGAAGAACAGAGGTAGAAGACCCACATTTCCCAATTTCAAAACTTACTACAAAACTACAGTGATCAAATAGTGTGGTACTGGCATAAGGACAGACCAATGGGATAGAATTAAAAATCCGGAAATAAATCTAAATATCTATGGACTAGAACTGAAAAGTCCAGCAATATACCCAAACACCTATGGACAATTCAATGGGGAAAGACAAACTTCTTAAATAAATGGTGTTGGGACAACTGGACATTCACACGCAAAAGAATAAAGCTGGACCCCTACCATATACAAAATTTAACTCAAAATGGACCAATAACCTAAATATAACAGAACTATAAACCTCTCAGAAGAAAACAAAGGGGCAAATCATCATGATCTTGGACAGTTTATTATTAAATATAACACCAAAAGTATGAGCAAACAAAAGACAAAAATAGATAAAACTGGACTTCATCCAAATGAAAAACTTCCACACATGAATAGATATTGTCAGGAAAACGTAAGAACAACCCTAAAGGAGAAAATACTTCCAAATCATGTATCTGATAAAGAATTAATACCTAGAAGGGCGCCTCGGTGGCACAGCAGTTAAGCATCTGCCTTCAGCTCAGGGCGTGATCCCGGCGTGATGGGATCGAGCCCCACATCAGGCTCCTCCGCTATGAGCCTGCTTCTTCCTCTCCCACTCCCCCTGCTTGTGTTCCCTCTCTCGCTGGCTGTCTCTATCTCTGTCGAATAAATAAATAAAATCTTTAAAAAAAAAAAAAAGAATACCTAGAATATATGCATAACTCTTATAAGTCAACAACAAAAGGACAAACAACCCAATTTAAAAATGTGCAAAAGACCTGAATAAACATTTTTCCAAATAAAATATACAAATGGCCAATAAACACATGAAAAGACGTTCAATATTATTAGTGATTAGGAAATGCTAATCAATCTACATTGAGATACCATTTCACACTCAGGATGGCTATTAAAAAAAAAAAAAGAAAGAAAAAGAAAGTGGGGCACCTGGCTGGCCATAAGGGTCTTAAGTTCAAGACCCAACAATGGGCGTAGAGCTTACTTAGAAAGAAAGAAAAGGGGGGGGGGAAGAGAGACAGAAAGGGGAGAGGGAGGGAGGGAGGGAGGGAGGAAGGGAGGGAGGGAGGGAGGGAGGAAGGGAGAAAATAACAAGTGATGGAAAATACATGGAGAAACAAAGCCTTCATATGTTGCTTGTGGGAATATAAAATGGTACAGCCACTGTGGAAAACAGTTTGGCAGTTCCTAAAGATATTAGATAGAATTACCATATGATCCAGCAATTTCAGCAATACCCAAAAGAACTGAAAACTGATATTCAAACCAATACTTGTACACAAATCTCCCTATCAGCACTACTGACAAATGCCAAAAGATGGAAACAATTCAAATGGCCAACAACCAATAACTGCATAAACAAAATGTGGTATATGCATACAACAGAGTATTACTCAACTATAAAAAGGACTGAAATACCAATACATGCTACAATTTGACTAAACCTCAAAAACATTATACTAAGTAAAAGAAGCCAGACACAAAGGTCACATATTGGGGCACCTGGGTGGTTAAGTCGGTTAAGAGTCTGCCTTCAGCTCAGGTCATGATCCCAGAGGTCCTGGGATCAAGCCCTGCATCAGGCTCCCTGTTCAGCAGGGTGTCTGCTTCTCCCTCTCCCTGTGCCCCTGTCCTTGCTTGTGTACTCCCCCAATCACTCTCTCTCTCAAATAAATAAATAAAATCTTTAAAAAAAAAGTCACATATTGTACAGTTCCATTTATATGAAATATCCCAAATAGGTAAATCGATAAAGACAAAAAGCAGATTTGGTAGCTGACAGCAGCCATGGGTAGGTGGGAATGCAGAGCAACTTAATAGGCTTAAGAGGTTAACTAATTAACAGATTTCTTTAGGGGTTATAAGAATGTTTTGAAATTTGATATAGGTGGTAGTTTTACAACATTGTGAATATACTAAATGTCAATGAAACACACACTTTAAAATGGTTAATTTTATATTATCTGAATTTCACTTCGATAAAACAAACCAAAAAAGACAATTTAGGGATGCCTGGGTGGGTCAGTCAGCTAAGTGTCTGCCTTTGGCTCTGGTCATGATCCTAGGGTCCTGGAATAGAGTCCCACATCAAGCTCAGTGGGGAGCCTGCTTCTCCCTTTACCTCCCACCCCCCCTGCTGTGTGCTCTCTCTCTCTCTGACAAATAAATAAAATCTTAAAAATTAAAATAATTTAAAAAGAATTTAAACAAATCTTCAGTTTGCAGAGGTTCATAAGCATGATAAAAATGAAAAATCATTATATCAGAAACAGCTACCTTCCTCTCTCTCCCTCTACCTCCAATCTTCTGTGCCTAGTTTAATACCGTGGACATCCATAAAACATACTAACTTACTCTGTAATACTTAAATAGGCACACTTTATTTACTTACTATATTTCTGCCTGATAATCAACAAAGGAGGTAGGTTAGAAAAAAAAGAAGAGGAAGAAGGTAGATCAGTTTATCACATCATTTGCGGTTAACAATTTAAATATATGAAAATTAATTTCAATTAACATAATAATGGTTGGAATCATACTTTGTTACATGATCATTAAAAAAAAAAAAACATGTTATATATACCTAAAAAGGTGATTTATGTAATGGATACTTAAGGTGTTACACACATTTCTAATGACTCTACGTAAAAATTAAAACATATGCACGTGCATACAGTTCATTTTTTTCAGGGCTTTAACATCTTTGGAATGCAGCACTTCGAAGTGCAAAACACCAATAAACTTATAAAACATCTATGGACAGCTATAGAGTACCAAAATCTAAACCAACTCAATCTTGTGTTTGTAATTGCATGCCACAATGAACAATAAAACAATGGTCATGAGTAATAGAAATAGGTAGTGAAATCATAAAAGTTCTAACGCATATAATTTTTAAGGGTTAAATAAATTAATACTTGTTTGGCAAGCATAATGACACCTAAATTTTGCTTTCTCCTGAAACAAAGTTCCTCTAACTAGACGGAACTGTGATTTAAGGAAAATTCTCATCTCTAGATCTGTGTTATAGAGAGAGGAGTCAGCAGGAAACGTATGTGCAATACGGTCTTACTGGCCCCAGTTAAGTGAAAGCCTAAATCCATGCCCTGCTATCCAGACACACAGAAGATGACACCTCGATCTCAAGAGTACTTAGTTTACACATCCTTTAGTGGTATCTAGAAAATGGCAGTAATATCCCAGTTTCATTTCTTCCCCACTACCCCCCTTACGTGGGCTGAGTACTAAAAAACAAAGTATCTTTGCCTAGAAACAGTCTCTAGACAGACTGAAAGGAAGAGAGAAAAGAACCAAGTATATAGCAATGGTGAGCTGAGAAATGAGTCTAGACTAAACACATTTAAATATGGCAAAAATTAAAACTGCTGAAATTACTTAAATCCTCCTCAAACATTTCTCAAAAGATACAAGAGGAGAGGGGCGCCTGGCTGGCTTAGTCAGTCGAGCATCTGCCTTCGGCTCAGGTCATGATCTCAGGATCCCGGGACTGAGCCCCACATTTGGCTCCCTGCTCAGCAGAGAGCCTGCTTCTTCTTCCTCCCCTCCAACCCCAACTTGTGTGCTCACTCTCTATTTCAAATAAATAAATAAAATCTTCTAAAAAAAATACAGGAGAGAAAAAAAATCTCTAATGCATCAATCCTTGGTTTAATGTATAAAAAATGTGGGTAGTGTCTAACACTGAATTTTTTTTGCCATAAGAGAAACATTCGTTCAGGGTCCACAAACGATACCATTTTATCCATGTGAATTTCCAAAGGTTGCGGAGAATGTTAATCCAATAGCATAAAAAGCTACCTGTCTCAGAGAAAAAAAAAATCTTGTGAACAGAGCCCTAAAATGAAAACACTGGTCAGGACTATGCTAGTAACTAGTTGCATGACCGTGTAATCTTAAAAAAATGATAAAAAAAATTTTAATGCTGAAAATAATGTGAAATATATACATTATAAGGCATAGCATTAGGGGTCACTAACAAGCCAAATTTCTAAAATGCACTACAAAATATGTGCCCCTACATTAAAAATATATGGAGATAACTAAAAAAAAAAAAAAAAAAAAAAAAAAAAACTCACCACCCACCATGTCCAAATAATTGGATTGCACCTAAAAACCTCTTTCTCTTCAAGTGGCCCATAAAATGTGAACAAGGTAAGTTTAAGTTAAGGTAAGTCATTCTAGACTCTTAATATAGCTAATTTCAATTACTTTCAATAAATATGTCTCCTGAAATTAGTGATCCTCAACAAAACACTGAGTAGGGGAAAGATAAAGTGGCAAATGAGGAAGCAAATTCTCACAGGAAGTTTAAAATGTTTAAATAGAGCTGAAAGTAGAAAAACACCAATGAAGAACATAAGCTGAATAGCTTTCCCCATGTACGCTCCAAATTTAGAAAGAAATATAAGTCAGGGGCGCCTGGGTGGCTCAGCTGGTTAAGTATCTGCATTCAGCTCAAGTCATGATTCCAGAGTCCTGGGATCGAGCCTGGCATTGGACTGCCCGCTCAGGGGAGAGCCTACTTCTCCCACTCCTGCTCTCCCTGCTTGTGCTCTCCCTTTCTCTCTGTCAAATAAATGAATAAAATCTTAAATATATATATATATATATGTCAGATTTATAAAGAATGCTTTCAAATCAATATAGAGTATGCAAGAAAACTGTTTTGGAGTATGGATAATTAAATATATCAAGTATCAAGGAAATATCCATTTCCAAAGACTCAAAATATTGGGGCACCTGGTGGCTGAACTGGTGGACCATGTGACTCTTGATTTCAGGGTCATAAGTTTGAGCCCCACGGTAGGTGTGGAGCCTGCTTCAAAAAAAGAGAAAAGAAGAAAGAAAAAAGCCTCAAAATATTAATTATTATGATCATATTCTTGCTATTTATACAGACTCACATATAACATACCTTTTTTTTCCCGTTTAGAGCCCCAACCTTTCATTTCTTCACGAAATTAAACACTAAAATCTTTTACAAGAATATAAATTTTCAGATTTTAAAACTTAAGATTTATAATGAGACAAGATGAACAAAATGAAACGTTTATTTAAAAACATTACTGATGTTGCATATATGGCTTTTTATTATCTTTTTGACTAGCAAGCAGTTAGTGAGCTCCTTGTGTGTATAAGTCACAAACCACAAAAAGTTTGTGAGTACCAGTGACAGCCATTTCCATCAAGAGGTTTATCCAGTTGGGGAAATAGCTAAATAAAACAAAGTAGGATAAAAATACAGTGTCTAATGAGAGATTTAAGAGTTCAGATGAAAGAATAGTGCCGGGAAGAAAAATAAATTAACTTAGGTCTTAAAGTAGAACCAGAAAAGCAGAAGATGGCAGGGTATTTCCAAACAGAAGGAAGCTATGAACAAAAGCGCAAATGTGGAAATGACCATCTCAGTTGCACGAAACAAAAGCCTGCATAGTTGAGAAGGGGGGAGCTAGAATAAGTAACCCCTTCAGCTGACATTTAGGAGTTTGCTTAGAGACGCTGAGCCAGAAGAGCCAGCTAAGCCACACATGGATTCTTGACCCACAGAAACTGTGAGATAATAAATATTATCCTGAAAAAAAAAAATTTCAATTTGCTTGTTTTCCATATACACAATGGATAACCATTTAAAATTCTTCAGCTTGAAAATGCGTTTTAATTACAGGACAGCATATTAAAACATGTGCACTGTATAGTTTATACAACATGCAGACCTAAATACGTATTTGGGCATTTTTTATGATTACATTGCTTTTATCAATCTTATACCATGGAACTCCGCAAAACAACATGTTTTACAAGTTAAATGATTCCCTAACATTTAATTCTCAAGCAAATATGTATGTTTAATAATCTAAGATATTAATTTATTAAAAGCTTTGTATGGGCTGCAATATGGAATGGTACTTAAGAGTTCCAACTGTGGATCAAGCTGGTCGGAACACTAGCATCAACACTGTGACCCTGAATAACTGAAGCCTCAGCTTTTTCATGCTGTTGTATTAAAAGAGAAATTCAAGTGCAAATGCTTGACATACAGTAAAGACTTAATAAATGTTGGCTATAATCATTCAATAGAATCCAGAAGCCCCAGCATATGGCTCATCTGAACCTGGGTGAGGGTTCATTTGTACTTATATTCTACTTCCCAAAATTCTTAGTGAGACACTACCATGTATTTAGTAAATACTTCCTGATTAACTGATATGTACAAAACAACCATTTATTACTATGTCTGATGGACAAACTGGTAAATAGACTGTATAAAAGTCTAAAATAAAAACTGTCTTAACTCAGTTATTTAAAAACAACTTTCAAATTTAAGAATTGAAAAATGATTAGATTATATTAATGTTAAAATTCACATTAGCAATGCAATTTTAAAATATTTTAAGAATTTCTTTTATTTTCAAACCCGTACTCTTCATTCAATGTTTATCATAAACATTTCAATGCCTGATCAGATTTTTTTTAGTTCTTTCTGCCATTTCACACAGCTTTCCACTATAATTAGAATAAAACCCAAACCATTTTACCAGCCCTACAAAAATCTATATGATGTAGTCTTAGTCTCCAACATTCTTCACTATAATTCAGCTACATATTCTCTCTTACTGGAAATCTCTCTCCCTAAGAGCTTCACAGCATTTGGGATTTCAATTTAATTTTTACTTCTACAGAAAAGCTTCCTCTAATCCCTATCTATAGTAATTTCTCCCCTGGTCACTTCTGTATTACCTCTTCATTACAGTCAAATATAGAAACAAGCACCAAGTACAGTAATATAACGCATGATATCTTATGAGCCTTCCAATCTGGTCACAGCTGACTAAATCAGGAATGGGGGTCTGAACCCAAGAAAAGCCAATTTATAGGCTGGTCAACAGCCAATAAGATAGATAGCCTCAGATGTTGAAGAATTGTACACAAAGCAGAAATGGAGACTAGATAAACTAATCTGTGTCCAACTAAACAGCTCCCTCCCTTCTACTTTTCACAGTTTGTTAGTCAACATCACCAATGGAGAAGAAGCTGACCCTGAATCACCTAATGGCAAAGCACTACAGCAAAAGTATACATCAGAATCACCTGTAAAGGTTAAAAAAAAAAGAAAAAAAAAAAAACAGAATCCACATTCCTAGAAGAGTCTAAGTGACTCAACAGATCAATTTGTCATGCACCCATGAAATAAAGTCCCTTAGTGGGAGCTGTGATATCCAGCACCACATGACAAAAGACCCATGAGGAGTCTTACCCACCCATGCATTGAGAAGCAGGCTCAGTTCTGGCTGTGGACCCTTCAGTTGTCCACGAACTTGCTCCAGCCTCTCTTGGCCACAGTAGGAGAGCTCCTGGAGAAGACTGTCTTATACAATCGCTCACGGATAAAAGAACCTTTGTGGAGGGGCGCCTGGGTGGCACAGCGGTTAAGCGTCTGCCTTCGGCTCAGGGCGTGATCCCGGCGTTATGGGATCGAGCCCCACATCAGGCTCCTCCACTATGAGCCTGCTTCTTTCTCTCCCACTCCCCCTGCTTGTGTTCCCTCTCTCGCTGGCTGTCTCTATCTCTGTCAAATAAATAAATAAAAATCTTTAAAAAAAAAAAAAAAAAGAACCTTTGTGGAAGTCTAGAAGCCCAGTGGAGAAGTTCCAGCATATCACTGGAGCAAACTAAAGTAAGTCTGGACACACTACAGAGTGTAAGAGGAACAGTATGACTTTTCCCATGTCACTTGTAGCCCACAGCAGCTGTGTAGGATGCTGCCAGAGGCCCATTTCTCCAGTGAGCATTATTCATAATAGCCAAGACATGGAAAAAAACTTAAGTGTCCATCATGAGATGAACAGATGAAGAAAATGCGGTATACACACACACACACACACACACACACACACACACACACATACGCACACACACAATGGAATGTTATTAAGCCATAAAAAAGGATGAAATCCTGCCATTTGTGTCAATATGGATGAACCTTAAGGTCATTATGCTAAGTGAAACAAGTGAGACAGAGAAACTAATAGTGTATGATCTCACTCATATGTGTAATTCAAAAATATCAAACTCATAGAAACAGAGAGTGAAATAATGACTGCCAGGAGAGGGAGGGTCGGGGAAATGGGGAGAGGTCAGTCAAAAGGTACAAACTTCCAGTTATAAGATGTCTCAGTTCTGGGGATCTAATGTACAGCATGGTGACTATAGTTAGCAATACTGTATTGTATATTTGAAAGTTGCTGAGAATAAATCCTAATGTTACCACAAAACGGAAATGGCAATTATGTGAGTTGATAGAGTTATTAACTTACTCTTCTGTGGAATCACTTCACAATATATTAAGGTATCAAATCATCACGCTGTATACCTTCAACTTACACAACATTATATGCCAATTACACCTCAATAAACTGAAAAAAGAAGGTACGGCATGTGTTTTTGAAAACAGAAGATATTTGGGGCACCTGGGTGGCTCAGTCAGTTAAGCATCCGCCTTCGGCTCAGGTCATGATTTCAGGGTCCTGGGATCAAGCCCTGCTTCAGGATCCCTGCTCGGTGGGAAGTCTGCTTCTTCCTCTCCCTCTCCCTCTGCCCCTCTCCCCTGCTCATGCTCACTTGCTCCCTCTGTCTCTGTTTCATATAAATAAAATCTTAAAAAAAAAAAAAAAAGGAAATAGAAGATTTTTCATATATTTCCAAATCCCTAAAATAAAAGCTATAACGTTGAAAGTGGTAATTCATCTAAAATACCTAATTCAAAAGACTTCTTGGATGGTTATAAACAGCAAAGGTTTTACCTTATTTATTTACATATTTCCCACCAGAAATTACTGTTATTCTCTCTTATAATGGTTTTAACAACTGTTTAGAATCATACCTATTTACAAATAGAAAAAATTCTACTCCATCTACTCCACAGGCAATTTTATAAACCAGAAACCCCAAATATGTATGTGATATGTCACTTAATCTAGTCGAGCAAAGTTATTCACATGAAGACCTTAATTACTAATATATAGGGTGCCTGGGTGGCTCAATTGGTTAAGCATGCAGCTCTTGATTTCACCTCAAGTCAGGATCTCAGGGTCATGAGATCAAGCCCCACATCGGGTCATGTTGAGCATGGAGCCTGCTTAAGATTCTGTCTCTCTCTTTCTCTTTCAAAAATAAATAAATAAATGAGCCATTACCTTTTCTATTCAGTTTAAGATATATATTGAATAACCAAAATAATTTTTTCTATATAATCTCTTCACTCATTCATTCATTCATTTATTTAATGAAGTTTACAAAAATAGTCCTATTTCACACCAAGACTATTTTTAACACTGGGGAGGCAACAATAGAAAAGGCAAGCAGGTCTATGTTCTCTGGGAGCATGTATTATAGAGAAGGGAGGCAGAGAGTAAATAGGTAAACAAAATAACTTCAAATTGTGATCAATGCAACAAAACAAACAGAACTATTATTTTGTAACCACTCTGTCTAGTAGAGAAGACAGAGTTTAAAGATTTTATTTATTGAGAGAGAGTATGAGTGGGGGGGAGCAGAGGGAGAGGGAGAAGCAGACTCCCCGCTGAGCAGGGAGCCCGACGTGGGGCTCAAACCCAAGACCGTGGGACCATGATCTGAGCCGAAGGCAGACACTTAACCAACTGAGCCACCCAGGCCCTGAGAAGACAGAGTTTTAAAAAAAAAAAAAAAAAATGGCAGGGAAGGAACCTCAAGTATCTAACAACTGTATTGAGACCTGCAGAATAAGAAGAGCCAAGAAAAGACTTGGGGGTAGAAATTTCTAGGAAGAGGGAATAGCAAGTAAAATAGCCCTGAGTAAAGAGCTTACCATGTTAAAGGAATCAGGAAGGAAAAATGACCAGTTCCACGAATCCTAGTAAACAAGGGGGAGAATGACAAAAGATAATGTATGATAGGCAGGCACAAGCCAAAGCATGTAGACTACCTATAAGCAGAAGCTTAAATACAAATACAAAAGAAAATCATTGAAGCAGTAATCATTAAAGCAGTACAGTCACATCTGATTTCCTTCATTTTTAAGTTCTAAAACATACTCTTGTAAAGTAAGCACACTAAGAAATATAATTAAACACATAATTTAAAGCAAACTTTGTCATCATATATTTGGCAAGTTAGCGTCAGACAAATAACATAACAAGGTAGTCAGATTAATCATCCAATCATTCGTAAAGCATTTAGTGAGCTCCTGCTGTGTGCCAGATGCTGCTTTGGGTGCTAGAAATACAAAGATGATAGTGATGATGTCACATTTTACTCTGAGCAATAAATACAAAACTGGGGGCGCCTGGGTGGCACAGCGGTTAAGCGTCTGCCTTCGGCTCAGGGCGTGATCCCAGCGTTATGGGATCGAGCCCCACATCAGGCTCCTTTGCTGGGAGCCTGCTTCTTCCTCTCCCACTCCCCCTGCTTGTGTTCCCTCTCTCGCTGGCTGTCTCTATCTCTGTCGGATAAATAAATACAATCTTTAAAAAAATAAAAATTAAAATAAATAAATAAATAAATACAAAACTGATAACGGTGGTATCTTCTTCTACTCTGAGCAGCCCAGTTTTCTTCTTAAAGGCTCAAAGCAGTAGTTCTCTATGTTGTGTATTAGAACATCTTTGGTGTATGGTAAAAATGCAGATATCTGGATCCCACTTATCAGCAATTCTAATTCAACATGTTTTCAATAATCCCTCACCACAGAGGTGAGAGAAGAAGTATATCAGAATCATTTATATCGGGGCGCCTGGGTGGCGCAGTCGTTAAGCGTCTGCCTTCAGCTCATGGCGTGATCCCGGCGTTCTGGGATCGAGTCCCACATCAGGCTCCTCTGCTGGGAGCCTGCTTCTTCCTCTCCCACTCCCCCTGCTTGTGTTCCCTCTCTCGCTGGCTGTCTCTCTCTGTCAAAAAAATAAATAAAATCTTTAAAAAAAAAAAAAAGAATCATTTGTATCACTGTCCTCTTGAAAATCAGGCCAAAATGAGCCACTGTAATTAGTGGAAGGAGTATATAATACAGTATAGGGTATACTGGGGGGAGGGGAGGCAATGTGTATGAAGAAAAACAGTAAGATTGACAGTCACTACAAGAGAGAATTCGGGGGGGGGATGATTAATACAATTGCCAAGGAAAAGTAAGGATTTTTTTATAAACCAGTAGTTCCCAAAGTAACATCTGCAGATTCCTGGGGATCCCCAAGACCCTTTCAGAAGGTCCACCTAGTTAAAATCATTTCCACAATAATACTAAAAACATTATTTGCTTCTTTCACTGTATTGGCATTTACTTTGACGGTTTGAAAGTAACTAGGTAAAACTGCTAAGCATTTTTTTTTTAAGATTTTATTTATTTAAGAGAGCAAGAATGGGGGGGGGGGCGCGCAGAGGGAGAGGGAGGAGCAGGCTCCCAGCCAAACAGCAAGCCCCATGTAGGATCAGGACCTGATCTGAAGGCAGATGTTTAAACAACTGTGCCACCCAGGTACCCCAACTGCTAAGCATCTTATTGGCAATGGCACTAAACAATATTAGCAGTCATTACAGTCTTCACTACCACACACTCAACAAACTTAAAAAAAAAAAAGTTTCATTTAGGAATGTCTTTGATGAGCTATAGCTATAAATATTACACATTTTATTATATCTCAACTCTTGAGTACACACTTTTCAATATTCTGTGTGCTGAAATGGAAAGCATGATGGTTGTCTCAAAGGAAAGACTTACATGACTGAGTTGCAAGCTGACCTAGCCACTTTTCTTGAAGGAATGACTGACAAATAATAGTTACTTAATCTTGGGTATTTAGAAGAATTTCCTTGAAAATCAACAGTGAGCCTATCCCATCAAGGAAAACAACTGTCAGTATATATTGCTGACTATGAAATTCAAGCTTTGAGAAAACTGAAATTTTGCAAAATTTGTTTCTACCACTATGGGCTTAAAAGTTTCTCAAGTCAAATAGACTTTTCTGATAAGAATGGTAATATTAACAAATGTGATTGTTTAACAATGAATGATAAAATGTGTAAACATTTGCAAGATCTGCATAACCCAAGGAACAAATATTTTCCAAATGATTAATGCACGGTGTTATAAAAATTCTGCATGGATGGAAGAACTGTCTATCCTATGTGGAGGATAGACAGATCTTAATGGAAAAAGTATAAAAACTTCATTGCTGGGGTGTCTGGATGGCACAGCTGATTAAGTGTCCGACTCTTGGTTTTGGCTCAGCTTGTGATCTCCGGATCGTGAGATTGAGCCCGCATTCGGCTCTACACTCAGCGCAGAGTTGGCTTGAGATTCTCTCTCCTCCCTCTGCCCTTCCCACTTTACAGTCTCTCTCTCTCTCTCTCTCTCTCTCTCTCGCCACTCACCCTCTCAAATAAATAAATATATCTTTAAAAAAAAAAACCTTCATTGCTATGATTTCAAATTCCAGATTGGAATTAATCTTTCTAAAACTGCCCATAGAAGCACACCACCTTAATGCTGACAGTCTCACAGGTATATTAAATATGTATAATCCATCCTATGTCAACTATATTTCAATAAAACAATTTTTAAAAACTACAACTTTAATTTTAGTGTAACATCAGAAAAAAGGATACCACAATTATCTGAAAAGTCCACTAAACTACTCTGCCTTTTTCCAATTTCACATCTGTATGAGGCCAGATTTTCTTGATACGGTTCAGGTTAAACAATGTATCACAACAAAATGAGCGCAGTAACAGATATGAGACTCCAGTTGTTTTCTATTAAGCAGACATTAAAGATATTTGCAAAAATGTAACAAATGCCAATCTCTCATATTTTCCTTATTTTGGAAAATAAAGTTACTTTCATTAAAAATGCTATTAATATTAACATGTAATGGGTTCTTATTATTTTTTAAATAAATTAAAAGTAAATATTTTTAAAGTTTCTCAGTTTTAGTTTCTAATTTGGCAGATACTGATAGATATAATTCACTTTTTTTTTTTTTTAAAAAAAAGCTGTTTGAGGTAATCAATCATTTTGAGGAGTATAAAGGAACTCTGAGACTGAAAAGTTTGAAAATAACTGTTGGAGATCTAATGATACTTTATTTAGCTATTCAACTCTGGGTCACCTTACTGAATGAACCATAACTATCTTCCTTTGAAGAACCAGAATAAGCAACAGCCAAAAAAGAGGGTGTGATAGGTATAATAATGACTCTCCATGTTACCACACAGAAATACCTTCAATTATTAAATTTGTTAAGTACAAAAAGTATAAAACAATTATACAATATACTATACTACTATTTGCTGGAAAGGAAATGATAATATATTCATATGTGCTTGTATATGCTTAACAAAATCATGGACACTCAAGAAATTAACAAAAGCACATACCTATAAGAGAAGGGGAATATAAAACATACAGTGGTGGCATAGGAATGAGTTCTTAATCCTTTAATTTTTAAAACATATGAATGTATTCACAGTATTTTTAAATTTATCATCTAATTTAATTTAAAAGAAAATAATCCTAAATCAATATTAAGCTACAATTCACATGTATTTTCAATTTCTAGGTTGCCCAGATCTCGGGGGGACTGGGGGGGAATCCTTACTCTTTTTATTAGCTCTGAGGCAAACCAGTATTGCTAGCAATCAAAACTTATGCCAGAAGAATGGGCATTGGTCAAGCTGATTTCTAGGACACAATACAGAAACGTTTTTTTAAAACCTATAAATAAATTCTGGAACTCCTGGGTGGCTCAGTTGGCTAAGCGTCTGCCTTTGGCTCAGGTCATGATCCCAGGGTCCTGGGATTGAGCCCCATATCAGGCTCCCTGCTCAGTGGAGAGAGCCTCCTTCTCCCTCACCCTCTCCTTCTGCCTCTGCCTACCGCTCCCCCTCCTTGTGCTTTCTCTCTCTTTGACAAATAAATAAACAAAACCTTAAAAAAAAACCTATAAATAAATTCATCATCTGAAAAACCCAAAAGAGTAATAAAAATTAGTAAGAAAATATTCAGATGAAACTAGCAGTTATTTTATTAACTTTTTTATATTTAAAAGATGTCACTGATGGAATTAAAAGCAAATTCAGATATTGCACAAGACAAAAAAAAATCAGTGAACTTGAAAACGAAGTAAAAAAAATTATCCAAAAGGAAGCACAGAGAGAAAAAAAGGAAAAAAATAATTCCCAATTAACTACAGGACAGCATCAAGTTACTGAACATACTTTTTTTTTTTAAAGATTTTATTTATTTATTCGACAGAGATAGAGACAGCCAGCGAGAGAGGGAACACAAGCAGGGGGAGTGGGAGAGGAAGAAGCAGGCTCACAGCGGAGGAGCCTGATGTGGGGCTCGATCCCATAACGCCAGGATCACGCCCTGAGCTGAAGG
The DNA here is from genome assembly GCF_023065955.2 of Ursus arctos. Classification (NCBI taxonomy): domain Eukaryota; kingdom Metazoa; phylum Chordata; class Mammalia; order Carnivora; family Ursidae; genus Ursus; species Ursus arctos. The sequence goes on along the minus strand of NW_026623100.1, from coordinate 60,743,118 downwards.
CAGACGCTTAACCGCTGTGCCACCCAGGCGCCCCTACTGAACATACTTTTAACTGGAGTCTAGAAAACAAAGGTGGTAAAAAGAAAAAATATTTGAGGTAATAATGATTATGACGAATATTTTTCTAAATTTGCTGCAAACTATAACCCATGGATCCAAGAAACTTGGCAAATCCCAAAAGGATAAACTCAGATTACTCAAAGGCACATACATGATGATAAAACAGCAAGAAAATGGTAGTAAGTTTTAAAAAAATTTTAACCACAGGAAAAGAAAAAACCACTGTGTTGACAGAAAAAAATATTTAAAAAAAATCACAGAATTCTCAGAAGCTGTGCAAGCCAAAATTCAATAGAATATTTATAAAGTGCTAAAAGAAGTCAGGTCAGGTGCCTGGGTGGCTCAGTTGATAAAGCATCCGACTCTTTTTTTTTTTTTAAGATTTTGTTTATTTATTTGACAGAGATAGAGACAGCCAGCGAGAGAGGGAACACAAGCAGGGGGAGTGGGAGAGGAAGAAGCAGGCTCCCAGCGGAGGAGCCTGATGTGGGGCTCAATCCCAGAACGCCGGGATCACGCCCTGAGCTGAAGGCAGACGCTTAACGACTGAGCCACCCAGGCGCCCCTAAAGCATCCAACTCTTGATTTTGACTCAGGTCATGATCTCAGGGCCTTAAGATCAAGCCCCTCAACAGGCTCCTCACTCAGCAGGGAACCTGCTTGAGACTCTCTTTCTTCCCTCTCCCTCCTGCGCACGTGTGCTCTCTCTCTCATAAGTAAGAAAATCTTTTTTAAAAAATCATTAGTCATTACAGAAATGCAAATTAAAACCATAATGATACAACTTCACACTCATTAGGATGGTTATTATCAAAAAAAAAAAAGGAAAAAACAAGTGTTCACAAGGATGTGAAGGAAGTAGAATCCTTGAGCATTGCTGGTGGAATGTAGAATAGTGCGGCTGCTGTGGATATCAGTTTGCTAATTCCTCAAAGAGTTAAACATGGAATTACCATATGACCCAGCAATTCCACTCCTGGATAGCTACCCAAACAATTGAAAGCAGGGACTCAAGCAAATACTTGTACACCAACATACGTAGCAGTACTATTCACAAAGCCAAAAGGTACAAACAACCCAAGTGTTCATCAATAGATGAATGAATGATCAAAATATGGTATATACATACAATGGATATTATTCAGACTTAAAAAGAAATAAAATTCTGATACATGCTACGATACGAATTAACCTTGAAAACATGCTAAGTGAAGTAAGCCAGACAAAAAGGACAAATATTCTATGAGTCCACTTAACTGAGGTACCTAGGATAGGCAAATTCATAAAGTAGGATGGTGGTTGCCAGGAGGTGAGGAGAGGAGTCAATGGGGAGTTAGGATTTAATCGGTACAGGCTTCCAGTTGCGGAAACATACCAGAGATAGATGTTGGTGATAGTTGCAAATTATATGAATGTACTTAATGCCACAGAAGTGTACACTTAGAAATTGGTATGATAGAAAATTTTATGCTACGTATATTTTACCACAATAAAAAAGTGTGTTTGTATACGTAGGGCCTTGCTAGATAGTTCATGCTAACAGTATGATTTACGGTAAATACCTGTTTTTGTTTTCCTGGTACCCTGGGCCACACTGTATATCTATGAGCTCTGCAAGAGACAGGAGGGCTGGAGACTGATTAGTTGAGGTAAGTCACAACGGTGCTCCATGCCTCTAAGACTGCCCCCCCCCAATAAAAACCCTGAATATCAAGGCCCAGGTGAGCTTCCCTGGCTGGCAGGACTTCATTCTTATTGTCATGCATCACTGATGAGAGAATTAAACACTGTCAGGGCAACTCCACTGAGAGGACAACGAGACTCTTACACTTGTCTTCTACTGTACTCCATTGTATGCACCTTCTCCTTGCCCCAATTTTAATCTGCATCCTTTCTCTGGAATACACCATACCTGTAAATATTACAGCTTTTCTGAGTTCTAGGAGTCATCTAAGGAATCATAAAACCTGAAGGTATTCTCGGTGACCCCTGACCCAGATGGAAAAGCAGGTACCATGCAAACATCAACCATGAGAAAGCTGGCCTGGCTTTATTAATACAAAACAAGGAACACTTCAGAACAAGACATATTACCAGATATAAAGAGGTACATCCATAATAACAGTCAATTCAAGAAACAATCCCAAACATGTACATCAAATAAGATTCAAAATACATGAACAACAAATCAACAAAACTAAAAGAAACAATACACAAATCCAGAATTATCATTGGAAATTTCAACACTGCTCTCAGGAATTAACATAAATAATAAAATAAGGAAAATCAATAGGAACATAAAAGATTTAAATACAATAGCCCAACTTAACCTAATTAACATTTAGAAAGCATTCCACCCCACAACTACAGAAAACATACATTATTTTCAAATGAACACAGAACATTCACCAAGACAGACCATGTAATGAGCCATAAAACAAGTCTATTGTTAGTTGTCTGGGCCCAAGGGAGAAAAACAGATGCAACATTTCCTAAACTTATTTGACCATAAAGCCTTCCTGCAAAGGCATCTCCAGGGATTAGTTTCTCAGAACACTTTGGGAAGAGCTATCCCACCCATTTTCACCTCTTCTTACTCCTCCTCCTAGTTGTAACTAGCAAAATAAGGGAATCAATAAAATGATCCTTTCCTTGGCTACTCAGCCAGAACTGGCCAATTTTATGAAGTACCTGCAAAAGTCCTAAGGCAGGAATAACCTTGACATATCTGGGAAACAGTAAGGGGGTCAGAACAGCTGGAAAAGTATAAAGGATAAGTGGTAGGAGATGAAATCAGAAAGTTAAGCCGCAGAGGTCAGAGCATGTAAGAACTTCTAAGCCTCAGTAAGAATTTTGAATATGATTTTAAGTATGAGGGGAGGGTTTTAAGAATATTATCTCATTTACATATTTAAAAGATTTCCCTCTTAAAAAAATGAAACAAGACGAAACCAGAGAGGAAGACAAACCATAAGACACTCTTAATCTTAGGAAACAAACTGAGAGTTGCTGGAGGGGAGGGGAGTGGGGGCATGGGGTAACTAGGTGATGGACATTGGGGAGGGTATGTGTTATGGTGAGCACTGGGTGTTATAAAAAACTGATGAATCACTGACCTGTACCCCTGAAACAAATAATACATATGTTAATTTTAAAGAATAAATAATTAAAAATTTAAAAAAATAAAACATCTTTCTCTCTCTGCTGTGTAAAGAACAGAATGGAAGCTAGGCAACCAGTTAGGAAGCTCTGGTAACCATAAACAATGTCGAAAACCAGAGCAGCTTAGACCAGACTTAAAAGTGCATGTCAAAGAAAAAACGCCTAGGCAAATCTATATAAACTGTGCTGAGAGGTCCTTAAGCATTTTCTTTACCTGGCTCCCAGGATATCTCATTCTCCACCTAATGAGATGCTTAATCTGTCTTCCTTACGTGATCTCCCTCATCTCCCCAACCTCTTCAGGTTGGAAATGTTTTAAGGCTCAGTTCATGAACCTTTTTTCTAGCTATTCTCATTCTTGTGGTGATTTCACCCAGACACTTGGCTTTAAAACCATCCATCTATATAATGATAATTCCCAATTTTACATCTCCAGGCTAGGCCTCGCCTCTAAATTCCAGGCTCAAGTACCCAGGTGATCGTACAGTAAACACCTTAAAATTTAACAAACCAAAATTGATTTCTTAACCTACCTCCCCCAATTTTTTTCTAAGTCCTCCCTACCTCAGATGGTAGCAACTCCATTATTACAATTGCTAAGGGATAAACCTTAAGAAATATCCACAACTCCTGTCTTTCTCTCACACCCCACTTTCAAGTATGGTAGCAAATCCTTTCAGCTCTACCTTCAAAATCTATCCAGTAACCAAACACTTCTTACCCACCTCCACTGCTGTTACTCAACCCAAGCCTTCATCATCTCTCACTTGGTCTAGTGCTTTCCTCTCAAATGGTCTCTCTAGTTCTGCCCTTGCTACTGCCTTCACCACTCCCCAAGGCTCAAAATAGCAGTCAAGTGATTCTAGTAAATCTAAATTAGATCATGTCATCAACTGCTCAAAACCTTCCAAAAGCTGCTCAAGAAAAGTCCTTACAAAGCTCTTCAAGACTTATCTGACCACAACACCTCTGTACCTCTGCTCCAGCCAGTTACTTTTAACCTCCTATCACACTACTCTGTTCCAGGTCACTTCATACCAGTTGCAAAGGACTCCTCACCGTTCCTCAAACACTCCAAGCCTGCTTTAGCCTCAGGATCTTTGAACTTGCAGTACCCTCAGCCTAAAATCACCCTGGCCCCTAAAACCATCTAGAATGCAAGGTTAACTCACTCACCTACTTCAAGTCTTCACTCAAATGTCATTCAAGTGAAGTCTTCCCCTTCGATGTTATTTAAAAATTGCAAACTTCTCTCCCATCCTTAAAAATTCTTTACACACCAGCAAGTTCTGCTTTATTTGCTTTATAATTCTCCCCAGCACTTTCCTGTATCTAACATACTATATATTTTACTTATTTACCTTATTTATTGTCTGTCTCCTCCAAATAGAACATACACTCTAGGGATTTTTGTCTGTTTCATCTCCTGCTACAAAACTAGTCCCTAGAGCAGTACCTTTCACACAGAACTCAGTTTATTCAATACTGAATCACTGAATGTTAAATAAAGCCTCTCCAGAAGTGTTAAGTTTTGCTAGGCCTGGGGCGCCTCGGTGGCTCAGTCGATTAAGTATCTGCCTTCAACTCAGGTCATGATCTCAGGGTCCTGGGATTGAGCCCCCATCTGGCTCCCCACTCAGCTGGGGTCTGCTTCTCCTTCTGCCCCGCCCCCCCCCCTCATGCTCTGCTCTCTCTAATAAATAAAATTAAAAAAATAAAAATAAATAAAAAAGTTTTGCTAGGCCCAAATCAAATTCTGGGACTAGCCTAATTTAAAAAAAATCCCTTTGTCAGTATTTATATTCTATGAATAATATTCAATATTCATAAGAGCACACTTTTATTATTTTATAATCTAAGCTATTTACTTAACAATTATAGAGATGCTTACTGATTCCAAATAATTCAACTTCTCTCTTACTCCAGCATCACTACAAATAGAAAAAACAGTACACTTCAGCAAGAAGTCCTATGCTCAAATCCTAGCTCACCATTTACCAGTAGTATGACTCAGGCAATTTTAGCCTCCTCCAAATCTTAGTTTCTCATCAATAACGTAGCAAGGAGGGAGTGGATTAAAGCCCTGCCTGCTTTACCTATTCTATATCTAATCACAGGATTATTGTGAAAATCAAATATATATAAGAAAATGCCTTATAAACCATAAATTATATACAAGTGTGAGTTAAATGTCAAAAGTTTGAGAAAAATCTGAAATGGAACAGAAAAATTCAGTGTTTGGGAGAGAATATCTCACCATACCTCTCTGGAGTCAGACTGGCTCCCTGGAGTCAGACTCTTCCACTTACTTACTTAAACCTTAAACAAGTTACTCAACCTCTTTGAGTCATTGTTTCCACATCCATAAATGGAGATAATACCAACCTTGTAGCATCCTTTTGAGGATTACAGCTTATATACAAATATATGTAATGTACCTACAGAATAAGCTTAATGAAGGACATTTTTGTTATTCATCTTGGTCTTTCAAATGGACAAAAACAGATAAATACAAACTACACCATGGAGTTAGGAAAGAAGATGATTTTAATTTGGAAATTATATGAGAAAAAAAGAAGGAAAATGAGCAAGAGCCAGAGGTAATCAAGCAATAATCTCAACAGTTTGCCTATTAAATTTGTTCTTTCTTTGTCTTGCCTTTCTCCAAGTAAAACAGCGGGATGAAAGGCAAAGAAAAATCAGCATACAAAACACTGTATTTAGTAACCTAAAAGTTATTTTAAAACAAAATATTATATAATCTCTTTTCTTCAAAGAAGAACTTTTTTATTAGCCAATTTTCCAATTTCTCACACACAAAGATGTATTTTGACACTCGAAACTCAAGGCACATATCAAAAAACTAAAACAATTGTGGTTTTCCAACTACAGAACCGCAATATATTTTATTAAATGCTTAGAAATATGGCAAAATGAATGAAAACAACTCAAAAAGTAAAACTGCAATTAAGACAGAGATCATACAAACACTTCAAGAATGTTCTTTGAAATCATTTGACTTTGATATATTTCCTCAATTCTAGGACACCACTAATTATAAGATGTACCACCAATATAACAACCATTTTCGGGGGAGGAGGACACCCCACATTAAATACACACTTGTATACAAATAGCTAACTTAGATATACCAATTTCAAAAACATTAAAATGTAATGGATCCTTCTGGGATGCTGGAAATATTCTATTTCTGAATCTAAATAGCAGGTCAGAGTATGTTAAACTTGTGAATATTTATCAAACTGTACACTTGACTTGTATACTTTTTCTGTATCTACATTTAGTTCAACAGAAAAATTTATGTAATGTACCTACTCCGTACACATACAGCTATCAACTAAATGAATTCTTGATATAAATATGAAAGGTAAAAAGATAAAGCCTCTAAAAGAAAACATAGAAAAGTAACTTCATGACATTGATACAGACAAAGATTTCAAAAATGGAAACAAAAAAGCACTAACCAATTGATAAACAGGACTTCTTTAAAATTAAGCACTTTGATTCACCAAAACACCAAGATCCTGGAGGAGCTAGCTACAGACCAAATGTCCACCAACAGTAGAATGGATAAGCTAAGGTATATTCACATAACAGAACACAGCAATGAGAAGAAACAAACTACAACACAACAAGGGTTAATCTCATAAATGTAATGTTGTGCAGAAGTTCAAATAAGATATATTTTATGATTCTATTTTATGTAGAGTTCAAAAACAGACAAAATTTTTCTATAAGGAAGACAGTAGCGTTGGGGATTCCAGTACTGCTATGTTTCTAGAGCTGGGTGCTAATTACATAAATGTGCTTATTTTGTGAAAATTCAACTAGTTATACACTTTTCTATATGTATGTCACACTTCTTTAAAAATATTAGATAAAATGGGGTCCCAACTGGTGAATCAGGATTTCTAATCCTTTCCCACCAGCAATATTCTTCATCCATACTATACTCAGAGATTTAATTAGCAATGGTCCTTTATCACCCACACTGCTCTTCAGGATTTAAACAATCACTATCTTTGTCCATATTTACTTTATGCCAAGCACTTTAACATTCATTCATTCAAATACTTATTGAATACCTACTATGTACAAAATCTGTGCTGAGTACTTAAGGTACAAAAAAATGAGCAAGACATTGTTCCTAGCTTCAAGGAGTTCCTAACCTTATAGAAGACCACATATACAGGGCACTTGAGTAGTTCAGTCAGTTAAGCAGCCAACTCTTGGTTTCAGTTCAGGTCATGATCTCATGGGTCATGATCAGGGAGTCTGCTTGAAATTCTCTCCCTCTGCACCTCCCCTCACTCATAGGCACACTCTCTCCCTCTTTCTCTCTCTAAAATAAATAAATCTGAAGAAGAAGAAGAAGAAGAAGGAGGAGGAGGAGGAGGAGGAGAAGAAGAAGAAGAAGACGAAGAAGACGATGACGACCACCACAACCACACATACAGATAACCAAATAAATGTACAGAGATATGCACAGGACATTATGGAAGTACAAAGGAACAGCAAAAACAGCCTGGGAGAAGTCAGGCATCAGGACAGCCTTCGTGGAGGTATGAACACCTGAGTCTTTAAAAGAAGAGTAGGAATTATCCAGGCAAAGTGCATTCCAACAGAGCAAACAGCTTGAGTAAAAGCACAGTGTATTTAAAGAAACAATTGCAGCTGCTACTTGTTGCTTAAGGGTGGTAAAAACAAGGACTGGGATGGGGTAAGAAGGAGTGGCCAAAGAGATAGGAGGATGCCAAGTCATGAAGAAACTTAGACCTTGTCCAACAGGCAAGATGGGTCAGTGAGATTTATGCAAAGGAATTATGTGGTCACATAGATTATTCAGGAAGCAATGTAGAGGATGAACTGAAGGAGGATAAGGCTGGCAGAAAGAAGGCTGGTTAGGAGGCAGTTATAACTGTCTTGACAGAAGATAATAAGAGCCTGAAATGAAATAAAAGCTATAATAAATATAGAGAAAATACAGAGTACAGATATATTATGCTCCTGGTCTAGAGATCACACTTTGAGAACCACTAACCTACACTAGAGTTCAGCATATTTTTCTGTAAAAGGCCAAATAATAAATATTTTAGGCTTTATGCGCCCCAGGCGGTTTCTACTGCACTTTTGGTTTATGTTTGTTTTTTAAACCCTTTGAAAATTAAAAACCGTTCTTAGCTAGTTGACTTGACCAAGATAAAGGCCGCAGGCTGGATCTGGGCTATGGGCATAGTTAGCTGATCCCTGCTATACACAGGTAAAGAAGTGAGGATTAACCTTCCTAGGAGATTAATTTTCCTAAAATGCTATATTAGCTCCCTACTCAGAAACTCCTCCCTTGGTCCCCAGTATGAACCTTCCATTCTTATTAAATTGACCTACTTATATTATTTGCCTCTGTATTTTGTGGTGTTCCCCAAAGTTCTCTTCTCCTCTCTAACCTACCTAAATACCATTCCTTCAAAGCACAATTCAAAACCTACCTTGAAGTGATTCCATAAACCTCAGAACTCCTGAAAGTACTACCTCAATTTACCCAAAATTTATTTGCTGTCTTATGACTTACTTCAAATATACTGTAAATTCTTTGAGAACAGGGAATAATTTATACTTCTATCAAAGGATCTAGCATATAACAAGAGATAAATAAAAATGAAGACATATGTGTATATATACATAACATATATACTTACACACACACAGTTTTTTTCCCCTGAGCTAGCTATGTAACTGAAGCAAATGTGATTTCACCCTTACTTATAACAGTAACCGAATACTTTAATTCTATGGACATGATCCGAATGCTGTAGGAAGAATAGAATGACAATTCACAATCACATCTGTCTTCTCCTATTACTCAAGTTTTTAGGGCTAGTTCACTAGGGAAACAATAATAACACAAGTAAAATTTTTCCAATGGTCAATGTTGCCAATGTAGGTACATAGGGATAATGTTAAATAAGTTACTAGACCAATTCAAAGTTTACTTAACTATTTTTACTTCACTTATTTTTAAAATGCAAAATAAGCTTTTACAACTACGTTGCTTTAAATTCACCCTTTATTATTACTTAAGTTTAAAGTCACACACACACACACACACACACACACACACGCAACACATGCTTTGAATTTTTTTAACAATAAGGTTCTGTATGACAATTCACATTATCAAAATGGCCTTATTGATGTCATTGAGAATTTGGGGAAATAAGATTGCATTTCAAATTTTTAAGAAAACAGTCCATTTTAGGAATTGTTGAATCACTATATTGTACACCTGAAACTAATATAACAAGGTAAAAAAAAAAATTGTGCTTATACCAAAAAAAAAAAAAAGAAAAGAGAAAATAGTTCATTTTCATTCACTACTAATAAATAGCTATAATCAGAGAATGTTGTGAGCTGGATTAAAGGATTCTTCCTATAATTGAGAAGATTACTGAAGAAGTCTTTTCAAGTCCAAAGTGTGAACCATGCCTTATTTTACTACCCAAAGAATATTCAACAATCTATAAAAATTCCTCCAGAATCATCTGCCCAATTTTCAAGGCAAACTACATAAAAAAGTATAAAACATTTATAGAAAGATATAGAAAACAAAACCAAAAGAAATAAATTAAAAGATGGCCATGAAAGCGAAAACGAGACTTTCTAACCCTTCAAAACACATTGAAGAAAGCAGGTTAGTGACATGTAACCCAGAAAAGACAATTATGCATTGATAAATTGAATATTAATAATGCACTTAAATGGAGGACAAGCCCAGGAGCCAGGGACTCCCATTTCTCAATTCCTGTTCTGCCACTGGCTAGTACAGAGTCTCAGGCACATCCCCATATGTTGAACAAGAAAAGCTTAACTGACATTCTCAGGCTGTGGGAATTGATTAAATGTTTATGAAGTACTTTAGGACCATGAAGGGAAGCCAAATGTCATTTGCTTAGTACAAAACTACAGCTATCTGTTAGGCTGGCAAATCCAACCATGATTCTTTTGTGTCTTCTTAACACAGCAAATCTTCAGTGAGTCAGTAAAGTGCATGTATTTATGAGACCGTTTAGCAACTTCAGAGAAATGAATTTTCTTCCAAATCTTTGTCTCACGAACCATGTCACTACCCAACCCAACTATTTGCAAAAGGAAACATGAAGCGATCCACATTAAAGTTAGGTCTAGTTATTGATAAGCCAATACTAAATGACTGAAAACTAGTAGGAATCGCAGTGGAACTTTGTTAACTTACCAGAAATGTGACTCCTGAAAGTAATCCCAGAAAGCAGTCGTCCTAACAAAACGTTTATGAAAGGGAAAGTCCCTAGGCCTTCTTACATAAAGAGCTCTAAAATGTTTGTAGACAGTGTCGACAGAAGACTAAATTCGCTCAGACCCTAATCTAATTCGTTAGGTAGTTCCAGCACCTGCTTAGTGTTGAGCGACTAGAGACTGGTGAGGCTGCTGAGCAAAAGTGCTGATGCCATCTCCAGCTGCCCCTTTCCGTGAATGACAGTAACAATGAAAACACTGACAAAAGAGCTGGGAGGCCACCCCAAGCCACTGCTTGGCAATACTTCTACCCTACCCTCAACATACAGGAGCTGCAAATGCCAGGAGAGGCCCTCCTCTAACAGATCTCACAGGCGGAGACCTTGCCTCTAGTCTGGCAACGTGAAAAAGTACTACCCTGCACTCCTCTCCAGACAGCTGAGCACCTTAAAGGTGAGGGGAACGCTGCCTCTTTCCAAACTGCCAGCGGAAGAGGGAGAAGACTTCCTCGCCGGAGACGGGTGAGCAGAATCGGCTGTGCACACTGGAAGACCGAGAGAACTGCCCGGGTCGCGGGCGCTTCTCGGACCGCCGGCGGGGAGCAACCGCGAGCACAGGAACGCGCGTCCCTCCCTCGGCCCCGGGTGGGGGAAGCGGGGCTCGGGCGCCGGGCAAACTGTCCTCCCGGGGGTGGCAGCGCTCGGCCGCCCGCTTCCCGGGAGCTGGAGAAGGCGACAAGTAGGCTCGGGTCCGGGAGCACCGGGAGCACATTCTTGCCTCGAGCCTGGTCCCGAGGGAGGGCGCAGGCTGCCAAGGCGGCGACTCTCCCTCTCGCCCAACTCCGCGGTGAGCGAGAGGGCGGCCGGCCCGGGCTGCCCGGCGGGATGCCACCCGGGTGGGGGAGGCGGCGAGGCCGGCCTCCGGGCCGCTCCCTCCCCACGCGGTCCCGCGGCCGGCGGCCGTCCGCGCCCTCGTCCCTCCCGCCGCCGCGCGGGGCCGGGCCGCCGACCTCGGCCGGCCGGGCGCGGGGCCAGGCGGCGGCGGCGGGCTGACGGGCCGGCCGGCCTGGGGCCCTACCTGAGGCTGTGTACCAGCTCCCGGCGTGACTGGCTTCCCGGCAGACCACTCGGTTGGACATCTTGGTGCCTGTGCCGCCTATGGTGCACGAGGATGAATGAGGAGGCGGCGGCGGCGGCGGCAGGAGCGGCTCCGCGAGGGGACGAGACACCGCGGGCCCAGCCCAGGAGGAGGCGGCAGTGGGGAGGGGATCAGCCCGGCCCAGGAGGAGGAGGAAGAGGAGGAGGCGGCGGCCCAGGAGGAGGAGATGGCAGCCGGGGCGGTGGCGGCGGCAGCAACAATCACCACAAACTCCGGCGACCGCCGGAAGATGGGGCCCGCGGCGGCTTCACAGAAGCCCGGAAAGCCCTGGGCCCGGCCCCCGGACTCGCCGCTGCTCCCCAGCCGCGGCTGGTTCCGCCGAGCCGCCCCCACGGCCCCCTCCCCTCCCAGCTGGCCTCCCCGAGCCACCGCCGGTGACCCCACCCCCGTGACTCCGCGCCCGCCCCCTCCCCCCACCCCCCGCGGGACTCCCCGCACCCACCCCCACCCCCGGCAGGGCCCTCCTGCCCGCCCGGCCGCGGGTCTGCGGGCCCCGCCCCGCCCCGCTCCTCCTCCAGCCGCGCGGCGAGGTTAACGGCGGAAACCGGACAGGCCAGACGGCATCTGGGGTCGGGCGGCCCCGCGAGGAGGCAGCGGCGGCTACGGCTCCGCGCACACAAAAGCCCAGGGCCGGGGCCTGAACCGGGGAAGGCAGACCCAGAGAAGAGCCAACGCTTCCTTACTCGCCACTCTAACGGGTCCTGCCCACTGAGCATGCCCAGCAGCCGCTGCCAGGCCCGCCGAGGAATCTCAACGTGCACGCTCCGCTCTCCGGGGTTTAGCGGCAGCAGAGGCTGTGGGGGGAGGCGGCGGCGGCGGGGGGGGGGGGGGAGCAGGACGCAGCCGCAGGGCAAGCCCCCTCCCCCAGCCAACTTCCTTAAATGAAGAGCACCGAGGGCTCGCCGATGCGGCTTTCCACGAGGACAGCCCGGCTTGTCCTCCCCTACCTCATCATACACACGAGTCTTTAGTGGATTCACACCCCCAAGGTTTCACTCCTAGGGATGCAAGCCTGTGACCACGTTGGGAAGTTCATTTGTAGAAACAGGCACATGGTAGTGCGCCTGTGGTCCCCGCAAATGCTAGTTTTTGCTTCACTGGGCCACCCTCACCACCTCATCTTGGCTTTGACACTGTAAACATTTATCTTGTTTCATTTTATACGGATGTAGGTGCATGTCTTAACTCCCCAATTAGAGTCAAGTGTGATATAGCTAGCCTGTTATTCTCATCTATGAAGAGGGGATAATATATTCAAGGAGTGTCCCTAGGATTACAAGAGTTAATAAATGTAGTCTGACAGAGTATGCAAACAACAAACATTATTTCCAACCTTTCCTTCTCTTATAAATCCCAGTATTTCACATAAGTGTCAGGAACAAAGAATTCATTTCAAATTAGAGAAGAATCACAGGAAAGTAGGGTATCATGGACCCCAGAGAAGTGTTGGTATGAAGTAGAACATTCCAAAACTGGGAAGAGAGTAAGAGAAACTTGCATGTCTTCAATGAAAGCTTTGAGGTTAAAACCATAAAATTGTTATATCTGGATTTAGAGTTCAAAGCAGATATCTGGATGCCTAATATTCAAGTGTCCCTAGTGTCATAATATGTATTTTTAAAATTTACTGTCCTGTTCCAACCTCTCCTCCCACTTTTTCAACTTTAAGGCCCAAGCATCTCCTGTGAGATCCCAGGCCTAAAAGCCTGGTCAATTACCGAACATTTCTGACTTTCACACCTTTTTCTACAGTTATTAGATTAAATCTCCACTGATACATATTTCTTTACTCAATTTTTAACCCTCTCATTTCACCACTAACCTGCCAAAATATTAACATATTATGCAAAAAAAAAAAAAAAAAAAAGATGTGCCACAGAGTCGATTTAAAGATAACAAAAAGGCAGGCTGCAGCTCTAATTCCACAGTACTCTTCCTGGAGTACCAAAAATCAGTGGTAAATGATGGCATGGTAAACTGGTAAACTTTTCATCATTAATTTCAAGAAAAGGAAAACTGTTGATATGGTTGACGTGGCATTGATAAGCAGTGACAGCTCTTGAAGTTAATGATTCCTGATTCTGTTTCCATGGCCCAAAAAAAGGAGGGGAAAGGATACTGGATACAATGAACTAAGAAAGCTTCATATTTCAGTCTGGTCAAATTGGAAAATCAGATTTGAGTCATGGCTCTGTCTCTCACCAGCTGTGATCATGGGCATCTAGTAATGTAACCTTTTCAAGCCTCAGTCTTCTCATCTGTCAAATGCAAACAGGAATAATATCTAACTCACAGGCTTGCTGTGAGAATCATTTAGTGAAAATAGTCTGAAAACAATTTATAAGCTGTTCTTTGTTTCTTCTTATCATTATCCTCTGCTCCTAGCAACAATCCTAGGACTCATTCCAACCTAATTTAAATTTAAGCTTCCTCCCTATGAAAATGCTCTATTGGAGGCTTCTTTCCCCAAAGGATTTTTCTTACTGGTCAAACTTAGCAAAGACCACAATGCCAAGAGAGGTGAACGGTTAAAAGATCTATTATCTCTAGAATGCTCTCAATATATCCCATCGTTATTCCTTCTGTCCCATCTTTTGTTAGCTACATTATTCAAGGATAGACTCTTGACAGAAGTATGGTGAAACTATTCACTTACCTCCCCTAAATTAATGGAGACCCATATAATGCAAATATTCATGTCATATCCCAGGAGAAGGCTGTTTGGCAATACTGCACAATTCCCATATTATTAACAATTTCTATTATATCCACCAGTGACTTGGGTTTGACACTCCATAAACATCAGTCATAGCAAAAGGTAAGGAGAAATTCCTAACTAATAAGAGAGTCTTCATAAAGCGGACTTTAATAAATAAGGCACCACTAGTCCCAGAACCCAACATATGTTCTGAAAAAGCATGTCCTATATTCACTGCATCAGTCCGTATTAGCAAACAACTAGCACAAACACAATATCCATCAATATGAGACTTGTTACACATGCACACATTAAAAAGAATACGGTGGTGCTGTATACTGGTATAGAGAGCTAAAAAACAAGGAAAAGGCAAATTGCAGAAAAATGTGTAAAATATGCTACCATTCGTGTAAAAATGAATACTTTAAAAATGCATTCTCATACACTTGCATATACACAATACTTTTAGAAGGAAACACAGTAAATTGTTAACAGTACTTGTTTAGATGGCCGAGGTTCAAGGATGGACAAAGGATTTAAAATTTTGTGTATCTTTGGAATTTTGTGCCATGTACCTATAGTTCCTACACACACACACACACACACACACACACACACACACACAATACATCTTTAGGCTTGATTTTTGGAATCTACATGGCAATATTAAATTGACCATTTTTACAATTTCCTTATCCACAGTGGACAGGTTGAGGAGTCCACTTATTGCTAAAAGCCCCATATCCAAAAAAATACTCTAGAATAAAACCACAGTTTTGAAAAAATCAAGGTTGAGAGAAGAGTTTAGCATAAAGATGCTCTTTTGATTTCAATTAAAACTGGTACTCTAAGACAGACAAATACCATTATGATTTCACTTACATGTAGAATCTAAAAAACAAAATGAATAAACAAAAAAGCAGAAACAGACCCATAAACACAGAGAACAAATTGGTAATTGCGAGAGGGGAGTGGAGCAGGGGGTGGAAATGACTAAAAATTGGTGGAGAGTGCGAGGTGCAACTTCCAGTTATGGAATGAATAAGTCACAGGGATGAGAGGTACAGCATAGGGAATACAGTCAATGGTATTGTAATAGCACTGTATGGTGACAAATAGTAGCTACACTTGTGAGCACAGCATAACTTACAGAGTCATAGAATCACTACGTTGTAAACCTGAAACTAATGTAACATTGTGTGTCAACTATATTTCAATTTAAAAAAAAAATTTTTAAACTAGTACTCCAATCTAGTGTCAAGTTTACCCTTCCATTAGAAGCCAAACTTAATAAGCGTATTTATTAAACACTTAACTATGTGCCTGACACTGAGCTAAGTACATATTTAGTGATTCTTATTAAGAAAAAATTTTGTTCACTTCCAATTTTTTGAATAAATTTTGTAAAACTTTTTTTATTGTTAATATTATTTAGAATTCCCAAAAATGAAATAACAGTTAAAAGATTTTAAGGTTTTTTTAAAGGCTGATAAAAGGTTTGTTTTTTGTTTGCTTGTTTTTTTAAGTAAATTCTTATTACTGCCTGGCCCTTTTATATCTGGTGACCTATTTTCCACTATTATATTACTTTCCTACTTTCCTAATTTAAATGTAGAGATTTTTAAATAAATAGATTCTCAGTGGTAACCATTTACAGCTTTCAACTTTGCCCCTCATTTCCACAGTTTGATGATATGTATCAGGCCTCCAATTTGTTAATGCCTTTTTGGAATCCAGTCCAGAAAAATATCTGGCTATAATATTTTATGCTATCCCTACAACCATTCTATCATGTTTCTAACAGGAAGTTATCAATCTTAAAATCCCACTATACCTTCTCCTAAATGAAATTTAAGCAAAGGTTTGATATTCTTCCCATAGGATCACCAGAATTAAAAGTAGACAATGTTGTCATTCTATCCAAACCATTTTTGTTTTTTTCAATTCAAGGTCACTATTTCCTCTATGAATCTATGCCTGATTTGCTCTACTGGTCCTCCCACTAACCTATCTACCAATGTAATTCAAGATTTCACTCTATAACACATAGGACTTTCTACTCTAATTCTGTATTTGTTTACTAAACAGTAACTTATCCTTTAAGCATTCAAAGGGTAGGAATGGTTTCTACAACACAATTGCCAGCTACATGTAAAATAACTCATCAAAGTATAGAGAAATTTGCTTAACTGGTTTCTCTTTAGCCAGCTTTTTGGAGTGAGTGATGCTCTCCATTCCCATGTTAAAATAAAGTGGAACTCTTGAAGCTTGTAGACTACACTTTTTAGGAAACGCTCACATGATTGCAAGCTCCTCCCCAGGTTTGTGTGCATAACTAACAAAGGTCAATAGTGTTCTCCAGCTTACTTATGCCAGTTGCACTAGGTACTACCATTACATAATTAAATATTACATAAACCAATGAAATACAAACACATAATGCAAAAGGCATACAAAAATTTGGTGGAATGCTTTGGAAAGATTAAGTAAAAACTATCAAATTAGAGGCAGGTAAGATGACTGAAGGCTGGAGAAAAAAAATCATGAAAAAAGCATAGGATTCTACAAATTACTGCTTAAATGTCTAAAAGCATACTCTACTCTCAAAAAACCTGAGACTGAAATGTGCAGACCATACAATACAGGAGTGGTCTGAGGAAGAAAAATGATACAGAATTCCAATCAGAGAACCCAATCCCAGAGAAAAGACTGGAAAAGAAATATTAACAAGTTAATACAGAGTAACATGCTTAAGTTTAAAAAAAAAAAAAACTGTTCAGTATCATTTATGATTCTCTACCATGACTCACTTTTTCATCTACCAACTAGATAAAAGGGCTTCTACTATACACACACGAGGGCAGACTGATCTTCCCCCAAAGAAAAATTTTAGAGCATTAGAGCAGAGGGTAATATAGCATTAAGGGAAAGTAATAGAGCATTAAGCTGGGTTTGAATCCCTGCCCCAAACTTATTTCCCCTATAACCTTGACCAAGTTAACAAAATCTCACTTTTCTCATCTAAAAATGAGGTATTAAAATTAAACCTAACTCACAAGTTTTTGAGGATTATATAACAATTCATGTATTTAGCATGGTGCCTGGCACATGATAAGTGCTCAGTTAAGTAGCATGTGCACTGCCAGCAAAAGATATGCCTATTCTCAGCTGTTACTTTAAAAAGTATCAATTTCAAGATTCAGTAATTTAAGCCCCAACCCAAAGATAATTCAATAGAACACCAGAAGTAATGTAGCACTAGGCAGAGTAATGCATTACTTCTAAGTGGTCTTAACCAGAGGTGTCTATCAGAATGCCTTAAAAGAGTTTGGGTGTTTTTTTTTTTTTAAGATTTTATTTATTTGACAGAGAGAGAGACAGCCAGCGAGAGAGGGAACACAAGCAGGGGGAGTGGGAGAGGAAGAAGCAGGCTCATAGCAGAGGAGCCTGATGTGGGGCTCGATCCCATAACACCGGCATCACGCCCTGAGCCGAAGGCAGACGCTTAACGACTGAGCCACCCAGGCACCCCCTTAAAAGAGTTTTTGTCAAATTCAGAAGCCAGGCTCTATCACAACTTAAGCAGGCTCTCCAGGGCTATTTGTATATGAAATATATATGAAAAGTTCCCCAAGTGGCTCTGATGTGAATCATGGATGAAGAACTGCTGTAAGATGATAAAACTATTGATGCTTTAATAAAAAAAAAAAAAAAATCACCCAATTAGTGCTTAATCAAATGTTAAAATACCACGAAAAAGACTTGGGCAGATTAATGTAGGAGTTAGCCAAATACCCAAAATGCATCTGATGGAATTAATATCTGTGGAAACTACTATATAAGCAAGAGATTCCAATCTTTGCAGGTTTTTCCTATGCAAATTATATAGATCTGCAATTTTAAATCGAAAGCATGTCACCTCCCCACAGTGTCACTCCTACTGAAATAAGCTTTTCCTGTATTAATGTGAACTATAACACATACCTCATCAGCATCAGGTCATACTCCAACTTTGCCTTCACATTTTAGCTTGGACACACATCTTTAATGTGCTTCCAAAGCAGGGTTTCTTTTCTCAAGTAAACTCTATGCCCAATGTGGGGCTCGAACTCATGATCCTGAGATCAAGAGTTGCCTGCCACCAACTGAGCCAGCCAGGTGCCCTGAAAGCAGGGTTTCTCAACCTTAGCACTAATTGATACTTTGAACTAGATAATTCTTGGGTATGCGTGGGGCATGCAGGTTGTCCCGTGTATTGTAAAGTATTTAGCAGCATTCCTGGCCATTACCCACTAGATGCCAGTAGAACTCCACCTTACTTCAGTTGTGACACCCAAAATGTTTCTAGACACTGCCAAATGTCCTCTGGGGTGAGAGGGCAAAGTCATTCCTCACTGAGAACCACTTCTCTTAATATTCTTCCTGCCTGGCTTTCCTCAGTTTTCTTTTTTCTGAGCTAATGAGTTATCTTAATTTTTTCATACAGGACAAAGTAAGCAGACCCCCAAAAAAGGATTCCCTGGTGTTTTTTATAGCCAAAAGAAGCAATGATGTGAACTCGCACAAATACTTCTCACGTAGCTATCAGCAACATATTGGCAGAACTTGGTGTGAATGCCATTCAAGCACTTACCAGCAGTGTGGTCTTGAGCAAGTCACTTAACCTCTCCAAATGTTTCCTCATCTGCAAATGGGAATAACAATATCTACTTTGTAGAGTTGCTATATTAAAGATAATTTAAGTAAAATAGTACTTACGCCTGATACATAGAATTGCAATAAAAGACAGCTGTTATTATATTACTACCATAAAGCTTTATAGCACACCCTCCACAATGCTTAAATCAATACTCCAACTTCATTGTGCATTACAGTCACCTGTGATGTTAAAAACAAGATGCCCAGATCCCACACTCCAAGAGATCCAAAGACAATGCTGAGAAAAACTAGGTGAGATTTTTTTTAAGTTGAACTTGACTCTGGCGTATTGTAGCATTTTAAGACCCAAGAAAGAAGCAATTCATGAAAATAACTGAACCATATAAAATATTTGTCATACAGAACAAAAACTACTTTCAAATAATGACGTTTTAAGAGTTTATTTTGAAGATCATTTTAAAAACAAAGTTAAAGACAATCTGAGAAAAAAATTGCACAGAATACACTCATTAAATAAGTATGGTGATTAAATCAAAATAAGGGATATATGTTTTCTTCTGCAATTCCGGAAATAAGTTCTGTTGTCCTGAAGGTTCTTATACTTCCAAAAAGGGGGGAAAAATCATGGCAATTAAAGCTGCCCCTTAATCATGTAAATCTACAGTAGAAACCAAATTTTTCTGTTCTTCCCAATAAATCAGTTTCGATCTTCAAACTGTGCCTTGTTTTTTAAAAGATATGATGCTAGAAATTCAATGGGATTTGGTGGTCTGTAAGGGAAAAGAAATCCAAAATTTAGAAATTTATATTCTGAGTGTATTAATTTAAATGTATTATTCCACAACAAAAACACATCATTTTCACTTTAATTTTCATTTTAAACTCAAAGGCCATTTGTGGTAAATAATGGTAAATGAAACACGCAAGTCACATAGTTAAAAGAGACTGAAAGTTTTGTATGGCTTCAATCCAGTTATAAACACCATTCTAAAACACAAGTTTCAAAAATATAATTTTTGACAATGGGATGACAATTACCCAGGTGGTATAATGACTTAAAGGGGTCACCAGGGAGAATTCTGGGGTCCTGACAGTATTCAGTTTCTTGATCTGAGTGCAAGTTACATGGATAATGTTTGGATTCTGAAAATTCATCAAACCATACATCTACGATATGCACAATTTTTTCCACAGGTATTACCCTTCAATAAGAGTACAAAAACAATATAGGAAAATGGCTGTAGCATCACTGAGACAAGTGGATGAACGCCCAAAAAACTAATCAAAGGATTCAATATTCATTTGGACAAATAAGTTCCAGTATTTTTCTTTTTAAAAAGGCACCTCTAGGGACACCTGGGTGGCTTGGTCAGTTAAACGTCTGCCTTTGGCTCAGGTCATGATCCCGGGGTACTGGGATGGGGTCCCACATCATGCTCCTTGCTCAGCAGGGAGCCTGCTTCTCCCTCTGCCTGCCACTCCCCCTGCTTGTGCCCTGTCTCTCTCTCTCTCTCTGACAAATAAGTAAATAAAATCTTAAAAAAAAAAAAAAAGCACCTCTATTTTACTTCAAATACTTACATCAATAATAGTTCTAATACTGCTACCACTCAGTTCAACTGAGAAGTTAAACATATTTTAAAATTAAGAGGTGGTAAGGGCATCTGCGTGGCTCAGTCGGTTAAGCATCTGCCTTTGGCTCAGGTCATGATCCCAGGGTCCTGGGTCTCTGGTCAACAGAAGACTGCATCTCCCTCTCCTTCTGCCTACTGCTCTGCCTACTCATGCTCTCTCTAAATAAATAAATAAATAAACAAACAAACAAACAAATAAATAAATAAAATCTTTAAAAAAAAATTTAAGTGGTGGGAGAATGGGGAATTGGAGGAAAGTGGTCAAAAGGCACACACTTCCAGTTACAAAACGAATAAGCACCAGGGTTATGATGTATGACACAATGACCACAGCTAACACTGCTGTGTGATAGACAGCAAAGCTGTTGAGGGGAGGACCTAAGAGTTCTCATCACAAGGAGAATGTCTTTTTTTCTTTTTTCCTTTTTATTGCATCTATGTGAGATGATGGATGTTAACTAAACCCATTGCAGTATCATTTCACAATATATGTAAATCAAACCACTATGCTGTATGCCTTAGGCTTATACAGTGATATATGTCAATTATTTCTCAATAAAACTAGGAAAAAATGTTAACAAAAGATATATTTCATATTTATCACTTTTCCATAAATTATTCTTGGTGAGAAAAAAAGTCAAAAGTCGAAAGACGAAAAGTTGGGGGAATCAGCTATTTAAAATCCACTATGAAAAGGCATTATTTACAATTAATTTACAATGATCTCAAAACATTCCCTTAGCATTTTAAACAGTCTTTTGAACTGCCTAGACATAAACAATTTTTCACATATTTATGATTAATTTCATGAATAATTTTGCCATAATTCCTTACTTAAAAAGTGTATTTACTAACAGCATGTTACTTAAAAACTTCAAATTTTTCCTTCTAGCATTTAAAGCAATATTCATAATTCCCCTATATCAACCTTCTGTAGATAAAGAACAAAAAAATATACAAAAGATGCCCATATTTTAATTGACACTATTAAAGCAAAGACATATCCTGCAGTCATAAACAAATCCTATTCTATACATATAACCAACTTACAAAAACGTTTTTCTTATTGGATTTGCTTATACAAAAGAACTTAGGTAGAATTATGAGGAAAAAACGTACAGAAAAAAACTGTAATGTTGCCAACAAAGAAGTATAAATCAAAACAAGTTGGCAAGAAAAGTTCATAATAACACTCATGCTGATGAGGTTATGATAGTTGAAGAAATTGAAGGATAAACTTTTGGAGAGAAAAGTGATTTTATGTGTCAAACACTATAATAGTCATGTTCCTCAAACTAGCAAATCAACTCTTGGAAATTTATCATAAGAAAGTAATTAAGCAGGGGCACCTGAGTGGCTCATAGTCAGTTCTGCATCTGCCTTCAGTCCAGGCATGATCCCAGGGACCTACTCAGTGGGGTGCCTATTTCTCCCTCTACTTCTCCCCCTCCCCCCACCTTGTGCTCACTGGCTCCCACTCTCTCTCAAATAAATTAATAAAATCTTTTTTAAAAAGTAATTAAACAAAGGCAAAAGAGGCATAAAAACATATAAATTGCCAGCTAACCTACATCAACAAAGGAAATTGGACATAAGTGTTCAACAATGAGAAAATGGCTAAGTTAAATGCGGTACTGTTATAATTAAATTATAATCACAAAGACTATGCAGAGATATGGAAAGAGTTTTATGTTATAATATTAAGTAAAAGGGACATCTAAAATTATATGTATATTACATGTACAATTTACAAATATGTATATGATCTAAAACTAGTAGATAAATGAAAGTGTCTGAATTGTTGAGATTATGGCTTTTTTTTAAAACTCTAATATTCATAAATTCCTTATATTTTAAAAATAACACAACTAATGATATTCCTTTTTTTTTTTTTTTTAACTAATGATATTTCAATTAGGAAAGTCTTTATTTAGCTTTCTCTGGTAACTCCATTCGCTAGACACTATTATCTTACCTTTCTTTTGCAAGCACAGCAAGTCCCTGTAATAAAATAGGCACAACTGTCTGATCCAAGTAGGCACGAGTTGGCAAAGACTGGAGATCCACTTTCTGTTTTGATGACTTTTCTGCATTTATCTTCTCATTGTCTACTATCCTCTAGTGGATTCAAAAAACATGCATGTATATTACAAATGACTAGATTATCTTGAGTGCTAAACAAAAATTAATGGAAATACAACACTAATAGGAAAGACAAATCGATGACTAGAACGCTGATATTGAACAGCAAATCTCTGCCAAAATAAAATCAGACCCATCTCTAAAATCCATTTAAACCTTTTCTCTCTGAAGGCAACATAGTATCTCATTCTTTTATTTACTTGCTTTAATTAAGTAGGCTCCACACCCAATGTGGGGCTTGAACTCATGAGCCTGAAATCAAGCATGGCACACTCTACAGACTTGAGTCAGCCACACACTCCAGTATCTCCATCCTACTCTACTCCTTCTCCCTTTCCTTCTGCCTGTTTAGGGGTAAATACAAGTGCTTTCTCTTTTTTTCATAAGAATACCTTCTTACACTATGCTTCAAAAAATCTGGACATGACACTAAGTAGCACTGAATCACACTGAGAAAGTTAGACCTGTTTCAATTCTTTCATCACAGACAGTATCAAGGACAAAGACTCACTTTGGTACTAATAGGTCTGTAACACTTCTGTAACATTTGCTACACTCTTTTCTTAACAGAGAGAGCAGGCTGCAGGCTCAGAGCTTTCTAATGGCAAAAGAATGTAGCTAAAATTTATTACCACCATTTTGTATTCACTGTTTTCATTCTTATGGTTATCCTCTATCAAAAATGAGAATGCTTTTCCATTTGTTTTTTAAAGAAATGCATTTGTGACTTTTAAAAGTGAACAGAATCAAGAAAAAATACTAAGTAAATGACAGCCAAAAAATGGGGGAAATTACTAATATGGAAAAGATCATTAATGTGATATTTAAATGATGTTTAAGAAACAACTTATACTTTCTACCCATAAGAAACCCCAAATTTTAGGTCTTTGACATAGATTTATCTGACATCCAGAGCACCAAAAACTGCTTTATTGAAAAACTTTGCATTCTTTTACAAATAAACCATTTTAGAAATTTAGAAATAAGTGGCTATCTATAAGGCAAAACACTACTAAGAACATTTTCATTTAAATGAATTTTGGGGGGAGCCTGGGTGGTTCAGTCAGCTAATTGGCTAAGCAGCTGCCTTCACCTTAGGCCATGGGTCCTGAGACGGAGCCCTGCATCAGGCTCCCCGCTCATCAGGGAGTCAGCTTCTCCCTCTCTCTCTGACCCTCCCCCCTGCTTGTGCTCGTGTTCACTCTCTTTCTCTAATGAATAAATTTTTAAAAATAAAATAAAATAAAAACAAATGAACTTTAGGGCACCTGGCTGGCTCAGCTGGTGGAGCATGCAACTCTTTTTTCTTTTTTTTTTAAGATTTTATTTATTTATTTGACAGAGAGAGATGGTAAGAGAGGGAACACAAGCAAGGGGAGTATGAAGGTGAGAGACAGGAACACAAGCAAGGGGAGTGTGAAAGGGAGAAGCCGGCTTCCCGCTGAGCAGGGAGCCCGGATGTGGGGCTCGATCCCAGGACCCTGGGATCATGACCTGAGCCGAAGGCAGATGCTTAATGGCTGAGCCATCCCTGGAGCATGCAACTCTTGACCCCGGGGTTGTGGGTTCAAGCCCCACATTGGACGTAGAGACTACTTAAAAATGAAATCATTTTTTAAAAAATGAGCTTTAACTTCAATCAAACTCAAACTGGATATGAGGCAACAACAAAAAAACATTTTCTAGACTTAATTTTTTAGACAATTTTATTTTGTAAAAAGTGGTAAAAAAAAAAAAAAAAAACTTCAATCATATACCTACAATTTATATATACCATGGTTTCCAAAGATAGTTTCCACAACTATGTCTGCCAACTATTCTAACTTTGCTCATTTTTCCATCTTATTTTGAGACTTACAAGACAATAATGTTCTGTATTTAACTAATGGTAAAATAGTTATTTGTTCATGGATTAAGAAATGTATTGTTCCCTGGTAAATTCCAACAGATAATACCCATATATGACAAAAACTAGTCAGTTACATGACATTCTAATGCCTTCAATAAGGAACAGCAACACTTGAACAACTCCTCTAGATCTTATAATAAACCCCTTGGCCAAATCCTCTAATTTTTTTTTCTTTCAAATATTTAATGAATATCCACTATGTGCCAACTGCCAGGCTTAATTTTAGTTAAGCCCAAATCCTGAATTAATCTAAAAAAATATATCTCCAAATTACTCCCCCTAAAAGGTAGAAGGTGTTAATGGTGTACAATAATCACAAACATGGGGAAAAAAATAAGGTGAGCCCTAGGATTGTCCCAGCTTACTGCTTCCTGCCTAGAAAACTTATAGGATTTAATGTAGAACCAAAGCAGAGCCCAGCAGTCTCCCTGAGCTGAGAAGACAGACTTGAAACTTCAGGGAGGTCAAGACAACTAGAATTTGCAGGACAGAGTACTGCAGAGTGCATGGAGAGGAGAGAGATACATAGAAAGAGACTAAAGAGACTGCCTAGCAGTCTTCAGATGAATACAGTGCATGCATAACAGTAAACTACCAAAAGCCAAGGAAAAAAACACCTGGAATAAGCAGGAGACATAATCCCTGCAGCTCATACAAGGCCAGGAATAGTTTATGTTCCTGTGACCCAAAATTGGAAAACTGTAATACGTGGAGCACTGGGGGAGATGAAAGGGGCAGATACTAGGCCTAAATTAAAGGCTGGTCTTGTCCTACCTAACAAAGCTTAAAGCAAACCTCAAAAGAATCAAATTGTTTCTCAGTAACTTTAGTGTGGCCTAGAACAAGGCTCAAGAATGTCTGAAAGAATACAAAAATAACCAGTACCCAACAAGGTAAAATGCACAATGCCCTCCAATAAGAAATCACCACATAGGCAAAGAAGCAGGATATACTACCCATATTGAGGAAAAAATTCAATCCACAGATATAGACTCAGAAATGATACAGATGATAGAATAGGCAATGCCATTAACCAGTTATTACAACATCTTCCACATCTTCAAGAAGGGAGAGGAAAACATAAGTAAATCAAGTTTACAGAGTACTTAAAAATATTTAAAGAAATAATGGCTGAAATTTTCCCAAATTTCATAAAAACTCTAAACCCACAGACCCAAGAAACTCGATGAATCCTAAGCACAACACACATATTTTTTTAAAAAACTACACAAAGACATATCATAATCGAATCATTTAAAAACTGTAATAAAATTGTAAAAGCACCAAAAGAAGACACATTAAGTATGAAGAAGCAAAGAAAGAAGTGACTGCAGATTTCCTGTCAGAAACAATGTCAGCCAACAAGACAGTGAAGCAAATCTATACCCAGCAAAAATATCTCAGGAATAAAGACAAAAAAAAAAAAAAAAAAAAAAGAATAGGACAAAATAATGACTTTTTAAACATTCAGAAGCTTGAAGAATTCCTTACCAGCAGACCTACACTACAAGAAATGTTAAAAGAAGCCCTTAAGGCAGAAGGAAATCTGGATCTACACAAAAGAATGAAGAGTTAAGGGGTGCTTGGGTGCCTCAGTAAATTAAACATCTGCCTTTGGCTCAGGTCATGATCACGGGGTCCCAGGATCGAGTCCCACATTGAGCTCCTTGCTCAGCGGACAGCCTGCTTCTCCCTCTCCCTCTGCTGCTCCCCCTGTTTGTGCATGCATGTGCTCACTCTCACTCTCTCTCTCTGTCAAATAAATGAATAAAATCTTAATTTAAAAAAAAGAATGAAAAGTCAAGATGGCAAATATGGTAAATGGTACATGTGTGGGTAAATGTGAAATATTCCTTTCCACTATTGTTTAAATCTCTTTAAAGATTATTAACCCTTTAAAGAAAAAATAAAAATAATGAATTACAGGATTTATAACATAAGTAGAAGTAAAATATGTAATAACAGTACAAAGGCCAGTTGAGAGAAAATGGGAGAATACTGTTATAAGGTTGTTTGTTTTTAAGATTTATTTATTTATTTTGTGAGAGAGAACAAGCAGGGGGAAGGGCAGAGGAAGAGAATCTTTCAAGCAGAGTCCCTGCTGAGCAAGAAGCCTGACTGAAGGCTGGATCCCACAACCCAAGAGATCATGACTTAAGCTGAAACCAAGAGTCTGACGCTCAACTGACTGAGCCACCCAGGCGTCCTTGTTGTAAGGTTCTTATACTATACACAAAAAGAAATAATACCACTTTAAGGTAAATTGTGAAGTTAGACTCACATGCTAAAAACTATAAAGCAAGCACCTAAAAAGAAATTAGAACTTTTAAGCCAATAAAAGGAAATAAAACGGAATAAGAGAAAAAGCAGCAGCAGCTATAGAGTAGTGGTTTCCAGACTTTCAAATACCACAACAAATTAAAAATTACACAATGAACAAAGGGACTAACACAGGAATGTTAACTCTATTTTGCTAAGTAAAAACTTACAAATAAATAAACTATTATTTTACTACCACCATTAATTCATAAAGAATGGGCATTTTAAAATTATAGAAGCAGGAGGACCAATCACCAAACAATGTATCATTATCAAACACTCCCTCCGCTCTCATTTTTTTTCTCACTTTACCATGGAAATTGGTCTGAGGACTTGAGAGAAAGCCTTTGGGAATCACTGCTCTACTTATCATGACTGTGCCTTCATATACAAGCACCATCAGGAAAAGACTGCTAATGGGGTGCCTGGGTGGCTCAGTCATTAAGCGTTGCCTTCCACTCAGGGCATGATCTCAAGGTCCTGGGATCAAGCCCCGTGTCAGGCTCCCTGCTCAGCGGGAAGCCTGCCTCTGCCTCTCACACTCCCCCTGCTTGTGTTCCCTCTCTCGCTGTCTCTCTCTCTGTGTCAAATAAAAAAAATCTTTAAAAAATATAAATACATTCATATATATATGTATATATATACATATATATATACATATATATACATATATATACATATATATATACATATATGTATATACATATATATATATATACATGTATATATATGACTGCTGATGTCTATAAAGAAGTTTCTTGAATGAATAGAACACAAAGTGGTGTAGAGGGTCTTCACCAGTTTCAATTAAAGACTACATTATGAAAAGAAGTTCTCTTAATACTGATATCAAACCCAGAAGCATTTCTAGCAATTTCATAAGGCACAGAGTGGTCATTCCACATGCCAGGGAACTCAAGATCATCAACACAATTTAACTGTACCTCAAAAATGTCAACCTGCCTGGGTTTAACACAGCCTTCCACTTACTTCCTGGTGACTTTACACAAGTTCCTCAACTTCTCTGAGCTTTATAGGACTGAAGATACATGCAAATTACTTAGCAGTGTGCCGGGCACACAGTAAAAGTAAAGAGATACTAGCAGCTGTTCCTATTATTACTCTTCTTGGAAATACTCCCGTTCTGCATTTACCCAAACTTAATCACTGGCAATGTCTTCCACCTCCTCCCCCAATAAAACACACACATCTCCCTGAAACCTCTATTTTCCTAACCAATCCCACCCAGCTTTGGCTAATGCATTTGTCCTAGCATTCACTCATTCACTTACAAAACAACTTCTACTTTTAAACAACCACCTCCTCGCACTTATATGAAAAATCGCTAAATCTTTTGTATGTTTTTTACATGTATTCTTTGAATTCAGACTTAACTGTGTAAGGCAAAAACAATGTCTATTACGTGTTAAAGCTTCCAATGGCATCTACTACTAAACGCAAAGAAATCAACATTTATTAAATGTTGACTGCACCAGCACACTATTCTGCTACGAAGACAACGGGTGTCAATTTTAATGTGCAGTTTTTCCAAAACATATCCCAACAGATTCATTAATACCCACCAAGCAAAACGATTCCGTCTCCATTAGTAACGCATGTTTGTTTTCTTTATATCACTTTCAGAAGTTCAACCTCTTGACTCAAAACTAATTTGAACGTCTGTATACCACAAAGTATTAGTACTGCTAATAAAACAGGCTACCCATAATTTGATACTATTTAGTTCATGCTGATAAAGTTTTCCCTTGTGCAAAGTAACCTAGTAAAAATGGATCCCAAGTTTTCTCCAGCTTATGAAAGACGTTCAGATACGGCATAAGAACTGAGCGAATTACCTCGACATTGTCTGTGAGACCGTACTCAGAGTGAGGGTTTTCTGCAACCTACAAAACAAAACACAGGTCACTGAGACGTGAGCCACCCCTTCTTGTTGCACACCGCCACCCTGAAGCCAGGGCCTCCTGGTACCTGCGTCTGGCCCTCCAGCATCTGCTCTGGCTCCATGGCGGACCCTGCAAGTCACAATCCCCGGAAACCAGTCTTGGAAAACAAGAAGAACCGTGAGTTACCCGGGAGATTTCAACACGAAGATGCCAGGATGGAGTCCAGCCCAGCCCCCGACCCCGCCCCTCACCCCCACCTGGGCGCGGGAGCACCCGGAGCAGTAGAGGAGCAAGGTGGGACAGTCCAAGACAGGGCGCCCGCATCAGGTCCGGAAGCTCCGCACTTGTCCCAAGAACCTAGAAGAAGTGGGAAAGGGGGAAAGGGAGCTGATTACCCGCGCCCAAGCCGCTGGTTCTTAAGAGCCCTGCACCGCGCCACCAACTCCCAGCACAAACCGCTTCAGCCGTAAGTGACGGATGTCGCACAACCGCCGCGCCTGCGCAGAACTCCCCAGCGGGTCTGGGGCGGGAGGGATTGGGACCTGATTTGAGTCTCCATTACCCTCTACGGTTAACAGAGTGTCCTGGCCAAAACCTGGCCCCGGAGGTTGCGGGAGACTAGTTCTTCAACCTGCCTACCCAAGGCAAGCGCCCCCCCAGCTGCAGACCCAGTGACCACCGCAGTTGGCAAGGGTTCGGCCCGCGCAGCTGTCAGTGCTGCCTGAAAGCTTCTGCGGAAGCGAAATCACCCATTCGCTGGGTGGTTCTTACAAAAAAAAAAAAAAAAAAAAAAAAAAAATCGACCTACGCTGAGCAGTCTACGAAAGAATGTCAGTGTTTTTACTCTAAAAAGGTGGGGGAAGAAGCAGTGTTTGGGGATTTCATGGTAAGCTTAAATCTATGAATATGAGATGTTAATGATACCATACATTTGTATCAAAGATTGCAAAAAGCAACTGGTTTTCCAAAGTGTGATACTGTTGATCCTATTGTATTTGTAAAAAACACAAAGGATAATTTGCCTCCTACATACTATTCGTAAATAGCAAACAGGATTGTTTTAATTACAATAAATTCTATTTATTTTAATGTAAATACAAGCGATACACTTATTAAAGTTCCTACCTTTAATTCAACAAGCCCATTTTTAGTCGCACTTTGTAATATGAAAATTTGAAAACTTCGTATTAAATATTTGGAGACTAAATATGTCATATCACTATAAGGGAATGAAAGCTATTAAAAGTCATGACTCTAGAAATACAGAAACGTGATTGTAAGTTTTGAGAATGGTAGAGTACAACTTCATTTTGCTACTCTGCAAAAACTGAGCAGATAAAAATCTAAAATAAAATTGTTTAGGAACTGGACTTGTGGGTACGTTTTTATAAAGTTTAATTTTGTAGTGGATACTTGATTAGTATTGTAATTGGTGACAGTTACCATATGGCACTTTGAGTATTTTTCATGTAGGACTGATGCAAAGATGTGAATGCATATGCACAAGATATAGAAATTGACCAGTACATATATTAGCTCAAATTCAGATTAAATGCTTTTCAGGAGTGAGAAATAACAGCAAATAAGTTTAGAGAATAATTGGGGAAGCTTAAGAGAATAGTTACGTGCATTGCTATATTATCATATATTCATACATTTCCCAATACATAGTAGACACTCAAATATTTCCAAATTCCAGATAACTGAGAGCTGCTAATTTATATTTTCTAAGTACTGACAGTTTTAGTAAAATGGGAAGCTAGACTGAGCTTCTTCAAGTCAGGGACCTTGTCTTGTATAACTTAGTACTTTACACAGTGCCTAGTACATCATAAGGTTCACAACATATTTGGATTTGATTCATAGTCAAAACTGAATATAGATAGATACGCTGACACTACTAAAGACTATATATATGTATGTATGTGTGTATAAGATACATACGTATATGATTACCAAAGGGAGCAGCACAGAACGATTAACTATCAACCAGCTTTCTCTCATCTAGAAAAGACTTAAGTGTAGTTTACAAAAAAGCTTCACCAAATTTTTTACGTTTACAACTTATTGAAAAATTCAGGGAACAAGCCATCACAGAAGACAGATGGGAGGGGAAAAAATGACAACTAGAAATGATGTAAATGAATTAGCAAGAAAATGATAGGAAGTATAAAGTTAATTGAAGACATGGCAGAATGCTGAGTTCTTATATGAAATTAAAGGTTCTAAAGATGATGGGCCCAGGGAACGATGATTATGACAGAAATTTGCAATAAAGTGTACTCTGTAGAGAGGGATAAATTAAAAGCATGAGAAGAACTCTCATTTGGACTTCGTTCAGGACCCCTCTCATCTGCTTCTATTATGACCCCTCTCATCTGCTTCTATTATGTCTTTTTATTACAACTCTTACCTCATTCTGCCTTATATATTGTTTGTAGTTAAATGCAATTAGATTTTTTAGTTCTTCAAAGATAAAAATCTTATTATATTCATCTTCATATTTGTTTCTTATATTCAATAAATATTTTTTCAAAAAGAAGCGAATTTATAGGGAAGGCAAGCACTTGCACCAAAGCACTACTCTAGACTTCTGTCTTTCTTCGGGTTTTAGGGAGATAGTAGTTTATATTCTAGAACTAGAATTCTAGAATCTAGAATAATTTAAATTACTGTGCTTGACCCCTTTTTATAGACTTGGTGCAAATTCCATTTATAAAACATTAATCTATTAGACAATACCTATTTAGGAATAATACAATGTGTATAGTAAAGAAACACTTGATTTGGGATTAGATGAGTAATAGAACCTGGTTCCTTCACTGTTTGCCATGTGGAAGTAAGCAAATAATTTAACTCTTCCTGGCTTCATGTTTTTTCACATATAGATTAGGATAACATTTCATGAAGAGGATCAAATGAGATAAAATAGATGAAACTGCTTTGTGTGAAGCTATGTAGTGAGACATTCTATTTTATCAATACCTAACTACTGCTTCGTTATCATAACAATGTATTCTATCTTTTTTGTTCCTATTCTTTTTTAATTAATTTGTGAGAAAGTGCTCAAATAAAGAACATGATTCAGCACACACTCGTACACAAACACAAACATCTTCACAAAGACATAGAATTTATTGAGTGTAAATGGGCCCTCTGAGAACAGTCTATGGGGAGGGACACCAACCACCTCTGAAGAAGACCTAGAAATATATATTCCAGATTTGGTTAATCATTTTCCAAGGTAGTATCTTTTGGTGGCTGATAAAAGAAAACAACTACTTTACCCATAGCTCCCTTGTCTCTTCTACCAAACCCCATGCCCAAGCACCCTTACCACCATCATCAGCTCAGAAATGTTAGTATACCAAAGAGCATGCCAAATGGGCTTTTTAAAGACATGACTAGAGTGTGTTTGGATTTTTATGATACAGACATGATCTTAGCAATGAGAGTAATGAAAAAGCTACACTTAACTACAATTCCAATCCCTAAATTGTCCATTATTTCTTACATTTCTAATAAGATGTTGGTTATATTCAGATTTTTTTTCAAATTTTCCTAAATGATTTTCAATTTTTAAAAGTGTTGATTTTAGGGACACCTGGCTGGCTCAGTTGGAAGAGCGTGTGACTCTTGATCTCGGGGTCATGAATTCGAGCCTCACATTGGATGTAGAGATTACTTAAAATCTTTAAAGAAAAAAGTGTTGATTTTATGCTTTATGTTTTCTTTTTAGAATCCAAATAACTTAAATGTATGTTTATAAATAGGTCACGGGTGATAAGTAATAAGTACAAAATATAACTTGGATATCTTTTTTTAAGATTTATTTATTTATTCCAGAGAGACAGTGCATGCATGAGCCAGAGGAGGGGCAGAGGAAGAAGGAGCTGAGCAGACTCCCAGCTGAGTGGGGAGCCAGATGTGAGGCTCAATCCCATGATCCCTGGATCATTGGACACTTAACTGACTGAGCCACCCAGGCACCCCTGATATCTTTTAATTTTAAGATACCCAGAGCCATTCCATGTTAATCTATGTTGAAACCATTTCTCTCTCTCTCTCTCTCTCTCTCTTTCTTTTGGTAATCTCTACCCCCAACAAGGGGCTAGAACTCATGACCCTAAGATCAAGAGTCATATACTCTACTGAATGAGCCAGCCAGACACCCTGAAACCTTTTCTCTTCTTAAAGACAAACATGGGCACCAAAATAAAAATTGGTACTTATGCCACCCATTTTTAATACCAGATTATTGTGTAAAGTGTTTTTCTTTATAGTATCACTCTCAGAATGCATTGCTGAGGTATTCATATATAAGACAGTACAGAAAAAAAATTGAATTAGAAGTCCAACTAGGTCCAGGTACCCTGTGAAGTGATTTACATATTCTACCATATAATACTGTAATCCCCTTGTAAGGTAGATACAATTATCCCCATAAAATAAGATGATAAAAATTGATTCAGAAAATTGTCAGGGAGCCTGACAGTCAGTTAAGCATCCAGCTCTTGATTTCAGCTCAGGTCTTGATCTCAGGGTCATGAGTTCAAGCCCCAGGCTGGGCTCCACACCGGGCATGGAGCCTACTTAAAGAAAAAAGAAAAGAAAATTGTAACATAGTGTCACATATTTATATGGCTAGCTGAAATTTCTTTTTCTTTCTTTCTATATTTCTTTCTTTCTTAATTTATTTGAGAGAGCACAGAAGGAGAGTGAAAGGGAGAAACATACTCCCCACTGAGCAGAGAGCCTGACATGGGGCTCGATCCCAGGACCCTGAGCCAAAGGCAGATGCTCACCCAACCAAGCCACCCAGGCACTCCTTTTTTTAAAGATTTTATTTTATTTTTTTAAAGATTTTATTTATTTATTTGACAGAGATAGAGACAGCCAGCGAGAGAGGGAACACAAGCAGGGGGAGTGGGAGAGGAAGAAGCAGGCTCATAGCGGAGGAGCCTGATGTGGGGCTCGATCCCATAATGCCAGGATCACACCTGAGCCGAAGGCAGACGCTTAACCGCTGTACCACCCAGGTGCCCCTAAAGATTTTATTTATTTGAGGGGCGCCTGGGTGGCTCAGTCGTTAAGCATCTGCCTTTGGTTCAGGTCATGATCCCAGGGTCCTGGGAATTAAGCCCAACATCAGGCTCCCTGCTCAGCGGGGAAGCCTGCTTCTCCCTCTCCCACTCTGCTTGCTTGTGTTCCCTCTCTTGCTGTGTCTCTCCCTGTCCAATAAATAAATAAAATCTTTAAAAAAAAAATCTTATTTATTTGAAAGAGAGAATGAGAGAGCACAAGCCAGGAGGAGACGCAGAGGGAGAAGCAGGCTCCCCCGCAGGGAGCCTGACGTGGAGCTTAATCCCAGGACCCTGGGATCATGACCTGAACCAAAGGCAGACGCTTAACCAACTGAACCACCCAGGTGCCCCATGGCTAGTTGAAATATCAACCAAGATCCACCTAATCCCAAAGATTATGCTTCTGGCTATGCATAAATGGAGAACAAATGTATCAGTTGGTGTGCTTTGGGATTCCAGTAACAAATCCCAACTTCAGTTTGTTAAACACGCAGGACTCTGAATAACAACTGAAAATCCCAGTAGTAAAGTGGGTAAACCTTATCTAACAAGGTTTAGTTGTGGCTTTTATACTGTTTCTCTACAATGTTCTTACCTTCATCTCTTCTATATATCAGCTTCCTTCTCAGGTGGCTTTCTCATGGTGAAGAGATCATTGCTAGAAGTACTCAGGACAACATGCTTTCTTTTTCATATTCAAAGATAGAAAGCGTCACTTCTCTTAGGTCTGCCCATGTGCCAAAAGTCTGAACTGTGCTTTGATATGTCCATCTTGAATCAGTTATTTTTATAAGGTGGATGTCATGTGCTGACTAGCACAGACCTGAATTACTACTGCCCATTCAACAATGACAAGGATGTGACCTGGTAGTAGTTGACCCCACCCAAATTGTGTGAACACTATGTAATGAGAGAGGATTGGTTTTACAAGAGAAAACCTTAGAATGGGTCGGAAAGGGAAAGAAAGGGAATGGATGCTGAATAGTCAGCCAAAAAATATCACTGTTGGGGTGCCTGGGTGGCTCAGTCGGTTAAGTGCCCAACTCTTGATTTTGGCTCAGGTCATGATCTCATGGTTTGAGATTGAGCCCCATGACAGGCTCCATGTGTGGAGCTTGCTTAGGATTCTCTCTCCCTCTGCCCCTCCCCACTCTCTCTCTCTCAAAAAAAAAAAAAAATCACTACTGAATGTTACATAAAGAGTTTAATATAGCTTACCATAAAAGGGATAAACTAAAACAGCATTTTCACTTTAACACAGCATTTCTACTTCTAGGACTTTATCCTATGTCCTATAGAAATACAAAAATGTATGAATAGAAGGATACTTATCATAGTTTTTAGCAGGAAAAGATTGGGAATAGGTTAAATTATGATATCTCAATACAATGGGCTAGTGTGTAACCACTGGAAAAATTGTAATAGGTCTATAGATACTGGTATGAAAAAGATCTGTTACATAATTTTACGTGAAAAAATGCATGTTGCAGGAAAATCTCTTTAGTAAGAATCTGGTTTTGCATGTATATATTTGTATGTGCATAGCAAAAAACCTGGAGAGATATAAAGCAAAATATTAAGAGGGAAAATGCTGAGGTAAAGTTTTTGCTTTTTCCAAACTTGCACATTGCTCAAACTTTTTTTCCCCCCAAAAGCATGAATTTGCTTTAAAATAAAAAGGGTAGGGGCACCTGGGTGGCTCAGTCAGTTAAGCATCCAACTCTTGATTTCAGCTCAGGTCATGATCTCAGGGTAGTGGGATCAAGTCCCCTGTTGGGCTCACACTAGGCTTGGAGCCTGCTTGGGATTCTCTCTCTCTCCCTTTCCCTCTCCCCTCCCCCAATCCCATTTACGTGCTCTCAACCCCTCTAAATAAGTAAATAAATAATAAAATAAAATAAAAAGGGTAAAAACATTCAGATAAGTTTTCTGTAATTGGAAAATATGTAGTTTATTACACATAACGCATGAAGTATTAGGGAAGAATATTTATGTGAATAATGAGTCTAATCGGTTCTTTGATAGTATTAAAAGAAAAATCTTCCAGTTCATCCTTCCCTTCACCCAAGTATTCATGGGCAGTGTTCAGAAGACAGTTAACAGAGCAGGCTGAGACTGCTGTCCTGAGGAAGGCCTGCTTGCAAGGTTGGTTGGTATCTGGGAATTTGAATGATAAACAGTTCCCTACACAAATATAAAACTTTCCTTAAATGATGAGAGTGGCTTAAACTGTGCAAACACTATGGTTTCTTTTAAACACCTGCTTTCCTTCTAGGAGTCTGGAATTTTGGTATATCTTAATCAGAGGGTGCCTACATGGTCAATCCCAGTAAAAACCAAGCACTGAGTTTCTGATGAGAGTCGTGGTAGACAGTATTACACACATGTTGTTAGAATTCGTTACTGGAGGAATTAAGTGTGTCCTGTGTGACTCTATTGAGAGAAGACTCTTGGAAGTTGGCACTTAGTTTTCTCCAGAGTTTGCCCCATGTGCCTTTTCCCTTTGCTAATTTTGCTTTGTATCCTTTTGCTGTAATAAATCATAGCTCTAAGTATGACTATATTCTGAGTCCTGTGAGTCCTGGCAAATCACCAAGAAGGTGTTCTTAGGGAACTCTCGGGGAATTTAAGATAAATATAAACTTTTATCTTTGTTCATTTATGTTAGATATACATACATATATGTGATACATTTAAATGACAATGTAAGATAATAGCTGATTAAAGATTAAGTTGAATGATATAGAACACAAATTCTGAAGAAGTTCAGATGAGGTTGAGAAATATTGTTAAGTAGGGGTCTTTGGAGCAGTATTAACAAAGAATAAGTATTTAAGCAATGCTGGGAGGAGCAGGAGGCCATAATACAGACTGAAACACTAACAAGGAGAGTAAATGGAGAAACTTAGGCATCCCTACCAGAATTTAGGATTTGAGCTTACCTGACGAGGTGGAGAGGAAGATCTCAAGGATAAAGAAGGCTTTCTGAAACCACTGCAGTTGGTAGAAACCACTCTTGAAAACAGATAGCTCCGTTTATGTGCCCCAACATTCACCTGGTGCTACCAGTTCTCATTACCCTGCTTTTCATGTATGCTGGAGTAAGCATGCCCTGCCCACCATAAATACAGAAATGTAATACTATATTTCTATAACCAAGTACTTAGAGTGATGATTGAATATACCCTCTGAGAATCTAGACTGCTATTCTAGGTTATTCATTTCAAATTCTGTATTAACTGCCTCTTCCTATGCCTCCTCAGCATCATAGCTTTAAAAATCAAGTTGAGCAGGTTAGGTAACAATTTATACTCTTACACCTACTACTATTTCAAAACCATGAGCTCATTCACACTTCCACTAGGAACAAATCCTCTGGAAACGAGAGAATCTCAAACTGGTGTCTCAGTTTTGTTTTGGTTTGTTTGTTTTTAAATTTTGAGCCAATATCCCCTCAGCCATGAATTTCACATAAAAATTCAGAATTCTGGTTTCTCTTGATACCAGTACACCACACATTCTTGAAAAGCAAAAATCAGCTAGAGCTAAGTAACAGCTGTCCCATTTAATAAAGGGATGCTACTCTCCAATTTTTCATAATCTTTATCACTCATATCATACGTATATTTTTGAATTCCCCAGCCACACCTGGAACTCCTGTATATGCCGCACCACTGTTGCTAGTTGCTACTTGAGTTTTTAAGCTACTATATCAGACAATAAATCTGATTTTATTCCTTACTATAATCTTGGCACCTTACTCATTGCCTGGCATGCTGTCTGTGCTTTATACCTATTTGTTGAACAAA
Organism: Ursus arctos; assembly: GCF_023065955.2. Lineage (NCBI taxonomy): Eukaryota > Metazoa > Chordata > Mammalia > Carnivora > Ursidae > Ursus > Ursus arctos. The sequence continues at coordinate 60,705,290 of NW_026623100.1, read as the reverse complement.
TAAATGAATAATATGTACCACAGTGTGAACTCAAAGAAGAGAAATAATTGCCCACAATTATGTTTTTGCTTAGTAACACAACTATAGGATAATAATCCCCCAATTGTTACTCTACTCCTCCCTTACCTCCAACCATGTCTTCCATTTCTCTCTTGTTTTCTGCCTTTTTCAAAATCAGTAATCTCTTGGTTCTAAGTGTGCCATTTTAATTTGCTTTTAATTGAAAAGAGGTCCTTAATATCTGTCATTGGTCTCTACTTCAAATAATCCAGCATCTCTCAAGCTGAAGGTTTGAGGAGTTCCTTAGAAGAAAAGTAGGGCTAAAATAGCCCTGGTGATAGTCACTTGGTAAATAAATTAATGGGTTAAAGTGATAAGGTGACCAAATGTCCTGGATTAGTTAGCACAGTACTCAGCTCCTCCTTTTTGTCCTGGTAAAACTGGCCCAGATTCCCTTTGAGATTAAGTGTCCTGCAAGTTCTTACCATCTGAAAACTGGGAGGCCGTCACACTGTAGGTTAAGTGACAGGCTAGGATCTTCAGTCCAGGTGGACTATAAGGCCAGGATCACAGCCAGGCACTATTTCTCTTGAAGCAGATTTAGGAAGAGGTCACTTCAGAAAATGGGTTTGTCTGGGACATAATTCCAAGAGGCAGGAGATGTGAATTCAGATGACTCAAAATTGAATTCCCAGCAAAGTCTGATTTCTGAAACAACACTGTATGTATAAAAGACAGAAAGAAAATTTACTGAGGCCTCTTTTTTTTAAATTTTATTTATTCATATGAGAGAAAGAGAGAGGCAGAGAGAACACAAGCAGGGGGAGAGGCAGAGGGAGAGGGAGAAGCAGACTCCCTGCTGAGCTGGGAGCCTGCCATGGGGCTCCATCCAGGACCTGGACATCATGACCTGAGCCAAAAGCAGAGGCTTAACCATCTGAGCCACCCAGGTGCCCCTATTGAGGCCTTGTCTATCTCAGGTATTATGCTGGAGGTTTTAAGTGAATTCTTTCATTTTGAAATTTAATTCTTATTCCACCTGTTTTACAGAGGAATTAACTGGTTAGAAAACTTGTTCCATATTACACGGCTAATAACTGGCAGAACCAGAATACCAAACCTGTCTTTCTGACTCTCAATCCCATATTTTCACCATACCAAAAAAATTGGTAAAGGTATATTGGCACAATCAATATTAAGAACAAGGGAATAGCAGAGACTTAGCAAGTGGGACGCCAGAGGCCAGAGACTCAACACCAGGATGCCAAGGAATAAAAGATCACTCCTGCTCTAGAGGCCGAAGATACATTTACTTTATAATTAATAATATATAAACAGACAATGTAAAATGTTTTTCTTTGGAAGCCTACATTTTTACCTTAACTTCCTGAAGTAGTATGTGTCATTAATATGTAATGTTTGGGCAAGTAACAGACTGTTAGAGCTTCAAGTTCCTTATTTTTAAAGAAAAAAACAATAAATTAATAAAAATGAGATAATAATGCTTAACTCAAATAGTGATAGCTGAATAAGACAGTATAAGTTAACCTGCTTACCCCAGAACATGGATGAAATAAACATTAGCTGGTATACTAGTCATCATTATCACTGTTGCTGTCTCCCTAAAATTAAGTGTGTTGGGGTGTCTGGGTGGCTCAGGTCATGATCCCAGGGTCCTGGAATCGTGCCCTGCATCAGGGAGCCCGCTTCTTCCTCTGCCCCTCCCCCTGCTCATGATTTCTCGCACTCTCTCTCTCTCTCTTGAATAAATAAATAGCATTAAAAAAAAGTGTGTTAATTTACCTCATGATTAAAACTAAGAAGGTTTTTATGATTTAGCAAAATGGTTGGGAAATGCTTTCTTAGATAAGCAATCCATCTAAGATTTAAGCTGAAATCTGAACTCGAGGTAAAAGGAAATTCTACATATAATCACTATGGTAGATTACTTGTAGAGATGGCACAATAATTCCTTCCATATACTCCCTTTGTAATGTTACTTTGCCACTCTTGCATCAACCGTAGAATTTATTTTCTCATCTCTTACTTTGGAGTTGGCTTTGTGATTTTCTTTGATGAAAGAATGCAACAGAAATGACAATGTGCAACTGTGGAGTTTAGGCTTCAAGAGACCTTGCAGCTCCCACTCCTGCTCTCTTGGAAGCAAAGTCTGGAATATCCTGCTGGAGACACATGCCCCAGCCAACAGCCACCACCACCATCTGGACATGTGAAGGAGGACAGCTAGGCCACCCAGGCCCAATCAAGCCATCAGATGACTAAATCTATGTGAATGATCCCAGGCAAGGCCAAGAATTGCCTGGTAAACCCAGGCCAAATTGCTCACCCACAGAATCATGAGTAAATAAATGGCTATAATCTTAAGCCAGTAAATTTTTGGTGTGGTTTACTACATGGCAACAGATATCCACAATAATCACCTATTTGAATTGTTTTACAAATTATTAAAATTTATTGGGTACCATAAGCAAGGCATCAGGCTAGGGGCTGAAAGTAAACCAAAATGTGTAAAGTTTGCCTACTGTCTTGAAATTAGTTTATAATCTATATCAGGAAGAAATAAAGTATTTAAATAACTATCACACCGGCAATATATTAAAAGAGCCAGAGAGTAACACAACCAAATTGTCATAAGAATTAAAAGGTAGGATCATTTCTGCAAGAGGTGATGAGAAAAGGATTTATCAAGAAGTTAACATTACAGTTAAGCCATGAAGGATTTGGATAGTGGAAGTAGGAAGAGAAGCAATTCTAAGGAAAGAAAAATGACCTGAGGATAACTGTGGTCTTAGGAAACAGCAAAGAATGTTTGGAAACTTGATAGTAATTCATTTTAGTGGATTATAGTATATGTGTAGATGTGAGAGAACCATTCTTCAATCAACAAATATCAAGCAGCAACTTCATTCCAGGCACTGCCTACTACTCTACTACGTAATAGATGTGAAAGCTGAGTCACTCAGTAGTCCAAGACCACAGAAAGTGGTAGAGCAGGGATTTAAATGCAACCAGTCTGACTCCAGAGCCACTCTACTTTGAGCTGTGTCTTCAGGAAGTTAAAAAGTTATTTAAGGAAAAAGAAAAACAAAACTGGCACCAAACTAAATATCCATCAACAGTTGAATGGTAAAATAAATTCTTGTAAATTCATATAGTGGAACACTACATAGCAGTGAAAACAAATGTACCATAGTTATACAAATCGACAAGAGTTATTGCAAACACTTAACAATTGGGCAGAAGAAAGCTAATTAAGAATAAATGTGGTATGGTTGCATTTGTATAAGGTAAAACCAGGCAAAACCACACAATATATTGTTTAGAAATATATATGTACATTGCAAAACTAAAATGAAAGACAAAGGAACAAGTACAAAACAGGACAGTGGCTTTCTCTAGAGAGGGAGAAATGAGATTAGAGAGGGGCTCACAAAGTGCTTCAAGGAATTGGTTACATTAGTTTTTCTTAAACCGGATGCTGTTTGTTTCATTATTTTTCTTTACATATGTAAGTTATATACATCTTGTTTACATGATATAGTTATAAATATAGATTTCACATAACAACAACAAAAAGTACTATGGGGTTCCAAAGAGAGAAGTCAGGAAATGAAATTAATCAGATGTGAAAAAGAGAAGACATTTCAGAATGAGAAATTGGCAGACGCACAGAGGGAGGAAAAAGGGTGGGGAGCGGTTGGAGGGGAATGGGGGCAGGTCATTTTTGCAGTAATTTATGTTTGTAGGGAAGTAGTGGTGGGGAAAAGTTAGATAAAGTTATGCCCAGGGGGCGCCTGGGTGGCACAGCAGTTAAGCGTCTGCCTTCGGCTCAGGGCGTGATCCCAGCGTTATGGAATCGAGCCCCACATCAGGCTCCTCCGCTATGAGCCTGCTTCTTCCTCTCCCACTCCCCCTGCTTGTGTTCCCTCTCTTGCTGGCTGTCTCTGTCTCTGTCGAATAAATAAATAAAATCTTAAAAAAAAAAAAAGTTATGCCCAGAATATGGAGATTTTTAGAAGCTGAAATAAAACATTTGCAAATCTCACTCTGTAAACAATGGGAACTTTATATCAGTTAGGATTCCTTATTTTTAGGCAACAAGAAACAACTATGGCTAACCCAAGTAAAAAGAAAAAGAGAAGTGAGGAAAAAAGGGAGATAGATGGAGAAAGGGAGAATCAGAGAAATAGAGAAACAGACTGACTAGTTTATTGGATAGGTTACACTATCAAGTGACCAGTCCAGGAACCTGGCAGCTCTGGGGATCTCAATGAGATGAACTGATAGACCAGCTCTTTAGAGCACTCAGTTCCTAGTACCTTCTATCCCAGTGTATCCATCCAAATTCCAGTTTCTAGGAGAGTATATTAACCTCGTGTTTCCATCTCTGTGATCTGCCAGGCTGGGTTCAGGGCCTGCAGCTCATCTGTATACAGGCAACAGAGGTGAGTGGGTAGTTCCCCAAAGGAAGGGACATCCGGTAGGTTTAAAAAAAAAAAAGACCTAGTTTGGATTTTCGGTAAACTGTGGGATGATTACTGTGCAAAACCTAGGAATGCCCCTATTCAAACTAATTAATTCTTCAAAATAGACATCTAAACACGTACTAATGAAACCTCTAGAATCGTTCACTTCGTTCCACTGAGCTAACATTTTTGTTTTCGGTGACCTTAAGTTTGTATGTCTCTACAATTGCTTCCCTCTCAGATAATAATTCCCAGATTGGTCTCCATTACTTTTTTCTTTCCATTTATCCTTTTTAGTATAAAATAGGATCATATCACACTGGTCTGTAATATTCTATTTTCACGTAACAATATATCATGTACACCCTTTTTTTATCAGTACATATAGATCCACCTCATTCTTTTTAAATGCTCCACAGAATTACATATGGGTATTCCAAAATTCATTTAATCCTTTTCCTAATGATGGACATTGAGATTGTTTTCATGGTACACATTACTTTTGAGATGGAAGTCAGATGAATCCCTCCTTTGCGGGGGGCTGGCAGAAAATGCTGAAAGAAATGTAAGAGCGATGACACTGCGAGATAGGAGCTCTGCGAATTAGTCGAGCGACCCCAAGCCGCAGCTGTCGCCGCCGTGAGTTGATGACCGAGGTCCCCACCTCAAGCAGCTTCCGAAGACAGCGTAGTCTGTAGAGCGACGGATCCCCGAGGACGACGTAGCCGAACTGCACATTGGGAACTGTAGTTCCTCAGGGAAGAGCCCGAGGGGCGGGAGTTGCACACGCGCACTAGGAGATCTGGGCAACAAAGACGGCGGCGTGCGCGCGCGCGCAGGAGAAAGACATGGGCAAGCGTGCGCGTGCGCGGCCACCGCTCGGAGCTACCAGGAGGCTGAGAGGACACAGAGCGGGAGGGGCAGGAGCCACCGACCGCAGGAGGAGAAAAGGGGTTGTGCTCTTGGCCGGGCGAGGAGAAAGGGGCGGGGCCGGCGAGCCGCGCGTGGAGGTGCCGAGCTCCTGGGACCGGCGGGCGCGCGGGCGTCTGTGGCCCTCGTCGTCCCAGTGGCCGCCGCCGTCGCTTGGTCGCCGTCGGTCTGCGGGAGGCGGGTTATGGCGGCGGCGGCAGTGGGAGCTGTGAATGAATTCTCCGGGTGGACGAGGGAAGAAGAAAGGCTCCGGCGGCGGCAGCAGCCCGGTGCCTCCCAGACCTCCGCCCCCCTGCCTGGCCCCCGCCCGTCCCGCCCCCAGACCGGCCCCCCCTCCCGAGTCCCCGCATAAGCGGAACCTGTACTACTTCTCCTACCCGCTCTTCGTAGGCTTCGCGCTGCTGCGTTTGGTCGCCTTCCACCTGGGGCTCCTCTTCGTGTGGCTCTGCCAGCGCTTCTCCCGCGCCCTCATGGCTGCCAAGAGGAGCTCCCGGGCCGCGCCGGCGCCGGCCTCGGCCTCGCCCCCGGCGCCAGTGCCGGGCGGGGAGGCCGAGCGCGTCCGAGCCTTCCACAAACAGGCCTTCGAGTACATCTCCATTGCCCTGCGCATCGATGAGGACGAGAAAGGTAAGTGGGGGACTGGAGGGAGGGGGCGGCGGCGCCGGGAAGAAAGCGGTGGGGTCGCCGAGGGAGGGCGACACCTGCGTCCCTTTCCTTCGGGAACGGGATTGGGCAGTGCACCCCCAGAATTGGTCCTCCCTCCGAGGCGGCTTCACCGCAGTCAGACCTTCATCCTCTATGATTCTCAGTTAAACGTCTGCCCTTTGAGGCACCCTAGCTGTCGACTTTTTCAGGCACCAGCCTTCCCCTACACTTCTGCATGACCCAAGTCCTTATGCGACAGCCAGTCGTGCTACTGACAGTGACAGTTGTCCTAGAGTGACCACACGGATCCTTTCTAGCACTGTAAACAGTGTGTGGCTTCCTCTGAGCCAGGTTTCCAAAAGGTTTTGGTATCGGAGAAGCTGTGTCTTGTTATAGGCTTTTAATGAAAGCAGAGTACTGTAGTGTCAGAAAAAAAGAAGAAATGGTGACTTAATTTTGAAAAGAACAGCTGCATATGATTACAACTTAATTGGCATTATTTTTTTTGGTTTCGTTAATGTCATTTTATCAATATAATGACTAAGTATTTTTTTATAAAGTTCTATTTTAACATGAAACTTTTGACCCTGTTAGATCTGATTTAATCTAAATCAGTATTCCAAGGTAGCCTCTAAGTTTCTAAATTGAAGTGTTAAATAAATGAACAGGAAAAACTTAACATCATCGTACAGTAAAATTTGAAACAAAGATTTATATTTCTTTTATTTTTAAAGATTTGTGTTTCTGAATGAAGGCAAGAATACTGTATCCTTCAGATTCTTTTTAAACTAACGATTTTAAGTCATTCAATGCACCAGGCGCTCTACTGTTAGCTTTGTATGTGTTCTCTATTTGATCCTCACAATTACTCTGTGAGGTGAAGGTACTGTTAGTATCAGCATTTTACAGATGAACAAACTGAGGCTCAAAAGATTAAAACAGATCATTCCAAACCTATCCTAATTGCTAATGAACATCTTTTTTATGGAATATGAGAACTGAAGTTAGGAGTCTTACAACATTTTGAAAATCCCTCCTTTCATCCCTGCCTCCAATTTGCAGAGATCTTTTTTTTCCTGTAACTACCAAAGAACATTTTTGTATCACACTTTAATTAGGTACTCACTTGCATTGTCAATTAGCCAAAAAAAAAAAAACCAAAACAAAAAAACCTGAACAAAACAGTCTGCAGGTCATTTCTAGTATCTCTTACCACTGTCAACTGCAGAAACTGTTTTAGAATTTAGTTTTGTTGAAACCTGTTTCCTTTGTGGAGCCTAGGAGTGAGAAGTATGACATAAGGAAAGAGGCAGGTATTCATGGTTTTGATTATATGGACAGTGGAGTTTAAGAGAGTTCTAGGAAGGGGGCACCTGGCTGGCTCAGTCAGTGGAACATGCAGCTCTTGATCTTGGAGTTGTGAGTTCAAGCCCAATGTTGGGTGTGGAGATTACTTTTTAAAAAAATCCATATGAAAAGAGAGTTCTAGGAAAGGGTTCTATTTAAGAAAAAACATACTGTGTGTTTGTGGAAGGAAGTTTTTTGTTAACTGCTTCATTCTATACCACCTCTTGGAATATCCAGGGATCCTTGGTGAGGATGAAGAAGAGTACAGTCATCCCTTCCTAGGCACTATCCAATTACAGTAGGGTCCTTTACTAATCTACGTCAAAAGATGTTTTAGAATAGAGGGAATATTTTAAGGGTAGATTCATTGTAGTATTTAGGAAGAGAATGCCAGAAAACACAAAGAAATTTTACTTAACACTGGGTGATGGGAGTTGGGAGGTAGGATAAAAGGAGAGGACAAGGATAACCTAGGTATTAAAAAAAGACCGGAGGCTCTTAGATTTAACCAGTTCCAAAAGGAGGGATAAGTGACAGACGTAGAAATCACACCTTGAGTTTCATACTTATGATTTATCTTAGAGTATTACATATATGACTACATCTATTATATTTAAATCCTCTAAAATATTTTTTAAGTATAAATATTTTCATCAATCCATGGACCACATACTTGACCCTCTTTCTGCTGATAATGTTTGTATTCAAAGTTTTTTGCTTTATTTATACTTCAGTTTCTAAAGTAGACATCAGAATGGACTATGATAACTTTTTAGTTTGAGTTCTACAACTGATGTGTTATATGCTGAAACTAATTAGTTCAAACTGAAACAAATTAGTTAAATATGCATTTTCCTTTAAAAATGAATTAAAGCTAAGTTTATATTGTCATAGTTCTCTTCTCATATTTTTTCTTTAGAATATTCAAACTCTTTGTACTTCATCTTAATTCAGTATTTGCAAGAGTTCACATTTAGAGTCTATCTCTCAGCCATACTTGACAATGTAGAAGAGTAAGAGAATTTTATTCTCCTTTCCCACTGCGTCAAAATATATATGAACGGGGGCGCCTGGGTGGCGCAGTCGTTAAGCGCCTGCCTTCGGCTCAGGGTGTGATCCCAGCGTTCTGGGATCGAGCCCCACATCAGGCTCCTCCGCTAAGAGCCTGCTTCTTCCTCTCCCACTCCCCCTGCTTGTGTTCCCTCTCTCGCTGGCTGTCTCTCTCTGTAAAATAAATAAATCTTTAAAAAAAAAAATATATATATATATATATATATATGAAAGAATAGAAATGAATTGTCTTTAAAGTAGTCTTCAATGGTTTCCTAACTTTGTGGTAAACCATCAAGGGCCTAGTAATGTCATGTGCTGCCATTCCCTTAGCAACTTGACTTAGCTTCTAACTATACTGAAAGCCACTTTATTTCTTCAGGTGAAGTGGGTTGTTTCAGACTGTTGTGGTGTTACTTAATTAAAATATCTGATGCCTTGAAATAATAAAGGCCAAATTAAATCTTATTTCAATAAAGTAGTGTATAAATGTGGTTTATATGGTGACTGTTTATTTTGTATTTTATTCTTATGGCATACTCAGCTTTGACATTGAATTTTCGTAAAGGCCTAAATTTATCTGAACCCAAACTATTTTAAGTAGAGAAGAATAACACAGCAAGTTCTAATTACCTAATATAAGGATGGTTGAATTCTGTTCATTAAAACAAGCATTTATTGGTTGTTTTAATGTTTATTTGCACAGCTCTATGCATTCTAGATACTGCTTAAGAAAAACTCACTTTCTCTCCAGTGAGATGTAAGACAGCATTTCCTATGTGATCAATAAAATGTGTGTATGTTTTCGTGCATATTTTATCTCATTTTTTTCAAGGAGTTAAATAATTTTTTGGATATTTAGTTGTTGAACATCCTTGGAAAACTGATAACCTTTCATATCAATTATGTGTATGGAGAAACTGAAATTTAAGAGTGAACTCACATTAGCAGAACCAGGAACGGAGTTTAGGTGAACAGAAAATTATGCCACTCATAATTTTATACTTTTTGCTTTAAGCAGATTCTCTGTTTTGTAATGCTAGTACTGGGCCCCTTGGAATACTTGGGGGAAAGAGGAGGTTGTCATAGTGGGTCTTTGGATTAACCAGAACATGACTTAACGTGTTTGGCATGGCTCCTGCAAGTAGACAAGCCTGAGATCTCCTGGGTAATACAGTGGTGTAGGTTTTCTAGGTGTGGTTTGATTACCTGGAGTATGTGGAACTTGACAGTAAGGGCTCAGTATGTTGTATGAAAGAGAGCCGGTTTCGCAGGATATTGTAGGGCTGAAGAACCTGGCATCAAGGACAGAAATTGTCAAAGTAGAATCTTTTATATTTATTCCTAGTCAGCTCATACTTAAAACATTAGGCTTTTAAAATATTGTGATATAATTTTGTATTCCCATGTAACTCAACCTTGCACTATTTAAAACACAAAATACCTTGCCAAACTATATTTTCAGAAGGTGAAGATAGAGAATAGAGATCAGAAATGTCAGATTTGGTATACTTTCTTTTACCCCTAAAAACTGCTAGTCACCATTTTGGAAGGATTGATTTCAGACAATTTTCTTGAGCCTAATGATTCTGCTTTAAAGTTTCCATGATTACAACAAGGAAAGAATTATTCTGATGAATGGATATTCACATCATATCACTCTTTTCCAAAGGAGTCGCATTACCTTTTATTAAATACACGATGAATTTTTCCCATTTCTCTTCAAGAATATTTAGTGGCATTTGCACTGAAGAGACAAAAAGGCAGCCACTGTTAGGAACTTTATCCCTTGCTCTGTTTTTAGCTGTTTTTTTTTTTTTTGTTTTTTTTTTTAAAGATTTTATTTATTTATTCAACAGAGATAGAGACAGCCAGCGAGAGAGGGAACACAAGCAGGGGGAGTGGGAGACGAAGAAGCAGGCTCCTAGCGGAGGAGCCTGATGTGGGGCTCGATCCCATAACGCCGGGATCACGCCCTGAGCCGAAGGCAGACGCTTAACCGCTGTGCCACCCAGGCGCCCCAGCTGTTTTTTTTTTTTAATTGCAGTTTGTATTTTGCCTAATGTAGAATACAGTTAAATCCTATAAAACTCACCTGATAACTAGATTCCTAAGATTATTGTTAGTCATCCTGATAACAGGATAAAGGATAAGCAGTTAGTAAATGGATAGTAAATTATTGAAAAATAATTTCCCATGTTCCACCCAATAGTAGTTGGCTTTTTGACATTTGGCAAAGTATAGATTCTCTATTTCTCTACTAGTTTTTGTCTTTTTTGACCTATAATACTCCTTGACCTACATAATACCAGTGGAGGTATTAGTGTGCTAATATAGCCTTTTTTTTCTCTTTGTGAATTGACTACTCACAGTAGACATCCTATAGAATGAAACTTTGAGCACACTCACATCTCAGCGATCGTTCATTCTGGTAAATGAGGAAAGAAAAATAGCAAAATCTGTGATTATCCTAGAGACTGTATTTTACAGCAGTGAAAGTATAGCATAGACATGTTAAACTTATTCATGTATCTTTTCAGCTCTTTGCAAATATTTTATCCTGTAATAGAAAAGGAGAGAATTAATTGTTCTTAAGTGGGCTTTGTCAGTGTCTTTCAGTCAACCATCATTAGAATACCTGTGATTGAACAAGTGGGATTTATTATTGAAGCAGAGAGAACACACACGATGGGAACCGTGGCATCTCAAGAAAAGGGTGATGGAAATAAAGAATTTGGGCTTGTGTCAGGTGATTCTGAGCGGGATTTAAGGAAGCAGGATTTTGCTCTGCATTGGATGCTGTCGGGAAGATGGGTATTCTATGATTAAGAATCTTAAATGTGGGGGGCGCCTGGGTGGCACAGCGGTTAAGCGTCTGTCTTCGGCTCAGGGCGTGATCCCAGCGTTGTGGGATCGAGCCCCACATCAGGCTCCTCCGCTATGAGCCTGCTTCTTCCTCTCCCACTCCCCCTGCTTGTGTTCCCTCTCTCGCTGGCTGTCTGTATCTCTGTCGAATAAATGAATAAAATCTTAAAAAAAAAAAAAAAGAATCTTAAATGCGATCTAGAAAGAAGGAAGACCAGAATGAGGCTAAAGCTGTAACTGGTTGAGAAGCACTCATTAGCCTGAAGAGGGGGATGCTTAGTATTTCATGGCTTGCACGATATTCAGGTTTTGTCTGTGTTTAGACATGATTATGGAGTGGTCTTGTTTTTGTCTTCATCAAAAATCACAAAGTGACCTTATCTGATGTTGATGTTCTATGAAATTATTTATGTTCAACACAACACCAGGCCTAGCAGTAATGCCAGGTCAGCTCCTAGTTACACCAAGGCCTAGCTGATAGTACTAGACCAGCTCCTGGATGTCAGGGACTGCTTTTCTCTTTCTCAGCTTTGAGGGTCTAATTTTATCTTTTTTCAATTGTAGTGCCTAGTATCCAAAATGACATTTGAATTCTGACTATTCAAGATCTTGGGCAAGTTACTAAACTGAGTCAATGTTTGTAAAATACTTAGCACTTGCACATAATAGGTCCTCAGAAAATGGGACTACTGTTATTCAACAATCCTTCTAAGATTATAGCCCCTGCAAGTTATGTTAGAACTTGTTAAACCTTGATACCTGGTTTCTATAACCCTTTTTAGGATACAGCAGCCGCATAAATGACATTTGAAGAAGAAGGAGAATTATCTAAAGAGTGATAGAAAAATATTTTTGCTAATCGTGACCCTTAGTTCAGAAAAAAACAGATGGACATCTCCCCCTAAGCTCACTTAATATCCTTTTGTTGTGAAAGAGATAAAATCAATCGTTTTGTACTCATGTGAATGTAATGCAAGCCTCTCAGTAGAGGATTTGAGAAGAAAATGCATAGAAAAAAAGTAAAATTACCCACGACCCATAGTAAATACAATAGACTTCAAAGAAGAAAAATTGACATTCTTAAGGTTTAAAGAAAATGTCCCAAACTGAAATGATTTCTTTACATGGGATTCAAAACCTTCCCAATTAAATGGGAAAGTAAGTCTTTACTTCAGAGATAAACTTTGAAGTTGGAAAGTGTATGCAAGTATGACCTTTTTGCTGATACAAAGCACAATAGAAAGTATCCTTTCTGTAATAGTGAACTATGAAAGAAGTAATCTGGGGGCTAATCGCTGATGCTTCATGATCCTGTGGTTTATTAAGGTTAGCACACAATGAAATCTATTGTAGGATTTTTTTTTAAGATTTTATTTATTTATTTGAGAGAGAGAGAACCAGCACGAGCAGGAGGAGGGGCAGAGGGCGAAGGAGAAGCAGATTCCCCACTGAGCAGGGAGTCTGATGCAGGGTGTGATCCCAGGACCTTGGGATCATGACCTGAGCTAAAGACAGACACGTAACCGCCTGCGCCACCCAGGCGGCCCTATTGTAGGATTTTTAAAGATACCTGTTAATTGTGATATTCTGCTAATTGTGACACTTGTAAGTTGCTAGCAGAAAATTGTGTAGAAAAATGAATTTTTTGTAGGCAGATACTTAGGAAGGACTAAATAAGTAAAAGCAGTGGGTTTGTATAACTTAAATGAGAAAAAATCACAAACATACACTGTGCATGCAGTTCAGGAGTAGAAGGATTTAAATTAGCCAACAAATGTACCAAGTATAATAAAGATAGTAAAAGTAATGTTTACGTGCTTCTTTATTATTTAAAGTATTGTCACATACCCTATTTCATTTGATTTTTGCCACAACTCAGGATTAGTTAAAAGAAATGTCATCTTGTTTTTAGGTCAGGAGACTGAAGCTCGGAGAGATTAACTGACTTTCCCAAAGTCATACGGCTATTAAATGATGAGCAAGGGCTTAAGTCCCCATATTTTAACTAATCACAAACACACATCCCCTCTCTCCACCCCAAACTACTCGTTTTGACCCTTCTCGTGGCAGTGTGGGTACTACTATCTGAATGAAAGATGCAGTCGGTAATTCATAACTTAGTCTGCTATACTTACCTCTATCTAAAGGTGGGTATCGTATTTCTGTTGCTTGTACACTAGCATGTACTCAAATATTAAAATATGGGGTCCCTGGTGACTCAGTTGGTTAATCATCTGACTCTTGGTTTTGGCTCGGGTCATGATTTTGGGGTGGTGGGATTGAGCCCTGCATTGGGCTCTGTAGCTCTGTGCTCGGTACAGAGTCTGCTTGAGATTCTCTCTCTTTCCTTCTCCCTATGCCCCTTCTCCTGCTTGTGTGTGTGTGCACTCCCTCCCCCTAATTTAAAGATTTAAAGAATAAATCTTTTAAAAAAAATTAATGAACAAATATAAATATAGAAAGTGAAAATCCTCTGTAATCTTACCCTTAGGGAGATGATTACTAATAAGTTATCTGACTTTGTGTATTCATATAAACATGAATATTTATTATTTGAGGGAAGAAATGTTACATACAAACTGATCTGTAACCTTTTTCTTTACTGTATTGGTACTCTTTCCATTTCAATATACTTTATCTTCCCCTTCTGTTTTTTTTAGTAAACTTTGATTAAATTATACATGAAATGCACAATTACTGTAGTGCTTAATGAATTTTCAAAGTGAACATAGCAGTTTAAAACCCTACCAGGTCAAGAAATAGAATATTATTCCAGAAGCCTGCCTTTGTGATGTTCTCTTTCACTTACTACCTTTCCGCATCCTTTGCAAAGATATCTGCAAATCCTAACTCTAACACTGTAGATCGGTTTTGCCTGACCCTGAGCTTTACAAATGAAATCACACAGTATGTGTTCTTTTGTGTTTGGCTTCTTTTGCTCAATATATGCTTGTTAGATTATTCTGTGATGTTGCATGTGCAGTAGTTTGTTCATTTTCAGTGCTGTATACCAAGTGTCAGCGCATTGCTTATAACGGGCCAGTTAGTAATTTTTTTTATTGTGGTAAAGCATAGATAACCTAAAATTTGCTATTTTAATCGTTTTAAGTATACAATTCAGTGGCATTAAATACATTCCCAGTGTCATGCAACCATCACCACTATCCATTTCTAGAACTTTTTATCATTCCAAACAGAAATTCTGTACCCATTAAACAATAACTCCCCATCTATCTCCCTTTCTCCATTCTCCCCTTCCCTCAGTCTCTGGTAATTTCTGTTCTACTTTCTGTATCTGTGAATTTGCCTATTTCAGGTACCTTATGTAAATGGAATCATATAATGCTCTTTTGTATCTGCCTTGTCTCACTTAGCATAATGTTTTCAAGGTTTGTCATCCTTGTAGCATGTATCAGATTTCATTCCTTTTTAAGGCTGAATAATATTCCATTATATGTATATACCACATTTTGTTTAACCATTTATCTGTTGATGGACATGTGGGTTGTTTCCATCTATTGTGAATAATGCTACTTATGAACACTAATATACAGGTATTTCTGCTTCCCTACTTTCAGGACTTTTTCGAGTATCTACTTAGGAGTAGAATTGCTGGATCATATGGTAATTCCATGTTTAATTTTTTGAGGGACTGCCAAACATTTCCACATCAGTTGTACCATTTATTTGTACATTCCCACCGTCAGTGCACAAGGATTTCCAGTTTTCCACATTTGTTAGTTTCAAGGTTTTTTAAATAATAGTCTTCCTCATGAATGTGAAGCAATACCTCATCATGGATCTGATTTTCATTTCCCTAATGAATTATGATGTTGAGCATATTTTTCACTTACTTATTGGCCATTTCCATATCTTCTTTGAAAAATGCCTAAGTCCCTTGTCAGTTTTTGTGTTGGGTTTGATTTTTTATTGAGCCATTTAGTAAATATTTCAAGCTGTCACAATATTTTAAGCTTTCTGAACACTCAAAACTCTCATATAGTAGGTGTAATCTGGTAAAGTTTTGTTTTAAGATTTTGTGTATTTATTTTAGAGAGAGAGACAGCACATGCATGAGCAGGGGGAGGGGCAAAGGGGGGAAGGAAGGAAGAGGGAAAGTATCCCAGGTCGACTCAGTGCTGAGCGCAGAGCCTGACGCAGGGCTCAGTCTCAGGACCCTGGGATCCTGACCTAAGCTGAAATCAGGAGGCAGATGCTTAACTGACTGAGCCACAAGGTGCGCCCCCAGTAAGGTTTTATGTACAAAAACAGGTAGCTGACAGTATTTGACCTTTGGGCCATTGTTCGCCTTAGATTATGTAGTTCACTAAATTATTAGCTAATAATTTCAAGTATAACAGTGAATATAAGTTTCTGCCACCCAGTCTTCTTTTGATTTTATGTAGTCTGGTTGCTTGAGTTTGAGTGTTAGTTGGGGCTATAGCGGTAAGAGAAATGTGTAAGGGAAACTAAGAACTGTTAAGTATTTTGAGGGCCTTTTGTGTCTTGGAGACCATTGGAAAGTTGATTTTTCTGCCATAATTTAGTCAAAAGGGTGATCAGTGGACAGTAGGGGCTGTAGTTTCCCTTACCATAAGGGATTGAAGTGATTTGAGTATGGTTTCCAGCCCTTGTGCAAGCTGGCCTAGTTCTTAACTCTTTAGTAATTCAGGGTCCCAACCCAAATCCTGGAACCTTTGCCACTACTTCTCCTGGGCATACCCTGGAATTCACATTTTGTCAACTTAGTTCTAGGAGTCTGCTGAAAGCTCTGTTTAGTTTCTTGGCCAGTTTTGCCTTCAGAATTGGCAGTTGCTTCAAGTAGAAAAGTGCCCCAAATGCCAGGCCCACCTGTGTTGGCTTTTTTTTCCTTTCCATATTTTGATAATTTTTTAAAATAGCATCCTAATGAATGTGACATAGTTCCTTTCCAAATTTGGGTAATTTTCACTATTTTGAAAACCCCTTGATCCCTTCAAACAGATGTTTTTAAAAGAATTTTCTGCCTTTTGTCTTCTAATCTAATTTTACTCTTGTAATGAAAATTGTAGTTCTGGTGTTATATTCCAAGCCACAGTGAATATCCTTATACATAAAGGTTGGAGTGTTGCACTTTTTAAGAGTCTGATTTATTGAGGTATAGTTTACATATAGTAAAATTTAACCTTTTTAGGAGTGTGTAGTTCAGCGAGTTTGACAGTTGGGTAACCCTGACAACAGCTGATATACTGAATGTTTTATCACCCCAAAAGCTCCTTTGTGCCCCCTTGTAATCAGTTCCCTTGCCTGTCCATTAGCCTCTGGCAGTCACTGATCTGATCTGTCCCTGTAGTTTTTGTCTTCACTGAGTGTCGTATAAATGGAATCATACAGCCTGTAGCCTTTTGTATCTGGGTTCTTTCATTTAGCATGTTTTTGAGATTCATCCATGTTCCTACATTTACCGGTAGTTTGTTCCTTTTTATTGTGAGTAATATTCTATGTATGGATGTACCACAGTTTGTTAACCCATTCACTAAATGATGGACATCTGGGTTGTTTCCAGTTTTTAGCTTTTATGAATAAAGCACCATAAACATTCATGTAATGGTCTTTGATGTTTTCATTTCTTTGAGTAAATACATAGACGATGGGATTGCTGGGTCATATGGTAAATATATGTTAATATCATAAGAAACTACCAAACTCTTTTCCATTGTGGCTCTACCATTTTGTATTCACGCTTGGAAACATGTGGGGTCCATTTATATTTTGTCTTATAATTTTAAGTGCTTTAAAAAATTTTTGAGGTAAATACCCAGTAGTGCAATTGCTGGGTCATAGGGTAGCTCTGTTTTTAACTTTTTGAGGAACCTCCATACTGTTTTCCAAAGTGGCTGTACCAACTTGCATTCCCATCAACAGTATAAGAGGGTTCCCCTTTCTCCACAACCTCTCCAACATTTGTTGTTTCTTGCCTTATCAGTTTTTGCCATTCTGACTGGTGTAAGGTGGTATCTCAATGTGCACTACTGGGTATTTATCCCAAAGATTCAGATGTAGTGAAAAGAAGGGCCATATGCACCCCAACGTTCATAGCAGCAGTGTCCACAATAGCCAAACTGTAGAAGGAGCTGAGATGCTCTTCAACAGACGAATGGTAGAGAAGATGTGGTCCATATATACAATGGAATATTACTCAGCCATCAGAAAGGATGATTACACAACATTTGCATCAACATGGATGGAACTGGAGGCAATTATGCTAAGTGAAATAAGTCAAGCAGAGAAAGACAATTATATCGTTTCACTTATTTGTGGAACATAAAGAATAGCATGGAGGACATTAGGAGAAGGAAGGGGAAAATGAAGGGGGGAAATCAGAGGGGGAGACGAACAACGAGAGACTCTGGACTCTGGGAAACAAACTGAGGGTTTTAGAGGGGAGGGGGGTAGGGTGATGGGTTAACCCCGTGATGGGTATTAAGGAGGGCACGTATGGGCGCCTGGGTAGCGCAGTCATTAAGCATCTGCCTTCGGCTCAGGGCGTGATCCCGGTGTTCCGGGATCGAGTCCCACATCCGGCTCCTCTGCTGGGAGCCTGCTTCTTCCTCTCCCACTCCCCTGCTGTGTTCCTGCTCTCGCTGGCTGTCTCTGTCACATAAATAAATAAAATCTTTAAAAAAAAAAAAAAAAGGACGGCATGTATTGCATGGAGCAGTGGGTGTTATATACAAACAATGAATCATGGAACACTACATCAAAAACTAATGATGTACTGTATGGTGACTAACATAATAAATAAAAATTTTTTGAGTATGGTTGACATCTTGTAATTTTTTTCAATTTTAAATTAAGTACTTAGTGGTATCTTGTTGTTGTAATTTATAGTTCCCTAACAGCTAATGATGTTGAACATTTTTTCTTGTGCTTCTTTGCCATTTGTCTCTCTCTCTCTTTTTTTTAAGATTTTATTTATTTACCTGAGAGAGAGGGAGCATGCATGAAAGAGAGCCAGAGCACAAGCAGGGGGAGGGATAGAGGGAGAAGCAGACTCACCACTGAGCAAGGAGCTTGATGTAGGATACGATCCTAGGACCCTGGGATCATGACCTGAGCCTAAGACAGACGCTTAACTGACTGAGCCACTCAGGCCCCGCCATTTGTTTTTCTTTGATCCAATCTTTTGCCCACTGTTTTTTAATGAATTATTTGCTTTTTTTAAATCACTGTATTGTAAGAGTTCTTTATATATTCTGCTTACATGTCCTTTATTAGACATGTTGTTTTGCAAAGATTTTCTCCCAGTCTGTGGCTTGTGTTTTCATTGTCTAACTCTGTCTTCTGAAGAACAGGAGATTTTAATTTTAATGAAGTCTAGTTTATCAGTTATATCCTCTTAAGGTTTGTGATTTTTTTATGTTCTAGATTTCTGCCTAAGTCAAGATCATGAAGAATTTTATCTGTTTTCTTCTATAAGTTATATAGTTGTAGGCTTTACGTTTAGGTCTATGATCCATTGTAATTTTTTCTATGTTGTATTTTGGTTTTGGTTTTGTTTTGTATATGGATGGCCATTATAGCATCAGTTTTTGGTGTTTTTTTTAAAGATTTTATTTATTTATTTGAGAGGGGGAGAGAGAGTGCAGGAGCAGGGGGAGGGAGAAGCAGACTCCTTGCTGAGCAGGGAGCCCGACTTGAGGCTTGATCCCAGGACACTGGGTTTATAACCTGAGCTGAAAGTGGATGCTTAACTGACTGAGCCACAGAGGAGCCCCTTGGCAATGATTTTAGCATTGATATTAAAGAGACCGTTCTTTCTTCATGGAATTACCTTATTATCTTTGTCAAAGTCAATCAGTGTTATATGTATGGGTCTATTTCTGGACTTCCTTTTCTGTTCTACTGACCTATATGTCTATTCTCCAGCAGTCTTGTACTTACAAGACTTATAAGAATTATTTATGCATTTTCTACCACCATACTGATTTGTGAGATTCAAATAATGCAGCAGATCAAGTAACTCTTATCAAAGAATGTTAGGTAATTGAGTAGTTATTAAGCATGTGAATTTATTTATTTTTAGAGAGTGTGCGTACACGTGTGTATGCGCACACTCACGCATGAACGGGGGGGAGGGGCAGAGGGAGAGGGAGAGAGAATATTTTAAGTAGGCTCAGTGCTCAGTGCGGAACCCAGTGTGGGGCTCAATCTCATGACCCCAAGATCATGACCTAAGCCAAAACTAAGAGTCAGATGCTTAACCCACTGAGCCACCCAGGCGCCCCGAGCAAGTGAATTTATTTCTAACCAGTCATTTTTTAAAAACATTTATTTATTTGAGGGGCGCCTGGGTGGCACAGCGGTTAAGCGTCTGCCTTTGGCTCAGGGCGTGATCCTGGCGTTCTGGGATCGAGCCCCACATCAGGCTCCTCCACTGGGAGCCTGCTTCTTCCTCTCCCACTCCCCCTGCTTGTGTTCCCTCTCTCGCTGGCTGTCTCTATCTCTGTCGAATAAATAAATAAAATCTTTAAAAAAAATAAAAATAAAAACATTTATTTATTTGAAAGAGAAAGAGATAGAGCAGGAGCGGGGTGGAAAGTCACAGGGAGAGGGAGAAGCAGACTCCCGGCGGAGGAGGGAACTGATGCGGGCCTCCATCCCAGGCCCCTGGGATCATGACCCGAGCCAAACGAAGGCAGACACTCAACAACTGAGCCACCCAGGTGCCCCATATAATCAGTCATTTAATTTGCCTACAGTAATGTACTAAAACTCCTTAAAACATTTGTTTGGATGTTGCTAGTGAGAACTGTTATACACTGCAATTAGGAGTGGAAATTGGTACAAGCACTCTCAAAAAGTAGTTTGTTCATTTCTAGTGAATGGAAATGAACTATGGCTCATTAACTCTACCTTTTAAACATATACCCTAGAGAAATGGGCACACTTATACATAAGAGGACAGGTATAAGCATGTTTATTGCCCCATTATTTGAAACTGAGAAACTGGAAACAACCTAAATATATATTAATAGAAAAATAGTTGAATAAATTATAGGATGATAAAGGATATTCTATAAAAGTCAAAGTGAATGAACTAGATTTCTGTATAGTAACATAGATCTCAAAAGCAATATAAAAATTTAAAATAATACAGATAAAATAGGAACAATAGAAAAACATGTACTAGAAAGATACTGAATATATTATAGTGTTTTCTAGAAGGGAAAGGACCATTGGAATGGGAAGAAGTACAAAAAAGGAACTTTTGTATCTGTTAGATTGTAATTTACTTAAAAAAATTTCTTTTAAAGTTTTTATTCGAGAGAGAGGGTGCACAAGCAAGGGGAGCCGCAGAGGGAGAGGAAGAAGCAGACTCCCCATTGAGCAGGGAACCCGACACAGCCTTGGGGGCCCAATCCCAGGACCCCGGGATCATGACCTGAGCTAAAGGCAGATGCTTAACCAACTGAGCCACCCAGGTGCCCCGAAAACCTAGTTCTAATAGATGATTTCCATCTTTACTGTATCTCTGTGCCACTTAGGCTTTGCAGATTCTAAGGAATAAGAAATTTTCAAAAACAATGAGATTTGCATATAATTGTTACCATTTTACAGACCTATCCTACACAGGGTGGTGCCTGGGTGGTTCAGTCAGTTATGTGTCCAACTCTTGATTTTGGCTCAGTTCATGATCTCAGGTTCACATTGGGCTCCTCTCTGGGTGTGGAACCTGCTTAAGATTCTCTCTCTCCCTCTGTGTTTCCCTCTCCCTCTCTTTTTCCCACTTGCTCTGCCATCCCTCCCCCCCACACGTGTGCGAGCTCTCTTTCAAAAAGAAAGAGGAAAAAAAGAATGTCTAATTCCTTGGAGATAAATGTTTACCAATTGAAAATAAAATATTCTTTAAAAGAAAAAAGAAAAATATATTTTTTTAAAGAATTTATTTATTTGTCAGAGAGAGTGGGCGCACACAAGCAGGGGGAGAAGCAGGCGCCCTGCTAAGCAAGGAGCCCAATGTGGAACTTGATCCCAAGACCCAGGATCATGACCTGAGCCGAAGTCAGATGCTTGACCAGCTGAGCCACCCGATAAAAGTCCCCTCAAAAAAGAAATATCTTACGCAAATTTTGATTTGCTGAATTTTTAGATCCTTTTTAAGTTAAAACCAGTCATTTGTTTCAAAGAAAATGGATGTTACTAAATGCCATACTTGTAATCTCATGTATCAGTTCTCATGATGCAATCCTTTGTTAAATAAAAACTCACTCCAGGGGCGCCTGGGTGGCACAGCGGTTAAGCGACTGTCTTCGGCTCAGGGCGTGATCCCGGCGTTATGGGACCGAGCCCCACATCAGGCTCCTCCGCTATGAGCCTGCTTCCTCCTCTCCCACTACCCCTGCTTGTGTTCCCTCTCTCGCTGGCTGTCTCTATCTCTGTCAAATAAATAAATAAAATCTTTAAAAATAAATAAATAAATAAATAAATAAATGGCTGTCTCTATCTCTGTCAAATAAATAAATAAAATCTTTAAAAATAAATAAATAAATAAATAAATAAATAAATAAATAAAAATAAAAATAAAATAAAAACTCACTCCAGAAAGGAGGCACCCAACAATGAACAAATTACATCAGATTTCAATACAGTTGGGTTAAACAGTGTTTTTTCCCATTATTGAAATCATGTTTATATATTCTAGTAGTATGTATTTTAAAAGTCATTTATTTAAAATAAATTCTCCCTAATTAAAATCTCTTTCCATAGTACAGTATTTCAGTGGTTATAAGCATCAATACCATGAGATGGCAAACAAAGGATTCACAGCCCTAAAATTTTGAGAAACATTGAAGTCTATACCCCCCTCTTAGAAATTCACATGTACATTAGGATGCTAAAGGTACTAAGAAGTCATATAGTAATGTTTCTCATACTTTCTTGATCACAACCCACTTTTTCATGCGTCACTTAATAACAGCATGATTTGGGAAATGTTTCGTATATTCTAGTATATAATGTCTAGTATATATACAAATAATTATTTCTGTTTTAAAGCAGGACAAAAGGAGCAGGCTGTGGAATGGTATAAGAAAGGTATTGAAGAACTAGAAAAAGGAATAGCTGTCATAGTTACAGGACAAGGTAAGATTATATTTACATTTGTTTCATAGCCATCCCAAATTATATTCACATGATTACCCTAATTTCAGATACAGCTATCTTACTAAAAGTATTTGACAGATTTTCAAATGTTATTATTAACATTTCTAGATTTACAGTTAATGCTTTATTACCTATGCTGAAATTGAAGTTATAACCAGCTATGTTTAAACTTGATTACCTGTAGCAGTCAGGCAAAAACCAGTATATTACTTGTGTTGTCCTTGAACCCATTTTTGATGATGTTTTAGCCTTATTTTTAGCTCTTTTTAAAAACCTGGTCCTTCCCTCATTGTTGAGGCAGAGAAGGAGTGGTTAATTAGACTCTCTTTTGTGTTTGTGGGTAATGCTTGACTGCATGTTAGAATATGAGCTATAAATGTCTTACTTTGATTCACACTTGGCTTTTTAAAACCAAAGAGGTTATTTCTCATCTTTACTTTCTTATCACCTAAAATTAAAAATTAGAGTCTAATAATATATTTAAATATATGGGTAACATTTATTGCACACTGTGCTGTGTGCCCAAGCATCACTGTGTATGCTTCATGTGTGTTATCTTTTTTAATTTTCACCACAACCCCACACTCTGAGGCTGCTGCTGTTATCCTTACTTTTCACATAAAGAACCTTAAGTACAAAGAAGTTCAGTAACTTGCCGAAGGTCTCATAGCTAGCAAGTGGTAGGTAGAGTCGGGATTTGAACCCAGGCAGCCTGACTTCAGAGCCTGATTTTTTAAATATGCTGTGAATATTGTGTAGCATGTGGGTACCACTATTAAATTATTTCAGTTTATCATAGCTAAAATAAATTCAGAAGGAAAAATTATATAGGCTAAGAATCTTAGCTTTATGGATCAGTCCACCCCAGGGGATGTTTGTTGTCTGGTTGGCTGACTCTACTACTTATATCAGCTAATCTCTAATAATTAACAATGTGTCTAATATTTGCTAGGTTTTTTTCTCTCCCCTTTTTTATTTTGAGTACTTCTTTAGCTACTGATGTCCTGCACAAAAGAGAGCAGAATAGAATAATATGGGAGGTTAGGCCTTTGAGGCTTTTCATGAGTTTATGAACATTACTTTAATGAATTATGTACACAATGTATTTGTTCTTTGTCAATTGCATGGAGAAAGAGCTACAAGAAAACGAGTTAATAAGAAAAATAGTATCTCATTGAATCGAGCATGCCTTTGATTGTACACTAAGAGAAAAAACAGTGTCAGTTGAACTATGACACATTCTCTTCTTATCTCTTGGAATTTGACCTTTACTTTATTACATGTACTGTCTTCATCCTATTTAGACATAGCTACAACAGCAGTATTAATATCAAACACCAAATTTGTTTCTGCACAGGCAATGACAAACTGTAGTGTGAGTGCAGTCTGGCTATAGCTTTAGTATGTTGGTACTGGTTATAAAACACATCTCTTGGGGCACCTAGGTGGCTCAGTCAGTTAAGTGTCCAACTATTGATTTTGGCTCAGGTCATGATCTCACGGTTGTGAGATAGAGCTCTGCATCAGGCTCTGCCCTGGGTGTGGGGCCTACTTAAGATTCTCTCTCTCCCTTACCTCCCATACCTCTCCCTTGCTTAAGCACACATACACACACACACACACACACACACACACACACACACACACCTCGAATCCAGAGATTTTTTAATGTAGAGAAAAAAAGTTATGCCTCAGAATCCATGAAATACCACAGTAGATCTGAAACCATCATAAGGAACTGTAACTGATTTTTTTAAAAGATATTTTATAAAGACTATGACTCCCAGGGCACCGGGGTGGCTCAGTTACTTAAGCACCCGACTCTTGATTTCAGCTCAGGTCATGATCTCAGGGTTGTGAGATCAGGCCCCATGTCGGGTTCTGCACTCAGCAGGGAGTCTGCTTCTCTCCCTCTCCCGCTGTCCCTCCACACTCTCTCTCAAATAAATAAATATATCTTAAAAAAAAAAAAAAGACTATGACTCCCCATGAGATTAGTTGGGATAATATTTTATCTTGAAATAATATTAGTAGGGAACATAGATGTTTTAATTTTTTTTCCACTTTGTTCTTTCAGGTGAACAGTGTGAAAGAGCTAGACGCCTTCAAGCTAAAATGATGACTAATTTGGTTATGGCCAAGGACCGTTTACAACTTCTAGGTATCAATTAATGAATTGTATAACTGGAATGAGATGTATTTGAAAGTGTGTTCAGTGAAACTTTAAATGTAGATGGAAATAGATCAGTGATCTTGAAAATGTGTTCTAGGCTTTTTTCCTAACTTACAGAAAATTTCTAATATATACAAAACAGAATATAATGGATTAAATTATCCATCACTCAGCTCTAATCATTATCAACTCATAGTCAGTCTTGATTTATCTGTACTCAAGGGCTGGCAAATTACAGTCCATGGACTAAACCCAGTTCACTACCTATTTTTATAAGATGGCACACAGCTACTCATTCCTCTATTATTGTTTGGATGCTTTCATGCTACAGTGACAGCAGAGTTAAGTAGTTGATCCAGAGATCATACAGCCCTCAGAGCCTTTTAATATATAACTTTAAAAAATATTTTAATATTTACTATCTGGCTTTTTACAGAAAGAGTTTGCCAACCCCAATAAATCCCTACCCACTCACCCCCACTCCATATTGTGTTGAAACAAATTCTTGACATCTTTTTATTTCATTTATAAGTATTTCATATTGTATCTCTAAAAGATAAAGATGCTTTAAAAATAAAATGACCAAAATGCCATTATCACATCTAAAAAATAATGAATAGTTTCTTTTAATACTAACAAAAAATTATGGCCAAAGAAATGATCAGTGTCCAAATATAATTTACATATAATATATAATGTAATATATAATAATATAATGTCTAGTCAGTATCTCAAAATTTAATAATTCTTACTATTTTTCTAATAATTTTTTGCATCAGATTCTCAAGATTCATATGTGTTTCTTTTAAAATATAAGTTAATCTGGTTTTTTCTTGTAATTTATTTGTTGATAAACCAGATCTTTGACACATAGTGGTTTCCTGCAGTCTCTCTTTCCTCTGTGCATCTCCATGATATCTTTTAATATGTTCTTTTGTCCTCCCTGTAAATTGATAGTTGGATACAGAGCCTTGATTGGATTGAAAGTTGATTTTTATTTTTTAATAATAAGACTACTTGATAGGTGGTTGTATGTTTGTCAGTAGTTCTGACATCTTGTGATGTTAGTAGCAGTTGATGACTGATGCCTAGTGACATAATTCCATCATTTTTTCTTTATTTATCAGCAGGAGTAGGTCTGTAAAGAGAAACTTTTCATCTTCTATTTGAAGGTATAGATTTTAAAAATATTTTTTTAAGGTAAATCTACCCCTAAAACAAACTGGAACTAAAACCCACCCTTCTTGGGTGGTTCTCTACTATAACTTGATGTGATAGAAATAGATATTTGGTAATCAGGCCGACCGTATATGTTTATTGCTCTGTGATTTGTAGTACGTTTAGCATGTTTGAGCCTTGTTCATCTCATTCATAATATGCTAATAGATAATATCTATCTCACCATATGTGACCATTGAATTATTGAAGAAACCTAATTATAGTAAGTACTCAGAAATGCTGGTTTTTATTCTCCTTCTTCCTGTCTGTAATCACCACCTTGCTTTTGTGGAAAAATGTATTTACACATGCATACATAAATATTCATTCATGTATTTACATGCACATACATTCATTTATTCATTCATTCATTTATTCATTCTTATATGGTCCATTGTGTTTATTAAGTTTTTTGCCCCACACTGGTGAAAAGAAATCCTTTAATGTTTTTAGCTGGCTGACAAGGCAGTGTTCCCCTGGCTTCTGTGGCTGAGAGTTTGCCTTCTTACTCCCACATGAAGATTATTACTGTATCACATAAAATTAAATATTATATCAGAGGTTATTGTAGTAAAATAATTATTCTGCTTGGTACTTTCTGTGTATTTTAGCTATAATGCCTTTCACTATATGTACATATATATGCTGCAGGTTAAGTTTGATTATGGAACATTTTGTAGCATGTTTCAAATTGAATAATTCAGAGCTGGTTGTTATCTTTTAAAGATGTGATATGATAAATTGTTGGAAGCATCTCATTAATTATAGACTTGTCTTTAAATGCAACTTCGTAATTTTTTGTGTTATTAAAGGAGAGGACAAAAAGAGGATATATGACATGAAACTAGGCATTAAAAGAATTGATATTTTGGATGTCATCATTTGTTGTCATCCTCAAAGGTGCATGTGCCTATTGAAAGATGTTACTTCAAAAAAGAAGTGGAATAGAAGGCATTACTAGGGATGTACTGTATAGTGACTAATATAACAAAATAAAAATTATAAAAAAAAGAAGGCATCAGCATATTCCATCTTCTGAGAACTCAGAAAGTCTAAAAGTATATATACCAAAGACAGTAAAAAAAAGAGCTGTGTACAAGTACATAGTAGAACATATTTGTGTATTGTGCGTTGGTTAAGAAATGGAGTTTTTCAGAGATGGCATGCCCAATAGTTATCTAATTTGTATGGAGAATCATATTGTGTGTTCCCTGTACAGACTGGTTTGAGAGGATGCAGACTGATAAAATGGAAAGAGTTCCTATATGTTATATATCTTCAAGTTAGTAATCGTAAGCCTTTGAGCAAAGCTTAACTGTAAGACCTGTTATAGATAAAAAGATAATTTTGGCATACCTGGAGGTTACCGTTTTATAAAAAAAATAGTTTCATCCAACATCCATTTATTAAGTCCTTACTCTGGACCAGGTATGGTGCCAAGGATATTAACTAAATTTATTTAGTAATTCAGCAAATAATGTATTGGGTGATTATCATGTTCTAGGCACTTAGGATATAGACAAGGATCCCTCCTTCATAGTTTTTATTCCAGCAGGGGGAAGACTGACAGTAGGGAATAAACAAAAAATAAATAAGTTATACAGTATGTTAGAAGGTGATAAACATGAAGAAAAGAAAAAGTAGGGGTGCCTGGGTAGCACAGCGGTTAAGCGTCTGCCTTCGGCTCAGGGCGTGATCCCAGCGTTCTGGGTTCGAGCCCCACATCAGGCTCCTCCGCTATGAGCCTGCTTCTTCCTCTCCCACTCCCCCTGCTTGTGTTCCCTCTCTCGCTGGCTGTCTCTGTCTCTGTCGAATAAATAAATAAAATCTTAAAAAAAAAAAAAAAGAAAAGAAAAAGTAAAATGTGGTAGTGGGGATTAGGGGTGGATGGGAGGTGGTTTGGGCTCTTACTTTTTTTGTTTTTATTTTTGTTTTTTTAAGATTTTATTTATTTGACAGAGAGAGAGAGAGCACAAGTGGGGAGGAGAGGGAGAAGCAGGCTCCCCACCGAGCAAGGAGCTGGATACGGGGCTCAATCCTAGGATCATGACCCGAGCCGAAGGCAGATGCTTAACCAACTGAGCCACCCAGCAGGGTGGTCAGATATGCATCTTTGAAAAGATGACATGAGTTAGCCATGCAGGTATCTGGGAGAAGAATGGTCCAGAGAGAAGTAAGAGCCGATGTAAACCCTTAAGAAAACATAACTGGTGTGTTTGAGAAGAAGTGAAGAGGCCGGTGTGCCCCAGCATAGAGAGTATGGTAGAGATGAGGTCAGAGAACTAATGGGACAGGGAGGGTTCATTACAACACACAGGGCCTTATCAGCCACCATGAAGATTTGAGCTTTTACCATCTGTGAAATGGGGAGCAGTTATAAGGATTTTGGGGAAAGGAATGACATAGTCTGACTTAAATTTTTATTTTTTTACAGATTTATTTATTTTAGAGAGCACAAGCAAGGGGAGGGGCAGAAGGAAATGGAGAGAAGCAGACTCCCTACTGATAACAGAGCCCTCCATGGGGCTCAGTCCCATGGCCCCCAAAATCATAACCTGAGCCGAAATCAAGAATTGGCCACAAAACTGACTGAGCCACCGAGGCACCCCTGACTTAAATTTTAAAAAGATCACTGCTGATATATTCCAAGAGTAGAGCCAGAGAGAGCAAGTAGGACCACTGTTGCTAGGAGGAAAATGATGAGAGGCTTGGACCAGGGTGATATGAAGGGAAATTGTAACAAGTGGTTGGACTATGACTAGACGTGAAGGTTGACCAAACAGATTTACCGATAGATTGGATATAATGTTCCTCTCTTAAGGCGCTCATGATATATTGGGGGAGGCAGACACATGAACAGATAAATCTTCATCCGTGCAGGATGGAGATATGCAAATATTTTGTAGGATGGGGGTGCCTGGGTGGTGCAGTCGTTAAGCATCTGCCTTCGGCTCAGGGCGTGATGCCAGTGTTAGGGGATCGAGCCCCACATCAGGCTCCTCTGCTATGAGCCTGCTTCTTCCTCTCCTACTCCCCCTGCCTGTGTTCCCTCTCTAGCTGCCTGTCTCTCTCTCTGTCAAATAAATAAATAAAATCTTTAAAAAAAAATATTTTGTAGGATGTTAAAATAGGTGTCTGAGAAATATTCCTGGAAGAAGTACAACCTAGAAGGGAGATTTAAAAAGATAAAACTTTAAAGAATGTTTGGGAGAAAAGATCCTTCAGGAAGAAGTTACAGCATGAACAAAGACTCAGGGTAAGAAATAGGATGGCAGGTAGGGAAGGGTGCTAGTGCAGAACCGAATTTGGGATTGCTCGGTATGTATAAGACATGTAGGCCGATCATGGAGGGCCTTGATGGTATATAAAGAGGCTTGAACATTGATCTCTGGGCAATGGGAAGCTGCTAAAGGGTTTTAAACGGAAGAGTTATGTGGTCAAGATTTTCCTTTTAAGTAGATGACTCAGATGGTTGTGTGGGGATTACATGTGGGGGGATCAAGAAGCAAGGTGGTAGTTTTATTTTAAATCATTAATGAATCTGCACAACCTTTAGTGATTGCAAAAGGAAGCATTAAACTAAGTTTACTTTCTTTAACAAAAATAAGTTGGAGCAGGTTCATATTAGCAGTATAACTACTATTGTGTTATATGGGTGTTTCCACACATATAAATGTAAACCTTACACACCAAAACAACTTCTGTGGCTTTGTATTCCTAGTTATTAGTTATCAAAACGAAGGATTTAGTTTGTTTACTTTTACTATGTAATGAATGTTTGTGATCTTTTTCTTACACTTCATTGAAGAGAATGTTAATTGATAAAGAAGACATTTACAAATCAGGGTTTTTTTCCGACTTATGTCTATTACCGATATAAATGGTTTCTTTCTCAGTATGGTGAAGAGTATTATCATTGAGAAAAATCAGATGACCTATCTGTTAACTAACAACAACAACAAAAAGCTCCAAGGTATATTGTATCAGCCAGTTCTAGGATACAAAAGCTGTTCAGTACTTTGTGCTTTGTGCAGAAAGGGTAGCTGCTATTTAACCTGTCCCAAAGGCATGTACGGTTGTACCATAAACCGAGCATGGCGCCTGCTTGTCTGACCTTAGAAATGAAAGTTCAGGAGAGTTCGTATATATGTGCTACGTTTTTGCACGTGTTCATCGACTTCCCAGAACCAAAGAAAAGAATCAGTATGACAGCTTGGAGTACTGCAACAAAATAAATGTGATAAACATTGGGCCCCTATTTTGAATAGGGGCACAGAACAGGTACTCTATATTATTATTTTATTTAATTATTGAGCCCCTCGGAAGACTGAGGCTCAAGTAAGTTCATACTAGTAAGTGGTGGAGCAGGGTATTTGTCAAGTAGCAGTATGGGTGACTTGAACGGGGAAAGAGAGTGCAGCAGTAATGTAGAGGGGCAAGACAGCTCAAACTGCTGTGCTCTTGGGCTTCAGGTGCTGGACATACAGACCTGGATCTTGAGAGAGGATTTGTTATTTAAAGTGAGGGTAGAGTTGAAGTAATCCTCTTAAATCTCTGATTAATTATAGAAATAGGTAATAAAAGGACATGCTACAGTATTATGAAGAGTATCCGTCCCATACTGTGTCCCAGCCACTCATTTCCCCTCCCCAGAGGCAGCTGCTATTACGTTTCTCTGGGTCCTTTTTAGGGATAACCTTCATGTATACAAGCGTGCAAATGTGTGTATTTAAACAAATGGTACTGTTTGTAGCATACGAATTCCCATTTTCTCTGTTGCTTTTATTTTTTGCCTGACATATTAACATGTAGCTAAATATGGCATTTCTTAGACATTCCTTATAGTTTCCCTCTGTGTCAT
The DNA here is from genome assembly GCF_023065955.2 of Ursus arctos. NCBI lineage: Eukaryota > Metazoa > Chordata > Mammalia > Carnivora > Ursidae > Ursus > Ursus arctos. Next base: position 60,674,569 of record NW_026623100.1, on the reverse strand, counting down.
TTTTTAAGTGCTGTTTTTCTTTCCTGGAATGTCCTTTCTTTTTATCTTTTCAAAACCTAGCCAACTCACAGCCACTTTTTCTGTAAAGCCTTTTCAGCTTTCTTTCTTTTGTGCTATACAGTCTTTTTTGAAAAATATATTTGTGTTGTAAGTGACCAACCATATTTAATAAGATCTGGATGATAAAAACCATATTCTTTTTTTTTGTCTCCATGCCATTCTCTCTACATAATGATGTGGATATGTGAGATACTCAGAATATATTTGCTGGTGACAATAGTGATATGAAACTGCCTCAAGTTACCAAACCTGAATAAAGCATATTTTGAACATAGCCAATCAGTTGTGAATTTCTGTTGCTATTTTAACATCTGAGTTTTTACTAACTGTATTTTTAAGAAAATTTTATATAAATACCAAACCCTTCATCTTCTAACACCTTGAATTATTTTTTATTTTCACATGGACATCTTATTTTTTCATTATGTATTTTTTCTTTTTGTTTATTTTGTTCTTTTCTACCCCCCTCTGTTGCATAGAGAAGCTGCAACCAGTTTTGCAATTTTCCAAGTCACAAACGGATGTCTATAATAATGACAGTACTAACTTGACATGCCGCAACGGACATCTCCAGTCAGGTGGGTTTAGGTTAACTAACATGTAAAATAATAAAGCTTGCATGCAGAGTAGAGTCCTGCGTAACCTGATAATATTGATTTGATTCTGTAACGGTAGATTTGGTTGGCTTTTGTTTTCACAGGGCTGTGTGGAAAATACAGTGTCCCTATCATTTATGGTGTATAAATATGTAACAGATATAACCATTCTCAGCATGCTTTATTTGCTTATTTTGCAACCTCCCATTTTTGGGATTATAAAATATAAAGGTTCATTTTTCTAAATTATTAAAATATTCTTTTGTTTCTATTGTATTTTCAGCATTTGTGGTTTTTTTCATGCATACCTGTACCAAGTTTTTATGAAGTAGTGTTTTTTAAGGCAGAATTTTTTTTTTAAAGACTATTTATTTTGGGCGCCGGGGTGGCTCAGTTGTTAAGCGTCTGCCTTCGGCTTAGGGCGTGATCCTGGCGTTATGGGATCGAGCCCCGCATTGGGCTCCTCCTTTGGGAGCCTGCATCTTCCTCTCCCACTCCCCATGCTTGTGTTCCTTCTCTCGCTGGTTCTCTCCCTCTCTCTGTCAAATAAATAAAATCTTAAAAAAAAAAAAAAAGACAGAGAGAGAGGGAGAAAACAAGCAGGGGGAGCAGCAGGTAGATGCAGAGGGAAAAGCAGGCTCCCTGCTCAGCAGGGAGCCCCATGTGGGGCTTGATCCCAGGACCCTGAGAACATGACCTGAGCCAAAGGCAGGCACTTAACCAACTGAGCCACCCAGGTGCCCCAAGACAGAAATTTTAATTTCTCTGTTATATATCAATTTTAATTGCACAGCAGTTTTCATATATACTACACATGATTGTTTTATCATAGTACCTGTTAGGAAAAATTTGAAGCTGAGTTTAGCTAGTGAGGAGAAACATTAGAAAACTATTTTAGCATATGTGCTGCTGAAGCGAGTGCACATTAGAATACTGTTAATTTACTGTGGGTTAAATTTGTTTTCCATGAACTTTTGGGCATCAATTCTTATAGAAGATAACGTGGTTTTTTGTTTTGTTTGGCAGGGAGAGGAATCTTCATTTGTTAAGTTCTCTGACGTCCTGGCTAGTTTTATTGATGATTTTTTCAGCCTTAGTTTCATGTTCAGGGCTTAAATTTTATTAAAGTAAATATTTCTTTGTTCAATTTGTAACAGAAAATCCTTAGTTTAGACTATAAGACAACTGCCTTCTTTATTCATATGTAATACAAAACTTTCAAGACTTCAATAGAAAAGAATTATGGTAAGTGGATTTCTATGGACTGGAGACAATAGGTCATCAAGTCTTTCCCTTCTGGCTTTACCTCTTAAGAAGTTCTTACTTTGGTTTCGTCTGCCAGTACAGAGCCCCATGTCATTGATTATATTCCTTTTCCTATTCCTTCCTGTACGTGATTAAAACACCATCTCTAGTATAGAAATAAATATTTTGCCTGTTTCTCTTAGCACAGATGTGAAGAGCTGACATTTCCATAAGAAACTTGTAATAATACACCACATGTAAATAATTAAGTTTCCAAGATATAAATTTGAGATCCTAATAATCCTATCAAGGTAAATAGCAAAAATTTCCTAGCCGTGAAGAGCTAGTATGCCTTTCCTTTGTTATCTTGCTTCTCTTCCACGTCATTCCACATATGAGATCCCGTGGTTTTGTTTTGACATGCAGAACGTTCTCCTCCTGGGACCTATGTTAAAAAAAACCAACCTATCTTATTTTAAATCCCTGTTATCTGTCCTATTCTGTTTTCTTGTTGCGGGGAACATACTGACTGCACAGCTAATTTTTGCAGTACTGGTAATTGATACCCACTGAGCCCTAGTCAGTGAGCTGGCTTACTCCAGGCCTGTTTTACTAGTGTCACCCACATCTGGAATATTCTGTGATATTTCACTTGGATGAGTTACATCATCTCTCTTAGGAAATAGTTACGCCAAAGGCCACTTACTACTTCAGTGTGTCATCTACAATGTCCAGTTTTCAACTCCAAATTACTGGACATGCAAAGAAATGAGAAAGTGTGACCATTATTCAAGAACAGAATTAGTCACTAGAAGCTGACTCTTGACTGGGCCCAGATGTTGATGTAGCAAAGACTTCAAAACAGCTATTATAAATATGTTAAAAGAATTAAAAGAAAATAGGGCATCAGTTAACAAACCTGCAATCTTAGCACATAACATAAACTACACAATAAAAAGAATGGGAAGTTCTAAAGTTGAAAAGTACAATTGGTGAAATAAGAAAATTTACTAGATAACCTCAGCAGCAGATTGGAGATGTCAAATGGAAGCTTCAGTGATCTTGAACCTAGGTCAATAGAAATTACTAAATCAGGTGACTCCTACCTTGTCAGAAAGCAGATTAGTGATTGCCTAGGGCCAGGGGCAATAAGGGACGGAGTGCAAATGAATACAAGAAAACTTTTGGCTATGATGGAAATATTTCATATCTTGATTTTAGTGGCTATTTCATCTTTAAATATATCTTTATAAACTCATCAAATTGTACATTTTAAATGGATGCAATTTATTATTCATAGATCGTACCTTAAAGGGTTGATGAAGAAATAAATACTGAAAGGCTTGTAAAGAAAAACAGTATTCCTCTTCCCATCTCTTCTCTCTTCCAGCTTTCACCCCTAGGCTGTCTCCTCATACATTGTCTAACTCTTGCTATTTTTTCTTTTGTTTCCTACTATATTTCCAGATATTATACTTAAATTGCTATTACTGATTGAACAGTTTTAGATATGTATTGACTTCTTATTCAGGTGAAAGGTTTAATTCCTATGCCAAATTACCCTTCATCTCCTGATACATAAATATCACTATTTTTAGTTATATTGAAAAATCAAATTTAACATTATGACTTAGTATTATTTACCCAAAACCAAATAGTATATTCTTATTATGCTTTCTTTTTTGAGATTTTCCTTCCCACAGATTCCTTATTTCTTTCTGTTTGCTTTTTAACCAAAAGACCTTCTTTAGTAATTCTTTCAATGCAAGTTTGTAGATAGTAAACTTTCTTAGTCTTTGTAATGTCCAGAATACCCTCATTCTTATGTGACAGGTTACCAGGATATAACATTGATAAAGGTTAACCCTCTTTTTCTTCCTACAGCATTTTGAACATACTCCATTGCCTGCTGACTTTTATTATTTTTAATGCAAAGTCTCCTATCGTTCTCATAGTTCCACCTGGAAATTCCTATTCACTTATAGACTCAGGACTGTATGTTTACTGTCTGAAGAAATTCTTTTCCACTTTCCCTTTTTTCCTCTGAAATGAATGATCTTTATCTTCAGCCTAGACAGATTTTGCTCTTTTTCATGTCTTTGCTTTTGCTTATTGTTATTCCCTTTTCTAGATTGCTTTCCTGCTTTTTCCTTTAGGGTTGCTATCCATTAGTTCCTTGAACATGTGGTTCGGAACTTTTAATTTGTTTATGGGAAAAAATTCTTGATCACCTTGCTCTACTCTGAAGTTCTCTTCCTTTGAGTTTCCTTAAAACACCTTAAGGAACTTGATGACAAACACAGATAAGGTTATTGTCTTTTCTGTAGGCTATTCTTATTTGCTTACCGATTTAACATTTGTTTTTACTGTAAACATTGTTATTAGTAAACTGATGTTTGTTATGGAATATAAAAATATTGGAAGCAGTGAGATTTGAACATTTGAAAGCCTATAATTTATGTAGAAGTGCAGTATAGGTAGGTCAGGTAACCTTTTAGGCTTGTTTGTGATGTTTCATATGTGTTTATTTACATATATATAGCACATAGAATACTTGGCATATTAAAACCCACATCTTTATACCCTTTAAATTAAAAATTGATGATTTCTACAAACTGTTTTGGTGGACACAGACTGTGGAATTTCATACTATTTTACAGTCTTAAAAGTTTGAAACCAAGGTAATGCAGTGCTTTCCCCTGCCCCAGCTCTGTAACAAGATAAAGCTAATGCCTTTACTGCATTTTGTTGCTTGAATATTTGTCAACTTCATTTGGGAATCTTTTTATATTCTCCTCCTGTCCCCGCAAATGAACGTGTTTCTTCTTATTACAAATACATATTCCTTATAAGAAAATTAGAATATACATCATGAAAAGGTAAAACTAAATAACCATAATCTTGTCCACCAAGTGATAATCCCAGTGAACATCCTACTTGATATTCTAAATGAAATCTTACTTTGAAATACAGCTAATGTAAAAAAAAAAAGTATTAGCTTAGTTTTATAAATTTGTATCCGTCTTTATTTTATAATGTTTAGCCACAGTTTTCTAACCATGATGATTTTACTTTTTCCTTGATAGAAAGTGGAGCTGTTCCAAAAAGAAAAGATCCCTTAACACACACTAGTAATTCACTGCCTCGTTCAAAAACAGTTATGAAGACTGGATCCACAGGTCTGTCAGGCCACCACAGAGCACCTAGTTGTAGTGGGTTATCCATGGTTTCTGGAGTGAGACAGGGACCTGCTCCCGCACCTGGAACTCATAAGGTATTTGAAGACGGTAACTTTAATTGCTGTGCTTTTTCAAATAGAAGATTTCGAACATGATATGCTTGCTGAAGATTATTACAAGTACTTTATAATATCTTGGAGAATCGATAGGTTTCTACAAAGTTGAATGTAGTTTTCTTTTTTTTTTAATCTACAAGGATAACTTGCTATTAAAAAGCAAATCTCATTTTAACTTCCTTTAGACCTGATTAGGTATTTTGTAGTAAGTTGCTTGTGTAGTCTATTTTATATAATGCTTGTAATTTTAAATTTGTTATTCTTTTGTTTAAATTTATGTAAATGTTTTATAACATTAAACATAGTTTTGTTATAATTCTAACAGTCAACATTATATGACTGAATTGTCATAGGGCCTTTTTATTTTATGGTACCTAAATCTCTCTGGATGGAATCCTCTGTAAACCCGTTTCATGCCAAGTATAGTTTTGTAGTGAATACCATTTTACCTTGGAGTAAATATACAGTTTTTGGTTTTTTGTATCCTTTTCCTATTTTTAAACTTTTAATTCTGTGAACTTTAAGGTTAACTCACTTATGAAAAGTGTTAATGTTAGGTTGTATTTTTACATTATAATTTTGTATCCTTTAAGAGTACACCAAAAACAAATAGAACAAATAAACCTTCTACCCCTACAACTGCTGCTCGTAAAAAGAAAGACTTGAAGAATTTTAGGAATGTGGACAGCAACCTTGCTAACCTTATAATGAATGAAATTGTGGACAAGTAAGTTTGCCATCTAAAGTGTTTTATTAGTAGGTTTTAGTTTTGCATTTATTTATACAATATATCATGAATAAAATAATACCTTGTTTAATATACATATTTAATTTTTATGATGGTTTTCAGTTACTGCAAATGTAGAAAACCATTGGTTTCCTGATTTAATTATAATTTCACAGTTAACATAAAGATAATTTTATTTCATAGAGTTTAGACTTCATATTATAATAACTGAAGCATATTTTGTTGTGGAGCTAACTGAAATTCTATTTCTTAGTGGAACAGCTGTTAAATTTGATGATATAGCTGGGCAAGAGTTGGCAAAACAAGCCTTGCAAGAAATTGTTATTCTTCCTTCTCTGAGGCCTGAGGTATGCACTTTATATTATCATTTTCCTATAACATCATTCATTACTGAATCCATATTAGCAGTAAAGAAACGTGTGAGCTATGCTAGAATGATTAATTCATATAATTTGATGTTTTTAAAAAGAAAAAAAATTAGCAATTGATGTTTTGTTTTGTTTTTACTTTATTTATTTGAGAGAGAGAGAGCATGAGAGGAGGGAGGGTCCGAGGGAGAAGCAGACCTCCTGCTGAGCAGGGAGCCCAATGTGGGTCTTGATCCCGGGACTCTAGACTCACGACCTGAGCCAAAGGCAGTTGCTTAACCAACTGAGCCACCCAGGCGCCTGCAATTGATGTTGACTGCTTATAATAAGAGAGGAGAATGAGTATAAAGGTTCCTAATAACCAATCCATTTTTAACATTTAGAGGGGAAGTAGGTTAACAGAAAATAATTTTTACCTCAAGGTAAGAGGGATTTAAAATTAAGAGACAGAAATCATACTGGAGAAAAGGGAAGTTAAGATAAAATTATTAAGCTTAAGTTTGAAGACCTTTTTTTTTTTTTTTATCAAAGTATAGTTGAAATACAGTGTTATATGAGTTTCAGGTGTACAACATAGTGATTTGACAATTCTCAACATTAAGCTATGCTCACTATAAGTATAGTTACCATCTGTCACCATACACTGTTATTGCAATATTATTGACTGTAGTTCCCATGCTGTACTTTTCATCCCCATGACTTATTTATTTTGTAACTGGAAGCTTATACCTCTTAATTCCCTTCACCTATTTTGCTCACCCCCTTAACCCCTTCCCCTCTGGCAACCACCAGTTTGCTCTGTTTTTATGATTATGTTTCTGTTTTGTTTGTTTGTTCTCATCGTAACAACAAGAAAAACAAAATGGTAATTATGTGAGGTGAAGGATGTGTTAACCTTATTGTGGTGAATATTTTTGCAATTTATGTGTATCAAATCATACTGTACATGTTAAAATTACACAATGTTATGTCAGTTATATCTCAGTAAAGCTGGAAAATTTTAAAAACCATAAAATGTGACAGTAATCAAGAAAATGTGTCTTTTGCGAAAGAATAGACAAATAGATCAATAGAACAGAATAGAGAGCCCAGAAATACAGAGACATGAGTACTATCATTCGACAAAGGCACAAAAGCAATTTGATGGAGAAAAGATAATATTTTCCACAAACGGTGCTGTAACAGCTAGACATCCATGTGCAAAAAAATTCTAGACATGTACTTTACACCTTTCACAAAAAATAATTCAAAATTGGTCACAGACCTAAGTGTAAAGGCTAACTATAAAACTCCTGCAAGATAACATAGGAGAAAATCTAGGTGATCTTTGGTGTGAGGATGGCTTATTAGATACAACACCAAAAACATGACCCTTGAAAGGAAAAATTGTTAGGTTGAACTTCATGAAAATTAAAAACTTTTCTGTGAAAGACATTGTTAAGAGAATGAGAAGACAAGCCACAGACAAGGAGAAAATCTTTGTAAAACATTATTTGATAAAGGACTGGTATCCAAAAATATACAAAGAACTTTTAAAAACTGAACAATAAGAAAACAAATGACCCAATTAAAATGTGGGCCAAAGATCTGAATAGACACCTTACTAAAGAAGATACACAGATGACAAACAAGCATTTGAAAAAATGATGCTCAACATCATTCATCATTAGGGAATTGCAAGTTAAACAACAGTAAGATTCTACCACATACTTATTAAGATGGCTAAAATCCCAAACGCTCAGCACCAAATGCTGGTAAGGATGTGGAGCAGCGGGGACTCTCACTCATCACTGAGGAAAAGGCAAAATGCTACAGCTGCCTTAGAAGATAGTTTGAGACTTTCTTAAAAAACTAAACATACTCTTACCATGCTACCCAGCAGTTATGTTCCTTAATATTTACCAAAATGAGTAAACAAATGTATCCCCATATAAAAAAAACCTACACACAGATGTTTATAGCAACTTCATTTGTAATTTCCCAAACTTGGGTGCCACTGAGATACTCTTCAATAGATAAATGGATAAACTTGGTATATCTATATAATGAAATACTATTCAGCACTAAAAAGAAATGAGCTATCAAGGGGCGCCTGGGTGGCACAGTGGTTAAGCGTCTGCCTTCGGCTCAGGGCGTGATCCCGGCGTTATGGGATCGAGCCCCACATCAGGCTCCTCTGCTATGAGCCTGCTTCTTCCTCTCCCACTCCCCCTGCTTGTGTTCCCTCTCTCGCTGGCTGTCTCTATCTCTGTCAAATAGATAAATAAAATCTTTAAAAAAAAAAAAAAAAAAGAAATGAGCTATCAAGCCTTAGAAATATGCAGAGGAACCTTAAATGCGTGTTGTTAAAGAAGCCAATCTGCAACATCTAATACTGTATGATCCCAACTGTATGACATTTTTGAATGGCAAAACTGGAGAAAGTTAAAAAGATCAGTGGTTCCCTCGTGGGGAAGAAGGAGGGATGAATAGATGGAGCACAGGGGATTCTTTAGGGCAGTGAAACTATTCTGTATGATTCTGTAATGATGGATACATGATACAAATTGTTAACTCTAATGAAAACTATGGACTTCAGTTAATAATATTGATTAATCGATTATAATAAATGTACCACACTAAGGTAAGATGTTAATATTGAGGAAATTGAGGAGGTAAGGAGTTATGTGGAAACTCTGTACTTTCCATTCAGTTATTGTAAATCTGAAAAAAATATATATTTTTTAAAAAGTTGAATATCAGACCGCACCTCGGCCAGAGGCTGCTGGAGCAGCTGCTGCCCTTGTCCCCGCCGCCGCCTCTCCAGTCCCTTCTGTGATTACCCCTCCAGCTGTTGGGAATGGGCAAGAAAGAGGAGGAGGTGAGAAACTCCCACTGACCCACAGAGTTGTTCAAAAATGCATTTAAAGATGACTGAAAATGTTAATCTTTTTATACAAATGAGTTAAGAGTGTATATGGCTCTAGGAGTTAAGATGGCGGAGGAGTAGGGGACCCCTTTTTCAGCCAGTCCCCTGAGTCGAGTTGGATAGGTACCAGACCAGCCTGAACTCCACGGAATCAGCCTGAGATGCAGGAAGATACATCTGGATCTCTACAAATGAACATCTCCAGTGCTGATTATTGAGGTACAAAGCAGGGAGCTGTGAAACCGCGCACAGATATCGGAAGATAAATGGAAGGCGGAGGGAGCTCCTGTGTCCGGGCGCCGGGAAGCGGTAGCCACCTGCATGGGGGAGCAGGCGGACTGGCACCTGCGAGACAGCAGACTGAGACCGTGAGCCGGGAGCGCATGCCACGAGGCATCTCGCGGAACTCCGGAATCCCAGTGTGCTCACTGGATTCAGACTGAGACCGGGAGCTCCCGGAGTGCGCGGGGCGGCTGGCGGGCCACCTGCACGGGAGAGAGGGCGGACTTGCGGACGGCACCTGCAAGACAGCCGACTGAGACCCTGAGCTGGGAGCGCGCGCCACCAGACTTCTCACGGAACTCTGGAATCCCGGTGCGCTCACTAGAAATAGACTGAGACCGGGAGCTCCAGGAGCGCGCGCAGGGCGGCTGGCGGCGTTAGAAACACAAAGGACAGAGACTCACCGGCCCTGGAAGTGAGGGCTGGGACACCGGGTGTGAGGCGCACATCCCGGGACGCTGCAGGGTTGAGCAGCACCAACAGTAACAGAGTTAAAGTGGCCAGAACATCAGTGGAGAACGGTCCGTGATCCCTCTGTTCTGAGACAGAGGCTGAGATTTGGCCACTGCTGCTCTGACTCTCAGAAGAGGCACAGCTGACCGCCAGGGAAAGCCGCCAGAGAACAAAAGCCTGGAAATACTGGCTCAGGGAGTGCCCATCCCCATCCCCCCTCGCAGGGGACACGGAGACTCTACCCAAACAGGGTTGCCTGAGTATCAGCGCGGCAGGCCCCTCCCCCAGAAGGCAGGCTGAAAAATCAAGAAGCCCACATCCTAGGGCGCCTGGGTGGTGCAGTCATTAAGCGCCTGTCTTCGGTTTAGGGCGGTTTAGGGCGTGATCCCGGCGTTCTGGAAAGGAGTCCCTCATCGGGCTCCTCCGCTGGGAGCCTGCTTCTTCCTCTCCCACTCCCCTGCTTGTATTCCCTTTCCTGCTGACGGTCTGTCTCTCTCTGTCTCAAATAAATAAATAAATAAATAAATAAATAAATAAATAAAATCTTTAAAGAAGAAGCCCACATCCCAAAGATCCCTATAAAACAAGGGCGCACGGCCTGGGTCCCAGTCGATAATTTGGGCTCTGGACAACCCCTCAACCTCTCCTCATCAGAATGACGAGAAGGAGAAGTCCCCCCCCCCAGCAAAGAAAAGACAATGAGTCTGTGACCCCTGCCACAGAAATAATGGATATGGATGTAACCAAATTATCAGAAATGGAATTCAGAGCAACAATGCTCAAGATGATGAGTAGACTTGAAAAAAGTATTAACGAAAATGTTACTGAGAATATAGAATCCCTAAGTGCGGAAATGAGAGCGAATCTGACAGAAATTAAAAATTCTATGAGCCAATGCAGTCAAAACTAGAGGCTCTGATGGCCAGGGTCACCGAGGCAGAGGAACGTATTAGCGAATTGGAGGAGGGGTTAGTAGAAGAAAAACAAAAATAGAAGCTGGACTCAAAAAAATCCACGCTCAGGAATGTAGGTTATGGGAGATTACTGACTCAATGAAACGTTCCAATGTCAGAATCATCAGCATCCCCGAGGGGGTGGAGAAAAACAGAGGTCTAGAAGAGATATTTGAACAAATTGTAGCTGAAAACTTCCCTAACCTAGCAAGGGAAACAAACATTCGTGTCCAAGAGGCAGAGAGGACCCCACCCAAGCTCAACCATGACAAACCTACGCCACGTCACGTCATAGTGCATTTCGCAAATATTAGATCCAAGGATACAGTATTGAAAGCGGCCAGGGCAAAGAAATTTCTCAAGTACCAAGGCAAAGGTATCAGAATTACGTCAGACCTGTCTACACAGACCTGGAATGAGAGAAAGGGTTAGGGGGGCATTTTTAAAGCTCTCTGAGAGAAAAACATGCAGCCAAGGATCCTTTATCCAGCAAGGCTGTCATTCAGAATTGATGGAGAAATAAAGACGTTCCAGAATCGCCAGTCATTAACCAATTTCGTAACCACGAAAACAGCCCTACAGGAGATATTAAGGGGGGGTTCTATAAAGGTAAAAAGGCCCCAAGAGTGATACAGAGCAGAAAGTCACAATCGATACAAACAGACTTTACTGGCAACATGGCATCATTAAAATCATATCTCTCAATAATCACTATCAATGTAAATGGCTTGAATGCTCCCATAAAATGCCGCCACAGGGTTGCAGATTGGATAAAAAGAAATGGCCCATCCATTTGCTGCCTACAGGAGACTCATTTTGAACCCAAAGATACACTCAGACTGTCAGTAAAGGGATGGAGTACCATCTTTCACGCAAATGGACCTCAAAAGAAAGCTGGGGTGGCAATTCTCATATCAGATAGATTGGATTTTAAACTAAGGACTATAGTTAGAGACACAGAAGGGCACTATATTATTCTTAAAGGATGGATCCAACAAGTAGATATGACAATTATAAATATATATGCCCCCGACAGGGGAGCAGCAAGATTCACAAGCCAACTCTTAACCAGAATAAAGAGACATATAGATAAAAATACATTAATAATAGGGGACCTCAACACTCCACTATCAGAAATAGAACACCATGGCAAAAACTAAGCAAAGAATCAAAGGCTTTGAATGCCATACTCGATGAGTTGGACCTCATAGATATATATAGAACACTACACTCCAGAACCAAAGAATACTCATTCTATTCTAATGCCCATGGAACATTCTCAAGAATAGACCATGTTCTGGGACACAAAACAGGACTCAACCGACACCAAAAGATTGAAATTATCCCCTGCATATTCTCAGACCACAACGCTCTGAAATTGGAACTCAACCACAAGGAAAAATTTGGAAGAAACTCAAACACGTGGAGACTAAGAACCATCAGCTCAGGAATGACTCGATAAACCATGAAATCAAAAATCAATTTAAACAATTTATGGAGACCAACGAGAATGAAAACACAACGGTCCAAAACCTATGGGATACTGCAAAGGCAGTCCTAAGGGGGAAATACATAGCCATCCAAGCCTCACTCAAAAGAAGAGAAAAATCTAAAATGCAGATTTTATATTCTCACCTCAAGAAGCTGGAACAGCAACAGAGGGAGAGGCCTAATCCACACACGAGGAAGCAGTTGACCAAGATTAGAGCAGAAATCAATGAATTAGAAACCAGAAGTACAGTAGAGCAGATCAACAGGACTAGAAGCTGGTTCTTTGAGAGAATCAATAAAATTGACAGACCACTGGCAAGACTTATCCAAAAGAATAGAGAAAGGACCCAAATTAATAAAATTATGAATGAAAAAGGAGAGGTCACTACCAACACCAATGAAATTAGAAGGATTATTAGAAACTATTATCAACAGCTATATGCCAAAAAACTAAGCAATCTGGAAGAGATGGAGGTCTTCCTGGAAACCTATAAACTACCAAGACTGAAACAGGAAGAAATTGATTTCTTAAACAGACCAATTAATTATGAAGAGATTGAGTCAGTGATAAACAACCTTCCAAATAACAAAACTCCAGGCCCGGACGGTTTTCCTGGGGTATTCTACCAAACATTCAAAGAAGAAATAATAACCTATTCTCCTAAAGCTATTTCAAAAAAATAGAAACAGAAGGAAAGCTACCAAACTCATTCTATGAGGCCAATATTACCTTGATCCCCAAACCAGGGAAAGACCCCATCAAAAAGGAGAATCACAGACAGACTTCCCTAATGAATATGGACGCCAAAATCCTCAACAAGATCCTTGCTAATAGAATCCAACAGTACATTAAAAGGATTATCCATCATGACCAAGTGGGATTCATACCTGGGATGCAAGTGTGGTTCAACATTCGCAAATCGATCAGCGTGATACATCACATCAACAAGAAAAGACTCAGGAACCACATGATCCTCTCAATTGATGCAGAGAAAGCATTTGACAAAATACAGCATCCTTTCCTGATGAAAACCCTTCAGAGTGTAGGAATAGAGGGTACATTTCTCAATCTCATAAAAGCCATCTATGAAAAGCCTACAGCAAATATTATTCTCAATGGGGAAAAGCTGGAAGCCTTTCCCTTAAGATCAGGAACTCGACAAGGATGCCCACTCTCGCCACTATTATTCAACATAGTACTAGAAGTCCTTGCAACAGCAATCAGACAAAAAAGGGATCAAAGGTATCCAAATCAGCAGAGAAGAAGTCAAAATGTCTCTCTTTGCAGATGACATGATACTCTATATGGAAAACCCAAAAGAATCCACTCCCAAACTATTAGAAGTTATAGAGCAATTCAGTAATGTGGCAGGATACAAAATCAGTACTCAGAAATCAGTTGCATTTCTATACACGAATAACGAGACTGAAGAAAGAGAAATTAGGGAACCCATCCCATTTACAATAGCACCAAAAACCATATGTTACCTTGGAATTAACTTAACCAGAGACGTAAAGGACCTATATTCTAGAAACTATAAATCACTCTTGAAAGACATTGAAGAAGACATAAAAAGATGGAAAAATATTCCATGCTCGTGGATCGGAAGAATTAACATAGTTAAAATGTCCATGCTACCCAGAGCAATCTACACTTTCAATGCTATCCCGATCAAAATACCAATGACATTTTTCAAAGAACTGGAACAAATAGTCCTTAAATTTGTATGGAAACATAAAAGGCCCCGAATCTCCAAGGAACTGTTGAAAAGGAAAAACAAAGCTGGGGGCATCATAATGCCAGATTTCAAGCTGTACTACAAAGCTGTGATCACAAAGACAGCATGGTACTGGCACAAAAACAGACACATAGACCAATGGAACAGATTAGAGAACCCAGAAATGGCTCTTTGGGCAACTAATCTTTGATAAAGCAGGAAAAAACATCTGGTATAAAAAAGACAGTCTCTTCAATAAATGGTGCTGGATAAATTGGACAGCTACATGCAAAAGAATGAAACTTGACCACTCTCTCACACCATACACAAAAATAAACTCCAAATGGATGAAAAACCTCGATGTGAGACAGGAATCCATCAAAATTCTAGAGGAGAACATAGTCTGCAACCTCTACGACATCAGCCCAAGCAACCTTTTTCATGACACATCTCCAAAGGCAAGAGAAACAAAAGATAAAATGAACTTGTGGGACCTCATCAAGATAAAAAGCTTCTGCACAGCCAAGGAAACAGTCAAAAAACTAAGAGGCAGACCACGGAATGGGAGAATATATTTGCAAATGATGCTACAGATAAAGGACTGGTATCCAAGACCTACAAAGAACTTCTCAAACTTAATACACGGGAAACAAATAAACAAATCAAAAAATGGGCAGAAGATATGAACAGATACTTTTCCAATGAAGACATACAAATGGCTAACAGACACATGATAAAATGTTCAAAATCATCAGCCATCAGGGAAATTCAAATCAAAATCACACTGAGATACCACATTACGCCAGTTAGAATGGCAAAAATTGACAAGGCAAGAAACAACAATTGTTGGAGAGGATGTGGAGAAAGGGGGTCCCTCCTACATTGTTGGTGGGAATGCAAGTTGGTACAGCCACTCTGGAAAACAGTCTGGCAGTCCCTTAAAAAGTTAAAAATTGAGCTACCCTATGATCCAGCCTTCGCACTACTGGGTGTTCACCCCAAAGATACAGACGTAGTGGAGAAGGGCCATATGCACCCCAGTGTTCATAGCAGCTCTGTCCACAATAACTAAATCGTGGAAGGAGCCAAGATGCCCTTCAACAGATGACTGGATTAAGAAGTTGTGGTCCAAATACAATGGTATATTACTCAGCTATCAGAATGAACTAATTCTCAACATTTGCTGCAACATGGACGGCACTGGAGGAGATAATGCTAAGTGAAATAAGTCAAGCAGAGAAAGACAACTATCATATGATGTCTCTCATCTATGGAACATAAGAACTAGGATGATCGGTAGGGGAAGAAAGGGATAAAGAAAGGGGGGGTAATCAGAAGGGGGAATGAAACATGAGAGACTATGGACTATGAGAAACAAACTGAGGGCCTCAGAGGGGAGGGTGGTGAGGGAATGGGATAGACCGGTGATGGGTAGTAAGGAGGGCACGTATTGCATGGTGCACTGGGTGTTACACGCAACTAATGAATCATCGAACTTTACATTGGAAACCGGGGATGTACTGTATTGTGACTAACATAATATAATAAAAAATCATTAAAAAGAAAAGTTGAATATCAGCCATTTCATATGGTTCAACTTAAAAATATGTGCACCTTTACTATTAAGCAAAGTGGTATGAATCTCGTGCTTCACTCTTGATTCCCTGCCATGCCTCATGTCTCTGTGTCTGGAGACTCTGGTTTAATATCTTTAAAGAACAAAACTTCTTCCTTTGTTTGTGGAAGAGGATTACTTGCCTGAATGATCTTGGTGTAGGGGACAGGCACATGAGTTCAGTTATTCCTCATATAAACTTACAGCCAGTTCCTCTGTTTTTGGCCGTCTGCCTTCCTGCTGCTTTCTCTGATACATCATGTCTCCACCTCCTGAGCTTTTTGCAGGATTTTTGTTCACATCAGCTTGCTGTTTTTATCCTGCGTATCCCTTCATAAACAGTGCTTGGGTTTTAGCTCCCTCAGATCTGCTCAAGAATTTACCACACTTTGTCATTTCTCCCTCTACAAAAATTTACTGTGTCTTCTATTGTCTCCTTTCTTATTCTTTTTATTTTGAAGATTTTTATTTTCTTTATTCATTTACTATTATTTTGGTGAGATTTCCAAAGGAAGTAGAGAAGCATACCTATGTTCAGTATGTCTTGTTTAACCAATTTGCTTTCATTTTCAGTGAGAATTTTTAAATTTTTTTTCTTCTGTTTTTAATAATTATACCAATTTATTGATTATGTGTTCTCTTTAGAGCTCTGACGAGTTCTGTTTGGGAAGATGCTACAGAAAAATGGTGCTTTTTAGATGACACTACTTAAAATGTCTGGAAAAAAATGTCTCCAAAATCATAGTTGTAAACTAAACTATATGTTGTTAGTTGTTCACAGGGCTTAGAGCTCCTGCCAGAGGATTGTTACTCTTTGGTCCACCTGGAAATGGGAAAACAATGCTGGTAAGAATTCTTTTAAAGATTTGAAAGTTCTATATTTTTTTTTTTTGAAATTTTATTTATTTGAGAGAGAGAGCAAGCACAAGTGAGGGGGAGAGGCAGGAGAGGGAGAAGCAGACTCCCCACTGAGCAGGTAACCCAACGAGGGGCTCTATCCCAGGACCCTGGGATCATGACCCAAGCCCAAGACAGATGCTTAACCAACTGAGCCACCCAGGTGCCCCTTGAATGTTCTATTTAGGTAGTTAGAAAGAGTAATATGAAAAAAAGAAACTTTACACTGTCCCTGAGTTGATTATTTTTATGATTTTTTTTTTGCTATAATACACTTCTCTTAAGTTTTTAAACGTATTTTCGATGATGAAATAAATGGAAAACCAAATATGTTATCTTCAGTAGGATGTTTTGGGCTGGTTAAATTTAACAGTGTATTTTTCATTATTTACCCAAGTTAAATAATATTTTTACTTCAGAAGAGCTTACCTTACTATATTGGGTATCTTTCTAACCCTGTTAGTTTTTTGTTTTGTTTTTATTTTTACTATCTTAACAGCTTTATTTAAATAATCACATAATATACTTTTTTCCTTCCTTCTTTTTTATTGAAGTATAATTGACATATTACAGATTTTTTTTCAGTATCCTTTTGCCCAAGTTTTTACTGGGATCTGGATAACTCTTTCTCCTGCATAGCTCTTCTAGAAGGGAAAAGTAAAGAGGAGAAGAGTTTAGCTGTTTATCTCTCTCCAAACAGTTACCTTTTCGTAATTAAGAAGAAAGCAACACCCTTTTTTAACCTCTCCTTATGTATTACCCCTTAAAAAAGATAAAGAGAATGGAAAGAAGCAAAGCTCTTCCTAGACCTTTTCCTCTTTGCTGAGAAGGAAACACACTGATTGCCTGCTACATGTCAGGAATTGTGTCATACTTTATATTTTTGGAAAATCTTTGCTAGTGTTTAAATTGATCAAATATTATCTTTTTAAAGGAAGATACTGAACTAATGTAATATTTGCCCTTGTGATTTTTAAGGCTAAAGCAGTAGCTGCCGAATCTAATGCAACCTTCTTTAATATAAGTGCTGCAAGTTTAACTTCAAAATATGTGAGTGTTCTTTTTCTAATATTGTCATGTTTTATGTTATTGTCTAAATGTTACTAAGTGTAAATGCTAATAACATTACACAAAGAATATTTTTGAGTTTTATATCTGTATTCAGATATGACGAAAATCAATCATTCTTCAAAATAGAAAGTTGACCTCTTTTAAAGTTAGAATTGTGCTGTCAAATGCTGTTTTAGTTTGCTGGGGCTGTATGGGAAAAACCATAAGCTGGCTGGCTTACACAACAGAAATTTATTGTCTTACAGTTTTGAAGACTAGAAGTCCAAGATCAAGTATTGGCAGGGTTCTCATTTTTGTAAATAATTAAAAGTAACTGTAAAATGATACCTCTTTTCTTGGTTAAATTTTACTTTCTATGTGAAGTTTTATAAGTAAAATTCTTATTAAAATAGGTGTACCCAACATTATACACTGGAAGACACTGTCTTGGAAGTTTGAGGAGAGGAATTCCAGCCTAACTTTTGGGTATAGAGCTGGCCTTAAGAAAATACCACTTTTAGGCCTCACTTTATTTATGAAGTGTTGATGTTGTAAGAGGTGATCTCCTGCACTTCCTTCTAGCTCTGTGAATATTTGTTTTGATGATTCTAAATCTGAGGCTATTCTTTTTTTTCTTTAATGAAATTTTCAATTAAAAAAATAGATGCCACCTAGAAGGTGGAGGATTTTACAGTAGATTACTCCAAACCTCATGCCCCTTTCATTAGATGTTTTTAGTGCATAGAATGGTTTTAGTAGTGTCTCAGCCCCTGGAATATTTCAGGGGGTATTCATAGACCTCTTCGGCTACCTAGAAATATTTTTATACTTATCAACAGTGGTAATGGTGAGAATGAATTTAAGTAAGTTTAGTTTAGGAGAGCACTTTCCAGCGTATCTGGTTTTATGAATATACCCTACAACTGAGGGCTTAAGAAATATGTACAGTATCTCTTTCTTTCCCCTAATATTCCATTTTCCCACTAGTTATACCCGTAATAGCTACTTCATTCTCAAGACTTAGGAATGCAAGGTCAAGCAGAACAGAGATATATTTCATTTTTTAAAGTATTTACCAGGCCAGATCCAGGTTTCAGCACCCACCCAAAAAATAAATAATAATAATAATAATGTACTTATCAGACTGTATTAAATAATAGTCTATTTTTTTATTGTAAGAGACAATTCAGTAGCCCTCCTCCCCACCAATTCCCTAAACCAAATCTTTGATTGTTGCAAAGAAAGGAAAGTGAATTCCTAGGTTCTAGGTTTTCAATCATGAAATTTAAGCAGCTGGAATAATGGTGCATTTTCTGTGTATTATAATGTATAATGCCTCATTTCAGGTGGGAGAAGGAGAGAAGTTGGTGAGAGCTCTTTTTGCTGTGGCTCGAGAACTTCAGCCTTCTATAATTTTTATAGGTAAGAACATGTTTTATAACTAAGTTAGTTGAGTATTTATGAATTTCCCCTTTCCAAATTTGAGAGGTATGATAGGAAAGATTACTCAGAAGGAAAAAGTTTTAAAGAAGTGCAAAGTTAAACACTAATGAATTGAGTAGGACCCAGGATATTAATAACTTAAGTAGTAAACTAGATTAATCTCAGATGACTCATATAGCTTGGCTTTTAATTAAAGTCTTATCCTTGTATTTCCTTTAGATGAAGTTGATAGCCTTCTGTGTGAAAGAAGAGAAGGAGAACATGATGCTAGTAGACGTCTAAAAACTGAATTTCTAATAGAATTTGATGGTGTAAGTACTGATTATGGTATTTTTAAGGTGATAGTATTTTAGTGTATATATTTTCCTGTTAAATGACCCAAATTTAGAAATACAGATACCTTTATCATGTTTTTGTTATTACTCTATCTAAAAGTACTGAAAAATTTTTTTGGCTTATAGGTACAATCTGCTGGAGATGACAGAGTGCTTGTAATGGGTGCAACTAACAGGCCACAAGAGCTTGATGAGGCTGTTCTCAGGTAGGGAGATTATGTGGAAACACACATCAGTTACAGGTGTATTTACTCCTGTGTTCATCTCACATATCTCTTCTTTCCTTCACTCTTACTTTGCAGACTAATTTTTTTTTTCCTCCTGGTATCCATCCTTTGGCCTCTTATTAATTACTACAGATTTTGAAGACAGAACCACCATGATCCCACGAAAACTAGTTTACACTTTGTAGTTACAGCCAACTTGCTTATTCTGATTAGGATTAAATTATCTTAAAACTCCAGAATTGATTCTTACTCCCTTTTACTGGGCTTCATGAGAAGCCAGTAAAAGCAGGATTCATAGGAACTGTGTTCTTTGTTCTTGTGTGATTGAACAAATTTATTCCCTTCCTACTAGGAGGACAGTTTGGCTCAGCATAAAATTCTTGGGCCTCCCTTTATTTTCCTGAGGAATTGATTACATTGCCCCATCGTTTCTAGGATTAAATGCTGCAGTGTAAAAGTCTGAAGCCAGCCTGCTTTTATTCACATTTATGGATTAACTTGATATTTTTTCTTTTTACTGGATATAATTTTTAACCATTGAAATCTAGTTATTTGAAAAATATGTTGATCTGTCTTTATTTTTTCTGGGATTTGGTGTTTGTTTAAATTGATAGTTTGAAACCTCTTCTGTTTTAGGAAAGTTATTTTGAATACCATCTTTATTTTTTTTTTTTTCCTAATTCTTCTGGTTTTTTCTTTGACACACAGTTTATGCATTATGTTGCATCTTTTTGTCTTCCATATCTTTAACTTCCTTTCTGATCCTTTTTAACTCTTAGGTCTTTTTTTGTTTTGTTTGTTTTGTTTGTTTTCTTGTTTGTTGTTTATTGCTTACTGGGTTTGTATCTAATCTTCTTTGTGCTACTACTTTTGTAACCTCTATGTCTGTGGTGGTTTTCTTCTTCATTTTCATTGCGTTCCTGATCTCTGCAATCCCGTTTTTTCATCTTCTTTTGTCTTATTTCCTTGAACTTTTGTAAGTCATTGCCTTGAGTCCTTACATCTCATTGAGTTCTTGTTTTATTAGGAGACTTTTTTTCATTACATTATTTTATTTCATGGAAAGATATTTGATCACAAATTTAATTTTTTCTGTGGCAAAACCTTCTTGTGTATATTCTCTATATTTAGTGTAATCTTTTCCCTTTTCTTTGCCATTTTAAAGAAATTAGCCATGTGCTTTTGCCTGTTTTGCTTACTATTTTTACTTGAATAACGGGGAGTTTTCTTGGAAAGCCTAGTTTTGGAGTAACATAGGAAAAGAGCTAGAAAAATAACATACTGAGCAAGTATCTTGCATTGTCCTATGAATAGTCTGGACTAACAGGTAGTATCCCTGAGTCACAATCAAACCCTACCCGATAAAGATTAGTCGGCACAAGACAGCTTGTGATCTTCCCAGACTGATGTCTTCTAACAAAGGTGATGTGTCTTTGAATTTCTTTTTTTGGCATCACCTTCCTTGCCATTCTCCTGCTCCTGACTAGGCGTCACATGATTTACAGAGCCATTCTTCACATGGTTGCTTAAATATGGGAGGTTGGCTTTATTACTCCTCAGAGTATGCTCTATTTCCTTTGGAATGCTCTGTGCTCTGATAGCCATGTCTGGAATCTGCAGCAACAGATCCTGTGTGTGTCCTGTGTATTCATCAGTTTAATTTTCACTGCCCTGGGCAGCTCTTCTTCATACACTTTAGTTGTCTAAGTGTTACCTGAGTTTGTTGATGAAACAGAAACTTTTCTGTTTCTGTAGTCCT
Organism: Ursus arctos; assembly: GCF_023065955.2. Lineage (NCBI taxonomy): Eukaryota > Metazoa > Chordata > Mammalia > Carnivora > Ursidae > Ursus > Ursus arctos. Next base: position 60,653,126 of record NW_026623100.1, on the reverse strand, counting down.
TGGTTTTAGTTGTTTTCAGATTCAAGAAGGTAGCAGAGATTTCTTTATTTTGCTTATATTAGATATTTTGTTTGTTTTAAAACATTATTGCTATTGAGAACATGCATATACAGGGGCCCCTGGGTGGCTCAGTAGGTTGAGTGTTGGACTCTTGATTTCAGCTCAGATCATGGTCTCAGGGTCATGAGTTCAAGCCCCATGTCGGGCTCTGCGCTCAGTGTCGAGCCTGCTTGGGATTCTCTCTCTCTCCCTCTCTGTCCCTCTGCCCCTCCCCTGCTCATGCTCATTCATGCTCGTTCTCTCTCTCTAAAAAAAAAAATATATACACATATATATACATACACACACACACACACGTACGTATGTAAATGGTTACTTTAATTCTGACTATATTGAATTAAAGATTTTTTTAAACATTATCTAGAGAGTTTTAAAAGAGTAACTCAAGGGGCGCCTGGCTGGCTCAGTCAGTAGAGGGTGAGACTCCTGATCTTGGGGTCGTGAGTTCGAGCTCCATGTTGGGTGTAGAGATTACTTAAAATCTTCAAACAAACAAGTAACTCAAAATAACTTCACACTGATAACTACTAAAATGCATTAAAATGTTATACTTAAAGCTTTTTTCTTGTCATTTGCTACTTGAACTGAGTTACCTTTACATTCAAAACTGTTTCTGAAATTGTTTGAATCCTTCTTTTAGGCGTTTCATCAAACGGGTTTATGTGTCTTTGCCAAATGAGGAGGTATGTATCTGTGTTTGAATTTTTTTTTTTTTTTTTAAACAGAAACAAGACTTACCATCTTGACAATATTGATCTTCCAGTCTTTAGTACAGACACATTGGAAAACAGTTCGGCAATTTTTTAAAAAGACAAATGTAAACTTACCATAAGACCCAATAATTCCTTTCCTTAGAATCTGCCCATGACAGATGAAAACATATGTCTACACAAAGAGGTGTACAAGAATTTTTATATTTATAAATAATAGCCAAGAACTGTAAGGAATCTAAGATGTTCATCAATTAGAGAATGGATAAACAAATTTGGCATGTGCATTTAATGGAATACTGTTTAGCAACGAAAGGATTGAGGTATTTATACGTGCTGTAATATGGAAAAACCTCGAAAACATACTAAGTGAAAGACACCAGATGTAAAAGAACCTATCATATGATTCCACTTCTACGATATATCCAGAAAAGGCATATTTCTAGAAACCAAAGGAAATTGTGGTTTGCAAAGGCTAGGGGTTGGAGTGGGGATTAGCTGCAAACAGGCATAAGTGAACTGTTTGGGGTGATAGAAATGTTCTAAAAGTGGATTATGGTGGTGGTTGCACAACTGTATATTTATTAAAAGTCATTGATTTATATACTTACAATGGGGAGATTAATGTTCTATAAAAGTGTTCTTAAAAAATTGTGATTGTTGAGGCACCTGGGTGGCTCAGTGGGTTAAGCATCCAACTCTTGGTTTCCACTTAGGTTGTGAGATCGAACCCCACACTCAGCCACAGAGTCTGCTTAAGACTCTCTCTGTCTCTCCCTCTGCCCCTCCCCACTGCACTCTCACACTCTCTCTTGCTCTAAAATAAATAAATGCATCTTTAGAAAAAAATAAAAGTTTTAAAATATTTAAAATTGTGGTTGTCTAGCTCAGACCCTTAATATCCTTGATAGTAGCAGCAGCTACTTCTTTAGTGTTTTATTTGGATTATCTTTAAGTCTCCAAAATGGTAGTTTATTTTTCTTTAAAGATTTTATTTATTTGAGAGAGAGTGAGCACGAGTGAGGAGGAGGGGCAGATGTAGAGAGAGAAACAGACTCGCTGCTGAGCAGAGAGCCTGATGGTCTCCATCCCTGAGATCATGACCTGAGCCAAAGTCAGATGTTTAACCCACTGAGCCACTGAGGCACCCCCAAAAATGGTAGTTTTAACTCCAGTTAACAGACATGAGCGAGGCTCTAAGAGAGTGATTTGTGATCATTCAGTTCATAAATGAGGGTCTGGATTTGAACCTAATTTTTGGATATTTCATGAAGCTAATTCTTGGGAATGATAATTCTTTAATATTTCTTTTCAGACACGACTACTTTTACTTAAAAATCTGTTATGTAAACAAGGAAGCCCACTGACCCAAAAAGAACTAGCACAACTAGCTAGGTGAGTAATTTGATTTGGTCTATCTTAAAGCTTTTTTCTTTCATCTTTTTTTTTCCTTAAGAATTCTTTTTCTTTTTTGTTTAAGGTAAACTCAAGTATGAATTGAGTAATTTATTTTTCAGAGAACTTCATCTCATCCTTTGTTTTACCCTTTTTCTTATTTCTTATTCTTATATATATGATATCTAAATTTAAATTTCTAGATCCTCTATTAGACCTGACCTACATATCTGATGATGGAACTACATTCTTTTTATAAATTTATTACAACTTAAAGAGACGCCTGGGTGGCTCAGTCAATCGTCTGCCTTCGGCTCAGGTCACGATCCCACTGTTTTGGGATCGAGTCCCACATCGGGCTCATTGCTCAGCAGAGAGCCTACTTCTTCCTCTGCCTGCCGCTCCCCCTGCTTGTGCTCGCTCTCTCTCTCTGACAAATAAATAAATAAAATCTTTAAAAAAAAAAAACACTTCTAAGTAGTATTAAAATAATTTTAAAAATTTAAAATGTCTTATATCTCTGCCCACACCAACACAAATATTGTCATATGAGCTTGTTCTCTTGTATTACACATAATTTTTTTAACTTTTGCATCTTCAGCTTTTTTTATGAGTGGTGTACTTAATTAGAAACTGAATATAATAGGTGCACTTGTTGAATTTTAGTCATTAAAAATTTCGTAAGGTAGTTTAAATACTCAAGAAGTATGTGAATAACTAGTAATTTTAGTAAAAACTCTCAGTCCTCAGATACCTATGAAAAAAGAATAAATTCAACACTTAGAAACACTGAGATTCTTCTTTGTCATTCCAATAAAGAATTCAGCTAATGTTTGATCTCTGTAGTTATATAACATAGTACGTGCTAAGTAAATGCTTTCTTTTCCTGTTTTATTTTCTTCCCCCTAGCCCCCTAGTTTTTAGTTCCCTTTCACACTCTCTTGGCTGCCCAGGACTCTCCACTGTGGCATCCCATTCAGGTGTGCCTGTTTTTGCCAATAGCTTCTACCCCAGACCTTTCCTTCACTCTGTTTGTCCTACATTTACAGAAACGTACCTTGGGACCTATCTGGCTCGGGGTAGAGCATGTGACTTTTGATCTCAGGGTCGTGTGTTTGGGCCCCATGTTAAGCATAGAGTGACTTGAAAAAATTTTAAAAATTAAAAATTAAAAAAAAAACTACCTTGACTGGCAGTGTTTTTTTGTCAAGATAAAGAAACATTAACTTACAGAGCAAAATTATGGTTATGTGTCACTTGGCCAGCAATGGCTTATAGGTCTTACCTTTCCAAGGGATGTGTGTACAATTTAATGGAGCCTCCTGGAGATACAGTATGCTTTAATCTAAAGGAATGATTCTCATGATGAAAATTTCAGGTATTATCTAAGGAGGATCCTGCCATAGACTGTTTTTGTTTTCAGCAAGTGGGCCTTTCTGTTTTCTGAAAATCAAATTGCATAGCTGTCTGCTTGATGACAGAGGAAAACTAGATTTTACCCTCTTTTCACATGGAGATTTTAAATCTGCAAAGATGAAAATAATTTGCTCTTTCTTCCTATTCTTAGAATGACTGATGGATATTCAGGAAGTGATCTAACAGCTTTGGCAAAAGATGCAGCACTGGGTCCTATCCGAGGTATGTGTAGAGCTTGAAACATTTAGACATATTTGTTAGACCGCTTTAGAAGTTTAAGAAGTCCCTATTGAGAAGTTTTGTTTTTGTTTTAGTTTTAGTAAGAAAGCATTTAAGCTGCTAGAAAATTTGGTACAAAGTAGTTTCTAGACTTAGAGTCAGCAAACTTTTCAGTAAAAGACCTGATAAATATTTTAGGGTAGTGAGGCCACATATCCATTGCACGTTATTTTGATTTTTGTCTGTTTTCACAAACAAAAATGTGAAACCATTCTTAGCTCACAGACCATACAAAGACAGCTATGGGTGAGTAGACCATGATCCATTATAAACAACAGGTGTCAGTTCTTCTTCTTTTTTTTTTAATTAAAAAATTTTTATTGTCGAATTATAGTTAACATACAGTGTTATATTCATTTCAAGTGTACAACATAGTGATTAGATAACTCTGTACATTAAACAGTGCTCAGCACGATAAATCACCATCTGCCATATGTTTCACTTCTTGATAGGAGGTAACCAGCAGAAAACACAAAAGAAAAGAAAACATTTTTAAGCAAGCAAAAAAGAAAAATAAAGGGGAAATGTTCTTACCTGTTTTGGCTCTTTTCAATATTCTGATATCACTTGAAATTAAAATGTCTAAGAGAAGCTTTTATTTGTATTATTATATGTTATCTTTTGAGGAATTGCTTTGTTTTGATTCAAGGTTATTTGCTGATTCTGAAATACCATTATGATATCAGTTGAGATTAGATATTCTCAACTGCTTTTCCACAGCCAGCATGAGCAGTGGCTGGGTAATGCTCTCAGGTGTGCACTCAGATTGCTGGCTGTGACGATAAAATAGAACATAGAACGTGCAACTTCTAGAACACATCTCCTGCAAGGAAACATTGTACTGACTGTTGCAGCTTTGGAGAACAATAAGTGTAACCTTGAGAATATATTTTGAAATTCTGGGCAAACATTCTAGTCAAACTCTTGCTGCCAGAGGCATGAAATCTTACTCAGATAGTATACTCCACCAGTATGTAATATATAAACCATTTGTATTTTTTCAGAATATTTTGGCTATTATTCTGAAACAGATAAAAGTTACTGGGTTTAAAAAAAAATACCACCTTTGTGAAGAACAAGCTACATTCTTTTAAGTTCACTCTCAAATTTGTAAAATTTATTGTTCTTGAGCAATATGCAAAGAAATTGACTCCCAGTTACTCCTAAGAAGGACTGTTATTCTAAGCATTTATAAATTTTGCTCTTAATGTGTATCTTCCTTTTAATGGAAATAATTTATATTGAACGTGTACTTTTAGATCATTGTACTTAGTTTTGCTCTTTAGCAATTTAAACTTAGAAATCTTTTTTTTTTTTAAGTGGCTGTCTTATATTTTACAGAACTGAAACCAGAACAAGTAAAGAATATGTCTGCCAGTGAGGTATATTATTTTATAATTATCTTTTCTTTGCTCTGGTTCTCTATATTGTAAGACATATCTTTTGTCTGGATTTTTGTAGCTGATGTGATTAGAAGCTAGAAAAAGTTAACTTTGCTTCATTTCAAAATATAGGGGCATATCAAATTATAATCTCTTAATGGTGTTCTTGACAATGGTAATTGACAAAAATATCGTACATAGTCATTGTCATTTTCTATCAAATCATATTATATAAATATTAAAGAGAAGAAAATTATAGAAAACTTGAGAATTTTACTCTTTGTAACAAGTTAATCCCTTGATATTCTATTTTGTAAGATTTTCAGCATTTGTCTTTGTACTTGTAAAAGCAATACCATTGTAATGTAATTCATTACATTTTCTTAATATGGGGGGCCCTCTTATGAGATGCTAAGGCATTGCTTTTGAAAAAGATTGCCTGCAGAATATAAAGCTGGACATGCAGAATGATTGTAATAACTATGTAAGCAAACATTTAAAATCAGTCTTATATTTATAACTTATATGTCAGAGATATTTTTTACTGCCCAGGTTTCAACAGCTATTGAGGAGACAGTGAACTCTACATATAGAATGAATGTATCTGAGTACCTTTTGACAGTCTTTTTTCTTCAAGCTTCTAAGTAAACTTAGTTGTTTTCAGGTGTTTTGTGTGTGGTAGTTAATCAGCTGCATTACTAAGAATACCCTCACACTTATTGCAACCACCCTGCCATCTCTAGTTTACCTAGAGTGTGTTTGATATGAATGAAGCTTGGGAATAGAGAATTCCACATAGCTTCTTTGGCATTTAGCTGCTATTACCCTAAAAATGCACATTTAAAGTATAAGTTTCAAGTCCCTTTTATCTGATTCATAATTTTAATTCCACATTTTTAAAATTCTTTTTTAAAATATAAGTATTACTATACAGTTTGTGTTCCCAGAGTGTCTTCTGGGTTTTTAGAAGTTTAATTTCTTAACAATATCCCATAAATATATTTTTTAAATTTTCTTAAAGCATAAACCTGATAGTACCTTTCTACCTAAAAAGTAAGCATCATGCATGAATTATTTCTTCTCCACACACCAGTCCCTGCCTTGGACCCAGGACAGGTAAACTGGATACTGCCTATACTTTGGTCCCCTAAATTCAGACTGAAAAAGAGGCCGACTCTGTGACAATTTAGAGCTCTGTAGTTTGTCCCTTGGAAAGACCATGTGGAATAAAGGGAGTAATTAAGGCTGTAATGAGCTAAAACCACCAACTGGCAAATAAATTTCAGTAAGAAGCAGTCTACAAATTCTCAAATGACTTAACAGGCAAAATCCACTCACCTCCTCATCTGCAAGTATTCTCTCTGTCCTAGGCTCTAAGGCCATAGCATTTCCTATGAAAGCCCATTGGGAAGTCCACTTGTACCTATAAATGAAATAGTTTGATACACTTTGATTAATATCTTATGATTTTATGAAAGCAAGTGGGTGGCTGCTTAGGGCATAGAAAGTCTTACAAATCTGTCCATTATTGCATGAGAAAAGAGACCAGTTTTCTACTGATAGTGGCTCTGTTAACCTTTGTGTATATTTTGCCCATCCTGAGAATATACATACAATCAAATTTGAGCAACATTTTTGTAAAAGACTTATTTATTTATTAGAGAAGGAGAGAGAGCGCACAAGTGGGGGGAGGAGTGGAGGGACAGAATCTTCAAGCTGACTTGGGGAGCCTGACATGGGACTTGATTTCATGACCCATGAGATCATGACCTGAGCTGAAACTGAGTCTGACACTTAACTGAATGAGCAACCCAGGAGCTCTGAGCAACATTTTTCTTCACTGGACAAAGTTAACCTAAATATAGTTCCTGTTTTATTCGAAGAATAAAGAAATTTTGAGTCTATTTTCTTTTTTTAGTAACTCATGACTTCAAAACAAGATAGTTCTGTTGCAATAGGTATGTATTGCCATATAACAAATTGCTCAAAAACTTAGCTTAAAATGACCACATTTATTATCTTACGTTTTCATGGAGTTGGGAATATGGGCATAGCTTAGCTGAGTCCTCTGCTTTGACCTCTCTTAGAGGGCTGCAATCAGGGTGTTGGCTGAGGTCTCTTATGGAGCTGTAATCAAGATGTTGGTCGGGGCTGTAGTCATTACAAGGCTCAACTACAGCAGATCTGCTTCCTCACTCACTCACGTGGTTCTTTGCCAGATTCACTTTCTCATGGGTTATTGAGGTGAGAGCCTCAGTTTTCTTGAACCATTGGCTGAAGGCCTCCTTCAGTTTTTTTCCACATCGGCCTCTCCAACATAGTACTTACTTCATCAAAGCAAGCAAGCCAGGAAGAAGAGAAAGTACCAGCAAGATGGAAGTCAAAGTCTTTATCACTTAATCCTGAAAGTGACATCCCATCACTTTTGGAGTATTCCGTTCTTAACGTCCAGTCCACATTCAAAGGGTAGGAATCATTACAAGACATGTCAGAAGATGCCCAACACATCTGTAAATCAATTACAACTTTTTTAATGTTTCAAGGGTTACATTTGGCCACTGAAATCTGTTTTTTTACAGTAAGGTGTGCCCTTTCAACATTACTTTAGAACTTGGAGAAGCGTTCTTGCATTCTGGGAACAAGACAATTAATCCCAACACCTGGAATCAGCAACTCTACAGGAACCCTGCTTCATTTTTTTTAAGATTTTATTTTTAAGTGATTTCTACACCCATCATGGGGCTCCAGCTCACAACCCTGAGTTTAAGAGTTGCACACTCTACCAACTGAGCCAGCAAGGCACCCCAAGAACCCTGGTTCATTTTAATGGGGAATAATGTTTGGAATTAGAAACTTATACTACTTTTTTATTAGTACTGGTGTTAAATTAGCCTACTGCAATGACAGGAGCCTGAAAAATATACATATTTTTAAAATACCATTAATTCATTCTGATAGAGTACATTTATTTCAATAGTTCAGTATAATATCTACTTGAATTTTAATCCCACACCTAAAACATAATTTTATCCACTATTTTTAAAATATATAAGAACCTTATTTTATTTATTTTTTAAAATATTTTTTTATTATATTATGTTAGTCACCATACAGTACATCCCTGATTTTTGATGTAAAGTTCCATGATTCATTAGTTGCGTATAACACCCAGTGCACCATGCAATACGTGCCCTCCTTACTACCCATCACCAGCCTATCCCATTACCCCACCCCCCCTCCCCTCCGAAGCCCTCAGTTTGTTTCTCAGAGTCCACAGTCTCTCATGCTTCATTCCCCCTTCTGATTACCCCCCCTTTCTTTTTCTTCTCCTACCGATCTTCCTACTTCTTATGTTCCATAAATGAGTTAAACCATATGATAATTGTCTTTCTCTGCTTGACTTATTTCACTTAGCATTATCTCCTCCAGTGCCGTCCATCTTGCAGCAAATGTTGAGAAATCGTTCTTTTTGATAGCTGAATAATATTCCATTGTATATATGGACCACAACTTTTTTTTTTTTTTAAGATTTTATTCATTTATTCGACAGAGATAGAGACAGCCAGCAAGAGAGGGAACACAAGCAGGGGGAGTAGGAGAGGAAGAAGCAGGCTCATAGCGGAGGAGCCTGATGTGGGACTCGATCCCATAACGCCAGGATCACGCCCTGAGCCGAAGGCAGACGCTTAACCGCTGTGCCACCCAGGCGCCCCTGGACCACAACTTCTTAATCCAGTCATCTGTTGAAGGGCATCTCGGCTCCTTCCACGATTTAGTTATTGTGGACATTGCTGCTATGAACAATGGGGTGCATATGGCCCTTCTCCACTACGTCTGTATCTTTGGGGTAAATACCCAGTAGTGCAATGGCTGGATCATAGGGTAGCTCAATTTTTAACTTTTTAAGGGACCTCCACACTGTTTTCCAGAGTGGCTGTACCAACTTGCATTCCCACCAACAATGTAGGAGGGACCCCCTTTCTCCACATCCTCTCCAACAATTGTTTCTTGCCTTGTCTATTTTTGCCATTCTAACTGGCGTAAGGTGGTATCTTAGTGTGGTTTTGATTTGAATTTCCCTGATGGCTAATGATTTTGAACATTTTTTCATGTGTCTGTTAGCCATTTGTATGTCATCATTGGAAAAGTGTCTGTTCATATCTTCTGCCCATTTTATGATTTGTTTATTTGTTTCTCGTGTATTGAGTTTGAGAAGTTCTTTGTAGATCTTGGATACCAGTCTTTTATCTGTAGCATCATTTGCAAATATATTCTCCCATTCCGTGGTCTGCCTCTTAGTTTTTTTGACTGTTTCCTTGGCTGTGTAGAAGCTTTTTATCTTGATGAGGTCCCACAAGTTCATTTTATCTTTTGTTTCTCTTGCCTTTGGAGATGTGTCATGAAAAAGGTTGCTTTGGCTGATGTCGTAGAGGTTGCTGCCTATGCTCTCCTCTAGGATTTTGGTGGATTCCTGTCTCACATCACGGTCTTTCATCCATTTAGAGTTTATCTTTGTGTATGGTGTGAGAGAGTGGTCAAGTTTCATTCTTTTGCATATAGCTAGAACCTTATTTTAGACTGAATTTTAGAGAAGAACACTAAAATTAAAATTTAATAAAACTATTGAATGAATTACAAGAAATAACATTACTGGTACCATTTGTGACCATCCTACTAATTATGTATTAGGTTACATTGTTACAAGTTTTGGTTCTACTGTATACTTTTATCCAGTTTATTTATTTTTAATCTAATGGTTTTAGTATTAATAAATGGTAGTACTTTTAGCTGTTAGTCCTGGACTTATGCATTAATATTTATAAAATGCTTAAACCAGTCTGGCAATAGTGGATACTATGTAAGTGTCCATAGAAAATTTTAAAATACATAAATAATAATGGCATTTTATTATAGAGATTAAGGAAATCTATTTTATCAGTCGCATTTGTAAGAGGAGAGGAGAACACAAGTAGTTTGGTTTCTAAAATTGTATACTAGAATTCTTTTTTAGTCATTATTCAGTACAACTTTAATAACTAAGTGTATTGTCAGGCACTGGTATATACACACGTTTAGGTGAGATAAACCCAATTTGACTTCTATAGAATATAAAGGAATATAAAGAATATTATATGAGAATAGAAACTCAAATAATTGTATTGGAATTCCATGTTTTTAAAAGGTAGTGCTAAAAATTGTTGCTATAAATTCAGGGTATACTGTACTTTGTTTTTAAAGCACAAAGTTTGGGGTGCCTGGCTGGCTCAGTCAGTAGAACTTGTGACTCTTAATCTCGGGGTCGTGATTTCAAACCCCACATTGGTCATGGAGCCTGTTTAAAAATAAATAAAAAATAGGGGCGCCTGGGTGGCTCAGTCGTTAAAGTGTCTGCCTTCGACTCAGGGCGTGATCCTGTGTTCTGGGATCAAGCCCCACATCAGGCTCCTCCACTGGGAGCCTGCTTCTTCCTCTCCCACTCCCCCCTGCTTGTGTTCCCTCTCTCGCTGGCTGTCTCTATCTCTGTCAAATAAATAAATAAAATCTAAGAAAGAAAGGAAGGAAGGAAGGAAGGAAGGAAGGAAGGAAGGAAGGAAGGAAGGAAGAGAAAGAAAAGAAAACGCAGTTTGTATCCACCTTAACTTTGTTATTTCATTAGTTTGTTTTGATAAGATCTTTGCCACTTTTCTCTTTCTCAAATGAGCTACCAGTTGGCTTTTTCCTGTTGTATACATTCATCTCTTACTAACTTCAAAGTATCATATAAATTCATATATTTATGTATACCATTCTATACAGTTCAATTGGAATTTCATCAAAACTTTTAAGACCTTAATTTCTATAATAAAATTTATTCAAGAATATCATAGGTAATACATTACATTCATCATCCTTCTACTCTTTGGGCTTTAGGAAGAGCCAGTATGTGTTTTACAAGTTAAATAAAAAAACTTGTAAGGCTCATATGCTGATTATGTGGTAACAATATATCCTTTTCCTTTTTGACTAAGATTAGGCTACAAGATACAAGTGTGGGTGGTTTTCTCAATCTGTGCTCATCAAGATATCAGAGGGTGTGAAATAGTTAGATTGGGTTTTATAAGAGTAATAAAAAGAAGAATATATATGAATATCAGGTGATGTTTTGTCTCATTTCTCCTTTAACTTATTTTTGGGCAAAATGAACATGTATATATTAGTGGCAGTTTTTTAAACTGTTCATTTTGTGCCAAGCTCCTTTTGAGTTTTATTTATTTATTTATTTATTTAATTTATTCGACAGAGATAGAGACAGCCAGCGAGAGAGGGAACACAAGCAGGGGGAGTGGGAGAGGAAGAAGCAGGCTCATAGCGGAGGAGCCTGATGTGGGGCTCGATCCCATAACGCCGGGATCACGCCCTGAGCCGAAGGCAGACGCTTAACCGCTGTGCCACCCAGGTGCCCCTCCTTTTGAGTTTTAAAAATCTTCAGGTGATTATATAAATGTGGACTCAGCATTGTTTTATTCTACATTTCTTATAGCCAGTTAAAAAGGTCAGAAAGTGAGGGGGAGCTGGTTGGCTCAGTCGGTTAAGCATCTGCCTTCAGCTCTGGTCATTGATCTCAGGCTCTTGGAATTGAGCCCCACATGCAGCTCGCTGCTCAGCAGGGAGCCTGATTCTCCCTCTCCCTCTGTACCTCCCCCAGCTTGTGCTCTCTCTCTGTCTCCCAAAATCTTTTTAAAAGGTCAGAAAATGAGACCAGATTAATATAAAATGCATTATAAGTAATATTAATATTAGAAAATTTCAGATACAAGCATCCTACATGTTGTAAAAAGCATTATTTCCTTAAAAGTCTCATGTGCTTCTTGTAAACTATCTTCCTTTCCAATAAATCCAGCATGAATTTAGCTAGAGTATGCTTATGGTGAGTGAGACTTGAGAATTTTGAGTGATGGAATAGTGATTCTTTTTTCTGCTTGTCTGTATTTTATCAAATCTTCTATAATGAGTGTTTTCTGTTTTTAAAATGGGAAAATATTGTGATTTAAAATTTTAATACTTATGAAATTAAGCACATACAATAAAAGTATATTAGTATAGCATTTTGGTAAGATTTCTTATATAGCAAATTTGCCTAACATATAATGATATGTAAAATAAGATGATTGGCATGATTTTCTAAGAATACATGTATATATATTTGTAACAATAATAAGCAACAGCATCATTACTGTAATCCATCTTTGGGTTAACTGCTGTATATGTGTTCATCATTTGTATTGTCATGTGTTTTTTTTTTAAATCTAGATGAGAAATATTCGATTATCTGACTTCACTGAATCCTTGAAAAAGATAAAACGCAGCGTGAGCCCTCAAACCTTAGAAGCATACATACGTTGGAACAAGGACTTTGGCGATACCACTGTTTAAGGAAAGACCTTTGTAAGCCTGCAGAACATTTGCTTTCAAAAAGAGAAACACACCATCTTCATTGAATAGTTATCAGCTACAGAAATTGAGCCTAAGTTTACAGGACTTTTCAGAGTCTTACAATTATTTGTGCACCCCAGCAGATGCACCACAAAACAAAATTTAAATAAAATATACAATGCAAATGGAGTATTTTGTTGAAGGCCTGTTCATGGTTATCCCGATGGGCACTGTAAGTTAGAGCACAACAAAAACTGATTCTGGTCTTCTTTACCAATATAATCATAATGTAAATAATAATTTGTATATTGTGTTGCAGATGAAAGTATTTCAGAGACAGTGAATGGTAGAAGACACAAGCGCCTTTGGTTGTTTGTCTTCTGATGTCTTTTCTTAAAGTAGTAACTTTTTCTATTTTCCTTTCCTACTGTTGTCTTTACCACAGATGATTAGAATGCCAAACACTCTAAGTTTCTTTTTTTTTTTCTTTTCTTTTACAAGTCCAGTGTGCCAAATGAAACTTTTTCCTATGTAACAGTAATAGGAAAAAGTATTTTGAAAGTTTTTCCTTTTTCATAAATCTACACATTAAACATTGCATTTCACTTCTCATTTTTCTGTTTCCTTGTTACCAATTTAGAAAGCAATTTGTTGACAGCAACAAAGCAAATGTAGTAAAATAGAAAAAGAGACGGTTAGAAGGTTTGAGTCACTCTGTCATTACAACATCTAGATCAATCCTCATGTGATCTGCAGTAATTTTTCCTAATATATTTGTCAGAAATCTATTGTAGACTGTTAATTTATTCCTAATGGAGTTTATTTTCTGCTAGAATTATTCTAATATTTAAGAAGGCCAATTTTAACTGCTGTAAAAGTGGTTCCTGTGTGAGAGAAGGGAAGAACTGAGAGCTAAGACATTTCTAATTTATTGCTTATTGCTTTCTTACTGTTTACAGGATAATTAAAAGCCAGTGGATCTACCATCTTTTATTCTTAATAATTATTAATCCCTTCAATGAAACTTTAAAAAATTACTGAATTTTTATACATTGCATACATTTTATAGGTTTCTTGTGCTCACTTTGTTAACTAAAAAGTTAGTCTGTTAATCTGTCTTTTGTTCCCCAAAACTGTACAGTGATTCTGTTTCTCGTTTGTATAAGTATGCTTGGATTTTATTATAAAACTGTCATTGTAGGAAATAGAGACTCATATCATGGCTTTTTAAATATTGTAATAAAGGCAAATGGATATTTGCCCTTAGTTTACTGGTTAAAAGTTTGTTTACAGAAATTTTCTTTGGTGCTTTTATGTAAAATGTCATGGGCGGAAAGAATAATTTTATAGTAGTAACAAAGATTTTTTTCATTTAGGAAAAATGTGGTTTTGAGAGAAAACATTAAAATTCAAAGCTTGCCCCATCTAGATAAGAATTTTATAATGAAGACATACATTCTTCTTAATTTTGCTCTTGTTCCTGTTAAAAATTTACCTACATATAGAAGATGTATGGTTTCTTGAGATAATGTGCTATTTGTAGCTGTAACTTAAATGTCTCCTCTAATCATGACCTTAGAACTCCCTGGATAACAGAACTGAGGGTTGTGATGAATTGAAAAAAAAATTTTTTTTAAGCCAGAATGATGCCCATTTTCAGTCATATGTTGTATCTTTTTAAGGTCTCAAACATTAAAGCATCAATTATAAATTATTGATAATGAAAGAGGATGCAGTATACATGATGACAAGAATTGGGAATATCCAAAGTTAAAACATGAATTTCAATAAAGCTCATAAAATTTCACTTTGTATTTTCATTTAGAAAAGGATTAACACTGTTGATACTTGAATAACTGGTCAGTCGTATTAAAGGTCTATGCTTCATGCTCAACTTTTAAAATATAATCTTTAAATTTATCATGATTCTGTCTGCAGTAATGTAGCTCACTTTTTATTGGAATAGTTTTTAGATAACAAAGATTTCAGGTGTTAAAAGATAGAAACATCAAGCTAATGTTGTCATTAACACTGAGTCAGAATTATATTACTGTATGAATAATCTTCCATACAGTATAGAAGTTATTTAACTTCCCTGATCAAAGTCTGAAGTTGAGCTTAGTGCTAGAGAACTATTTTCTATTACTTACTTTTTATTTTAATTTATTTTATTTTTAGTTTAAGCTGGCGTTTTCTTCTCATAGAATGACCGTGAAAATAGGACAATGATACAACAGGAGGTGAAAGGGACTGGTCTGGTCTTTTTCAATAATGATAGAAGTTGCTGAGGCTCTCTGAATTAATATTAGATTTAGGCTGTGACCTTTTGGATTCTGCATCAAGCTCTCTGTCATTAACTTCTTAAGTGGTAATGTTTAAACATGAAAGGTTAGTGTGCTCATGTTAATATGGCAGTGTTTTGTAAACTATATTAAAACTTACTGATGTACCAGACTTTGAGCCAAGGAAAGTCAGTACTATCTTTCCCAGGTATCTTAACAGTAAAAGTTTATTCTAAGACAGTCTGCCCATTGAGGTTAGTAGATTTCTGACTATGCTTTGTGCTTAGGAAGAAGCAGAGGAAAAGCAGATACTAGAATTACAATTTAAGTAAATATACAGCAGTCTTTATTTATAGGGGAAAATTCTTTATATTTTGTACAAAAACTAATTCTTTTGGTAGAATGAACCATTTAGAGTTTGGTTTTGGACTCTTGAGTCAAAGGATTTTCCTTGAAATGCTTGTCTCAAATTTTAATCTGGTCTTTTGTATTTTTCTTCAGAAAAAAAATGAATTAAAAGATTCAGCTGCATAAAGTGGGTTTTTATCCTAATGGATTGGAAATAAATGATAAATTTTATTTGCCTTTAATTTTTTTATTTGAAACTTTTTGAGGTTTCAGAGGTTGCAGTCTAGCAGTGAAGGAGTAGCTTTATTGGACTAACTCTTGCCAATAATTATAAACTGAACAAATTATAAAAAGCAAAGATTAGATTCTAGAGAAGAACCAAAAACATGCAGAAAGTGTACAAAATCATGTACTAGAAGAGATCCACATTAACTAGCTTTTACCCCAAGGGAAATTTCCAGTTGGTGCAATGTGCTTAGAAATAGACTTCAGGCAGAATGTAACAGTCTTTCTGGGCTGAGCAGTCATTTGGGACTTGTAGAACAGCTGGAAATTAGGAGGGAAATCTTAAGAGTTTCAGAGATATAAGCCCCAGGATATGCCTACAAATTTCTTTCAAATCCTTGGTGGACTCCAAAATTGTACCTGTAGAGTGTAATATTCAAAAGAACCTACCAGAAAGCAGTAGTTGATATCTAACGAACTGTAGAGAGGTAGTAGCTGCCAGGGGAATACAGAGTTTGAAATTTAAATTCCACTAAAAGGGGTTTAGTAAATACTTTGAGTTTTCCACTGAAACCCGAAAAGGACCATAATAAGGAGGAAGGACAACATCCTAGACCTAAGGGCCATCCTTTATTTAGTTAGGACTATGGGCAAAAGGATAAACTCACTGTAACAAAGCTTAGAATCAAATTTTCACAGCATCGAGATTATCCATTTTAATTAACAGCTGGCCAGAAGAAAACACACTTTTTAGAAGAAAATAGAATCCAGAGTTTTCACAACACATCCACAAAATCCAGTACACAATAAAAAAATTCCTAAGCATACAATGAAAATTTATATCCATAATCAATAGAAAATATGTGGAAGCAAATGCAGAGATGACTCACAGGTTGGAATTAACAAAATTATTTTAAATCAGCTTTAAAACTTGTTAAAGAATTAATAGGAAAAAAAGATGAATGAACAGATAAGGATTTTTGGTGGAGAAATAGATACTATAAACCAAATGGAAAGTCTGGTAATAAAAAAAAATCTGAAATGAAACACAGTATCTGAAATAAATTTCACTGGATAGGCTTCACAGTGAACTGGACACCTCAGAGGAAAGACAGCTGTAAGACGAGCTGATACAATTATCAAACTCAAGCACAGAGAGAAAGAAAAAAAGAAATAGCAAAGGTTTGATGTCTGTGGGACAGTATCAATGTAATTTACCTCTGGTTTGAAGTCCGAAAGGAGAGGAGAGGAAGAGAGAAACATTTGATGCAGTGATGCCTAAAGTTTGCCTCAAATTGTTGAAAAACATAACTTACAGATCTAAAAAGTTCTGTGAACCCCAAGCAGAATAAATACAACAAAGACCACGTCTGGATACATCGGATTGCCAAAAAATAAAAAAGTAAAAAAAAAATTTTTTTTATAAGCTGTCAGGGAGGTGAAATGCCATTACACTCAAACAAACAATCACTGACCCCCAGAATATGGACTAATCAAAATGATAAATGGACAAGACAGGGAATGTCCTCATGGAGGCCCAGGGTAACCAAAGTAAAGTTTGACCAATCACTTTTCAACAATTGATTGCCAGTCTAATGGAACTTCGAATTGTTAGGCCTGAGAGCTGGCTTGGATTGAATTGAAAGTTTATCAGGTTTATACTTATATCTGTTTTCTTTGGAATGTTCCCTTAAACATTAAATCGAAATAGTACAATAAAAACAAAACAGAACAAGACTTTCTAATACAGATAACAGCAAAAGCACCTGGAAGGAGAATAAACAGCTTAATGGCAAAAATATTTTCTTTAAAAAAAAAATTTTTTTTTTAAAGATTTTATTAAAGCACGAGCAGGGGGGAGAGGGAGAGGGAGAAGCAGACTCCCTCCTGGGCAGGGAGCCGGACATGGGGCTCAATCCCAGGACCCCAAGATCATGACCTGAGCCAAAGGCAGATGCTTAACCGACTGAGCCACCCAGGTGCCCCAAAAATATTTTTTAAAATAAAAAGTCTAATGATTTTACACAAAGATCTAGATCTAATTACGAAATAGTGTATCTCCAAACTAAAAGGGTTAATTATTTAACAACCCATTTCCTTGGTTTTATTCCTACTTTGTTGAGTGTGTGTTCCTTTTTTTAAATAGGGGTGTTGGATTTGTCAAATGCTTTTTCTGCATCTATTGAGATGATCATGTGATTTTTTTTCCCTTTATTAATATGGTGTATTGCATTTTTTTATCTTCATATGGTAAGCCAATTTTTCATTCCTGTGGTAGTTCTCACTCATTCATGGTGTATGATTTTTTTTTATATGTTCGTCAATTCATTTTGCTATTTTGTTGAGGTTTTTTGCATTTATATTCATATGGGATGTTGGTCTGTGGTTTTCTTGTCTTTCTCTAGTTTTGGTATCAGGGTAATTCTTTGTGGAATGAATCAGAAAGTGTCCCCTCCTATTTTGGGGGAAGAGTTTGTGAATGGTTCATGCTAATTCTTTTTTAAGTGTTTGGTAGAATTCACCAGTAAAGCCATCTTTGCCTGAGCTTTTCTTTGTGGAAAGTTTTTAAATTATAAATTCAATCTTTTGTTAAACATTTAGTCAGATTTTCTATTTATTCTTGAGTCAGTTTCAGTAGTTTGTGTCTTCACAGAAATTAGTCCATTTCATCTAGGTTATCTAATTTGTCGGCATGCAATTGTTTGTAATATTCCCTAATTATCCTCCCTATATCTGTAAGACCTGTAACTTGTCCCTTTCTTCCTTTCCTGATTTTAGTAATTTCAAAGAGCCAATTTTTGGGTTTGTGACTTCTTCTCCATTGTTTTTTCTATTCTCTACTTCATTTATTTCCTCTCCAAGCTTTATTACTTACTTTGCTTGCTTTAGTTTGCTCTTCTTTTATTATGGTGGAAGGTTAGATTATTGACTTGAGATCTTTCTTCTTTTCAAAATAAAGGCATTTAGGGATGCTTGGGCAGCTCAGTTGGTTAAAAGTCTGCTTTTGCCTCAGGTCATGATTCAAGGATCCTGGCATCAAGCCCTGCATCAGGCTCCCTGCTTAGTGGGGAGCCTGCTTCTCTCTCTGCGTGCCACTTCCCCTGCTTGTGCGCCCTCTGACAAATAAATAAAATCTTTAAAAATAAAATAAAATATAGATATTTATAGCTATAAATTTCCACCTACAGCTTTTGCTGTATCCAATAAGTTTTGGTATATTGAGTTTTCATTTTCATTCATCCTAATGTATTTTCAAAGTTCTCTTGTGATTTTTTCTTTGACCCACTGACTACTAAAGGCATGTTTTTTAATTTTCATAAGATGTGAAAATCCCGAATTTCCCTTACTTACGGATTTCTAATTTCATTCCAGTATGTTTGGAGAACATACTGTCTATGATTTTAATCCTTTCAAATTTATTGAAGATTGTTTTATGGCCTAACATGTAGTACTATCCTAGAAAATGCTTCATATGCATCTGAGAAGAATGTGTATTCTGGGGCTGTTGTTGGATGGTATATTCTAGAGATATGTTAGGTCTAATATATATATATAGTATTGTTCAAGTCTTCTGTTTAATTGTTGATCTCCTGTATAGTTGCTTCCTACGATTTTATACCCAATGGCCTCTAGTATATTTTTTTCTTAAAATGGGTTGAGAGATTTCTTTTTGCTCTGTCTAAACCCTGTTACACTCATCAGTAAGGAATTAAGTATGTTAAGTCACATGGCCATGATTGAACTGTTTAAGGTCATTAAAACAACATTCTGGAAAAATTAAGATATCGGGAAAAAGAATACATCCTTACACGAAGTAGTCAGACTACAATATGTACTGTTTGGTTCCAATTTTGTTTAAAAAAAGGACTGTAAAGATGGGGCGCCTGGGTGGCTCAGTCGTTAAGCATCTGCCTTCGGCTCAGGGCGTGATCCCAGCGTTCTGGGATCGTGCCCCGCATCAGGCTCCTCTGCTGGGAGCCTGCTTCTTCCTCTCCCACTCCCCCTGCTTGTGTTCCCTCTCTCGCTGGCTGTCTCTCTGTCAAATAAATAAATTTTAAAAATCTTAAAAAAAAAAAAAGACTGTAAAGAAACTTCAAAAATCAGGAATGATTTGCTCTGGGTAAATAAGGCAATAATGTCCTAACCTGTCTTCATGCTTCTAATCTTGTCCAGGAATAGTAAGCACAGAGTAGCAGGTAAGGCTTTAGAATTAGGTTCTGTAGCACAGAATTCCAGTTCTGCCATTAGGTAAGTATGTGACCTTGGTATACAATTTGCCAAGCAGGGGCTAATAACAGTACCTATACCAAGTACCTGTTAGGAGGATTAAATGAGCTAATACATGTTAAACTTATAAAACAGTGCCTACCATATAAGTGCTTAGTAAACGTTCACTATTGCTATCGACCTACAATCCATTCTCCATACCACAGTGTAAAGGTCACTCCCATGTTAAAACTCTCCACAGACTTCCTGTCTCAGAAAACAAAACAAAACAAAACCAGTCTCCTTATCCCTACATTAGAAATTCCTGCTTGATCTGCCCCATCTCTTCATTTCTTCCCCTCAAGCACGAAGCTCCAGACACACTGCCTTCTTTCAGACCCTGAAGCACTTCTCCTTGTTTTGACTTAGGTATTTGGATTGTTTATCCTGCCTGGAATAATCTTCACAGAAAGACTTTGTCATTCAGAAGTCAAATTTCATTTTCTTAGAGAAGCTTTCTCAGACTACTATAAATTAGTGACCCAGTCACTCTCTGTAGCATAACTCTATTTTCTATGTGACACTATCAATATATTAAACATCTTCCCCTTCCTACTTGTTTTCTTTCCTCTTCTTACTAGAACATAATTTCATGAGACCAGTACCTGATACATACATGTGTTGCATATTCTATATTGAATTATTTTATTTCCTGTATTCTATAATTAATATTACTTCCATAATAAAATTAATTTCATGAGAATTTAAGTAGTGTTTTAGGAAAAAGAACACGGTATTCTGTAATTGGTCTGAATTCAAACTCAGACCTACACTACTGTGGAGAACTAGCTGTATGCCTCTGGGCAAGTTTCTTATTCTTCCTGCTTCCACAAATGGGAATACTATTTATTTCACAAAGTATTGCAAAAAATTAAATCACACAACATAGGTAAAAGTGCTTCAGCACTAAATGAAAATTTCCTAACATTACAAATAAACCCTAATCAAATACAAATCAAAACCACAATGAGATACCACCTTACACTGGTGCGAATGGCTACAATTAAGTCAGGAAACCACAGATGTTGGCAAGGATGCAGAGAAAGGGGAACCCTCTTACACTGTTGGTGGGAATGCAAGTTGATGCAGCCACTCTGGAAAACAGTATGAAGGTTCCTCAGGAAGTTGAAAATAGGGGTGCCTGTGTAGCTCAGTTGGTTAAGCGTCTGCCTTCAGTTCAGGTCATGATCCCAGAGTTGCAGGATTGAGCCACCCCACCCTGCATCAGGCTCCCCAGGGAGACTGCTTCTCCCTCTCCTTCTGCCCATCTCTCCCCATGCTCTGTCTCTCTCTAATAAATAAAATCTTTCTTTAAAAAGTTGAAAATAGAGCTACCCTATGACCCAGCAATTGCACTACTGGGTATCTACCCCAAAGATGCAAATGTAGTAATCCAAAGGGGCATCTACACTCCAATGTTTATAGCAGCAATGTCCACAATAGCCAAACTATGAAAAGAGCCCAGATGTCCACTGACAGATGAATGGATAAAGAAGATGTGGTATATATATATACAATGGAATACTACTCGGCCATCAAAAAAAAAATGAAATCTTGCCATTTGGAATGACGTGGATGGGACTAGAGGGTATTATGTTAAGTGAAATGATCAGAGAAAGACAATTATCATATAGTCTCATATGCAGAATTCTAAGAAACAAAACAGGATCCTAGGAGAAGGGAGGGGGCAAAAAACAAGATGAAATCAGAGAGGGAGACAAACCATAAGAGACTCAATCATAGGAAACAAACTGAGGGTTGCTGGAGGGGAGGGGGGAATGGGGTAACTGGGTGATAGACATTAAGTGGGGCATGTGATGTAATTAATGAGCATTAGGTGTTAGATACAACTGATGAATCACTGACCTTTGAAACCATAATACATTATATATTAACTGACTTTTAAAAATACATTATACATTAAAAAAAGAAAATAATACAACACAAAAAAAGCAAACCCTAAGCGCTCCTTGACAAGGTCTCTAGCTCTCTATGCCACCTACCCCTTAAAAGCCTCGCTGGGGTCACTCTAGCTTCTGCCTTTGCCTCTATAGGACCGAGGAAATGCCGGAGGAGGGGGCGGGAACAAGAGACTTTCTACGCACTTCCGCCCCCGCGTCTCCCTCCGCCAATCGGCCTCTGTTGCCCCACCCCTTCCGCTGAGGGAAAAGGCAGCTCCCAGAGCGTCTTTCCGGCGGGAGCTGTGCTGCTCCTTATCATGGTGAGTTGGCCGGGGGTATGAGGGTTTCTGTCGTAGATGATTCCTCTTATCTTCTTTCATCCCAAAGCGGCCTTGACATGCCTCAGCTGCCCAGAGAAGGGGTCCTCGGAGTCGTGCGCGGCTCCCCCCACCCCGCAGGAGAGGCGGCTGATGTGCAAAGCATTCCCCCCCAGAGCTGTGATCCCCTCACGCTCCCTCACCCCGGTGGTAAGACGCTCCGGGTCCCGGCCCTGCTCGAGGCCGAGCTTTCGGTTCTTAGCGAGCTTTTGACTTGCCCCTGCCGAGATTTATTTGATAGAGAAATAAAAGTCTTTGTCTTTGTCGGCGTCAGCGTCTACACCAGCGAAAGCTCTGAAAACAAGTCCACAGCAACAGCGACCGTAATTAGTGATGCTTACACCAGTGACAATACCGTTGGCGTTAATAAAGAGGTTTATGAGCAGGATATTGAGGTGAACGCCCCACTCTGCAACTTGGCTTTATGGAGTGACAGATAACCTGACACAGCAGCAACTTTCCAGTGACTGGAGAAAGTCCAGGTGTTGGTAGAGCATCTTTATTGCACGTTTTTTCCTGCTTTTGTAGAGCCCAGTATACCTTACAGTTCTAGGGATGCGATGTTTAACATATTTTTTTTTCCTTAGAGAAATTAGTCTTTTTGTGCTTTTAGAAATCAAATGTAAAGCTCTCTGAATTTTATCAAAAGATAAGTTGATTGTAATTTCAGCGTCAAAAGAGGTACCATTTTATCAGAGAAATTAATGGATCTCTTATTGATAGCCTACATATAAGAAAAGGACCACGTTTCAGTACATAAGCCATTGTCATTGTAGAAAGTTTTTTCCTTGAGTGGGTATGGTCAGGAAAACGTCTTATTTATACTTTATTTTTCTTTTGTAAATTTTCTGTAACCCCTGTTTTGCACACAGAAAGTGGGTAAAAGTTTACTTTTGGGGGGCTGACCACATAGCCTTTGAGCTACTTTCTTCAAAATATTCATCACTGTGTAGCCAGAATCAAATCTCTAAAATTGGGGGGAGCCTGGGTGGCTCAGTCTTTTAGTGTCTGCCTTCGCCTCCGGTCGTGATCCCAGGGTCCTGGGATTGAGCCCCACATCAGGCTCATCCGCTGGGAGCCTGCTTCTTCCTCTCCCACTCCCCCTGCTTGTGTTGTCTCTCTCGCTGGCTGTCTCTCTCTCTGTCAAATAAATAAAATCCTTAAATAAATAAATAAATAAATAAATAAATAAATCTCTAAAATTGGACCATGCCACTCCCTTGCTCCCTTGCTTAAAATCCCCGCCCCCCAATAATTGTCAAGATAAAGTCCTGTTTGGCATTGCATACAAAGCTATCTGTTGTCAAGCTGCTGCTTTTTTGTTGTTGTTGTTGTTGGTCAAGCTTCTTTATAGCCTCTTTTTTCACATACATACATTCATATTCCAGTCACAGTGAACAGCATGCAGATGATGCTCTAAGGATTAGGGCTTTGCACCTAATTTGTATTTGCTGTTCTATCTGCTGGAATCAATCACCTCCTACCCCTTATCCTTGTAAGTGTAACCCTTACATATCCTTTAGTCTCTTTCATGAGCCTTTCTACCGTGTCTCAAGATTCTCTTAGGTGCCTCCTTTGTGCTCCTGTGATATCTTGGTGCTATTTACCAATAACATCTGTAGCTGTTATCAGACTATGTTAAAATTGTGTATTTACTTGTCTTTCTCACTTCCTAGACTGTAAGCTCTTTGAGAGCAGGACCTATGTATCCCAGAGCCTTGTAACAGTTCCTGGCCCAGAGGAGGTTTTCAATAAATACCTGTTTTATAAAACACCAAATAAATAACTATGACACTAAATTTTTATGCTTGAAACATTAGTAATACAGAAAAATAGTAGCATTTAAGGTGTATTTTAAAAGTCTTGAGGAAGAAAGGATTTATCAGTCACTCTTGTTTATTAAGGCGTTATATGCAAAGCACAATGCTATCTTAAAAAATGTAAAGGAAATATAGCCCTTGTCATTAGTGAAGTTACTAAAAAATTAATTATGCAGGATGACAAGGTGAAGGCTATCCTCTGTTAATTACAAAGCAAGTGGCATAAAGAACAGTGTAGTTTGGAATACTCTAAGAAGGCTTCATGTGGAAGGTCAGCCATGAAACAGTACTTTGTGCCTTATTCCATTACTCTTACTCTACTATTCATTCCTCTCATTCAGATGAAGAAACAGACGTCAAATAATTTGCTAAGTATTACAGGGCTGTCAGAGCGTGGTTAGACAAGTCTGGCCTTTTCACTCTAGAGTGGTATGATCATGAGACGAGGGTTACACCAGTTTAGTTGGAGTTGATTCCCTGTCTGGAGCAAGAGGTAAAACTGGAAAGAAACAGGCTAAGTTATTTCAAGCTGTAAAATTAGGAGTTTATCGTGATAGTAATGGAGGGCCAATATAATTTTGGAAGGAGTGACATGATATGTCACATGAACATGTGGATTTTAGTGGGTTTTTACTTTTTTTAACCACTATCAGAATGGCATCAGATAATAGCCCTTTTCCCTTTAGAAACCTTATTGATTGTCTCAAACTGAAACTTAAAGTACCTTAAATAATTTAAATTGAGTTGAAGTTAGAAGATATCCAGAATTTATCTTTGGGACCAAATATCCCACGCATAATTCATTAAGAATGGGGTATATTCATTAACATGACCATTCATTAGCATCTCAGATGAAAAGAGCGTATTGTACCTTTTCAATTAGCTTAGCAAAGCCGTAGAGTTACACACACACTGGTTTTATTTGGATAGCAAGATTAGTAATGCTTTTTTCCTAATGCTTTCTTTTTATATTTTAAACTATGTTTTACTTAAAATTTTTTATTATGGAAATTTTCAAACACAGGAAAGTAGAATATAATATAATAAACCCCCATGTAGCCATCACTTGGCCTCAACAATGATCAACATCCTGGTTTTTAATGCCAGATTTCTAGTGCTCAACTTTATCTTCTACCTCTTCTGAGTCTCAACCTAATAAAACTAATGACATATCTGAGCTTTGAAGAAATTAAATACACCTTTTTAATACCTACTGAGATGTTCCTACTAACTAGGAAGATCATACTTGTGCTGGAGTTGGATCTGAAAGTTTTCCTCATTTTAGATCTGTTAACACCCAGTTCCACCACCTTCTGTGGAATATAAGTGTTAAAGTCAAATTGGTCAATGGTAGTGAGGTAGAAATGTAGTGTGGTTGTTAATGGTGATTGTGGCCTTACTATCTAGGAAAGCATTTGCTAAAATTAAAATCCAAATAAATATTTAAATGCATATCACTTAGCAATCAAATTATTATATATGGCCCACTGAAAATTGTGAAAGATTTTTTTTCCCCTAGAAAGAATACTTTGCTTTTGGAGGAACAATTAAAATTCTTTTTTCCCCAGTTTATCTTTCCTTTCTAGGGTTGTCTTTGTTTTTGTTTGTTCTTGGGTATTTTATTCCCAAGATAGTAAAATTGATCAATTTTTCCCTTTACAGCTTCTTGGTTTTATGTCCTACTATGAGAAGTCTTCAACTCCAAGATTATAAAATTGTTCATCTATAAATTTCTTCAAGTACTTTATAGTTCTATATTTTAATTTCAACATAGTAAAAAATTAGAGTAAGAAATATAAGGATCCAGTGTTACCTTTTCCAAAAACCATTTATTGTGTAACATATTTTCTCCTGCTTATGTTGGATACTGCCTTAATCATAAGCTAATTTCCCATATGTGCTTAAACTCTCTTTTATGCTAAGGTTTCCTATACTTGAGTGGCAAATTCCTCTCTGGTCTCCACTTATGTTTCGTTTCTTGTTGGTAACCCCACTGTCATGCCCTTTGCTGGTCCCATACGGTGTACCAGCAAGGACTATAGAGACTGGCAGAATGTTGGATACTTTGAATGCCTAAGAGAGAACCTCAGAGATTTTACTATAATAATAGTTTACAAACTTTTCATATATAAAGCTTTGATTAAGTAAATTGTAATACTTTATTTCCCAGTAGAGCTATCTGGCAAATGGTTTGATTTGTTGGCTCAAAATGGCCTAAAATCCGTTTAAAAATAAAAGTGTGTAGTCTGGAGCTAGAATGCCTGGGTTTGGGGGTGCCTGGGTGGCCCAGTTGGTTGGGTGACTGTCTTCAGCGGGGTCATGATTCCAGGGTTCTGGGATCGAGCCACTTGTGGGGCTCCCTGCTCAGCGGGGAGCCTGCTTCTCCCTCTCACTCTGCCACTCCTCCTGCTCACTCTCTCTCAAACAAATAAATAAATAAAATCTTAAAAAAAATAAAAAAATAAAATACCTGGGTTTGAATTTCTGCTCAGCCATTTGTTAGTGTTGTGCCCTTGGAAAATGTATTAAAAATTATCTCCATCTCATAGATGATTCTGAGAATTAAATAGATAAATACTTGTTAAGTGTGTAGAATAATTGTTTGCCACATATTGAACGTTCAGTAAATGTTAGTTGTTACAATTATATCACATCACAGGATAGGAAAAGATTAGATGCTTCAATGTTGATTTGTTTATTTTTTGTTTATTTTGAAGGGGACAATTCATCTCTTTAGAAAACCACAAAGATCTTTTTTTGGCAAGTTATTACAGGAATTTAGACTTGTAGCAGCTGACCGAAGGGTAAGTTATCTTTATTAACTCTAATTTTAATCATTGCAGAGACAACAGTATGACATTGAAAATGGTAATTTTTAAGGCATACAGAAATTACTCGTGAGCCCACCATACACTTTTTGTTTTTAGTAAACTCTACGCCCAACGTGGGTCTTGAACACAGAACCCCGAGATCAAGAATCGTATGATCCACCAACTGAGCGAGATAGGTGCCCACCCCACCACACTGTTTTCATTTTTTTATGTTGGATAAGCAAAAAAAAAAAAAATTTTTTTTTAAAGTAATCTCTATGCCCAACGTGGGGCTCAAACTCACTATACCAACATCAAGAGTTGCATGGTCTACTGACTGAGTGAGCCAGACACCCCTGGCTAAGCAAAATTTTAATGTAGAATTACAGTACTTTGATACACAGTTGTTTTGCTTGGGAGGAAGCTAGGCTTTGGTTAAGGTTTTTATTCTAATTCTAACAAGTTTTAAAGAAAAATTATTTTGTGATTGCCTTTTGTTGTTTTTTTTACAAATTTAATAGATGCAGTTTAAAGCCATGGTTTTTGGGGTTTTGTTTTTTTTTTTAAGATTTTATTTATTTATTTGACAGAGAGGCAGCGAGAGAAGGAACACAAACAGGGGGAGTGGGAGAGGGAGAAGCAGGCTTCCCGCTGAGCAGGGAGCCCGATGTGGGCCTCCATCCCAGAATGCAGGGATCATGATCTGAGCCTAAGGCGGACGCTTAACGACTGAGCCACTCAGGTGCCCCTAAAGCCATGTTTTCTCATTTTTAGTGTAAGGAAGGAAAAATAAGTTATGCTTTGAGGTCATGAATTCAAGCCCCACCCACGTTGGGCATAGAGCTTACATTAAAAAAAAAAAAAAAGATAATTGGTACCCATTTTGGTCACTAGTATAGACCTTCTAGTTATTGTTCTGTTTTTATTGTTCTCATTATTGTCTGAATTATACTATAAGCTCCCTGAGGACAGTGACTGTGTCTTTTTTGTTCACTTTTTAATAAAAAAGTACAAGATAAGCACCCAATAAATATGTGATGAATTTTAAATAAACCTAGCTTCAGTGGAACATAATAAGTGCACCAATGATATTGGCCATGTGTTATGATACTAGACTAGAGGCTTCTGTTTTTTGTTTCTTGTCACTGTATTTCCTGTTGCTAAAACCTTGGATTATAGTCAGACTCAGTAATTCTAGTATTCGAAAATACTATCGTGTCCTGGATGTTGAAGAGCCAAGAAATTCATTTGCTACTTGTGTATCTATCTAGTCCATATAAGATGATCTCCTGAGAACCGATAGATAGAACTTTATAATGTTGATGTAAAGCAACTACATTACAGAAGTAAACAGGAAATTCTTGAACCATATGCTTTATTAAAGCACAGTATACCACAAAATAGGTAGTAGGAACAAAACTGATATAAGAACACCGCCTCCCTCGTCTCTCTTTACTACTACTCCTGTTTTTGTTCTTGGTGATTTTTTACATCATCAGGAAGATCCTTATTTCTCAGTTCCTTACTTCCTTGCCACAAATAACTTATCCTACATCCCTTCCAACTATCTGCTCCTATGATCATACCACAGACATTATCATTTATAATAACTATATCTTCGATTGTCTCAGTTTCAAGCATTTCACTCATAGTCACCATCTCGTTATTCCAGTTCACTCTTTGTATTATCCCAATTTCAGTAATTCTTCAATCTTACTAGGATTTCCAATCCATTGACTTTGCCATATTTTCACTATTTTTCACCTCTCTTATCCTCATTTATTTACTTTTCCAACTTAGTTTTTTTGGTCCATCATTACTAACTTCTTGCATATGTCTTCAACTCCTTTGTGCCCTCCCTTCCATGTGTCACTCTTCCTCTGACATTTCCCTGGAAAATCCTTAACATCATTAAGTCTGCATTCCTGCTATTCCGTACCTGCACCCAAGCAACTGAATGTAGCCTGAGAGAAAACAAAACCATGGTGACTGGTCTCACTTTAAATTCATGATCAAGTGTGCCATTAGTGCTGCTCGTGCTTTATTGTTTAGTTCATTCAGTTTTCCATTTTTTTAGATGGCTGTTTCATGCCATAGTCTTTGACTTCTATCCTCAAACTTCCAAAATGTATTCATCCTCACTCTGACCTGTTAATCTTGCTTCCTGTTTCACTAAAGGAAAAGAAGTAATCAGAAAATACTATCACATCCTGTCATCTCCCAACACTCTGCCTCTCTTCCTGTTTCTGTGAATGAGCTCTGTGTGCTTCCCCTTGTTGCTGCTCAAAGACAAGCTTCCTACAGTTGTTCCTTCCTGCATCATGAGCGCATGCCCCATCTTCCACTTTTCAGCTACTGCCTCATTTCTGTGCTTCCTTTTATAGCAAAACTACTTAAGCTAATTGTCTTCACTCTCTGTTCACTTTCTCTTCTCCCTGTCTCCATTAAACACATATCAGTCTGGCTGTAGTCCCCACCAATCCACTGGAACAGCTTTAACAAAGTAACTGGTAAACTCTGTGTTGCCAAGATCAATGGTCATCATCATTTCCCATCCCAATCAATAGCATTTGACAAAAATTGGTCACTTCCTCCGTAAAGCACTTTTTTCATTTGGACTCTGAAACATCACTCTTGGTTTTTTTCCTACTTGGGCATTGTTCATCACTTTCCCCTCATCTTGCTGATCTCTAAGTTTTAGAGTGTCCCAGCACTTAGAGCTCCATCCTCTGTTGTATATGTTCATTACATCTAGGTGACACTTCGACTACCATATGCTGATGACCTCATATTTATATCTTAATCCATAACTTTTCCCCTCCTTCTAAATTCCTATATATCCTGGCCCTCTCAACATATCCACTTGGATATCTATTAGGCATATCAAATTTAATATGGTCAAACCTGAAGTTTGATTTTCTGTCCCTTCCTCACTAAATGGCCACTCTGTTCTTCCAGTGCATGGGCCAGAAACCTTGGAGTCATTTTTTTCTCCCTCTCTTCCTCTCGTTCCTCATCCATTTTATAAGTAAATCTTGTCTTCAGTGTAATACTCAGAATCTGACTCTTCTAACACTTTACCAACTTCAAAGTCACCATTCTAAATGGTCTCCCTACTTCTATCCTTGCCCAATGCAGTGTTTTCTACATAAAGAAGCCAGAATGATCTTATAAAAATGAAAGCTAAGCTGCTTTCTATCTCATTTGGAATAAATCCCAATTCTTTTGCTGGCATACAAGACAATACTTGATGGAGCCCCAGACTTCCTCTCACCTCTATCCGTCCTCAGCCAGGTCCTCTTCTATCTCAAGGAATTTGCACTGTGGTTCCCATTTTCTTTCTCAGATATCTGCATGCTTAGTACCTTTGCCTCTGTAAGATTTCTGTTCACATGTTACCTTACCAAAGGGTCTTTTCTGACCACCTTGTCTAGCAGAACACCCTTTCCATGTCTCCCATCATGGTGTTCTTACGATACTTTGTTTTTCCTTCATAGTACTTACCATCACCTGACCTTGTATATTTGCTAATTGTCTGTCACCCCTGCTGGAATATAAGGTCCATATTTTGTTAAGTGCTATATCTTCAGTGCCTAGAAAAGTGTCTCTTACAAAATAGGTACTCAAGTATTTGTTGATGAATAGCTTGATTCATCAGTAGAGCTGTATAGAATGTCATTTTCAAATTACATGCCTTATCCTCCTTTGCTGACTGTTCTTAAATCCCTGTCCTGACTAGAGCCCATGTCCAGTCATTTCATTAATGTTCTCACTATTAGAGTCCCTTGTCCCATTAACCTATCATAACAGCTTTCAGTGTGTGACATCCCTACCTCGTCTGCTTCTCTGGTTTTGCTCCTGGGGGTAGAGGAAAATGCAGAATGCTGTCTACCCTAAATTCATGGTGGTCATTCTTATTCTTCTCTGATGATTCAGTAGTATATCCACTAGAACTGATGTTCTGCAAATTCTCCTCTGGATGTAAGTTTCCAGTCCTATTCCACCACATCCCTTAATTTTAGAAAATGGCTTTATTTCTTCTTTTCTAGAGATGCATAGGCTGTTAGCTCTGTACTGCTTCACTGTCACTTCTTTCTAGCTCATAGTTCTCTGTCCCTTTAGTCACCTTCTTATCCTTCTCACCTTTCTCAGAGAAGGTGTTCTTCATCCTAAACCTACACTTTGCATCTGTGTTCTAAAGCCATCCTATCCCACACTTGACCTTTTCAATTGTATCTGTTTAATTTTAACACCTTCAGATAACTCCCTTTTCACTAATTTTTTTCACTTCTACTTTCACACAATTATAGGTCTCCCTTCTTTGTAGGTAGTGGAGTTGAACAAAATTAAAAAACACTTCACTTGATCTCTTCTTTTATTCTTAGAGTGCTCTTTCTGCTTCCTCTGACAAAATCCTAGCTACTTTCAAGGCGTATCTCAGGTCTATGAACTTCTAACCATGGTAGTCGTCCCCTCTTTTGCAGTCCTGTTTCATATGACTTATTTGGTAAATAAGTAAGTGTAGCCCTTTTGGGGTGGGAGGGGAAGAATAACTTTATATAATTTCAAGCTCATGAAGTAACAAGATTAATGTAAGGAACTCCCTTAAGCCCTTTACTCAGATTCACCAGTTGCTTTATGTTTTGCCCCATCAGCTATCATTGTCTCTATGTACATATTTATAGAGGCACAATGATATTAAAGTATATGCCTATTTTTCTCAACTGCTTGAGAGTTTATATGGCAGAATTTTTTTCTCTTGAAGAATTCCCCCTCTAAACTATTTTTTTAGATTACTGTAATAACTTGGTTGATGGTAATTTTCATAGATACAGAAAACGTGTCACCGACTTTTTGAAGGAAATTGTGCTTATTCCTTTGTAGAGTTTGAATTGCAGCAACTTGAACAGACCCAGTGAAGTTTATCAGCACTATGCAAATAAGAATGATTTTCTTTTTCACAGTCCTGGAAGATACTGCTCTTTGGTGCAATAAACTTAACATGTACTGGCTTCCTGCTTATGTGGTGCAGTTCCACTAACAGTATAGGTATGTCACCATTCTCATTTTTGCGGAGTTCATCATTAGTTTCACATTTATTTTTCTGATTTTAAATAAAGATATGTCTTCCGTTTTTTTTTTCTTTTTAAGATTTTATTTATTTGACAGAGAGAGAGAAAGCCAAGCAGGGGGAGCAGCAGGCAGAGGAAGAGGGAGAAGCAGTTTCCCCACAGAGCAGGGGGAGCCCGATGTGGGACTCAATCCCAGGATCATGACCTGAGCTGAAGGCAGTTGCTAAACCAACTGAGCCACCCAGGTGGCCAAGATATGTCTTTCTTTACATGGAATATATTATTCTGAAATATAACTCAAAAGCTTTAAGTGAGAGGGGCACCTGGGTGGCGCAGTCGTTAGGCATCTGCCTTGGGCTCAGGGCGTGATCCTGGCGTTCTGGGATCGAGCCCCACATCAGGCTTTTCCGCTAGGAACCTGCTTCTTCCTCTCCCACTCCCCCTGCTTGTGTTCCCTCTCTCGCTGGCTGTCTCTCTGTCAAATAAATAAATAAAATCTTAAAAAAAAAAAAAAAAGATTTAAGTGAGAGAATCTCTGTGAAAAGTACCTTGTAAACTGTAAAGTTTGGTTCCATTGTTAGGCATTATTTTAAATGAGCCATTATTTTTTTAAAATAGCTTTTAAACTGTTTGAAAGACTGTGATTCCTTTTTAACGTGATAGATTAGCCCTTCAGTTTACGCAGTGTCTGAGTAAGATTTTGAGATTTATGTTTCCTGGATTTTCAGGGGCACCTGGGTGGCTCATTCGGTTAAGCATCTGCCTTCACCCCAGGTCATGATCCCAGGGTCCTGCTCGATGGGGAGCCCACATCTCCCTCTCCCTCTGCCTGCCACTCTGCCTACTTGTACTCTCTCTCTCTGTCAAATAAATAAATATCTTAAAAAAAAAAAAAAGAAACTTCCTTTAAAAGAATATGTATATTTCTTGGATTTTCCTTGAAAAGGGAAATCTATAATATTTTTCTTGTTTCTTGACCTCTTTTTTTTTAATTTTTAAATTTTTTATGTTATTTATTTGTTTGTATTTTTGGAGAGAGAGTGTGAGCGGGGGGAGGGGCAGAAGGAGAGGGAGCGAGAGAATCCCAAGCAGGCTCCACACTCAGTGCAGACCCTGATGCAAGGCTCTGTCCCTCGACCCTGAGGTCATGACCTGAGCTGAAATCAAGAGCTGGACCTAACCACCTGAGCCACCCAGGTGCCCCGTTTCTTGACTGCTTGTTTTATGTACCATTATTTTCATCCTGCTATTTAAAGAATATTTTAAAAATAGTACTCAGATAACAGGGGCGCCTGGGTGGTTTAGTCAATTGAGCGTCTGCCTTTGGCTCAGGTCATGATCCCAGGGTCCTGGGATTGAGCCCCACATTGGGCTCCCTGCTCAGTGGAGAGAGTCTGCTTCTCCCTCACCCTCTCCCTTTGCCTACCACTCCCCCTTCTTGTGCTCTCTCTCTCTCTGTGTCAAATAAATAAAATCTACCAAAAAAAAAAGTGCTCAGATGACAGAAGAAGGCAAAAAAACCCTAATATGCTGCTTCCTTTGTCCTGATGGCAGGATCAGGTTCTAGGGTAAGCTTTTGTACTTACCAGCTTTTTTTTTTTTTTTTTAAATTTAGTAGGCTTCAGTGCTGGGCTTGAACTCATAACCCTGAGATCAAGAGTCGCATGCTCTACCAACCGAGCTAGTCAGACATCTCTGTATTTACCAAATTTGTCTACATATATTAATCTAGATAATTGCCAACGTATAAGGTTAATTAGTGACTCAGGTTTTTTTTGGTAATGGATACTCCTGGTATGAACAATCTTGGTAATTAGCTATATTGCCAAACAGTGGATTCTGCAACATTTTAATCAGTTGTTTTGTTGTTTTGCAGCTTTAACTGCTTATACTTACCTGACCATTTTTGATCTTTTTAGGTAAGTTTTAAAAACTGTCTTTAACGTTTTGAAACTAATAAGGAATTTGTTGCTCTGAATTTATATTTTCTCTGCTTAAAGGAATCTGTGAAATAAGTAAAATTATCAACATAGAACATATATATAAACAATAGCGATTAGGAGATATACTGGAAGAAAATATCCCATTTATAGAGAACAGAAAAAATAATACCCAGGCATTAGATCATATGCCTCAGGTGCCTACCTATAGTTGAGTCAGCTGTGGCCAGGGAGCAGGGTTAAGTAAGAACATACCAGTTCCTTCTGTAACTGTGTAGATGGAAATTAATAACTAAGAAGTGAGTAATTGTGAGCTAGAGAAACACCCTTTTGGCTCCCTGCTTTGTGGGACCTTTCATATGGCTGTGTAAGTGTTGCAAAATACTTGATGTCTTCAAGACCCATGCCATAGGAGTATAAGGATGACTTTTCCTCAGTCCGTAACTTTTCTTGATGTCATCTAAAACATATAGTTACCCCCTGGATTTCACATTGTAGTAAGTTGTTTTAGAGCAAATCTCCACTGTACTTGGAAAATGAACGTAATTTTATCCCATCCAGAGTGTTGTTGTTATTAATATTTAGTTTAACTTTTAACAAAGATTAAAGCTTATCAGAGTTAAAATTTGTTGTTTGTGGCTAAAATAAAATGTATTACCTTTTTTATTACTGTGTCATTTTTGCATGCTAAGTTATGGAAACCATTTAAGGTAGAGAACTTAGTAGAAATAGTATGGGTGTAGGTTGTATTTAGTGACTTGTTGCATCATGACTTTTTTCAGTTTCTCTACGTGTTAAAGCTCACGTTTTAGGATGCTCATGGTGGTTAGATTATAGCTTATTAAAATAATATACTCATTTAGTCTGCAAACACTGATAACTTTCAGCAAACTTACAAATTCTGAAAACTTAATTTCTTTCTGTGCGTTCTTCTCTTGCTCTAGTTCTAAAGCTAAATTTATTTTCCTTTTTACTTAGTTTAATGACATGTTTGATAAGTTACTGGGTAATGATGAGGAAACCTAGCCCTGTCTACTCATTTGGGTAAGTTCAAGTCATTTTATTTTCTGCTAACTTACTGCTATTAAAATGGTAGTTGTTATCAGGCAGTAAAGAGTTAGCTAGAGTGTTTGTAGAGAATAAAATGCTATCTGCAGAGTGGGATGGGGATCAAATATTGAAAGTAGATTTAAAAAGGCATCTTCCAACAGGATTCTAGATAAGAAACATGAATATATAAATTTAAATCTTATTAAAATAAAATGTTCACATTAAGTTTTTTTTCTATTTTACAAAACAAATATTAACATAAAATGTTCACATTAAGTTCTTTAATATTTTGGTAATCCCTTATATTTAGTTAGAGAAAGTACAAAGGATTTTCCTATAGGTGTGTCCTGTAAAAGAGTGAATGTGATATATTTTAACATTAATGTAGTGGTAGAGATATATTTTTATCTTAAGACTGGATTTGTGATAGCAATGGGCTAACAAAAAATTTGAGATTCTGTTTCTATAGTTTTAGAAATTACTAAAAGTTGAAAGTCGGAAAATAATCTTTTATATTAGAGGTTTTTGTTAGTGTATTGGAAAAAAGGAGTTCCCTTCCGTTTCCAGGAGACAACTTGAAAGAAAATTTCTTTTTAAGTTTGTGGGGGGTTTTATTGTAGTAAAATGTATGTAACATAAAAGTTAACATTTTAGCCATTTTCAAGTGTTCAACTCAGTGGCATTAAGTACCTTCACAGTGTTGTGAGAACATTGCCACTATCTATTTCCAGAAATATTTTCCCTTCCCAAACAGAAACTCTGTACCCATTAAACAATAACTCCCTATTCCCTTATCTCTCAGCCCTTGGCAAGCACCATTCTACTTTCTGTGTTTATGAATTTGCCTGTTCTGGGTACCTCATATAAATGGAATCACACAATATTTGTCGTTTTGAGTATGGCTTATTTCATTTAATGCTTGCAAGTTTCATCTGTGTTATAACCCGTCAGAATTTCATTACTTCCTAAAGTTGAATAATTTTCTATTGTATGTATATATGACATTTTGTTTATTCTTCTGTTGATGGACATTTGATTTATATCCACCTTTGGGCTATTGTGAGTAATCCTTTTATAAACATTGGAGTACAAGTATCTGTTTGAATCCCTGCTTTCAGCTCTTTTGGGTGTATACTGATCCCTGGATCATATTCTGTGATTCCAGTTTAACTTTTTGAGGAACCACCATACACAGCAGCAGCACTATTTTCCATTTCCGCTAGCTAGCTCTCCAACACTTGTCATTCCTTCCTTCCTTCCTTCCTTCCTTCCTTCCTTCCTTCCTTCCTTCCTTCCTTCCTTCCTTCCTTCTTTTGTTTTCTTTTCTATTTTTAAAAATCCCAATATAGTTAACATATAGCGTTACATTAGTTTCAGCTGTACAATAGTGATTCATAATTCTATACGTTACTAAGTGCTTATCGCAATAAGTGTACTCTTAATCCCCTTCACCTGTTTCACGCATCCCCCCTCCCACCTCCCCTCTGGTAACTACCAGTTTATTCTCTGTAGTAAAGAGTCTGTTTTTTGGTTTGTCTCTTTTTTTTCTTTATTTTGTTTCTTAAATTCCACATGTGGGTGAGATCGCATGGTATTTGTCTTCCTTTGACTTATTTCATTTAGCATTATAACCTCTAGATCCATCCGTGTTGTTGGAAATGGCAAGATTTCATTCTTTTTTATGCCTGAGCAACATTCCATTGCGTGTGTGTGTCTGTGTGTCGTGTGTGTATTTATATATATGTATATACATACACCACATTGTCTTTATCCATTCATTTATTGATGGGCATATGGGCTGCTTCCATATTTTGACTATTGCAAATAATGCTGCAGTAATCATAGGGGTGCACATATCTTCTCAAATTAGTGTTTTTGTATTCTTTGAATAAATACCCAGTAGTATGATTACTAGCTGATATGGTAATTCTATTTTTAATTCTTTGAGGAACCTCCGTACTGTTTTCCATAGTGGCTGCACCAGTTTGCGTTCCCATCAACAGTGCACGAGGGTTCTTTTTTCTCTACATCCTCACCAATACTGGTTGTTTCTTGTGTTTTTTATTTTAGCCATTCTGACCGGTGTTAGGTGATATCTCATCTATGGTTTTGATTTGCATTGCCCTGATGATAAATGATGTTGAGTATTTCATGTGTCCCTTGCCATCTGTATGTCTTCTTTGGAGAAATGTCTGTTCATGTCTTCTGCCCATTTTTAATTGGATTTTTTTGGGGGGGGTCTTGAGTTGTATAAGTTCTTTATATATTTTGGATACTAAGTCCTTATCAGATATATCATTTCCAAATATCTTCTCCCATCTAAAGAAGCAAATAAACTTTTGGACCAGACTTAGTCTTTTGAACAAAATCAGGTTTTATTTACTTAAACAAGGGAGCAAAGTAAACATGAAATTTTAATGCAAAGTGAAGATATTCATAAATGTCACTGAGATTTGATAGAGTTTGACTATTACTATGATAATCAGTTATAAGGTATATATAGATATCTGTATATAGAAATCTGTGACTCTGAGTTAAGGCTTTTGGTTGTAAGTGACAAAAATCCAACTCAAACTAGTATGGGGGGGAAATGGGAACTTTTATAGTTTATATAATCAAAACGTGGGAAGACTGAGGTAACTGGCATAGGAACTAGCACACTCAGGACATTGTCTTTCTCTTACCTCTCAGGCCTGCTTTTCTCTGCATGTCAGGTTTAGTTTCTCAGACCACTTGTCCCCACCATCCTGGAAAAACTCCTAACAAGACCTTAACTTGGAACCTTCTTACCTTCATCTTAGAGAAGGAAAGTCTTTTCCCCAAATCTAGTTAAGAAAATCATGAGAAAGAGGGGCGCCTGGGCGTTTCAGTCAGTTAAGCATCTGCCTTGTGCTGGGGTCATGATCCCAGGATCCTGGTATCAAACCCCATATCAGGCTCCCTGCTCAGCGGGGAGCCTGCTTCTCCCTCTTCCTCTGCCCCTCCCTCTGCTTGTGCTCTCTCATTCTCTCTCCCAAATAAATAAATAAATAAAATCTTTAAAAAAAAAAGAAAAAAATCATATGATAGTTGTCTTTCTCTGCTTGACTTATTTCACTAAGCATTATGATTTCTCTCATCTATGGAACATAAGAACTAGAATGATCAGTAGGGGAAGAAAGGGATAAAGAAAGGGGGGGTAATCAGAAGGGGGAATGAAACATGAAAGACTATGGACTATGAGAAACAAACTGAGGGCTACAGAGGGGAGGGGGGTGGGGGAATGGGATAGACCGGTGATGGGTAGTAAGGAGGGCACATATTGCATGGTGCACTGGGTGTTATACACAACTAATGAATCATCGAGCCTTACATCGAAAACCGGGGATGTACTGTATGGTGACTAACATAATATAATAAAAAAATCATTATTAATAAAAAAAAATAAAAAATAAAAAAAATAAAAAAAAAGAAAAAAAATCATGAGAAAGAGCTATTGATTGGTCCAGCTTGGAACAGATATTAGTCTTTAGATCAGATACTGTGGTCAGAAGACAAGGACATGATAGCTCCTATTTTGGCCCACTTACTTAGAGTGAACAAGAAAGGAGGGAGCAATTAAACAATAAAATTAACATCTGAGTATAATTGCAGTCAATCACGTAGCTTGAAATATCATCTATATTTAGTAATTCCAGATTCCAGTTCTTTAGCCCTGAGATCTATCTTGTTTCAGACTGCCTTCTTTACAGTGTCACATGGATATCTAATTGGTGTCTTAAATATTGGTGAGAATTCTTGTCTTCTTCCCCCAAAACCTATTCCTCTGCAGTTTTTCCCATCTCAGTAAATGTACCACCGCTCAGTTTTTCAAGCAAAATACTATATTAGTCTCTCATTCCCCACATCATCCATAAGCACGTTGCATCAGGTTAACCTACAAACACATCCAGAATCCACTGACAGTATATGAGAGTTCTGGTTGTTTCATGCCTGTAACATCAGTTGGTATTGCCTTTTTTTTTTTTTTTAAGCCATTCTAAGGTATGTAGTTGTGTCTTGTGGTTTTAAATTATTTCCCTGGTGACCAGTTGATCACTTTTTCCTATTTTTTATTGACTTTCTTCATATGTTTCTTAATTGTTCAGATTACCTCTTTTGTGAAATGCTTGTTTAAGTGTTTTACTCACTTTTAAATTGGGTTACCTTTTTTCTTTTGTTATTGATCTGTAAAAGTTCTTATATATAAATATCTTTTCCCACAAATGAAAAGATTTTAATTTTAATGATAAATTCAATTTATCAGTCTTTTATGGTTAGTCCTTTTTGTGTACTTGTCAAGAAATCTTGGCTGCTCCTAGGTCATAAGGATATTCTGCTATTAGTTAGGAGTCTTGTTTGACTTTTCACATTTAAGACCTACAGTCAAACTGGAATTCATTTTTGTGTATGGGTTGAGGTAGAGGTCAAGGCACATTTGTTTCTATCTAGTTGTTCAATTGATAAAACGGGAAAAAATTAATCCTTTTTCTACTGCTTTTTTATGTTTAAGACATAAACATAAATTAGGTGATTATGAACATGTAATTCTATTTCTGGATTTTCTTTTCTGTTCAATTTGGTACATTTGTTTATTCTTGCATTAGTACTATACTGTATTAACTATGATAGTTTTGAAATAAATCTTGACATCTGGCAGTGTAAATCTTCCAGCTTTGTTCTTTAGATTATCTTTGCTTTCCTTCATTCTTTGCATTTCCATGTGCACTTTAATATCAATTTATCAATTTCCACAAATAACTTTGCTTCATTTACATACTGTTTTTGTACTCTTTTATAACTCACCCTTTCACTTATATCTTTCCATGTCAATAAGTACATTTCTGTTACATATTTTTTAAAGATTTATTTAGTCATTTGAAAGAGAGAAAAAGAGCATGACGCAAGTGGGGGAAGGGGCAGAGGGAGAGAATCTCCAAGCTGACTCTACACTGAGCATGGAGCCCAGTGCAGAGCTCAGTTTCACAAACCATGAGACCATGACCTGAGCTGAAACCAAGAGTTGGAGGCTAAACTAACTGCACCACCCAGGCACCCCAATTTCTTTTTTTTTTTTTTTAAGATTTTATTTATTTATTCGACAGAGATAGAGACAGCCAGCGAGAGAAGGGAACACTAGCAGGGGGAGTGGGAGAGGAAGAAGCAGGCTCATAGCAGAGGAGCCTGATGTGGGGCTCGATCCCATAACGCGGGGATCGCGCCCTGAGCCGAAGTCAGACGCTTAACCGCTGTGCCACCCAGGCGCCCCGCCCCAATTTCTGTTATATTTTTAATAGTATGTTCTATTGTTGATTCCAACATTTTTTTCCCATTACAAACAGCAATGTGAGGAGCATCCTTAATTATTTTACTATCTTTTCTGAAGATATGTAATTCCTTGAGAAATTTCAAGGATTTATACATGCCACAAATATTGAATGCCATTAAGTTATGTGTTGTGGGAAAAGCTAAGATGAATAGGACCACAGTCCCTGGCCTCCAGCTGACAGTTTAGGGGTTATAAGACATAGCCATAATTAACTGCAATTATGTGTAACAGTGAGAGACAGTATAATCAGTGGTTAAAATCATGAACTCTGGAGCTAGAGTGCCTAAGTTTGGAAACCTGACTCCTCCACTTGCTAGCTATATGACTCTAAACAGTTACTTTTCCTTTTTGTGTGTTACCATCCTTATCTCTTCTTTTTTTAAAAAGTGTATAAAGTAATCTCCCTAAAGTGTTGGGAAGTTTAGAAGAGATAATATGGGGGCGCCTGGATGGCTCAGTTGGTTAAGCATTTGACTTAGGCTCAGGTCATGATCTCAGGGTCCTGGGATCAAGCCCCACGTCAGGCTCCCTGCTCTCTCCCTCTACCCCGCCCTCCACTCATGCTCTCTCTCTCTCAAATAAAGAAAGTCTTTTTAAAAAAGAGATAATGTTGGGGCGCCTGGGTGGCACAGCGGTTAAGCGTCTGCCTTCGGCTCAGGGCGTGATCCTGGCGTTGTGGGATCGAGCCCCACATCAGGCTCCTCTGCTGTGAGCCTGCTTCTTCCTCTCCCACTCCCCCTGCTTGTGTTCCCTCTCTCGCTGGCTGCCTCTATCTCTGTCAAATGAATAAATAAAATCTTTAAAGAAAAAAAAAAAAGAGATAATGTTAAGCACTTAGACCAATGTCTCACACAAGATGGGTCAATCAAGTGTTAGCTGTTATTATGATAATAATTATTTCTAGAAAAATAAGAGCCATAAGTGGGTCCTGGAAATAGATGTTGTACAGATAGGCACTCATTTCTTAATCTGTGATGTCCTTTGTTTATCTTCATTCTAGAAAATCTGTAGTCTGTTTGAACAATGTTTGGCTTATAGTAGGCACGTACGAAAATTGAGTGAGTAAATAAATGAATGAAAATATGTTCTGGAGATACTGGTTTATGAATTGTGCTGATCTAATTAATTTTCTGATTTCAGATTTGAAAGATTAGAAGTCTTAGCTGTATTTGCCTCCACAGTCTTGGCACAGTTGGGAGCTCTGTTTATATTAAAAGAAAGGTACATTTGTATACAATGTTACTGTCATTGTAAATTCCACCTGTGTCACCTTTGGGAACATGAAAGAATCCATGAAACACTGGATTGGTTTGAAGATGAAATTAAGATGAACAGTGCTAGAGTTTTGATAGTATGGCTTTCTCATGTTTCAGACTTTTCTCCCTTCTTTTCACCCATCTTTTATTACTCTATTTTGATGCTACTAAATCTTGGGCAGGTATGAAAGAAAAGGCTTCAGTCAGACATGTTTTAATGCTGAGTTACAAACCCATTGAAACATGTTTTTTAGAGAAGATTGATATTACATACTGAGGATAATTTGTAAGTCTCCTTGCGTGATCACTGCTATTAATCAACAGTTGGATATCATATTAAAAGATTTTGTTCAGGACGCCTGGCTTGCTCAGTTGGAAGAACATGCAACTCTGGATCTTGGGGTCTTGAGTTTGAGCCCTATGTTGGATATAGAAATTACTTAAATAAATTTTAAAAAAAGATTTTGTTCACTTATTGGATTAATTCTATATTTAATAAGGCTTTTTAATTTCATAATTTGTAGAACTAATTTAATACATTATTTTTTTCTTTTAGTGCAGAACGCTTTTTGGAGCAGCCCGAGATACACACGTGAGATTTTGCTTTTGACATAACATAATTTACTATTTTGATTCCCAGTTATTAAGTGGTATTTTAGGAATAATGATTACTTTGGCCAATGTCAGAGTTCAGAAAGTGGCAATATACATTTCTCTGATATTTCACAAACAAAATTCCCAAATCCCAAGACAACTTCTCACCCTTAACGATTGCCAAGCCCTTATGTTTTTATATTACATGAGAAAGTCTTTGTACTCTGGCTTTAGGTCCCTCATTATTTCCAGTCCTAGGTCAACACACCAAACTAGCCCCATTGATCTCCTGTAATTTAAAATTTGATGCCCAAAATCTTTTAGTAGCACCTTTAGAAAAGATAGAATTGTTATTATCTACTACACATAGGTGCCAAATATATGGACTTCACCTATTTTGATCAGTTTAATTCATGATATTCTGACCTGTCTAGTATACTGTAAACCAAACACCGTTGCATTTATATGGATTTATAACAGCAGATACCTGTAAGAAGATACTGTTAATGCTGAGTCAGGTTTGGTCCTGTGTAAGATGGAGCAATAGACAGGACGTGGATTATGGAGCTTGAAAGCAAGTTGCAGAGTGTGGCTCTGCAAATCCCAAACCACTGAAACAGGCCATTCTGCCTTCCCATCCCTTTGTCTGCGTGCTGAAATTGCATATTGGTATTACCAAGAAAAAAATAATGGTGAATGTTATTATTCTTTCTAGGGGAAGATTATTAGTTGGTACTTTTGTGGCTCTTTCCTTCAACTTGTTCACGATGCTTTCTATTCGGAATAAACCTTTTGCTTATGTCTCTGAAGGTATGATTTTTATTTACCATTAATAAATAATCCAATTAATCGCCATAAAAACAAGGCTTGTGTTTATTTCATTAACTTATAAATCAACAAGAAAGCTTATCCTGAAGAGAAGAGGGAACTATCCTAGAGGTTCTCAGGTCTTCTCTAAGTAGAGAATTATAAAACAAAATCTCATTATTTCAAGCTTTAAAACAACATTACTTAAAAACAGGCAGAACTGACATATATTAAGTTATATATGACGAAAAATTACATTTGCCAAAGAACATGAATGGGATTTTAGATGTATAACCTACCTACGAAAAGCCTATTGCAAGCATTTTAGAAGCATCGGTATACTTCAAATAGTTGATGTGCTCTTTGCAAATAATTGTATTCTATTAAATAAGTTCCCAGGAACTTCTCTCTGTCAGTGGTGGATGGGCATATATTGTAAAGTAGCATATGTGTTTTGAAATATTTATTTTCAAGTCTTTAAAAATTCAGACTGATATTTCACTTCAGTAGTCAAAATTATTGTCATTTTTCAGTCATTTCCATGTTCTGGAATCCCACTAACCCACAAAAGCTTAATCACTAATTGTTGGAGAAGTGAGGTAAAAACAAAAGTGGGCTGTGTGCACGGACCCACACTTTGACTCGCTGACTTGAACACTAGGACAGTCAAGAGAAGAAAGCTCTCTGAATTGCCCATTCAAATGTAAACAACTTCATGAATATTATGAAGCATGAGTTGTATCTGTATGAATTAGAGTTTAAGAATTACTGCATGAACTAGAAAATTAAAGTGATATTTGCAATGTCCAGAATTATTTTGAAAAAATTATAAATTTTTAAAATAGTATAATGGTTACTCTAGAAATTTTAAGAAGGTACGTTTTAGAAATGATACCTCTCTGTAAAGATCAGAAAGATACAAGTTTTCCTTTTACAAGTAACGCTACAATCTGCTTTTTTATATCAAATATCTTGTATGCATCTCTGAGTCTTCTTTAGGATATATCCCCAGAGAAGAAATTGTAAATGGGTTGGAAATACAATATTTTTTAAGTCATTGATGTGTATTGTGCCAGACTTATTTCCAGAAAGGTTATCTAGTTTGTATTTTCATTAGCTGGATTTTAAAGTTCATAGAAGCATTAATATTTGTGACAGTTGAAATTTGAGTGGAAAATAATACTGAGCACTTTCTATCTGCCAGGCACTGTGCTAAATTCATTATGTAGATTAACCCATTTAATTCTTCGTAAACCGTTTGAGGTAAATAATTTTATTATTCCTATTTTATACCGAGGCACTGAGAAATTAAATCCCTTGCCCCAGGTGACACATCTAGCTAAGGCAGAGCTGGGTTTTAAGCCAGGTATTCTGGCATCAGAGTCTGCTCTTAACTGCTCTACTATATGGCTTTTGTATAAAGCTTGCCAATCTTTTTTACATCATGTTACACATTAAAAAGTGAGTATTTCTGTAACCCTGAGATCAGTGTAAGAGGATGCTTGAGCCTGGAGGCTGCTTGTTCAGGGGCAGTAACTGGCAGGTGTCTGCATGTAGCCAGATCCCCACTTGTCCTTTCTGAGAGCTGAGGAAGTTAATTGGTTTACCTATAATCCATTCTCAGCACACTGGTTAGGAAGTTCTGCTTTACATTAAAGAGCCTTTAAAACTTAAAATTAATTGTAACAGTGGCATGTGTAGCTCACCAATTCCTTCAGGTTGGTGATATAAATAGTTGAAACTGCATAAAAGAGGAAAAAGGTCTAGATTTGAGTAGCATGTCCTTTTGTAAAATGTGATACAGTCATTGCCAAACTTGTTTTTTTTAATTAAGAAAATCAAGAATTTCTGGTAGTGCTTGATTTTTCTATATAGGTAATTTAAGTGTTTTCTTCTTGAAGCTGCTAGTACGAGTTGGCTTCAAGAGCATGTTGCAGATCTTAGTCGAAGGTAAGATGTTATGTATGGGGTTTCATGATATACATAATTTCAGAGGGGTGCACAAGAA
Organism: Ursus arctos; assembly: GCF_023065955.2. NCBI lineage: Eukaryota > Metazoa > Chordata > Mammalia > Carnivora > Ursidae > Ursus > Ursus arctos. Next base: position 60,608,368 of record NW_026623100.1, on the reverse strand, counting down.
ATTCATCTGTCATGGGAACTTACATTATTCGTTGCTGAAGTTACTACATGAATCTTACAGATCAGACTCCTACTCTTCTTTTACTTTTTCTTACTTTTTAATTGGTGATATGAGACCTTTGTGAATGAGAGAGCTTTGTCCCCAAATCCTCTTTGCTTTCTATAAAAGACATATACTGAAATACAAGTTATCTTTTACAAGATTTTCATCAATATTACATTGGATTCTGCTAATGAATACTCTTTGTTTCTTCATAGCTTGTGTGGAATTATTCCAGGACTTAGCAGTATCTTCCTTCCCCGAATGAATCCATTTGTTTTGATTGATCTTGCTGGAGCATTTGCTCTTTGTATTACATATATGCTAATTGAAATTAAGTAAGTATTTTTTATTGCTGTCAAATGGTTTCCGTTTTGGGGGCCTGACTTTTAAAGGCATCTGGGGGATGGATAAGGATTAAGCATAGAGCATGTTTGCCTGTGGCCTGTGTAACTTTGTTAAGTCTTGTCCTTAAGTGTCTTCATCTGAAAAATTAAGGGGGTTGGATTCAATATGTATTTTTCATCATAGTCTGTAATTCAGAATGGAAAACTGACCTGGTGAGTGAAACAGAGAAATCAGTAAAAGAGAGATAAGCCATTGCTACTGTTGCTAAGAGAAGGAAGAGGAAGTAGGTGTGAAACAATTTTTTAAAAGGCAAGCCTTTTAGGAAATATATTTTATACCTGCTTTAACCTTAGCGTTTTATGACCTATGATTCTTTCACTACTACCCTTTAAATACTAGTATTTATTAAGATCTGTCCTTATTCTTTTTCCTCTTTTGCATACTCTCCTGGGAGATTACATTCAATTACTTGTTTTTATTTACCACCTCTGGGTTTCCCAAACTTTTATTTCTAGTCCAGATGTCTGTTAAATTCCAAAAGGCATATCTTACTGACTTCTATTCATGTCTACAACAGCTGAACCTATTTTCCCCATCCCCATAACTGTTTGTTCTTGTATTTCCCATCTCAGGGAATACCACTACCATCTATTCCAGTGCATTGTTTTTTTAAATTGTGTTAAAACATACATAACATTTAACTAAAATTTTAACCAGTTTTAAAGCGTACACTTCAGTGGCATTAAGTACCTTCACATCATTGTATAACTATCACCATCATCTATCTACAGAACTTTTTTATCTTCCCTACCCGAAGCTCAACTCTCATTAAACAGTAACTCCCCCCGCTTCCTTGCCCCAGCCCCTGGCAACCACTCTTCTACTTTCTGTCTCTGTGAATTCGACGAAGTACTTCCTATAAATGAAATCAAACAATATTTGTCCTTTTGTGTCTGGCTTATTTCACTAAGCATAGTGTTTTCAAGATTCATACATGTTGTAATACGTGTCAGAATTTTCTTCCTTTTTAAGGTTGAGTATATTCCATTGACATATATAACACATTTTGCCGACTTATCCATTGGTGGATATTTGGATTGTTCCCACCTTTTGGCTATCGTGACAAGTGCTGCTGGGAACACGGGTGTACAAATACCTGCTTTCAATTCTTTTTTTTTTTTTTTTTTTTTTAAAGATTTTATTTATTTACTTGACAGAGATAGAGACAGCCAGCGAGAGAGGGAACACAAGCAGGGGGGAGTGGGAGAGGAAGAAGCAGGCTCATAGCAGAGGAGCCCGATGTGGGGCTCGATCCCACAACGCCGGGATCATGCCCTGAGCCGAAGGCAGACGCCTAACCGCTGTGCCACCCAGGCGCCCCCCTGCTTTCAATTCTTGTGGCATATACCCAGAAGTAGAATTGCTGGATTCTATGATAATTCAGTGTTTGATTTTTTTTTAGAAACTCCAGTGCATTCTTGAATAACCTACTCCTTTCTCCCTCCTCCCCTCTCATCCCTCCCAAAGCCAGTTCTAAATGGTCACCTAGTCTTGTGTTTGTTTTTTTTAAGTTTCTGTAGTCACCATGCTGTACATTGCATCCTCAGAACTTATGTGTCTCATAACTGCAGGTTTATATCTTTTGACCGCCTTCACCCATTTCTTCCACCTCCTTATTCCCTGCTCTGACAGCCACCAAAACTGTTCTGTTTCTTATGAGTTTTGATTTTTAGATTGCACATATAAGGGAGATCATAACAGTATTCATCTTTCTCTATAACGTTATTGTAAATGGCATAATTTACTTCCTGTTTTGACTGAATAATATTCCAGCGTGTGTGTGTCTGTGGGTGTGTGTATCTCACATTTTTTATCCCTTCATCTGTCAGTGGATACTTTGGTTGTTTCCATGTCTTGGCTGTTGTAAATAACAGTCTTGTCAGCTAGTCTGATTGGATCTTTCTTTTTAATTTGTCTCTTCCTTCCCATTCTCCTTGCTGCTGCCCATATTGAGGCCATATCATTTCCTTGGTCTAATTAGAATAGTCTTCTGGTCTTCTGTCTCATACATCTCTAGTTATCTTCCATTTACTAGCATCATCATTCAAAATACAAGTCTGACCATAGTATTTTCCTGTTTCAAAGTCCTCCTCTTTGTATATTTAAGAAACTAAAAGTCGTTAGCATGGTAAAGCCCCTGCCACCCTTACTGGCCATCCAGCCATGTATACTTACCTGCTGTATCAGGACTTCCATGCACTTGCACCTGCTGCTTTCTCTGTCTGTGATATCTTCTTCCCATTGGCTCACTCATCTTGGAAGACTCAGCTCAGATATCACCTCTTTTTATATTGAGCCCTTCTGGGTTATCCCTTCTTCAGGAGGCTTGTTGCTTACTCCTCTGTGCCTCCATGATACCCTGTAGGACTTCTCCTTTGTTCCCAAATTGCTTTATTTTCTTTGCATGGTTATCTCCTGCTATTTCAAAGGTAGCGACTATGTCTTACCTCATGCTTCTGTTCCCAGCATGTGGGGAAATTTTTTAAAAAAGAGTGCTGCATGATCAGCTTGTAAGTGTGGGCATTTTGGTCTGTCTTCTTAAAGAACAGTCTGAACTGCTGATGGGTGTTGCCATGTTCCTCTATCGAACTCCTGTAGAATCTCACATTGTGTAAGTCCTAGGGAATTTCAGAAATTCTTGGTAGTAATAATTGGAAAGGTGTTGTTTACAGGAAAATTGCCAGAATCACTGATGAAGTACATCAGTCTTCTCTGTATCAGAAATTACTAGTTGAAGGTTTGTATTTGTCGCCACAAGTGGATATATGTGAACTCTTTCTACTTGGCAAGTAGATTGAGAATACATAGTGGGGAAATGTTCACTTTTTCTTCACCATCTCTTCACACTGCTTAACATAATTATTTTCCACTAAACTTTGGCAAGAAAGGATTCTGAAAACATTTTGTTGTTATTGTTGGGGTTTGTTGTTGTTGTTGTTGTTTTGGAGACACTCCCATTGCCAGTAGTGGCCAGTATTGATAGAACAATCTGTTGCTTTAGATAATTAATGTTTTGGAAGATTGAATTGTAAGTAGCTCAACGAGGCATACATTTAAGATTTAGAATTGTTTTTTCCTTTTAGTAATTATTTTGCTGTAGACACTGCTTCTGCCATAGCCATTGCTCTGATGACGTTTGGCACTATGTATCCCATGAGCGTGTACAGTGGCAAAGTATTACTGCAGGTAAGGGTCTTCTTCCAATGCACGTGCTTAATATTAGCCATGTTTTCTACCAGATTATAAAATTATATGTGCTCTTCTACCAGATTGTGAAATTTTTAGCTACTGGAAGTTCCCATCAGAAATAAAGTCAAACAATAATCTTTGAAGTCTGTATAGTAAGAAGCAGATGAAATTCTATTGGCCCATAAAATAGGCACAAATCTTCCCATATTTATAATATAAGACAAAATCATAAGCTAAAAATATTTTGCTTCTAATGTTTCAAGTGAAAACAGTGTTACTTATAAATTTTTTTTACCTATTGATTTTCCCCCCAATAAATGTGCTTTGTCTATTTTGTAATCTGGTTGTGATTGTTTTCTTATTTCCTGTCCTTGAATTAGTGAGACTTTTAAACTTCAAACTTAAAATTAAAAATGACAAATTACTATGTATTTAAACAATAGGAACACCTGTAGACAAGCACTTGAATACAAAGATAGCTTCCCGGGGATGAACATATTTGTAAGCATTGCTTTTCTTTCTGTCTTATCCTCATGCCTTTTCTAACACTTAGCCAACAGAAACCTCTCTTCACTGAATCATGATAAGACACATGTCAAACAAAGCAAAGTCTGGTATAACCCAATCTGTTAGTTTTAGGGCCACTATGCAATTTTTTTTAATCTCCCTGGGTTATTCATATTTTATTTTATTTTTTCTCCAGACAACACCACCCCATGTTATTGGTCAGTTGGACAAACTTATCAGAGAGGTAAGGTGGAATAGTAAGTAAAATAGTAAATAAAATCTAATTTATAATTAGAGGATGGAAAGAGTGGGTACAAATAATACTTTATTCAGCCCTACCTAGATTTTATTTTAGGGGAGTTTGTGTTTTTTATCATAACACGGTAAGAGATACAACACAGTGACAAAAGTACAAAAATTTGAGGAATTGCTCAGTCTGGAAGCTTGAAAGAAATGTGGAAGGGAAGGTAATGGTCGAGAGCCCATACTTCTAGCTATGTAAATACTATGGTTTTTATGAGTCTGTATTCAAATCCTGGATTTTGATTAAGTCAAAGGCCACTTTTACATGTTGATTGATTACTTCACCATGTAACATATTGATCTGTGAGTTTAGATTTTTTATTTTATAAATACCTACCTCTTTACTAATGAAGGAATAGATAATTAAATTATTTAGATTTTGAGAGTATTTCAAACTATTGGTTATTGGTATCACAAAGGCCACTTTCACCAATGTAGCTGGCTGCTTGTCTCAGCTAGTGAAGCCGGTGTTGTACCAGTGGGCCATACACGATATATCTGGTCTTGGAATGTCCTGTGACCCACATTCAAATAACAGCCTGTGTTGTGCAAAAACTTGTTAAAAGGGAATGCAGAAAAAGAAATGATAGAGAAGACCCCCAAAAGGGAGAAAAATCTAATACCACAAGTGCTGGATATAAATACATGACATATTGACAACACGAAAAGAACCATACACTGCTGAACAAGGTGGTGCTGGGTGTAGGTGGTAAAGACCTGATTCTGAAGGGATGGGGCCAGACAAGAAACAGAATACAAGGTCTTGGCTCACTACCAAGTAAGTAGAAATGATGTCTTGAGTGGTCTGGGACTCTTGCCTAATGAGGGTCCTCATGCATGTCATTTCTAGGCTTAGATCAAGTCCATAATGTGACTGACTGTGTTGGATATGGCAAATACAATCAATCCTATTTCTTTGTTTTTGATTAGGTATCCACCCTGGATGGAGTTTTAGAAGTTCGAAATGAGCATTTTTGGACCCTAGGTTTTGGCTCATTGGTATGTTTTCCGTATTAACTTAGATAATTTACAACATAGTTTATAATTTTTAAAACTAAAAAGAGCATTTCTTTAAATTTTTTATAGAATCTTCGATTACCATTTCTGTTCAATAGAGTCTAAAATGTAGATGGATTCAGTAACCTAATTGAGATTAATTGAAGGATATTTTTCTTTATTTTTTTTTCCTTTCAAACTACTGTTAATGATCTCTTAATATAGGGTTGTCCAGATAAGACAAATCTGTAGTCACACATTTCTGAATATGAAAATATCTGAAAAGTAAAAAGTACAATTTTTTTAATTGCAGTTCTGCTTTTGAAGATTTTGCTGAGCATATTAAAGAGTTACAATAACACAACTTGCTTCAGCATAAAATTCCATATTTTTTATATTAACCTTAAAAATAAAACAGTTATTTTACTAGCAAAAAGGGTTTTTTTGGGAATAGCAGAGACTTGCAATTTGAGACAAGCAAGCTACAGCAAAACCATAGGCAAGTCTGGAGAACAGAAGAGAGGAATGCTCTTTTATAGAGGAAAGGGTAAAGTAGAAAGGGCTGTTATAACTGAAAAATCCAGTGGAGGAAACTGGGAGTTCAAGTGTAGTGGCTTTCACTGCTGAGTTATGACAGTCTCTTATTGACTGGGCTGTTGTGGGGGAAGAAGGAAAGCCTCCTTTTTCCTGCTGATATAATAAAGTAGTAGTTAAAGTAGTATGGACTTGACCTCTCTCCCTCTTGAGTCTGCAGTTGACTAGGGGCGGTAGGGCCTCAAAGGCCCTCCCTTCTGGCCTCCCGACTCCCATTTTAGTAAGGTTTCCTTTTATTAATTTTCACAAATCCACTTTGGACCTATTACCAGAGAGACTGTTATGGCATGGTTTCATTCCTGTGTCAGGAATGATGAGGAAAACACAGAAAAGTACTCAGAAAAAACTTTTTTTAATAGCCATAATCCTTCCATGTAGAGAAACCTGCCATGACAATTTTCTTATTTATACTCTTATATTTACTCTCCTTAGAAAATGAGACCATGGGGGCGCCTGGGTTTCACAGCGGTTAAGCGTCTGCCTTTGGCTCAGGGCGTGATCCCAGCGTTATGATATCGAGCCCCACATCAGGCTCCTCCGCTATGAGCCTGCTTCTTCCTCTCCCACTCCCCCTGCTTGTGTTCCCTCTCTCGCTGGCTGTCTCTATCTCTGTCAAATAAATAAATAAAATCTTTAAAAAAAAAAAAAGAAAAGAAAATGAGACCATGCTGTTTATAATTTGCTCTTTTCACATAACATATCATGAACAGTTTTTCTATGTCACTAAGTATTACTGTGCTGGTCAGATTTTTTTTTTCTCTTAAATATGACTTGATCTTTGCCTAAATGCCCACAGGTTTTGTTTGTTGTTGTTGTTGTTGTTGTTGTTGTTTTAAGTCCAGTAATTTCACTAGACTATGTCTTAGTGTTGATCTTTCTGGGTTAGTTACTTCAGGTATGCAGTATATTCTTTCAATAATTTTATTTAAAAAATTTTTTAACTTTCAGAGAAGTTTTCTTTAATTACTAATATTTTGTTCTCTTGCTCTTTTTGTCTTCTTTGGGAACTCCTATTATAAGCATGTTGGATCTTTGCCTTTCTTTCATATTTGTTACTTTCTTTCAGTTTCTTATTGTCTCTTCATTTCCTTTGATTTTTAAAACTTTCCTTCTCTTCACCTTTAATTTCTCTTATAGTAGACCTGTACGTTTATTTGTTTTTGTATTCCTTCTAGCTTGGTCTTCATTTCTGAAGTGATTGTTTTTTCTCTTATTTCTCACTGTCATCTCATTTCTTTTTTTAAAATTTTTTATTATGTTATGTTAGTCACTGTCATCTCCTTTCTGAGGTTTTTTGTTTGTGTTGCTTTTTTTTTTTCAAGATTTTATTTATTTATTTGACAGAGAGAGAGCCAGCGAGAGAGGGAACACAGGCAGGGGGAGTAGGAGAGGAAGAAGCAGCTCCCAGCCGAGGAGCCTGATGTCGGGCTCAATCCCAGGACCCCGGGATCACGCCCTGAGCCAAAGGCAGACGCTTAACGATTGAGCCACCCAGGCGCCCCTGCTTGTGTGTTTTTTAAGTAGGCTGCATGCTCAGAGTGGAGCTCAATGCAGGGCTTGAACTCATGACTCTGAGATCAAGACCTGAGCTGAAATCAAGAGTCAGTATGCTTAACTGACTGAGCCACCCAGGCACCCCTCATTTCTGAGGTTTTCTAATGCTGATTTATGTATATATTCTTGTTTCATGTCTTTCAGCTTGTTTGGAAAAAATAGGTTATGGTTCTTATTTTGTAGGTAAATCTTTCTGGCGATCTTTCATAATCTCTTCTTCTCGTTTTTTCTTATAATAACTGTGCAATTTGGATTCAGTCCTTTTCTGTTGCTCCTTTTTATGCAAAATTGTATTCCTGAACTTTATTTTTTTTATTTAAATTCAGTTAGCCAACATATACTACATCATTTGTTTCAGGTGTGTAGTGTTCAGTGATTCATCAGTTGTCTATAACACCCAGTGCTCTTCACCACATGTGCCCTCCTTAATGCTCATCACCCAGTTACCCCATCCACCCACCCACCTCCCCTGTCTGCAGCCCTGTTTGTTTCACAGTCAAGAGTCTCTCATGGTTTGTCTCCCTCTTTGATTTCTTCCCATTCAGTTTTCCCTTCCTTCCCCTATGATCCTTTGCTCTATTTCTTATGTTCCACGTACAAATGAAACCATATAATTGTCTTTCTCTGATTGACTTATTTCACTTAGTATAGTACCCTCCAGTTCCATCCACGTCAATGTAAATGGTAGGTATTCATCCTTTTTGATGCCTGAACTTTAAAATAAGGAGTGGTGTAGGGTACTTTGTTTGAATTTATGGTTCTAAAGCTCCCTCTTCTGATGAGTCTGTGAAGTGAAAATTTTTTCTTCTGATTCTTTTCCTCCCATTTATATCTGAACTTCTTTATCTTTGTTTCTACTCTGTTGCTCAATTTCGATTCAGAGATTCAGACACAATTGTTTGTTCTTAACGTGGGGCTTTATAATGGAAGGGAGCTTTGCTTGGTTACTTTGGAGAACTCACAGGGCTTAGGCTGCTCCAGCTCTTCTTACTGCAGACTCAGTGTACTCACCCATTATTGAAATGTGTAGAACCCCTCCCGGTTTCCTAGCTGCCTTTCTCAAATTTGCTGTCCTAGATTTCCATTAAGTACAGGTTAGGTGCTTTGAGGTTTTTAGGTCAGTCAGATATCCTGTCACTTCCTCCTGCACAGATGCTGATACCTTGCAGGTCTTAGGGGAACCATGTTATCTAGTTTTTTTTATAGATGTTGTCCATAGGTTTTTGGACTTAATATCTTAGTTTCTCTGTTTTTCTGGAGATATTTGGGGCATTTCAAAAAAGTGCCACTACTACTGCTATGTTTTAGGAATCCCAACATAACTTTTAATGGCTGCAGTTTTACATTATATGAATATGCCATCATTTATTTAATCAGTCCCCAATGGACAAAGTGGTATTCCATTTTTCCCATATAAAAAGAGCTGGGATGAACATTTTTGTGGAATAATCTTTGCACAGACTTGTGATTATTCCTTAAGATTAATTTTTAGAAGTCGTTTTTGTGAGTCAAAGGATACTCGTATTGGGGTGCCTGGCTGTCTCAGTTGGTGGAGCATGCAACTTTTGATCTCAGGGTTCTGGGTTTGAGCCCCAGGTTGGGTGTAGCGATTACTTAAAAATAAAATCTTTTTTTTAAAAGGGATTTTCACATTTTTATAGCTTTTAATACAGCCAGTCACTTTTCAAAAATGGCTATACCAATTTACATTCCTTGAGGAATATAGTTCATTTTTTTAAATATTTATTTTTTTATTTTAGAGAGAGAGAGAGAGGTAGTAGGGACGGGAGCAGAGGAAGAGTCCCTAGCAGACTCTGTACTGAGCACGGAGCCTGACACAGGGCTTGATCTGAAGATTCTGAGATCACAACCTGATCTGAAACCAAGTCAGATGCTCAAATGACTGCACCACCCAGGGACCCCCAAATGTAGTTCATTTTCAATCATTGCTTTAATTTTACCAGTCTTAATAAAACAATAGATAAGTGTTTATTTAGCTGGGTGGCTTATAAACACAAAGAATGCAGTCACCCAGCTGTTCAGAACGTGGCCATCTAACCCTGCACCCATGTAGTGCCTAATTAAGACCAAGAACAAAATAAAACAAGCTTTTGAACTGCCAAGAATAGTTGTCATAGAAGCCATAAATTAATGCAAACACCATAGTCACAGCAGACTTTGTTCAGGCTCCTGCACAGAAATGGTTTTCACTTCTTTTAATTGCTTTAATTTCCATAGCCAACCGAAAGAGGTTACGGTGTCTTTTGTAGTTTTGTCTAATGATGACTGTGAGATGGTAGTGGCCAAGAAAAGGGAGAAATCAAAGATGACTTCATTTCTAGACATGACTTGTCTTACATAAAAATAATAAACTAGAAGTCAAATTTCAGCATTGTATTTTCTCTGTCTTATGATTGACAGTAACTCTCTCACTACTGCTAAAGTCATAGATTCAGACACATTGTAACTAAACCAACTACTTGGCTAATTTATGTGCAGTTTATTCTTTGTCATAATTTTTTTTCTTTTGAAAATCTGAGTTTATCTAGAAATCAACATTGAATGTCTGCTAGACTTTTTTTTTTTTTTTTTTTTTTTAGAGAAAGAGAAAGTGGGGAGAAGGGAGGGGCAGAGGGAGAAGGAGAGAATCGTAAGCAGGTTCAGCGCAGAGCCTGATGGAGGGCTCGATCTCATGGCCCTGAGTTCATGACCTGAGCTGAAACCAAGAGTTGGACACTTAACTGACTGAGCCACCCAGGTAGCTGTCTGCTGGACTTTTAATTTTATTTACTATGTATTTTTACTTGTTTTATTATGCAAATAGTACCTGATTCTTAGAAAAATTAAAACTTACAACTAAGTCAAAGAAAAGAGAATAAAAACCTTTAATAATTCTATCCTCTAGAGATAAGTGCTGTTACTCTTGGCTATTTTTCTGTCTCTATGTGTTTTAAACAAAATAGAATCATTGTTGTACCTACTGTTCTATTACCTACTTTAAAAACATAATATATGGGGGGCCTGGGTGGCTCAGTCGGTTAGCCATCTGCGTTTAACTCAGGTCATGATCCCAGGTCCCTGGATCGAGCCCCGCATGGGGCTCCCTACTTAGCAGGGACTCTGCTTCTTCCTCTGCCCCTCACCCTGCTTGTGCACTTGCTCTCTCTCTCTCAAATAAATAAAATCTTTTTAAAAATTTAAAATAAAGAAAATACCAAGTAACAGTTACAACCAAATCATAAATGTTTATTTCTAATGAAATTTTCAGTGGTATAATTTTAAGAATCTCTTTCCTGTGATTTTGCCCCTTTTAGGCTGGATCAGTTCATGTAAGAATTCGACGAGATGCAAACGAACAAATGGTTCTTGCTCATGTCACCAACAGGCTGTACACTCTAGTGTCTACTTTGACTGTTCAGATTTTCAAGGATGATTGGATTAGACCTGCCTTACTATCTGGGCCTGTTGCAGCCAATGTCCTAAACTTTTCAGATCATCACATAATTCCAATGCCTCCTTTAAAGGGTACTGATGATTCAAACCCTGTCACATCAACTCCAGCTAAACCTAGTAGTCCACCTCCAGAATTTTCATTTAACACCCCTGGAAAAAACATGAACCCAGTTATTCTGCTGAACACCCAAACAAGACCTTATGGTTTGGGTCTTAATCATGGACACACACCTTATACTAGCATGCTTAATCAAGGACTCGGAGTTCCAGGAATTGGAGCAACCCAAGGATTCAGGACTGGTTTTACAAATATGCCAAGTAGGTATGGAACTAACAATAGAATTGGACAACCAAGACCATGATGTACTGTAATTTAATTTATTTTTATGAGAAATATTGACTCCTTGACTTCCAATTTATTTAGTAATCCAACTGTGCATTGACTGTTCAATCATTTACTCTAAATGTTAGAGAATAATGGGTTTGTTCACATTACATGAAACTATATTTTTGTAAAATGTATTTGGGGCTGTGAGAACCTTCTAAATGTCATAGGGTTTAAATAGGCTTCCTATAGAAAGTGTGTTTCTTTAAATTTGAATTTTGCTATTTTTGGTTTTGTAGTTCACTGCAGTGTGATAACATTATCTTTACAATAAGAGAACCACTCGATGGAGCAGATCTGTCACATTATTAAAAGTATAATTTTTTCTTCAGTGAAATTTATAAACATGCTTCTTGAATAATGGTATACATTTTAGGAAAGGAAAAAAAATGTCCATTCCAAAAGTAAAAGTCTCTTTTATAGCTTTTCCAAACTTAATTGCTACATTTTTCTTTGAGGTCCTCTTGATTTATGTCTTGCAAAAGAAAAGCAAAATTTTTTATGAGAAATTTTAGAACATATTCTGTCTAGCATAATTTGAAAATTTTAATTATCCGTTTTTTATAGTTTTTCTCATTAAAATATTTCAGTACATTTATAAATAGTCCGTGGTTCTCAAAGTGTTTTATTTTGCTTAAATGAATACCAGATCCTTTGGTAATATGAAATGAAGGATTCCCAGTTTTCTGTCTTACATTTAATCAAATACTGATATAATAAAACAAACAAACACCAAAAATCCAAATACTGACATAATGATGGAATTTATCTTTTTTGTCAACTTTTCATTGGTTGACTTTTTAATCCTCATTTTATTAACAAAATATATCAAATATATTACAAAACATATGGAATTCCTTGCATAATATGGGATTTGATATCTTTTCAAAGTTGCATAAATAATTTTGAGTTTATATTATATAATTTTACCAAAACATAATAGACCCTGGATTATAAAATACGGTATTGTTAGATGTCTAACAGGTAATTTCTAACTTATTTTGTTTTGCTTTGTCAAAATCATAAATTGTTAACTGTGATGAAGTGTGAGAATCATATGGATTATTTTATTTTTTTATTATTTTCCAAATGCAAATGTTAAGGACTTGCCAACATGGCCAATATTACTTATAAAAAGTATTATAAGCAGCAAATTACAAAATTACCTGAGGTGGTTTTTGTTCTTATCACAAGTTTTATAATTAGAGTTTTAAAAAGGTATTTTGACAGTGGATTCAACTTTTCTGGAATCTAGTACTCCTGGAGATTTATGACTTTTCCGGCCATAAGCCAGCTATGTAGAGAAGATTTTGTTTTTGAAGAATTTGTAAGTTTCTTCAATCAACTCATCCTTTTTAAAATATGAGCAACACTTCCAAATCCGATTTCATAGTGGAATCACAAACACCCAAGAAGCCACCTCTGTCAAGCAGAATGGTCGTCATCCTGTAATAAGTGACCATGTCCCAGCTTTTGCATGGTGAGGAATCAGTCTTTGTCTTTAACATCTGTAACCCTGTTCAGGCATGTGACCTGCTGAAGAAATAGAATGCACACTATCTTGACTACTGGGAAAATGAAACTTCGTAAAATGTACTAAGGCAACCAGTTCCTTGTCCTTTGTCTTATGTTCTCCAACTATTAGTGTACCTATTATTGGTCTGCTGTTAAAGGATGATTTTCCCTCCATCGACCTCATCCAAGTGGGTCATACATGAAATCTGAACTGCCGTGTACTGAGTGATGATCAAGAGGTCTGCGCTGCCACCCTTTGCATGTCTTTTCCATTCTTATGGGATTTTTAAAGCGTGCAGGTACTGAACACAATTCTGCATGATGTTAAATGCTTATTTCCTCAATACCGATTCAGAGGCAACTCCTGTGTAGTTGTCCCACCAAAGGTGCTTTGATACCCACCTACACTATTTAAGAAATTTCCTGTGGGTTCTAAAGGAATTGGCTCTACTTGCTGAAATTTACCGATGCCAACTGCTGCAGGTGACATTGGTCCATGCGTTATTATATAATGAATTTTTATTTGCCGAGCTCCAACCAGCATCTGGATATGAAAACAAGAAACTTGGCCAACATAGGCCTAAAAGCAGTAGTCTTACTAGTAAATCTTGCCACAGAGTCATGTGAAGCTAAACAAAGAAAGAAGTTTGAATTAACTACTTGGCCCATGGCTTGTGATTAAGAGTAAGTTCCATGGAGTGTAATTAACCCTGTCTGAGAAAAGACCATACTGTAATGGAAGAAACACTGGCTAGAAGTCAAGAGATTTGGATTCTGAGCGTGATGCTGCAACTATGTAAGTAGTTTGGTTACCATGGGCAAGTCTCTAAGCTTTATCATCTGTAAAGATAGGGTGGGGAATGAATTAGTCGATCTATAAACTATCAGTTCTAAAATTTTATGACTAAATGTAGAGATTATGCCCATTTGCTAAACAATATTGTGCCCAGTATGTCCTTCCAGTGACTACCTCAGCATACAGGCCAAGTGTTACCTACACCAACACCCAAGCCATTAATTTGAGGTGCCATGAGAATAGAAGGTAAACTACAGGCTAACACCATTTAGGTTTTTGTTTATTTCAGACTTGCCTTGACTTAAATCTGTTACGATCAAACATTTTTCTTAGACTTCTTTCTTTGTGGGGAAGGATTATTTTGGGGGGTGTTGGAGAAAAGTTTAGGACAGGGTACCCTTAGCTTCCTAGGGTGCAAAAGAATGGGCTACATTTTTCTTTCTTCTTTAGTCTCTGAAGGTACAGTTGGAATTATATACATGTATCAGCAAATGGAGAGGTCCTGAATTTCAAGCCTCCGATTCAGCTGCTCGTAAACTGCCAATTTTTTTGCTTGACTAAAGTATGCTGATCTTTTTGGAAGTCTAATCTGCTTCTTATATAAGGAAATGCTTTTTACATTCCAAATTGTTTGAACCACACTGTTTGAATAAAGAACATACATGGAGTTTTCTCTCTGATCTTAAATAATTTTGGCTTGTTTCTTTATTCAATAGCTATTCATTGGTCATTTCATTTAATTCAGCAAATACTTGTTGAGCATCCAATGCATGCCAGGCACTGTATTAAGGAAATATGCACACAGTATATCAATTTTTGTGTCCTATTCTTGAGACCAAAGGGAACTCAAGGATAAACAAAAGATCCCTTCAAATACCTGGTAATCGTACTTGTGATAAGTAAGACACAGAACTATTGCATATGTTGTCAAATGAAACTCCCTCGCGCTTCCTCCTCTTCTTTGGTCTCATTTTCCTGGCATCCTCCTCCCTTTTTTTTTTTAAAATGATGAAATTAAGGAAGTAAATTTCCATGGAAGAGGCCAGCTAGAGGTCATGATGTCACACATCATCCTGATACCAGGAAACGAAGAGAAAGTTTGGAAAGGGCAATTTAGGCAGACACTGTTGAGAAAGGGTGATTTTTAGGTTATATAATGGATTGCCGCATACTTTCAGACTCTTGCACTGGACGAGCAAAGATTATTAAGTCACCAGGCTGAAAGTAATGGGGTCCCCAGAGCATTCATGGGCTCAGGGTAGCCTTTATTTAAGTTACTGGTTTAAAAGCACCTTTAGTAACGCTGATACCATCACCATCAAACTGCCACCCAACAAGGTAGCTTCTTGCACAAAAGTTAACTTTGATAACACGTGGCTAAGTTTCCTTTATTTTAAAGATTTTATTTATTTATTTGACAGAGATAGAGACAGCCAGCAAGAGACAGCCAACACAAGCAGGGGGAGTGGGAGAGGAAGAAGCAGGCTTCCAGCAGAGGAGCCCAATGTGGGGCTCCATCCCAGAAAGCCAGGATCACGCCCTGAGCTGAAGGCAGACGCTTAACGACTGAGCCACCCAGGCGCCCCTAAGTTTCCTGACTAGTGCTGCACCAGGCAAAAATCTTGTAGTACTGAAGTAAAAAAAAATACTAATTGCATCAGATTCTGAAATACACTCATGAAGGCAAGCCATCCATCACTGCTCACATAATTTCCTGCCAAATCCAACTGCTGAAGGTTTTTCAGAGGTTTCTTTTCAAAAAATGCACCTGGGTGAAAAAGTAAGTATGTTAGTTGGAAGTGAAACAATTTTTTTTTAAGAGAAATGGCTAAGTTTGGACCAGTGTTTTGCTTCAGAAAGAAATAATTCTCTATAGGTAGGGCAATGATTGTGAATCTGCTCCATTATATTTACAAGTTGTATCTTTCCTAAAGTGTAAGAAAATCTGATAGGTAGTAATTAGTAGCAGTATAGCTGACCAATATAAACGAATTACATATTTTTCACTTTTCCTGATTCTTCCAGGAAATGGAAGATTGCTTTACAATTGAGGTGTAAGAGATGCTATTAAATATTTGAAACGATTTTTCAAAACTGGAGTCAGACTTCATCAACCTTAGGTCATTTCTTCTTGAGAAGCAAACACTACCTATTGTTTCTTGGGTGTGGAATGTTCCTAACTGCAAACTTGAGTAAGTGAGACTCTTTCAGTATCTCGACTTGGGTTTTTGGGGTTGTCTCCCTAATGGAACTTCCTCCATTCTTTACAGAATAGGGCACTCCTGCAAAGGGAAGGTGGATATCCTAGCCATGAAGTACAAGACAATAGCCTAAGGAATAGAGGGGTCCAAAAAGTAGGTTTCTGGGTGTGAAAGCTTGCACAGAACAACACCCACCTGCTTGGACTGCTCACTTCTGGACTGTTAGAGAAGAGGAAAATAAAGTTTTGTTTTCTGTAAGCCATGGTGGCGGGCGGGGGGGGGGGGGCGTTCTTGTTATACCAGCTTAAGCCTGTACGCAGCCTAACTCATACCTAGGGCCTCACTTTTCTCCTCTCTTCCTCCTTCCCATAAGGCGCCCGTCTTTATTCCTTGTAAGCCGCTTTCTCCCTGCTCTCTTGGACCTCATGTTCACATCCTTTTCCATGTGCTTCCTAGCATGACATGCACTCAACCACTTCTCCTGTCTCTGTATAAGGCTCCTTCCCTAAAGGGCAGCTTTTCTCCTCTATTAGCAGCAGGTTTTACCACCTCAAAGGAATTTAACAAAGAATTTAAAGCCGGAATGTTTTTTTAAGCGCTACATTATTTTATACTTCACCAGGATGTGAGGGTTCTAATTTGTCCAAGCCCTTGTTAACACTTGTTATTATTATCCTTTTTATTATAAACATCCCTAGTGGTTGGGAAGAGGGGTTTCTTCATGCCTTTGATTGCATTTCCCTGATGGCTAATGATTTTGAGCATCCTTTCTGGCTTATTGATGGTTTATATATATTTATATTGTATATAAATATATAATTTGCAGGTGATTTTTTTATTTAAATTCAATTAATCAACATATATTACTAGTTTCAGAGGTAGAGTTCAGTGATTCATCAGTCTTTTTTTTTTTTTTTAAAGATTTTATTTATTTATTTGACAGAGATAGAGACAGCCAGCGAGAGAGGGAACACAAGCAGGGGGAGTGGGAGAGGAAGAAGCAGGCTCATAGCGGAAGAGCCTGATGTGGGGCTCGATCCCATAACGCCGGGATCACGCCCTGAGCCGAAGGCAGACGCTTAACCGCTGTGCCACCCAGGCGCCCTCATCAGTCTTATATAATACCCAGTGCTCACTACATCACATGCCCTCCTTAATGTCCATCACCGCCCCCCACCCCCGCCAGCAACCCTCAATTTGTTTCCTATGATTAAGAGCTCTTATGGTTTATATATATTCTTTGGAGAAATGTCTGTTCAGATCCTCTGCCTGTTTAAAAAATTGAATTATTTATCTTTATATTGGTGAATTGTTAAGAGTTCTTTATTCTAGACAGTAGTCTTTTATCAGATACATGACTTGCTATCATGTAAAGTTGTTCTGACATTCTCTGGGTTCTTTTTTCACTTTCTTGATGATGCCCTTTAAAGCACAACAGTTTGTAATCTTGATGAAGTCCAACTTAGTTCTTATTTGTGTTTGTTTTTCATATCTTAAGACTTTGCCTGACCTGAAGTCATGAAGATTTACTCCTAGATTTTCTTCAAAAATTTTTATAGTTTCAGCTCTTACGTTTATATCTTTGATGGATTTATTTATTTATTTATTTATTTATTTATTTATTTATTATTTTTAGAGAGAGAGAGCATGAACAGGGGGAGGGCAGAGAGAGAGGGAGAGAAGCAGACTCTGCACTGAGCAGGGAACCTGATGCAGGGCTCCATCCCAGGACCCTGAGATCATGACCTGAGATGAGGGCAGACGCATAACTGACTGAGCCACACAGGTGCCCCAATTTTCTCCTAATTCTTGAATCAGTTTGGGAAATTTTCTAAAAACATGTCTTCTTTGTCTATTTCAAATTTGTTGGTATCACAGTTGATGGATTTCCATATCTTTTAAACTTCTGATTAATCTATGATATGACTACTGTTTTGGCTTTGATTTTTGTAAAAAGATGTATTTATTTAGAGAGAGGGTGCGAGGGGACAGAGGGGAGAGTCTCAAGCAGACTCTGTGCTGAGCTCAGAGCCTGACGTAGGGCTCCATCACTAAGATCCCTAGGGACTTTAAGATCATGACCTGAGCCGAAATCAAGAGTCAGATGCTTAACCCAGTTGCATGACCCAGGCACCCTTGCCTTTGATGTTTTAAACAAACTTTATTTTTTTAGAATGGTTTTAGAGTTACAGGAAAAATTGCAAACAGAGTACTCAGAGTTGCCATACACTCCACACTTAGCTTCTTCTATTATTAACATCTTACATTAGCATGGCATATTCATTGCAATTGATATACCAGTATTGATACCTTATTAAGTCTGTAGCGCTTTGAGATTTCTTTAGTTTTTACCAGTGTCCCTTTTCTGTTCCAGGATCCCATCCAAGATATCACATTACATTTAATCATCATGTCTCCTTACATTCCTCATAGAACCTCTTGCCTCGTGACAATTTCTCAGATTCTCCTTGTTTTTGATTACCTTGACAGTTTTGAGGAGTATTGGTCAGGTATTTTGTAGGACTTGTCTGATGTTTTTCTCCTGATTAGATTGGGGTACTGCCATTGGGAGAGGAAGATCACAGAAGTGTAAAGTATCATTTTCCTTATATATCCAGGGTACATACTATCAACACACTCTGTTGCTGCTAATGTTGACCTTGATCACCTGGCTAAGGTGGTGTTCCGTCTATCCTCTGTGAAGCTACTTTTCTCCCCTTTCTACACTACACCACTGAGGAAGTCACTATGTGCAGTCTATGTAGTGGGAGTTAGGCTCCACTTTCTTGTGGGCAAAGTTATCTATGTAGTTATTTGCAGCTTTGCATGGGAGATTTATCTCCACCACCATTTATTCATTTATTCAATAATTTATATCAGTATGGATTCATGAATATTTATTTTATGCTTTGGTATATAACCCAATGCTACTTTATTTATTTTATTGTTCCAGTTGCTCAGCTTTACTGTGAGCTCTTTTAGTTGGTTTCCATGTCACTTTGACTTCCTCCTATTACTGTGGGTGTCTTTGGTTTGTTTCTTCATTTTGAGCACTTCCTTACTTTTCTGGCACTACACAATGCTCCAGGCTTATACATTTCCTGCCCTAGTCCTAGAATTAGGCGTTTTGTCAAAGTGCCCTGGTTACCTTAATTAGAGAACGGTATTAGAATCCAAGATCTGGGTCTGGTGAGTGCTTATTGCTTCCGAAGTGTCATTGCTTCTAGGCCCTCTCAGCTGACAGAGCAACGGATATGTATATGTACGCGTGTAAGAAAAACTCCATTCCGTCTAGCTCCTCTTCCTCGCCCGTGTGTCTCCTTTACTGTGCATACAGAACACTTCAGGCACTTCTGGTCGTCAAATGCGTGGTGGCTTTTCCCCACACCACACAATTCTGTGTGACACCAGGTGCGAGTCCTACAAATTAACTCAATTCTAACACTGTCTACTGGAAATCCTGTCCAATCCCACCAACTAAGGGCTCAGACCCGCAAGACTGCTTCCATCCCACTTCAGAGGCCAATCACAAGTGGTAGGTCCCCGGGTTATGCACAGCTTCTGTCTGATTAAGCTACGAATTGGAGGTTCCCATGTGTCCCTCCTCAGGTCTGATTAATTTGCTAGAGCAGCTACAGAACTCCAGGAAACACATTTGCCGGTTTATCAAAGGATACAGATGAACCACCAGATGAGTTACCTGGGGTGAGGTCTGGGAGGATCCCGAGCACAGGAGCTTCTGGCCCCCTGGAGTTTGGGCTGTGCCACCCTCCTGGCGTGGATTTGTCTGCCAACCTTGGCACTCCCTGAACCCTGCGCTGTTGGGATTTTGTGGAGGCTTCCTCACATAGGCATGATCAATTGTTAACTCAGTTTCTATCCCCTCTCTAGTCTGTGGAGGATGAGGGGTGGGAATGAAAATTCTAAGCTTCTTGGGGCGCCTGGGTAGCGCAGTCGTTAGGCGTCTGCCTTCGGCTCAGGACGTGATCCCCGGCGTTCCGGGATCGAGCCCCACATCGGGCTCCTCCACTGGGAGCCTGCTTCTTCCTCTCCCACTCCCCTGCTGTGTTACCTCTCTCGCTGGCTGTCTCTCTGTCACATAAATAAATAAAATCTTAAAAAAAAAAAAAGAAAAAAAGAAAAAAAGAAAGAAAGAAAGAAAGAAAAAGAAAATTCTAAGCTTCTGGGTCCCTGGGTGGCTCAGTCGGGTAAGTGTCGGCCTTTGGTTCAGGTCATGATCCCAGGGCCCAGGGATCACATCCCACATTGGGCTCCCTGCTTGGCAGGGAGTGTGCTTCTCCCTCTGCCCCTCTGCCCCACTCGTGCTCGCTGTCTCTCTTTCTCTCTCTCTCTCCCTCCTGCCCTCCCTCCCAAAAATAAATAAAATCTTAAAATAAGAAAAAAAGAACGAAAGAAAGAAAGAAAAAAAGAAAATTCCAAGCTTCTAATCATGGCTTGGTCTCTCTGGTGACCAGCCCCCATGCAGGAGCCATCAGGAGCCCACCCAGAGTCACTGCCCTGAACAAAAGATGCTCCTAGTGCTCTTGTCACTTAGGAACTTACAAAGGTTGCAGGCACTGTGTCAGGAACTGGGGGAAGAGACCAATATTTATTTTCTATTATCTCACAGTGTGTGTGTTTGTATATGTATATATATATTTCTAGATGTAACCATATATATTAAGGTAAACGTGAAATGAGTCCATACAGATGTCTCCAATTCTAATGTATAACCACATTGGTTTTCCAGCCTCCTCCTCTTGCTGTAAATTCCTACTCCAGCAATGAGAAACCTGGTTCCTACCATCTGCCATTCATTTACTTAATTATTCCAGTTTGAATGTATATAGCAGTATCAAAATTGTTAACCTAGACCCCAACTGAAGATAACTTTATCAGTTAGAGTATAGCACTAATGTACAGTTTCTTTTGCCTTTAGTTTTACAGACCACTCATTTCCAAAGTTATTTAGGGCAGCATCTTTTCCCCTCATCCCCTAGTGAGCTGTTTCACAATTTGTAATATAGTTAGAATGTTCTGCATTCTTCATTCCATCTTTGGGTTTCCCAGACCACCTAAACGATTTTTTTCTTAAAGATTTTATTTATTTATTTATTTATTTATTTATTTATTTATTTATTTATTTATTTGACAGAGAGACAGAGCACAAGCAGGGGGAGCTGCAGGCAGAGGGAGAGGGAGAAGCAGGCTCCCCGCAGAGCAAGGAGCCCAATGCAGGGCTGGATCCCAGGACCCTGGGATCATGACCTGAGCTGAAGGCAGACACTTAAACCACTGAGCCACCCAGACACCACTAAATTATTTTTTTAAGTTGATTTATTTTTTTTAGTAATCTCTACACCCAATGTGGGCCTCAAACTCACAACCTTGAGATCCAGAGTCGCATGCTCTTCCGACTGAGCCAGCCAGGCACCCCCTAAATGATTGTTTACTTTGCATACATTAAGGTTCACTCTTTGCATTATAAAGTTCTGAGGGGTTCAACAAATGCATAGTGTCATGTTTGCACAGTTACAGTATCATGCAGAATATTTGAACTGTCCTAAAAAAAATACCCTGTGCTATACCTGTTCAAACCTTCCTCCCCTCTTCCGGAGCTCCTGACAACCATTGAACTTTTTTAAAAATTGAAGTATAACTGACATATTATATTAGTTTCAGGTATACAACATAGTGTTATGACAACTATATACATTATGCAATGCTCACCGTGATGAGAGTAGTTACCGTTTGTTACCTATTATTGACTATATTCTGTATGCTGTACTTTTCATCCCCATGACTTACTTATTTTATAACTGGAAGTTTGTTCCTCTAAATCCCCTTCGGCTATTTCACCAATCCTCCCACCCTCCTCCCCTCTCGCAATAACCACCAGTTCTATTTACGACTGTGTTTCTATTTTTGTTATTGTTTGTTTGTTCATTTGTTTTATTTTTCAGATTTTAGATCATACAGTATTTGTCTTTCTCAGACTTACTTCAGTTAGCATAATACCGTGTGGGTCTATCCATATTGCAAATGGCAAGATTTCATTCTTTTTTTATGGCTGAGTAATATTCCACTGGGTATATCTACCACATCTGTATTCATTCATCTCAGTGGACACCTAGGTTGCTTCCATATCTTGGGTGGTGTAAATAATGCTGCAATAGACATAGAGGTGCATATATCTGCCCAAATTAGTGTTTTCATTTTCTTTGGGTAAATACCCACTGTCACTGAGCTTTTTTACTCTCTCAACAGTTTGCCGTTTCTAAAATGTCATAAAATTGGATTCACACATTATGTAGCCTTTTCAGACTTGGCTTCTTTCATTTAGCGGTATGTATTTAAGTTTCTTCTATGGCTTTTCATGGCTTCATAGCTCATTTCTTTTTACCACTGAATAATACACTATTTATGGGTATACCACAGTTGTTTACCCATTCACCTATTGAAGGACATCTCCATTGCTTCCAGGTTTTGGTGATCATGAATAAAGCTACTGCAAACATTCACATGCCTGTCTCCATTTCGGCTAACAAAATTATGTCATTCTATCTTTTCCTGAGCAGTCTTGCTTGACTTTTTTTTTTTTTTTTTAAGAAACTTCTACGTGGGACTTCAACTCATTACCCCAAAGTCAAGAGTCACATGCTCTATTGACTGAGACAGCCAAATGTCCCAGTCTTGCTTGGCTTTTATCTATTTTGTTACTCTTTTTAAAGAACCAACTTCAAGCTTTATTACTCATTTTGAGTGTATTTATATTTTCTGTGTCATTGACTTATTTTCTTATGTTTACTATCCTGGGGTGTACTCTGATGTTTTTCTGGCTTCTTAAACTAGAAACTTATTAATCTTCATAAGATTCTTTTCTCTAATATAAATATTTAAGGCTATGAGAATTTTACTCAAGCCCTGCTTTTGCTGCATGCCACAAGTTTTGGTACATAGCATTTTCTTACCATTCGCTTCTAAATATTCTTGTTGAAATTTGTCACTATGAATTTGTAGCATACCTATCTGCCAAATTGTGTCATATTCCCCAGTATCCTGGGTATGGGCACAGAAAAAGTGGATATTTAAGGACAACCCAGGCTTAGAATTTTGCCTGGAAAGTACATCCCAACTACTGTCTCTAATTTCACACCTCACCTCCACATCTCATTTTCTCCCTGCATCTCATTAAGTAGCCTTTCTTTAATTAGAGAATCTGTCTCTCATGACCCTTTCATTTCACTGTGGCATCTGTCACATATGTCTATCATTAAATGTCAGTGCCTAAATTGGCTCGTGGTACTCGGGACTGTGAGAGTATCATAGGGGGCTGTAAGAGATGGAGATGGAGAGGGCAAGGCGACTGACAGGCAGCTGGAGCCTCACCTGGCAGAAACAGTTCAGCATCTCTTTGAGAGCGTGGAAATGCCAATATTACCTTTAACTAATCTGCTGCTCAGAACTATCACAGTTATCCTTCACAATTTCCCACAAGCACTCAGTATACTTGCTATATCCACAAATATATGGGGGCCTTCTTGTAGAAATTGACAAGTGACTGTTCTTCCCATCCAAGTCACTTGGAGAAGAGAGAAAGGAACCACTGCAGGAGGCAAAGAGACCCAAATCCAGAGACACATGGGAGCAGAGAGTCAGAGCCAGAAGTGACCATGGAAACAAGCCCTGGATCTAGGCTGACATCCTGGGCAGGATGTGGATTAGGGTAGTGTTCTTCCTAAGCTGCAGGGTGTCACCTCCTTTAGAACATGAAATAAATTTAATGGGTTGCAATCAGCATCTGTTTTAAGTGAAATAGGACAGAAAGAATAGAAAATAACAGATTGTGTCACACATAGCATAAGATCATTACTTTCTGTGAAATTTTTTAATGTGTATGGATGTGTATATTAGATCATGAGATAAAATGTATTTTTAACTGAGGGTCATAGTCAAAAAAAGTTTAAAACACTGTAGACGAGAGGTTTAAAGCAGACATCTAAGTTACATGTGGGAATACAGAGGAGAGAGCATATGGAGAATATGTGGCCTAGGAGGAGATATTTAAGTTAGGTCTTAGAGGGACTGTAAGACCAGGTAAAGGACATTCTAGAGGAAGTGCACGTACAAAGGCATTTTTGGGAAACAGCAAGAAGTCCGTGAGGGTGGAACCTCACATAGGGAGGTAGGCGTGGCAGAAGATGAAGGTGGAGAATAAGGTAAGTTGAGGCTCTGTTGTGAAGGGTCTTATACATGAAGTGAGCAGGTTTTATTTTAATAGGTTTTACTTATTTTGCAAGTTGAGGACTTTTTTTTTTTTAAAGGAAGATAAACCTAGTATCTGGTGCCCTTTGAAACCCACAGAGGAAAATACCAGTACCATTCATTGAGCATATACAATAGGTCAATATTGAACTTCTTACTTTATATGCATTAGTGTAATTGCTGATTAACACAGTAACTGCTCATATGGTTGGTATTATAGTGACTTTCATTTGACAGATGAGCAGACTGAGGCTCAGAGACTTTAAGTTGCTTCAGGTCATCCATCTATCAAGTGGAAAGGGTGGGCAGGTCTGACTCCAAAACCAGTGCCCTAGACCACTTTATAAAAATGGAGCCTCTAGATAGCAGTCTGATAACCTGATAGAGACCAAAGGCAGAGAACGTTTGGCTCTCGCTCTTCAGCTTATGGCTCAAGCACAAGCAGACTGCTTTTTATACCTCTGCGAGGTGGAGGAAACAGCTGGAGGAGAGCAGTGCCAGCATCTGCACTCTCTCCCCACATCACCAACTCCTCCTCTTCTATCTCCAACCCTTCCCCTGCTTTAGTATGACAGCCTTATATATCTGCTGCTTTATAAAAGGAGGATAATGTTATCTTTTATTAGGAATGTAATGATAATTCCACAAATTCTTCTTAAAAACACGTTGAGAATAAAGTAGTTACTCCTATTGAATTGTTCGTTTTGTAATATCTTTTGTACTTGCGTTGGAAGGTACATTGTTACAGCTAAGTTTCCAGGAGTCAGCTGCCTTCTGTTATGCTTATTTTTCTCATTTACATGTAGAGGCTATAAGGCACTAGGTAACTCAAGTCAAATGGCAAATTACTGCCTAGCTCAGTTCTTTAATTCATTAAATAGCCCGTCTCCTACTCTGCTCTCATTGAGCAGCCTGAGAAGTGGGCAAATCAGGCAGCTACCTACTTAAAAATTTGAAAGATGCTAAAAGGCCTCTACCTAAAAAATGTCTCCCCAACATCTGATTCTAATTCTACACACTCTCCAGTGGCCTCCTTGAAAAGACACACCCTTTCCAACTTGTTTAAGGTATGAAGTTACCTGATAGGGATTATTTATTAGCTAACTAATTAGCCTGTCACAGAAGCCACCTGTTTCCAATATCACCCAGAATAGAGGAGGGACCTGTAAGAATGACACCCAGAATTATATGATTTGATGAGTTAAGGGAGTGGGTAAAGGTGATAGAGGTAGAGTTAGGAATTAAAGGAAGAAAAGATCCAGAACTTGAAGCACTGTTAGGGAAGGCAAAAACCCTTCAGCAGCCTAAGCACTTAGAGACATAAGCATCTCTAAGAGAAAAGGTATTAAAAAGAGAAGTAGGTGGGGAGTTAGGTTTAATGGGTACAGAGTTTCAGTCAAGGGAGATGAAAAAGTTCTGGAGATGGATGGTGATGGTGGTTGCTTAAGAATGTGAATGTACTTAATACCACAGAACTGTACACTTAAAATTGGTTAAAACTTTAAGTTTCATGTACTACAAAATACATTCTAGATAATCTGTGGGGGAAATGAAGTCAAGGCTGTTTTGACCAATCCTTTGCCTTAGATAGTATGTTAGTTGCCCTTCAAGATGGCGCCAATGATCCTCACCTCCTAGTATATACTCCCCTGTATTGTACCCACCTCCCACAGTGGATAGCACTTACCTGGGTAACCAATAGGAGAAAGCAGAAATGACCGTCCAAGGCTAGGTTCTAAAAGACATTGTAGCTTCCAACTGGTTCTCTCTTAGATCTCTGAGGGAAGTGAGCTGCCATATTGTGATGACACTCAAGCAGCCTATGGAGAAGTCCAGGGATGAGAAACTGAGGCCTTCAGCCAACAGCCAGCATTAACCTGCTAACCCACTGAGGAGCTACCTTGAAAGCAGATCCTCCAGCAGCCCCATCCAACATCTGGACTGCAACCTCATGACAGAGCCTAAGCCAGAACCACCCAGCTCCCACATTCCTGAGCCACAGAAATTGTGAGATATTTATAGTTGTTTTAAGCCACTATTTGGGGGGGGGTAATCTGTTCTATAGAAATTGATGACTAATACAAATAGCATGAAGACCCCCCCCCCAACAACTCTGCCTGAGGCTGGTAGAATCTTCGATCATTTATATATTTCTATTTGTTCCAGGATTGTTTCACAGTTGCTTAAAGATATTCAGTGATCCCATTTAAATAAAGTTGCATTTACCTTTACATGTTTTGAATACCCAACAGGTATTCCTTAAAAATATTTCCCAAAATTGGAGAGGCATTGGGGAATTTCAGACAGTTAAGGCTAGCAAGAGCAGCAACTCCTAACATAATATACCTTGTCAGGTAATGGGAGTGTTTTTCCTTTAATACTATAGATGCAATGCTTAAAAACCTGAAGGCAGGCCAGTATTTTATTTTATTTTGTAATTTAAATTCAATTAATTAACATACAATATGTTATTGGTTTCAGGGGTACAGGTCTGTGATTCATTAGTCTTATATAATACTCAGTGCTTATTACAATACATACCCTCCCCAATGTCCGTCACCCAGTTACCCCATGCCCCCACCCCTTTCCCCTCCAGCAACCCTCAGTTTGTTTCCTATGATTAAGACTCTCTTAACATTTGTCTCCCTCTCTGGTTTCATCTATATTTCATTTTTTCCTCTCTTCCCCTATGATCCTCAGCCTTGTTTCTTAAATTCCACATATCAGATCTTTTTTTTAAATTTTTATTTATTTATTTGACAGAGAGAGTGAACAAGCAGGGGGAGCAGCAGGCCCAATGTGGGGCCCAGTCCCAGCACCCTGGGATCATGACCTGAGCTGAAGGCAGAGACTTAACTGACTGAGCCACCCAGGCACCCATACCAGTGAGATCAAATGATAATTGTCTTTCTCTGATTGACTTATTTCACTTAGCATAATACCCTCTAGTTCCATCCACGTCCTTGCAAATGGCAAGATTTCATTTTTGATAACTGCATAATATTCCATTGTGTATGTGTGTGTGTGTGTGTATGCCACATCTCCTTTATCCATTATATGGATGTACCAAATATTACTTGTTACTATGGATTAGAATTTCTTCTTTTTTTAGCTATTATGAATAATGCTGTTATGAACAATAGTGTAGAAGCTTTTGTGTGGACATATACTTCATTTCCCTTAGGTATATATGTAGAAGTAAAATTGATAGATCCATTCCTTTAAGTGTACACATCTGTTTCCTTGGCTATAAATTTAATGACAGTTGCCTGGGGTCTGGGATTTATTTACCTTTACACTACAATTTTTACATTATATTCTTCTCTCACTAGTATTAATTAAAAATTGAAAACATTTCATTTCATTCCCGTTCAGATGTCTCTTCCACCCACTATTTAGATTCTCTCCACTTTTCAAGTACTTTGAAGTATCATAAGTTAATTGAAATCAATGAAATGAAAATTGAAACAACAAAATATGCATCACTCATCCAATGAGCATGTTTAAGAAAATGATTATAGCCAGTGTTGATAACAGAGATGGAGTAGAGAAAAAAGAACTCTTACACTTGGCCAATGGAGGTACAACTTGTTGCTACCTCTCACAGGACAAGGTAGCAATATGCATTTAAATACTTTAGACATTTGCACCCTCTTTGACCTCAGTTATTTCTCTTTGAAAATCTTATCCTAAGGAAGCATTCATGAATATGTACAAAGGTTTATCATGGTACTGTTTATAATTATGAAGATTTGGAAAGAAATCCAATGTCCAAAGACAGGGAATTGGCTTTAATAACTATAACATCTTCATTAAATGAAATAAAAGGCAGCATCAAAAATGTAGAAAAATATATGGTGACATTGAAAATGTTAATGTTATAAAACAATGTGTATGAATTAATATATTTTATATACAAAATGCTTAGAAAAAGGATTGAAAAGATTTACATCAAGATATTAATTGTGTTTACCTCTATAGGTAATATAATAGGGTGATTTTTCCTTTCTGTTTTCTCTAATAATTATGCATTAATTTTAAGATAAGAAAAAAAGTTATAAATATAAAACCAATCAAAAGACAACCCATGAGGTTCCCACTTGAGTTTGAGGTAGTCTCAATGAATATCATGGTTAAAGTTTCTTAGTGTGAGTAAACTAGTCCTCTTAAACAATATTTAAAACATGAAAATCAAATTAGCAAATTAAACATAGCATTTGTACCACTCCTAGAAAGTCAACAAAACCAAAACAGGACATGAATTCCCTAAACAAGATTCCAGAAACAAGAATCACAGTCTGGAAATATCCTGACCTCAGCTGCCCAAAGTCTGGATGGGAGGAATGGATGTCTACAATTTACGATTATATAACAACACGGTGACTGAGAGTATAGCAACCTTTGTGCAGCGACATCAACACTACTCTTTTAAATTCTGTTGTGGCTACTGCAAGTTGAATGCAAGGTGTCAAATTCAATAAACAACCAGAGCTGTGTGAAGTGACCCATTAACTTGAAGGGAGCCAAAAAGAAAACAAAACTAAACAACACCACCAAAAAAAAAAGCATCAAAGGGGAAATAATGAACTCTGAAGAGTAGCAAAACACAATGAGGTTTCAGAGCATTGTGGTCAGAACTCTGGAGTCAGATTACCAGGGTCCACATCCTGATTTTGCCAATTAGTATTTCTCTGATCTTTGGCAAGTGATTAACTTTTATATGCCTCATATTCCTTATTCGTAAGATGGGGAAAGTAAGAATACCTACTTCATTAGGTTGTAATGAGGATTAAATGACTTAATGTAAAACATTTATGGTAGTGGGGTGGAGGTGGCACAGTTGGTTGGGCATCTGACTCTTGGTTTCAGCTCAGGTAGTGGTCTTGGGGTTGTGGGATTGAGCCTTCCATTGGGCTCCATGCTCAGTGCAGAGTCTGCTTGAGATTCTCTCTCCCTCTCCCCTTCCCCACTCCCTCTCTCTTTCTGTAATAAATAAAGAAACCTTAAAAAAAAACACAGAGTAGTACCTGGCACATAGTAAGTGCCATGAAACTGTTAGCTAAAAGTATCCTGGAGGTGTTATATTACTGTTATATATCTAACTGGAGTTTCAGAAGGAGAGGAGAGAAGAGTAGTGGCACTATTGGAAGAGATAACCAAAATTTTCAGTAACTGAAGAAAGACAACAACCTTGAGGTTCAGGTTATCCAATAAATTCCAAGCAGTATCCCCAACAAGAAATCCATACCACTTACTCATTTCCGTTTCCATTCTCTGCATACAGAAAGGCAAACATATTAAAAGCAACCAAAAAAAAAAAAAACCACCAGAAAAAAATCATCTTCAACGAAATGAAGCTCATTTCTCAACAGCAACTAGAAAACAAGACGGTGGAATGTCTTCAATGTGCTGAAAATATTTTTTAAGATTTATTTATTTATTTGAGAGAGAGACAGAGACAGAGAGAGTCCTTCTCCCAAAGAAAAGAAAAAAGAATGAAGGTGATCAGAGTATCAGGGACTTGTGGGACACTATCAAGCTGACCAAAATACATATTATGGAAATTCCAAAATGAGGAGAGAGAGAGAAAGGGATAGAGAAATTATCTGAAGATATAAGGGCTGGGAATGTGCAGGTTTAGAAGACGGAGTTGAAGAACCAGAGAAGGGGTTCCAACTCCTGAGGTAGGCCTGACAAAATCAGTTGATCTGGGTAGCTACCACCTCTGTGGGGTCACAGCTAATTGTCTAGTGACCTCTGTTGGTTGACAGGGTTTGCAAATAGTAAGAACGGTTGAATGCAAACCATAGGACCATCAAGAGAAGCTGGAACCCACCGCTTTTGTCCATCACCACATCTAAGAAGAGGCTCACAGTGCAATGGCTACTGCTTCACTTCTACCTTACAAATATTGTGCAAACTATTCTTTTGAGAAGCTCTAACCTGAAGGCATATAGGAATATGAATTCTACAAATCATAGTTCCAACTTAACCAAGTGGATCCAATACAAATGATCACATCCTTCAAATCTTTGCTCAACTGTCACTTTCCCAGTTTTACCTATTTTGACAATCCTATTTCAAAATGCAACTCATCTCACTTTCTTTGCAGGCCAGGAGTTCCTAGATTGCCTTTAAATGGTGGTGTTCCAGAGTATCATTCCTGACACTCTTCTTTCACTCACCACACTCTTCCTGGGAAATTTCATCTGTACTCATAGATGCAATTACCAACCATACGCTGGTAATTACAACCCTTTATCTCCAGTTCAGAACTCTGTGCACTGGGTCCTTATTACCAAAGAATAACTAGACAGCTCAACCTGCATATTCTTAAGCTCATGGTGTTCAAAACTTCCCCTCCCCCCACACGAGGTCCTCTTCTTCCTCTTCTTCTGTTTCCCCACTTGATGGATAACACTTCCAACCACCTAAGCAAGAAACATGAAGTCACACTAGGCTCTTTCCTCTTCTTTACTTCCAATCTCTTCCCATTGATCACTAAGTCCTGTGGATTCTTAAACTTAATATATCTCATACATGTTTCCTCTTTTCCATCTCCAATGCTGCACCCCTAGTCCAAGAATTACTTATATTTCTGCAAAAGTCTCATACAAGTCTCTGCTGGCCAAGTCAAAATACCCACTACTGTGGATATTTTAAGTAATAAAATTAACAGGGATATCTGATATGTCCTTCCTTTGCTCTAATTCCTTTAATGGTTCCTTCAACACTTTCCGGGGGGGGGGAAGCTAATCCTTTGAATAGCATGCAAAATTATTAATGACCTCTTCTTTTTTAAAAAAAGATTTTATTTATTTGCCAGAGAGAGAGAGAGAGAGAGCACAAGCAGGGGGAGCGGCAGGCGGAGGGAGAAGCAGGCTTCTTGCTGAGCAAAGAGCCCAATGCCGAACTTGATTCCAGGACCCTGGGATCATGACATGAGCAGAAGGCAGACCCTTAACCGACTGAGCCACCCTGGTATCCCTAATGATCTTTTCTTTACCTATTCATGCAATCTAGTCTGTAGCTATTTTCTCCCATGAGACTTAAAAGCTCCAAGAAAACTAAGTGACTTTCAGTATCCCAAATCCATTAAATGATCTCTGGAATGTTATGACCCAAGCTGACACCCCCCGACACCTCTTTGCCTAGAAGTTTTTACTCATCCTTTAGGTACCAACTTAATTGTTAACTCCTATGCAAAAAATTTCAATATTTCCTTGTACTCATTGATGGCCATGCCGGGCCTTCCCATAGCTTTACTGCTGATGCATCATGCATCTCTGCAAGTCTGTGTCATGTTTTACCCTCAAACCCTATCCCTCCAAATTGGAAGCCACAGTTATGTGGCTTGGATATTAAATTTAAGTATATTTATTCAAACATTTAAAAACGTAGATGGGTCCGTAAACGTGGTTAAGTTTATCAATAGATAGGGACTTGTAGTGAAAAGAGCACTAGACTAGAAGACAGATTTGAGTACCATCCTAATTCTGTTCCTTCCTTACCTTTTCTGGCCTCAGTTGTCTCCCTCATAATGTGGCTAGACTACAGCCCCAGTTTCTGGGTGGCAATTTACAATTTATCTGCTTTTTTATTATAATCCAATCCAGCACTCTTCCTTTCACACGTGACTCTCGGAGCCGCTATATAATTTACTCAAAATCTCCTTACAAATAGTCAAGGACTAAAAGCAAAGCAATCTTGGTATGCTAGACCGGAGCTGACCTCTAGGAATGTTCCTAGTTCTAAAATTCTGTAAGCCCATCCAGTGAACGAAAACGTTGGAAAACAAGTAAAGAAGAGCCACAAGCGAAGAGACGTAAAGTAAACAAGGGTAGCCCAGAAGGCAAGGGAAGCCTGGAGGTTCCAAGAATTAGAAGTGAACTTCCCGTCCTTGGGTCAACTTCCGGAATCAACAACAGGGAGACCCAATGAGAACCTTTCTCCCGGGAGCCAATGGCAGAGCACATTACAAAGAGCCAATCCAAGGGCCGCTGTCACTGTTATGGTCCTGTCAGGGCGCCGGCGTCGTGGTGCTTGGGCGGCCGCCACCTAAAGGACTTCAGTGGGGCAGTCTCGGGGTAGCTTGTCTCCGGCCTCGCTCCCAGCCTGCTCCTTCCGGCTCACGGGCCTCACCGTAGGGCGTGCGTGCGGGCCGGTGCCGCGGCCGCCTTGGGGCCTGGGCCGAGCCGCAGAGGGGCCGCGAGATGCAGCCGCCGGGTCCGCCCCCGGCGTATTCCCCCACGAACGGGGACTTCACCTTTGTCTCTTCGGCAGACGCGGAAGGTGAGGCTGAGCCCCGGGAAGGCCCGTCCCCCCGGTGGACGCGGGGTCCGACGCGGGGGGCTCTTTCTCATGCTGAGGCGGTTGCGGCTGGGTGGGGACAGGCAGGAAGCTGACTGGGGACCGGAGCCCTCTGCGCCTGCCCGGCCTTCCGAGAGGGCCTTAGTGGCCGACAGAGGGCTGTGGGGGAGGTGTCCCGAATGACTCGTTGGGCTTCTGGCTCGCCCCGCACCTCAGGTGGGCCCACGCAACAGTAAGATTTTATGTCCGCAGTGATTTGCTGTTACTCGAAAAAGGGGTAGTTAGATTGGCCAGGTGTCAGAGAATGAAAACAAGGTAGGGGAGCTGTGTTCCTCTCTTATTTATGGATAGATGACTTTATGCTGGAATTAGACTCGGTAGTGCGAATACAAACTTCCCTCCGGGAGTTCGTGGGTTTTTTTGTCGTCGTCGTCGTATTCTTCTTCTCCTTCTCCTCCTCCTCCTCCTCCTCCTCCTCCTCCTCCTCCTCCTCCTCCTCCTCCTTCTTCTTTCTCCTCCTTTCTCCTCCTTTCTCCTCCCTTCTCCTCCCTTCTCCTCCCTTCTCCTCCTTTCTCCTTTTTTTTTTTAATGGACTCTGATATCTTGCAGACGTCCCGGTTTTCCTCCTGTTTCATAGTGTTTGACCTCAATATTCAGAGAAGTGGGCCCAAGCATGTTTGAAACTTCTTGTGATACAATTGGGTTGTTCCCAAAGGCTTCTACTTATTTCCTTGTCCTGTCGTGAGGAAGCAATTATGCCGGAGAGATTTTTCTTTTTCTACATCACAGGAAAGTTTGTTTTCCTCCTTTTCTCTGTTCCTTACCAGACTCTTTGTAACCCGAATCTTTCTCTGCTAGTCAGTTTCAAATTTTACTTTTATTAGGCTATGTACACAGGACTTACTGCCCAATGATAAAAAAATAAATTATGCATGAAGCTGTAGAAATTTCACTCTAGAGAAGAAGAACGTAGCGTTTGCTCAGAAATCTGGTTTCAGGATGCATCAGTTAGTACAGCTTGTTTTTCTTTGTTTTGTTTTCCTTGTTTTGATTTCTGAGTGGCATTGTTTAAAAAAACCAATATCGCACTGTTTTTAACTACCTAAAATTTAAATTAGAGAAAAAGAAAGAAACGAAAAGTATTGTAGTTTTGGTTATAATTTAAAATGGAAAATACAATTTTTATTTATCATAGAGAACATAGCTGATACTTTTATTTTACTTTTTTCCTAAAAATTTTTTAAAAGATTTTATTTATTTGAGAGAGAAAGCGTGAGCAGGGGGAGAGGGAGAAGCAGACTCCCCCCTGAGCAGGGATCCCAATGTGGGACTGGATCTCAGAACCCTGGGATCATGACCTGGGTGGTAGACGGGCTTAACCCACTGAGCCACCCAGGCTCCTCTGATATGCTTATCTTAAACTTAATATGAATATTTGGTGAAATATAGCAACCCAAAGTATTTCAGTTTGCTTAAATTTGATAGCATAGTGCTTCTGGAGGAATATCAACTTTAATTTACCAGACTTTTTAAAGAATTGTCTTATCATTGTTCAAACTCATGTAACTGTGTGTATATATTTCTTATCCACCCCCTCACCCCCTGAAATAACCTTTCTCAAATACACCTAAAAAAAACCTAACAATGATACAACAAGCTAACCCATTGACTCTATATACTAAACCAAGAAACCTGGACTAAGTAAACCTAACCTAATGGATATAAGGTTTATTTGAACTTCTCCGTGTAGCTTCTAAAGATATAGACTCCCTGTATATCCGAAGATGTATACACAAAGATAGACATGTATAATAATACCCTTAAGTGTATGACATTGTACATTTTAAATTTACAGAGTATTTTAAGGAAATGGCTTGTGTGGTCTTTATAAGAATTATGCTGAGCATCATTTTTCTTGTATTTTATAATGAAAATGAGGCTTAGAGAAGTTCAGTAACCTCCACATGAAGGATCTGAATGAAGAACTAATCAGAATTCTTTCCATGAAATTGTGATGATTCTTACATTTTTGTAAATTGAATAGTGTATCTGAAGTATAGTGTTAAGAGTCCTGGGTTTGCATCCTGGCTTTGCCAGTTACTATCTCTGTGATATTGCCCAAGTTACTTAGCCTCTCAGCTTCAGTTTTCTCATATACAAAATGGGAATTAATACACAAGTGCTTAAATATTTTGCAAACTCAGAGTACTTAGTACTATATCCAGTAGAGTTAAGAGCTTGGTACATGTTAGTAATGATGCTGCTCGGTTTTCACTATTAACTGGCTCCACACTTATTTTTTATTGTTCTCTAACATGAAAATTTGACTCTGCAACTCTCTTTTCTCTGGTTCCTAAGCATATTATATAAATTCTTTCTTCTCCCTTTGCTGCTTTTACTCTAACCATGAGTGTTTTCAGTGTATATTTTCCGTCTAGATTCTGTCCAAGTCTCTCTTAATGATACCAATCTGTACTGCTTGTACATGCTTATCCTTTGTTCTAAAATGTGCCTTGGTGTCCTGTCTCCATACCTGTGTGTATCCTGGTCCTCATGCTTAGAATGCCTTTCTCCTCCTTACCTGGAGTTGAGACTTAAGACTGGACTGGAATGCTCCTTCCTTGGTGAAACCTTGCTTAACTGTCCCTTAGAGAATTCCCTAATCTTTTCTATAACTCCAGCACTTGTACCACAGAACCCAGAACATAAACATCACGAAATAATTGTTGAAAGAATAAATGATTTCTGTTTTTATCTCATATGACATTGATACTTGAGACTATAAAACAGCACATTTTGGATGGTATCACTAAAAAATTTCTGGATGTAGAGCCAGCAGACTTCAGTTAAAGTCCTAAGTCTTAGAGTAGTATGTGATATCAGGCAGGTTACATAACTTCTGTAGCTTCTATTTTCTCACCTATAAATGAAAAGCAGGGGCACCTGGCTGGGTTAGTTCATAGAGCATGCAACTCTTGATCTTGGGGTTGTGAGTTTGAGTTCCATGTTGGGTGTAGAGATTATTTTTTTAAAAATGTTTTTAAATGGGGCACCTGGGTGGCTCATTTGGTTGTGTCTGAATTTTGATTTCGGCTCAGATTGTGATCGCAGGGTCCTGGGATTGTTGGGCTCTGTGCTTAGTCTGGAGTCTGCTTGAGATTCCTCTCCCTCTGCCCTTCCCCCTGCGTGCACATGCTGTCACGTGCTCACTTGCTCTCAAATTTTAATAAATAAATCTTTTTTAAAAATGAAAAAAAAATTAAATATTTTCTTTATTTATTTGACAAAGCACAAGCAAGAGGAGCAGCAGAGGGAGAGAGATTGTGACCTGAGCTGAAGGTAGACGCTCAACCAACTGAGCCACACAGGCGCCCTAAAAACGAAAAAAAAATTTTTTAAATGAAAAGCATACATAATACTGTGAGATATTTAAGATAATATGTATAAAAGCAAGTTCCATAAGTACAAGTTAAAAGAACATGAGCTATGTGTGAATAAACCAATAAATGAATAAATAGATGGATAATGAAATCCAGGCTGAATATTCAAGTCGATAGTATAAAACTATATCCAAAAGCAGTAATGAAATGCATGTATGTAAAAGGAAGAATGTAATGACATATATATGTGAACTGTAGTATAGAAACCTTCAAGGATCCTTTGACTTTATTTTGTATCAGATAAATAAGTAATTCTTTGCCTGGTTTATGTCTGGGCACTTAGTAACACAGAATCTGCCTTAATCATAATTTGTATTTTAACAAGATCCCACTGTGGTTCATATGCATATTAAGCTTGAGAAGCACTGATTTAGAATATTATGAACGATTAGAAGAGGAGGAAATTTTTTGTAGCTGTAAGATCAGGGACAGTTTAATGGAGATATTTTGCCAAACTTTGAAGGATAGATCATGTTTTATATATAGGATGGGCTAAGTACCCCATGTGCAAGGGTGACACCAAGAAATGGTCTAATAAGACAGATACATTTCATCGTACATAATAAATGGTATAAAAAGTATGGTTCAAAGGAGGAAGTGGTTAACTGCAGGAAGGATGAAGGAAGTCTTCAGGGACAGATGAGGTGTATTTTGAAGGATAAGTAGGAGTTTTTCCAGTTGAAAAGGGGGAAGAACATTCACTTAAGAACTGTGCAAGTACAATACTTGGTGGAGCTGTCCCTTGGTCTTATACTTTTTAATCTGCACAGACCTAAAACTGCTCATTTACACCATGAGCTCCTCACCGTAAGAAGCTGTGCTTTGCTTATTCTCACTGCCTAGCACGGAGCCTAGCTCATAGCAGGAACTTGGTGATGAATGAATGATACTTTTTGATTAAGATAAAGGTGTTGTGCTCCTAGAAGTGAAGACAATACTAATTCAAGAGAAATTCAGCTAGTAGTTGGAAAGGTAATGAACAGAAACAACGAAGCAAGAAAGATGATCTAAGCCACCTGATAGCCATTTTCCTGTCTTCATATTTTTCTACCTCTAAATATCTTTGTATCTATATTGAAACATTTATCTTTCCTGCAGATCTTAAAGGAAGGGTTTCTTTCCTGGGATGAGCCTCTACTAGTGCTTTTATGCTCATATTTTCCTGCCTTTTTTGGAACCTTTCTTTCTCTTCGTTGTTTTTCTCTCTAGCATTTTCTATTTCTCCTGTTTTTTCCATCTCTAACATTACTCACAGGTCCCCTCCTAATTGACAGAATTATAAATTAAATCTACTTCCCTTTTTCCTTATTTTCATAGCCAGGCTATCTCTTTTTTCCTGTTACCTCAGCATCCATCAATCCCTACCACTCTGTTGGCACTTTACTTGCTTCCTTTCATCTGCAGAAGTATCTTCCGCAGTGTTTCCCAGCGGGGAAAGGTTCCATGACAACATAAATGTGACATAAGACAAGTAATGTGTTAAGCTAAATTAAACCAGTTTCCTTAATGCAGAATTCCCAGAGCCTTTGTGTGTGTGTGTGTGTTTGTGTGTGTGTAATAATATTTTTATTATGTTAGTCACCATACAGTACATCCCTAGTTTTTGATGTAAAGTTCCATGATTCATTACTTGCGTATAACGCCCAGTGCACCAAGCAATATGTGCCCTCCTTAATACCCATCACCGGCCTATCCCATTCCCCCACTCCCCTCCCCTCTGAAGCACTCAGTTTGTTTCCCAGAGTCCATAGTCTGTCATGGTCCATTCCCCCTTCTGTTTACTCCCCCCTTTCTTCTTCCCTTTCTTCTCCTACCGATCTTCCTACTTCTTATGTTCCATAAATGAGTGAAACCATATGATAATTGTCTTTCTCTGCTTATTTTGCTTAGCATTATCTCCTCTAGTCCCGTCCATGTTGCTGCAAATGTTGGGTAATCGTTCATTCTGAATGCTGAGTAATATTCCATTGTATATATGGACTACATCTTCTTCTTCTTTTTTTTTTTTTTAAAGATTTTGTTTATTTATTCGACAGAGATAGAGACAGCCAGCGAGAGGGGGAACACAAGCAGGGGGAGTGGGAGAGGAAAGAAGCAGGCTCATAGCGGAGGAGCCTGACGTGGGGCTCGATCCCATAACGCCGGGATCACGCCCTGAGCCGAAGGCAGACGCTTAACCGCTGTGCCACCCAGGCGCCCCTGGACTACATCTTCTTTTTTTTTTTTTTTTTTTTTTTTTAAAGATTTTGTTTTATTTATTTGACAGAGATAGAGACAGCCAGCGAGAGAGGGAACACAAGCAGGGGGAGTGGGAGAGGAAGAAGCAGGCTCATAGCGGAGGAGCCTGATGTGGGGCTCGATCCCATAATGCCAGGATCACGCCCTGAGCCGAAGGCAGACGCTTAACCGCTGTGCCACCCAGGCGCCCCTGGACTACATCTTCTTAATCCAGTCATCTGCTGAAGGGCATCTCGGCTCCTTCCAGAGTTTAGCTATTGTGGACAAAGCTGCTATGAACATTGGGGTGCATATGGCCCTTCTCTTCACTACGTCTGTATCTTTGGGGTAAATACCCAGTAGTGCAATTGCTGGATCATAGGGTAGCTCAATTTTTAACTTTTAAAGGGACCTCCACACTGTTTACCGGAGTGGCTGTACCAACTTGCATTCCCACCAACAATGTAGGAGGGATCCCCTTTCTCCACATCCTCTCCAACATTTGTTGTTTCCTGCCTTGTCAATTTTTGCCATTCTAACTGGAGTAACGTGGTATCTCAATGTGGTTTTAATTTGAATTTCCCTGATGGCTCATGATTTTGAACATTTTTTCATGTGTCTGTTAGCCATTTGTATGTCTTCATTAGAAAAGTGTCTGTTCATATCTTCTGCCCATTTTTTGATTTGTTTGTTTCTTGTGTATTGAGTTTGAGAAGTTCTTTGTAGATCTTGGATATGAGTCTTTTATCTGTAGTGTCATTTGCAAATATATTCTCCCATTCCGTGGGCTGCCTCTTAGTTTTTTTGACTGTTTCCTTGGCTGTGCAGAAGCTTTTTATCTTGATGAAGCCCCACAAGTTCATATTTTCTTTTGTTTCTCTTGCCTTTGGAGATGTGTCATGAAAAAGGTTGCTGTGGCCAATGTCGTAGAGGTTGCTGCCTATGTTCTCCTCTAGGATTTTGATGGATTCCTGTCTCACATCGAGGTCTTTCATCCATTTGGAGTTTATCTTTGTGTATGGTGTGAGAGAGTGGTCAAGTTTCATTCTTTTGCATGTAGCTGTCCAATTTTCCCAGCACCATTTATTGAAGAGACTGTCTTTTTTCCACTGGATGTTTTTTCCTGATTTGTCAAAGATTAGTTGCCCAAAGAGCTGAGGGTCCATTTCTGGGTTCTCTATTCTGTTCCATTGGTCTGTGTGTCTGTTTTTGTGCCAGTACCACGCTGTCTTTGTGATCACAGCTTTGTAGTACAGCTTGAAATCCGGCAGTGTGATGCCCCCAGCTTTGTTTTTCCTTTTCAACAATTCCTTGGTGATTTGTGGCCTTTTCTGGTTCCACACAAATTTAAGGGCTGTTTATTCCAGCTCTTTGAAAAATGTCATTGGTATTTTGATCAGGATAGCATTGAAAGTGTAGATTGCTCTGGGTAGCATAGACATTTTAACTATGTTAATTCTTCCGATCCATGAGCATGGAATTTTTTTCCGTCTTTTTGTGCCTTCCTCAATGTCTTTCAAGAGTGATTTGTAGTTTCTAGAGTATAGATCCTTTATGTCTCTGGTTAAGTTAATTCCGAGATAACGTATGATTTTTGGTGCTGTTGTAAATGGAATGGATTCCCTAATTTCTCTTTCTTCAGTCTCATTGTTCGTGTATAGAAATGCAACTGGTTTCTGAGCATTGATTTTGTATCCTGCCACATTACTGAATTCCTCTATAACTTCTAGTAGTTTGGGGTGGATTCTTTGGGTTTTCCATATAGAGTATCATGTCATCTGCGAAGACAGACAGTTTGACTTCTTCTTTGCCGATTTGGATACTTTTTATCCCTTTTTGTTGTCTGATTGCTGTTGCAAGGACTTCTAGTACTATGTTGAATAATAATGGCGAGAGTGGGCATCCTTGTCGTGTTCCTGATCTTAAGGGAAAGGCTTCCAGCTTTTCCCCATTGAGAATGATATTTGCTGTAGGCTTTTCATAGATGGTTGTCATGAAATTGAGTAATGTACCCTCTATCCCTACACTCTGAAGGGCTTTAATCAGGAAAGCATGCTGTATTTTGTCAAATGCTTTTTCTGCATCTATTGAGAGGATTTTATCGTTCTTGACTCTTTTCTTGTTGATACGATCTATCACACTGATCGATTTGCGAATGTTGAACCACCCTTGCATCCCAGGGATGAATCCCACTTGGTCATGATGGATAATCCTTTTAATGTACTGTTGGATCCTATTAGCTAGGATCTTGTTGAGAATTTTGGTGTCCATATTCATCAGGGATATCGGTCTGTAATTCTCCTTTTTGATGGGGTCTTTGCCTGGTTTGGGGATGAAGGTAATACTGGCCTCATAGAATGAGTTTGGTAGTTTTCCTTCTGTTTCAATTTTAGAAACAGCTTCAGGAGAATAGATATTATTTCTTCTTTGAATGTTTAGTAGAATTCCCCGGGGAATCTGTCAGGCCCTGGACTCTTGTTTTTGGAGAGATTCTTGATCACTGCTTCAATCTCTTCATAATTAATTGGTCTGTTTAAACAATCAGTTTCTTCCTGTTTCAGTCTTGGTAGGTTATAGGTTTCCAGGAAGGCATCCATTTCTTCCAAGTTGTTTAATTTATTGGCATAAAGCTGTTGAAAAAAGTTTCTAATGATCCTTCCTATTTCATTGGTGTTGGTTGTGATCTCTCCCCTTTCATTCATAATTTTATTAATTTGGGTCCTTTCTCTATTCTTTTGAGCAAGTCTGGCCAGTGGCTTATCAATGTTATTTATTCTTTCAAAGAACCAGCTTCTAGTTCTGTTGATCTGCTCTACTGTGCTCCTGGTTTCTAATTCATTGATCTCCGCTCAAATCTTGATCAACTGCTTTCTTGTGCATGGGTTAGGCCTGTTCTTCAGTTCCAGCTCCAGCTTCTTGAGGTGAGAATATAAAAACTGCATTTTAGATTTTTCTGTTCTTTTGAGTGAGGCTTGGATGGCTATGTTTTTCCCCTTAGGACCGCCTTTGCCATGTCCCATAGGTTTTGGACTGTTGTGTTTTCATTCTCGTTGGTCTCCATAAATTGTTTAAATTGATTTTTAATTTACTGGTTTACCCAATCATTCTTGAGCAGGATGGTTCTTAGTTTCCAAGTGTTTGAGTTTCTTCCAAAATTTTCCTTGTGATTGAGTTCCATTTGCAAGGCACTGTGGTCTTAGAAAATGCAGGGAATAATTTCAGTCTTTTGGTATCGGTTGAGACCTGTTTTGTGACCCAGTATATGGTCTGTTCTGGAGAAAGTTCCATGTGCATTCGAGAAGAATGTGTATTCTGTTGTTCTGGTGTGCAGTGTTCTGTATATATCTATGAGGTCCATCTGGTCTAGTATGTCATTCAAAGCTCTTGTTTCTTTGTTGATTTCTGCTTACGTGATCTGTCTCTTGCTGAGAGTGGAATGTTGAGGTCCCCTACTATTAACATATTTTTATTTTTATGTCTCTTTATTCTGGTTAGGAGTTGGCTTGTGTATCTTGCTGCTCCCTTGTTGGGGGCATAGGTATTTATAATTGTCATATCCACTTGTTGGATACATCCTTTAAGAATAATATAGTGTCCTTCTGTATCTCTAGCTACAGTCCTTAGTTTAAAATCTAATCTGTCTGATATGAGAATTGCTACCCCAGCTTTCTTTTGAGGTCCATTGGCATGAAAAACAGGTTTCCATCCCTTCACTTTCAGTTTGGATGTATCTTTAGGTTCAAGATGAGTCTCTTGTAGACAGCAAATGGATGGGTCATGTTTTTTTTATCCAATCTGCAGCCCTGTGGAGTTTTATGGGAGCATTTAGGGCATTCACATTGAGAGTGATTATTGAGAGATATGATTTTAATGATGTCATGTTGCCTGTAAAGTCTTTGTTTCTATAGATTGTAAATTTCTGTTCTGTATCACTCTTGGGGCCTTTTTACTTTTCTAGAAACCCCCCTTAATATCTCCTGTAGGGCTGTTTTCGTGGTTACGAAATTGGTTAGTGTCTGGCGATCCTGGAAGGTCCTTATCTCTCCATCAATTCTGAATGACAGCCTTGCTGGATAAAGGGTCCTTGGCTGCATGTTTTTCTCGGATAGAGCTTTAAAAATACCCTGCCAACCCTTCCTCTCATTCAAGGTCTGTGTAGACAGGTCTGATGTAATTCTGATATTTTTGCCTCTGGACGTGAGAAATTTCTTCGCCCTGGCCCCTTTCAATATTGTATCCTTGGATCTAATATTTGCGATTTGCACTATGACGTGACGTGGCGTACGTTTGTCGTGGTTGAACTTGGGGGGGGTCCTCTCTGCCTCTTGGACACGAATGCTTGTTTCCTTTGCTAGATTAGGGAAGTTTTCAGCTACGATTTTTTCAAATATTTTTTCTAGACCTCTCTCTTTTTCCACCCCTTTGGGGATGCCAATGATTCTGACATTGGAACGTTTCATCGAGTCAGTAATCTCCCGTAACCTACATTCTTGAGATTGGATTTTTTTGAGCCAAGTTTCTGTTTTAACTTTCTCTTCTACCATCCCATCCTCCAATTCAGTAATTCGTTCTTCTGCCTCATTTACCGTGGCCGTCAGAGCATCTAGTTTTGACTGCATTTGATTCATAGCATTTTTAATTTCTGCCAGATTCGCTCTCATTTCCACCCTTAGAGAGTCTATATTCTCATTAATATTTTCGTTAATATTTTTTTCAAGTCTACACATCATCTTGACCATTGCTACTCTGAACTCCATTTCTGACAATTTGGTTATATCCATATCCCTCAGTTCTGTGGCAGAGGCCACAGACTCATTATCTTTTCTTTGCTGGGGGGGATTTCTCCTTCTCGTCATTCTGATGAGGAGAAGTTGTGGGGTTGTCCAGAGCCCAAATTATTAACCAGGACCCAGGCAGTGTGCACTTGTTTTACAGGGACCTTAGAGATGTGGGCTTCTTGATTTTTCAGCCTGCCTTCTGGGGGAGGGGCCTACCGCGCTGATATTTGGGCAACCCTGTTTGGGTAGAGTCTCCCTGTCCCCTGCGAGGGGGGATGGGGATTTGCACAACGTGAGCTGGTATTTCCGGGTTTTTGTTCTCTGGAGGCTTTCCCTGGAGGTTTTCTTTGGCTCCTCTGAGAGTCAGAGCAGCAGTGGCCGAATCCTAGTCTCTGTCTCAGAACAGAGACATCGCAGTCCGCTCTCCACTGAGCTCTCTTGGCGTCTTTAACTCTGTTTCTGTTGGTGCTGCTAAAAACCCTGCAGCATCCCGGGTTGTGCGCCCCACAGCCGGTGTCCCAGCCCTCACTTCCAGGGCCGGCTGGTCTCTGTCCTTTGTGTTTCTAACACCGCCAGCCGGCCCTGGTTCTTGTGAGCGCTCCTGAGCTCTCTGTTTCAGTGTGGTTCGGGTGCACTCCGGAGCGCCGGTTTTCAGTCTGGTCTCATGCACGCTCCCGAGCTCCCCGTATCAATCCAGTTCCAGTGAGTGCTCCGGAGCTCTGGTTTTCAGTCAGGTTGCGCGCGCGCACTCCCGAGCTCCCGGTTTCAGTCTAGTTCCAGTGAGCGCACCGGAGCTCCGGATTTCAGTCTGGTCGCTCGCATGTTCCCAGGCTCAGGTCTCAGTCTGCTCTCTGCCGGTGCCGCGAGTCCACCCGCTCCCCAGTGCAGGTGGCTACCGCTTCCTGGCGCCCGAGCGCGGAGGCTCCCTCCTCCTTCCGTTTATCTTCCAATATCTGTGCGCAGATTCACGGTCCCTGCTTGGTACCTCAATACTCAGCGCTGGAGATGTTCGTTTGTAGAAACCCAGATGTATCTTCCTGCGTCTCAGGCTGATTCCGTGGGTTTTCAGAATGGTCTGGTAGATATCCAGCTCGACTCAGGGGACCAGCTAAGAAAGGGGACCCCTACTCCTCCGCCATCTTAACTCCTCCTCGAATTCCCAGCGCCTTTAATATTCAGTATTAGTTCTGAAACACTAAGTGGGGTTGTAGTATGCAGGATTTTCCAAGCTTAGTGAACATCAGAAGCCTTCTGTGAAGGTATGT
The DNA here is from genome assembly GCF_023065955.2 of Ursus arctos. Taxonomy (NCBI): domain Eukaryota; kingdom Metazoa; phylum Chordata; class Mammalia; order Carnivora; family Ursidae; genus Ursus; species Ursus arctos. The sequence goes on along the minus strand of NW_026623100.1, from coordinate 60,564,153 downwards.
CATAGGATCCAGATTCCACAGAATGTGTATAAAGAAACACCTAAAAGACAAATTCATTTGTTTTTTGCTTGATATTTATGCTCTTAACGATTTGTCCCCACACTATCTTCTGCAGCTTTTGGAGGTGAACTACGCGTATCAGAAGCCTTCAGCTTCTATGCCTTTGTTCTTGCCATTTCTTTTCCTTGGAGTGATTTCTCTTATCTTTCCTTCACTGTTCATCCGGTTATCTCTCATAGCCAAATTCAGGTTCTATCTCCACATAGCCTTCCTGCCCACTTCTCTGGTAGCTTAGGCCTATTTACTCCCTATGGCACCTATGATCACTTGGCAATTTGCATTGTCGTTTACCTACAGAAGAGTGTATTTTACCGTGTTAATAGGGTTTTGTGTTACGTGTTACCTCAATTAGATTTTTAAATTAAGATATAATTTACATACCCTAAACATCACCCCTTGAAAGCATACAGTTCAGTGGTTTTTAGTTTATTCACAATGTTGTACAACCACCACCACTGTCTAACCCTAGAATGTTTCATCGCTCCAAAAAATGCAACCCTATACCGATTTTTAGTCGTTCTTCACTGCCTCCCAGCCAGTGGCAACCACTAATTTACTTTCTGTCTCTATAGGTTTGCCTGTTCTGGACATTTCATGTAAGTGGGGTAATATGTGACTTTTTGTGTCAGGTGTCTTTTACTCAGCATCATGTTTTCAAGTTTCATCCATTGCAGCCTAGATTAGTAACTATTCCTTTTTCTGGTTGAACAATGTTCCATTGTTTGGATATACGGTACTAACAATTAGATTTTAAACTCCTCAAAGTGTCTCACTTCTTTATATCTCTCTCAGGGCATCAAAGAAATAAGCTAAGTAATTCATAAATACTAACTGGTAGATTAATGGACCAATATTGAAAACAAGGAAGGTACTAACGTGAAAATGACTTAATATTTGTAGTAATAGTTCCTCTTGCCAAGGGCCAGAAACTTGTCTCTAGTTTCTCTCTCACTTTCTTATATTTAGTTGGTCATCAAATCATTTTATACTACCTCCAGAATAACTATATGATGAATCTATTCTTCTTCTCTACTGACACTGCCTTAAGTCTTTACCGTTTCTCATGTATACTGTAACCATCTGACCATACTCCCTGTTCAGATCTCTCCCCTCTTAAATCAGTCTTCCATCATGCAGCTAAGATTATGTTTCCAAAATACAAATGTAATTTTGTATATTTGATTTATTAAAAGCCTTTAATGTCATTTATTGATTTAAGCTATATGGATCTATTTGCCCTTCCATTCATTCATTAATTCAACCAGTACACATTTGTTGGTTACCTCCTATGGGCTAGGCACTGTTATAAGTAGTGAGGAGATGTGTTCAAAATAAAACTACAACAAAAACACTTACTCTTCCCTCATAGGGCTTACAGACATTAACCAAATAATCACACAAATATGTTATTGTAAACAGTGATAAATGCTCTGAAGGAAAAGTTCAGGGGGACTATGAAAGGAATATAATCTAGTCTGGGAGATCAAGGAAAATTTCCTTAAGCAAGTACATACGAGAACTGAAGAATGGATGGCCTTTGATTATCTGAAGTTGGAGAAAACAGCCTGGTATTCATACCAGGTAAAGGGATCCTGGTTCATTTAAAGAACTTGAGAGGCCTAGTGTGGCTAGAGCACAGATGGGAGGGGGATGCAGAAAATTGTTCTGGAGAAGTAGGGAGTGTGCATAGAGATTGTTGGACCTGAGCTGAAAAAGCTGTGGAAGGCCACTGAAGGATTTTTTTTTAATTTAAAAGATTTTATTTATTTATTCGACAGAGAGACAGCCAGCGAGAGAGGGAACACAAGCAGGGGGAGTGGGAGAGGAAGAAGCAGGCTCATAGCAGAGGAGCCTGATGTGGGGCTCGATCCCACAATGCCAGGATCACGCCCTGAGCTGAAGGCAGATGCTTAACCGCTGTGCCAACCAGGCGCCCCCACTGAAGGATTTTAAACAGGAGAGTGAAGGAATTGCGTTTTAGAAAGATTCTTCTGGCTACAATTCAGAGAATGGATTGGAGGGAGACAAGAATGATCTGGGAGAAAGCAGTTAGTATACTATTATAGTCATGCAGGCAGGAGGTATAGTTTGCTCTAGCTTGTGCTGGGTGTAGAAATGGAGAAAAGTGGACAAGTTCAGAAATATTTAGAGGTGAAAATGACAGAATTTAGTGGTGGATTGGATGAAGCAGGGAGCATGTGAATGAAGGAAATTATCAAGGATAATCAAGCTTCCAGTCTGTAATGCTGAATGAATAATGGTACCATTCACTGAAAGAAGAAACTGGAGGAAGACCTTAGATATCAAGAATTCGGTTTTGGAATATTGAATTTTAGGTGCTCTTGACATAGTTAAAAGGAAATGTTAAGCTGACAATTGATTATATAAGTCTATAGAAGTGGATTGGGCTCAATATATTGCTTTTTGAGCTAAGCCTTCTTTAGTCTTCTTACCCCGTGTTATAGTCTGAATGTTTGGGTCCCCTCTGGAATTCATTATATTGAAATCCTAGTGGCCAGTGTGATGGTGTTAGGAGCGTTTTTTGGAGCTTTGGGGAGGTACTTAGCTTGTAAGGGTGGAGCCCTCATAAATGGGAATAATGTTCTTGTAAGAAACACTCTACAGAGCTTCCCATCTGCTATTCCTGTGTTAGGATATAAGGAAAAATCTATAAGCCAGAAGAGGACCCTTACCTGACCCTGCTGGCACCCTGATCTTAGATTTCCAGCCTCTAGAACTGTGAGAAATAAATTTCTATTATTACAAGGCAGCCTATCCATGGTCTTCTGTTATAGCAGCCTGAACAGACCAAGACACTCCTATATAGAAGTGATAGTATCTACATCTCATAGTACATTATTGAGTTGTAGACATAATAATCCAATAGTTATTATCAGTGCTCTTTTGAGTAAGTGATATTTTTTTGTTAAGGTGGCCAAACATTTAGCCTACTCTTAGTGTGAATTTCCCTCTCCCCAGAAAGGATATTACTGCTAATACAAGTTAGTAGTGTAGACAAAGGAATTGTTAGTTTTTCTTTTATAAAAATTTCCTACTTGATTTTTAAAAACTTATATTCAGGTAGGGATGCATGTGTGGCTCAGTCGGTTAAGTGTCCGACTCTTGATCTCAGCTCAGGTCTTGATCTCAGGGTCGTGAGTTCAAGCTCTGCGCTGGGCTCTGTGCTGGGTATAGAGCCTACTTCCAAAAAATATATGTGTCCATGTAGATATTATCACAAATATCTTCTATACAATAGGCTAATGAAGTATGATATGTGGTGTATAATGGGTGCGAGAATAGCTTTTCTTCCGTTTGAAAGTTGAAAATGACTTTTGAGGCAGCCTTTCTTGAAGAGAAGAAAGGCAGTTAAGCAAAGTTTACTATTTTAAAAAGTTAAGCTATTTATTTTCATAAATTTTAAATTCATAAGGCATTATATAAATCTATAAAAGTGATAAAATTGCACGGAACTGTATACACACAAATGTGTGTGAAAGTGGTAAAATCTGAGAAGGTCTGCAAACTGTATCAGTGTTAGTGCCCTGGTTTGGATGGTTATATAACATGGTACCATTGGAGGAAGCTGGGTGAAGGGTACATGTAACCTTTCTGTACTATTTTGCAACTTCCTGTGAATCTATAATTATTTCAAAATTAAAAGTTTAGTTAAAAGATTCATAAGACAAAAGAAATTTCTGTTAAATAACATTTATGCCAAAATGAGATTTAATTTTTCCAAAAGTAGGCTCCAGAGATTTAATTGACTTTTTTTAAGTCCCCCCACCCCCACCCCGAGTCATTTCTTCACCCAACATGGGGCTAGAACTCAAGACCCTGAGATCAGGAGTCACATGCTCTCCAACTGAGCCAGCCAGGCACTCTGATTTAGTTGATCTTAATTAATATTATATACAATATAAAAATTTACTGACAATATTGAATAGTAAAGGTACTAAAGCCATAAGTCAAAGTAGTATGAATAAAAATATAACCTAAGATACAATTTTATATGAGGCTTTAAAAATTTTTCTTATGGGGTGAATAATAAAAATTATTCTTCCTGGGTGGGTCAGTCAGTTAAGTGTGTGCTTTCAGCATGGGTCATGATCCCAGGGTCTTGGGTCTGTTTTTCCTTCTCCCTCTGCCCCTCCCCCTCCCCCTGCTACTGCTCTCTCCTGCTCATGCTCTCTTTCTCTCTCTCTCTCTCAAATAAATAAATAAATAAAATCTTTAAATTTTTTTTTCTTATGGAATAACATCAAACTCCAATGTAAGTCTAGCAGTTATAAGATCATTATTTACTTCCATTAGTTTCTTGATCTCTTTTCACTGCCCTATGCAAGCATTAAAATGTTTTTATCTCTAAGATGGAACAGTAGAATTTATCCTTTCAGTGTGAAACGTGCTTGTTTTGTTTTGCTGCATAAGTACTCAATTCTGTTTTAGATTTAAGCACACATGGATTTCATTTTCACATGAAATGAGAATTTTTTATCCTTGCCCTTGTTATATAAGAAAAAGCTTCTTCACATTTATAAGAAGTTAACAAGTATCACCAAAATGTTTATCGTTCATTGCAGGACACTCTTCTTTCTTAGAAATCTAGAACTCATCTGGGAGCAGATCAGTAAATCTCATCCTGAGTATAGTATCCTATAGCACTGACTGAGTTCTTCCTCATCTTTCCAAGTGAAGTTTCCAGGCTGAGAAGATTCACAGAAAAGATCCCTTATCTAGTAATACACTTGAGTTTAAAGGGAGGGAAAATTACTATTAAATCTTATCCTGCAGTTTTTCCAGGGGGCTTTCAGTAAAACTTGAAACTTACTGATATTATTCTTCTCTCTGAGGCAAACAAGTGAAAACATTTTTAAGACTTCCTTTTGCAGTAGATTTTTTCAAAGATTATTTTCTTTTAAATCCACTTATACTGGGGCACCTGGGTGGCTCATTCAGTTAAGTGTCTGCCTTCAGCTCAGGTCATAATCTCAGGGTCCTGGAATGGAGTCCCGCATTGGGCTCTCGGCTCAGCGGCAAGTCCGCTTCTCCCTCTCCCTCTGTGATATCTCTAGTTTTCACTCTCTCAAATAAATCAATAAAATCTTTTAAAAAAAACCCACAAATATATATTTAAAAAATAAATCCACTTACGTTTATTATCTTTACATTGTTTTTACTTAGCAAATGACAAGAATATTATAAATAGTATAGCAAGAAAGAATTACTTTAAAATTAATGTTTTATAGTACCTATCTTAGAGCTGACAACCAAGGTAGCTGGTTCTTAACTCTGGTTTAACTTAAAATACCTGTCCTCCTGGAGTAGTTTGGAATCTTCTTGTTTTCTGACATTCTTGTTAACATGTTAAGCTAACTACCAGTTTTTTGGACTTTTCTGTTGCTTTTTCATACCCACACTTAATTATATCTTGGGGACACTAAGTATTGTGTCAAACTGCTGTTACTGGCATTCCTGCATATGTCCATGATATTTTCCTACTTTATAGTAAATGGAATGAAAAAAACTACAAAGTCAATCTAAAGGTGCCTTTTGAGTTTCTGGCATCCATGCTATGACAAACTGCTAAACATATAATTCTTTATCACAGCATTTCTTAGCACTATAATTTACATATCCTTTTTTGGTTTAGATTAAGCACTGTTAAGGGCAGTACTTTCTAGAGGCCAGGAAACAGTCGTTAAGGTCCTTTCCTGCCTCATAATTCTAAAACCTTTAATGTTATTCCCATACTAATGACTTCCTGATCTAAATCTTCCTCTTGTTAAATCAAGAAAAGCACTCTTTGTACCTATTGGAAATGGAATTTTAGTTACATTTCACATCTTTTATTTATTTTTCAACTTATATTAAAACAGAAAGTAATTTCAGAGAATATTTTAGTCCCAAGATTCAATGATAGCATTTACAAGGACTATTTTTAAACTAAATAGGGAAGGACAGTGAATTCAAAAGTACTTGTATTTTATTTCTAGATGAGTTAACTCCCTTATAAAAACTTTTTAGAATCATACACTGTTAAACCTGGAAGGAATTTTGAATAGGAAACTGGAGACAGAAGACATTAATGATTTGCTGTTTTAGTAACTAAACTAGTTCTTTTCCTCAGAATGCAAACTTTATTACAGTTAATTGCAAGAGTTGCCAACAACCAGAACAAGATGTGACTCATAATTTAGCCATGCATTAATTGAAGTTTAAGCCAAAATTTTAATAGCAATTCTCAAAAACTAACCCAGATTTTCGAGTAATGTGCAAATTAAGCTCTTCTTTATATTGTATATGATTTCCAGGGAAGGGGAGTCCGTGTTAAGAGTTTTCTGGTTTGTCCTTGCCAGAATAATTTTCTAAACTACCACTCCAGTCATATGGCTTCTAGTTAACAGCAATGATGGTTGTTTTAATAGTACGCATTGTCTGTCCTACAGACAATTCCTGTATGACCTCAGTTCCCTTACTATTCCCATTTTTTTTTTCAACCAGAAAATGTGGCATTGGTACTGTTGTAATTATCTGTAACCTCTAATGCACTGTTGAGACTATGAATGAAATTTACTTTATAATGTGGATAACTGAATCTCTTTACTCCTTTTTAGAGCTGCTCTAAAAACAAAACAAAACAAAAACCCCAAAACACCTTTATTTTTGTCCAAACTAAAGATGAATGATGTAATTACATAAAGAAAAGAGCTGAATTAGCGGGGAACTCTTACTAGTCAAATTTATCCAGAACCAAGCATTAATATACAGAGCACTTAGCATAGATACTTGGTGATTTAAATGAAAGAATGTGTAAATAAATACATGAAAATGTAGGGGAAAATCATCTGCAGTTTTTCTTTAGCAAATTCTATCTAGGGGTTTATATATATACATGTATAATGCCTTTAGAAAGAATTTATACAGTCACTTTGTTCTGAAGCATATAGTGTACATAATAATGAAGGGAATCCAAAATGATATCATGTAATATATTTTGTATGTATCTTCCATATAGAGTTGTGTTATAAGTCTAGATTCTTTTACCAGTCTAGTTAACTATCTGAAATCTTTTAAATGTCTTCACTTCCCTCATCTTTCATTTTCTTGTTGTAAAATAAAAGATGTTTTTACATATTTATCAGCTATAAAATATGAGGATTGTATACAATAGCAAATACTCATAGTTAGAGATCTTCAGATGATTCATTACTTGAATATTATGCTCATATTGATTAAGATTCACACATTTTTACCTTGGTTTATAGTTTTGTCCTCTCTTCTCCTAAGATCTCAGTGGTTCAATAGCATCCCCAGATGTCAAATTAAACCTTGGTGGAGATTTTATTAAAGAATCTACAGCTACTACATTTCTGAGACAAAGAGGATATGGCTGGCTTTTGGAAGTTGAAGATGATGATCCTGAAGATAACAAGCCACTCTTGTATGTAAAAATAGTAATATGTATTTTTTGTTTTTCTCGAACTAGTCTATGGGATGATTATATTCTTTCATGTTATTTAAAGACAAGTATGGCAGATCTTAACCTTTTTGGTTAAACTTCTAGGTGTTTTTCAGTTTAAATAGTAATTAGAAAAAATAATGAGAGAATATTTTTAGCCTGTTGAATGGTAAAAATTGAAAGAATTATAATTCTGTATATCTCTCTCACTCGGCTCACACAACACACTCACACACTTACAGATATTCCAAACTGTTAAGGCTTACTTGGGCGTATAACTATCTCAAGTAAACATTCAGTCTAAGTAAAAAAGCAGGGTGCTTGCTGTGGAAATTAAGTTTAAGGCAAATTAAAACTTCCAAAAAGATTAGCACTCCAAAATCTCTCCCATAGAGAAATTCTAGAGCTACCACTGGCAGGACTATAGGGAGTCTTTCACTGTCTTCATAGTACTTGAAATTTTTTAAGTATTATCATTTGGGGAAAAAAAGTAAAGAATTTAACAACTTGGGAAAGAACCTATAACTCTGTAAAATCAAGGCATTATCAGGTTAGTTTCTGTGGTAATTATAGGTAGATTAAGTGCTAAAGTGTTCTGTTTCTTAATATACCATATTTCATCAAATTTAAAATAGTAAATTATAAGATGCAGTTATTTTATGTTTATCAATAAGGAGGAAACAAGTATGTAAGGCAGTGTAAAGCTAAGACATCAAAGGGCTGTCTCCTTAGTGTAAGGATAAATGAGAAATAACCCACCATACAAAAAAAGACAGCAAGGACATTTTCTTGTCTCAGTTTGGCAGTGGGTGGGGTGTTGGAAGAAAAATTTCCCCTGAGAATGGAAACCCCACACCAGTTCTCATATAGGATTGCAGTCTGAATTATCAATATGGTCAAGAAGGAGGGCTCAAACAGAAGATTTTATTTAAAGTTGTCCCAAAGTGCCTCCAGAAGACTGGAAAATGGAAAAGCAGATCTTGGAAGCAGTTGGCTTTACTCTAGGCTGACAAGATAAGACACCAACAATTGTGACAAGCATCCTGATTTTAGAGAGGTTAAAAGTTGAAAATGTACACCATGAAATCAGTGAAATACTGTACTTCAAATGCAATACTTTGTTGACCAATGGAGATAACACTGTCATATTTAAACTTTTCTTAAATTTTATTGCAGCTGTCTCAGTACTCAGAAATATATGCTTTTTAAGAATTTTTATTTTATATTATAGGGAGGAATTGGATATCGATCTAAAGGATATTTACTACAAAATCCGGTGTGTTTTGATGCCAATGCCATCACTTGGTTTTAATAGACAAGTGGTGAGGGACAATCCTGACTTTTGGGGTCCTCTGGCTGTTGTTCTTTTCTTTTCCATGATATCATTATATGGACAATTTAGGGTAAGTATATGTTACTTTATACAAATTTGAAATATTTTAAGAGTTTTAAAATTAAAAATAGCCAAACATTAACTGTAATGCTACATTATGTTTAAGAAATGCTTTACTTTTACTCATTATTTCTAACTTGTTCATCTCTAGAACTCTTTTTAATTTAATAAGTGGGGAGTACTTTAAGGCTTTCCAAACTTTTACATCATCATTCACGTAGAAAGTATCAATAATTGTATTGCAACTGGAGTAAACAGATCAGCTGAGTGGAAGTGACCAGTGACTAGAAGTGACCAGAAGGGCTGCCCTTGCCCTTTGTGATTTCCCTCAAGGGATGAACAGTTTGAAACACAATACTCATAACGTGTTCTTTTATTCGTTTTTAAAGTAAATATTTTAGGGGTTCCTGGCTGGCTCGGTCAATGGAGCATGTGACTCTTGATCTCAGCATTGTGAGTTCAAGCCCCACATTGGGCCTAGAGCTTACTTTAAAAAATAATAATAAATAAATATTTTAATAAATAATGACAAGGATTCCATCAGAATTTGTTTTTATATAATACTTTGTTCTATTCTCAGGGGCTTTATCTTTATTATCAAAACACAACATACACACATTACTCCTTAAAGTAAGCCTTAAAGTTTAAGGCTTTAGGGAAGTAAAAAACAGCTCTTTATCACTGAATGATTTGGAAATGAATTCATTTCTCGTTGCTTCTGTAACAAATTTCCACAAATGTTGTGGCTTAAAACAGGGATTTTACAGTTATGGAAGTCAGAAATTCAAATGAGCCTCAAGGAGCTAAGATCAAAATGTCAGCAGGACTGGTTCCTCTGTAGGCTCCGGGGCAGATTCTGTTGATTGCCTCTTCCCACATCTAGAGGCTGTCAGGATTCCTTGGTTTCTGGCAGCATGACTACAACCTCTGTTACCATGGTCACATTACCTTCTTCTTTTCTACTGTAGTCAAAACTCCCTTTGTCTCCTTTTTTTAAGGATAGTTGTTATTATACTTAGTGTTCATTTGGTTGATCTGAAATAATCTCTCAATAGCAAAATCCTTAATGTAATATAACACTAGTCTTATTAATATTTACCTTAGATAAGTAGTTTTTATCAGGTATTCAGTTGGAAGTATGAGATAAATTGAGGAAGTTGAATGGGGATTCTGCTCCACTACTCACCACTAATCCTTCATCTAGACCATATCTGATTTTACCTATTTTGTATAATCTTCCATGAAGGATTGTAAGGCTAAAAATAGATTACTACCTCTATAGAACGTTGCTCAGTTTGGTTTTACTTGATGTTTTCTATGACTAGATTGGGGGCATGAATTTTTGGCAAGGATACTACTTTGTGTCCACCTCTGTATACTATCAGGGAGTATGTGATATGATATATCTTTTACTGGTGCTGTTAACATTGCTGCTTGATTAGGTGATGGGGTGGTATCTGCCCAGTTCCTCCACTGTAAAGTTGCTATTTTTCCCTTTTTAATTAATAAAGAAATATCTTATGGAGATACTTTATGACTATGCAGAGATTGTGTTTCTCATCAAACTTTAGCTCAGTAATTTTAGCATCTATTGGTGGATCTTGAGTTCAGCAATTATTACTGTAGTATTTACTGAATGGTGGTTTTCTGTTTTCCTGATTCCTTCCACAGGTATTGATTGGTATCCTCTATAAAACAGCTATCCATTCTTTGACATTGCTCAATTATTGTTTTATTTATTTATGTCAGTATGGAATCATGAATATTTATTTTATTTTATGGATTATAACCCAGTGCTATCATCATTTATTTTATGGCTGAGATTATTCCAGCTTTAGCCACTGGGAACTCCTTCAGGTTAGCTTCTGTGTCCTTTCAACATCTTCCCATTAGGTTTTTGAGCATTTCCTTTCCTTCTAATTCCAGAGTATTCTGGGCTCATCTTTTATCTTCCCTGCCCCAACCTGGAAATCAATTATTTATCAAAAGAATCCTAGTTCCTTTTATCAGGGAATGATATTTAGAAACCAGGATCTGGGCAATAAGTATGCTTATTTTGCTATTGGGGCTTCATTATTTCTAGACCCTCCAAGCAGACAAAACTTGGAAATAGAGGTGTATATCGTTATCATACTAAGTCTCAAGAGTTAAAATTTGTCTGAAACATCTCCCATATTCTATCACTTAGATACATATGTAATTAACATAAATTTTAAAGACCTTGGGAGAAGACCTATTAACTTCTTTCAGGGATGAATTTTCCTTGCAAGATGTTGTAAACCAGAGGTTTGAAAGTAAATACTTTGTTCTTTTTTTACAATAATATTTGATCATATATCTTGAAATACTGAGATTTCCTTAGGCAATTGATCATTGCTAAATTTTCAGTTTGCATGTAAAATTGTATTAACACGGGGCACCTGGGTAGCGCAGTCGTTAAGTGTCTGCCTTCGGCTCAGGGCGTGATCCCGGCGTTCCGGGATCGAGTCCCACATCGGGCTCCTCCACTGGGAGCCTGCTTCTCCCTCTCCCACCCTCCCCCCCGCTTGTGTTCCCTCTCTCGCTGGCTGTCTCTCTGTCACATAAATAAATAAAATCTTTTTAAAAAAATTGTATTAACACATTGCATTCTTACTAGGTTTTGGAAAGATACCTGGGAACTCAAACTCTCTATGACCTGAAATTGGATATACAAAACTATCTTATATTAGCAGAGAATTGACTTCCAGGGAAATTATCATCTGATTTGGTACAAAGACATTAATTGCATGAATTTTTTTTTTTCCCTTAAGGTGGTCTCATGGATTATAACCATTTGGATATTTGGTTCCCTAACAATCTTCTTACTGGCCAGAGTTCTTGGTGGAGAAGTAAGTAGTTAATTTTGAAAATAGCCTTTGTTTCTTATCATAAACTTTATTTTTGGTATTGTAGATATTATCAGTAGCTATATTCATCATAACTGTTTCTTGTCCCAGAATTGCTTTTAAGTTATACTGCTTCCCCTAAGATGATCAACGTACTAGTAGTGTTCATACTCAATAAATGTTACAGGAAAGGAAGAAGAAAGAAAAGATCCCATACCACTCATAAGTAATTTACAGCTTTTTAGGGAAGCATATAATTTATTTTCTAGTACAAGAGTTCTCAAACTTTTGATCTCAGGCCCCCAAGGAGATCTCTTTGTGTGGGTTTTATTTATCAATACTTAAAAATTTTAAATATATATTTATTCATTTAAAAATAAAACCAAATACATTTTAACATAAATAATACTTTTCTTTTTTTAAGATTTATTTACTTATTTATTTGAGAGAGAGAGAGTGCAACGGGGAGGGGCAGAGGGAGAGGGAAATTGAGAATCTTAAGCAGACTCTGTGCTGAGTGCAGAGCCCGATATGGGCTTGATCTCACAACCTGATCCAAAACCAGGAGTCAGACGCTCAACCAACTGTGCCACCCAGGTGCCCATAAATAATACATTTTAAAGAAAAACAACTTTTTCAAAACAAAAAAGTGGTAAGAGTGGTGTTGTTTTACATTTTTGCGAGTAGCTTTAATGTCCGGCTTAGTGGAAGCTGGTTTCTAATATCTGCTTTCTGTATTCAATCTGTTATGATACGTTGTTTTGGTTAAAGAATATGAGAAAAAGAAAGCCTTAAACATATATAATTGGAAAAGGAAGAGTACTTTTTTAAAAGATTTTATTTATTTATTTGAGAGAGAGCATACAAGCAGGGGGGAGGGATAGAGGAAGAAGCAGACTCCCCACTGAGCAGGGAGCCCTTGTGGGGCTCGATCTCAGCACCCTGGGATCATGACCTAAGCCAAAGGTAGATGTTTAACTGACTGAGCCACCCAGGCGCCTGGAAGGAAGAGTATTTTAATAACTTTTTCAGATGATTGTGGATATTCTTCTCTGAAACTACACCTACATTCAACAAGTAATAGTTTCTTAAAGGTTTATTGCAGTAAGGAATCTCAAATGATATTAATGAACTTTTGATATTCCGTTTCATTGAAATTTACTTTGGGTGGATCTTTTTACCCATTCATGGTCATTTGGAAAACACTGGTTCACTGAGTTTTGCAAATCTTCCAAATGTTGTCACATCTTATTGTACAATATCAGAAAATCACATTCATTAATACCACCACCCATCTTTAAGTTTAGATCAGACTAAAGTTTATTTATTTATTTTTTAAAAGATTTTATTTATTTGAGAGAGAGAGAGAGAATGAGCAGGGGGGAGCAGCAGGCAGAGGCAGAGGGAGAAGCAGGCTCCCCGCGGAGCACGGAGCCCAATGCGGGACTCGATCCCAGGACCCTGGGATGATGACCTGAGCCAAAGGCAGAAGCCCAACCAACTGAGCCACCCAGGCGTCCCTAGACTAAAGGTTAGATCAGCTCCCTACTCAATGGGCAGCATGCTTCTCCCTCTCCACCACTTGTGCTCTCTTTCACTCCCTCTCTCTCTCTCTCTCAGATAAATAAAATCTTAAAAAAAAAAAGAAGAAGAACATGCTTACACCCAACTCTGAATAACCATAGTTTGTCTTTCATTTGTTCTTTCAAGGAAAAATGGTGTCCCATGGTAAACACATCTAATTCAACTCTTAAACAGTTGTAAGCACTTTTCGTTGGGATAACCATTGAACCGGGATACAACAGAAATGCTTTCTCTGGGAACACCTGGGTGGCTCAGTCAGTTGAGTGTCTGCCTTTAGCTTAGTTCATGATCCTGGGGTCCTGGATTCAAGTCCCTTGCAAAGGAACTTCTCCCTCTGTCTACCGCTCCCCCTGCTTGTTCTTGTGCTCTCTCTCTGACAAATAAATAAAATCTTAGAAAGAAAAGAAATGCTTTCTGTGTACTTCCCATTTGTTGTACAGAATATTAAAAAGACATACTCAAAAGTTGAGATTTAATGAAATTAATCATTTTAACTTCTTCATTAAGGACATTCTTAAGTGAAACTAGCTTTTTCTCTTCTTTGTGATTGTGTAGTAGTGAAGAGTACAGTGACTACTAGTAGTTTGTGCACCTTGACTCACAGTGAAGCAGCACATTTTACCCACTGTTGTTTTTCCCTGTTAGTACCAATATGAACCCAATGAGAAAAGGCAAATAATGTTTTATTATTTTTATAGAAAATAGTTTTGACCTTCCAGTCTTCTGGAAGAGTCTCTGGGACCCTCAGTGGCCCATGAACCACACCTTCAGAACTGCCCCATTAAAAAGACTTTGTGAATTACTATAAACCTAGGAATTCTAGCAGTTTAATTTTTTTCTCCTCTCAGTTTATTCTGTGGAGGAAGTAGAGCAGAGAGAATTGCAGACAGAGTTACCTTGTGGGTGCTGAGTCTGTGAACATTGATTGCTAAATGCAGAGACCTTGAGCGCTTTTTTCATATTTGGTAGAAAGATCTGCCAGGTCTGTTACTAAGCTCTTGTTCATCTGCTTTCCAGCTTCCAAAATTATGTTGCTGTTGTCCCATCTTCTGTTCTTCTGTTTAAGCCTCTTTTTTTAAAAGAAAATTGTCATTTATTAATATAGTAAAACAACACATTATTTTGTGATATAGAATATATAATTATACAATGGGCAGAATTCAAGGAATGATATGAAAATACGATCATTCATAAAGTGTCACAAATGGAAATTACTATAAAGATGAAGAAATAGCTTTCCTCAAACTTTATTTTCTCCAATGTAATGCAGTTATCTTATACAGAATAATGCTCTGATTCTTGTGAATGGCTTTTCTTTCATTATACTCATTCTCTTTATTTCATGTATCTGATCTAAACTTAAGAGTTTAGGATCAGACTTTTGTTCCTGGTGCTTTTGATGGTGTTACTTTTTTTTCATTTATTCATGATTTTGTATATACTTCAGGGCTTACATTATTGTGAATAGTCTGAGGTATACGAGCAATGAGAATGAACTTGATCTGCATTATCTGTATTCTGAGAGTGCTCAGGGGTTTCATCCACAGCCGGGTGAGCCTTTAGTTATTACTTCTTGTGGTGAGTGCTAGGGTGTACCTTTAGGTTTATACATTTTTAATGTATCAGTTAGGAACCAGTTCTTTATACAGTTTCCAACCTATATGGCCTGTATGAATTTTTCTTTTAGTTTCTCCCAGATGTGTATGATGTTTTCAAATCCCATGATTATTTTATGGTTTAGTTTCCATTGTTTATGCCTCTTTAAAAAAAAAAAAAAGATTTTTGGGGTCACCTGAATGGTGCAGTCTCTTGAGCGTCCAACTCTTGATTTCACTCCAGTTGAGATCGAGCCCCACATCAGGCTCCTGGCTCAGCATGGAGTCTGCTTGAGACTCTCTCTCCCTCTGCCCAGCTACCGCCCCCCTGGTACAAATTACATTTGTTCACATATTATTTGTTATATCTTTGACACAACCACAGGTAATATTTATATGAAAATAGGTATCACTGAATGTTTTGGTAATTTAGGACTGTTGATGTGAGAGTTAAGAGACTTAGATCTTAGGGGCACCTGGGTGGCTCAGTCAGTTAAAAGCGTCTGACTTTGGCTCAGGTCATGATCTCAGGATCCTGGGATTGAGCCCCCTGGCAGGCTCCACACTCAGCATTGAGTCTGCCTCTCCCTCTCCCCCTTCCTCTGCCCTTTCTCCCCACTCACCTTCCACCTGCCTCCCCTCAATCGTATATGCATGCACACTCTCTTTCTCAAATAAATAAAATCTTTTAAAGAAAGAGAGTGAGATCTAGATCTTAATTTGAACTCTTTCTCCTACCCATTTTGCTTTCCTGAACAAAGCACTTTGTCTCTCTAAAATTCAGTTTCTTAATAATGGAGGCAGTAATACCTACTTCATAGGATTGTTGCTGCGTTTGATCTGTCTTGATCTGTCACAGAGCTTGGCACACAGTAGCCACTAAATATATTTTCCTTCAGTCTCTCCTGCCTGCCCTCCCTTTCCTTTTAGCCTGCATTTGTCACACGTAGCTTCTTTAGACCTTGAATTTTTGTTTGAATAAGATGGTTGTGGTCCCTTTAAATAATCCTTCTACAACTGTAAGTAGGTATAGTGAAGGTAATCAGATATATAAGTTTCAAAAGGGAGAGGGGGCTGGAAATGTAGATTTGGGTATCATCAGAAAGTTGATGATAATTGAAACTATGGTGGGTTGATGAGACTGTCCAGGAACATAGCTGATAATATGATAATTTGAAATATAAAGCATATGATACTTCATAATTTCTTCTTGTCATATTTATGTAAGTACAACCATGAATATGTGATGTTCAATAGTGATTAAAATAATTATCTTGATTTCTGTGATATTTATTTAAAACTTTAAAATTCACAGGTTGCATATGGCCAAGTTCTTGGAGTTATAGGATATTCACTACTTCCTCTCATTGTAATAGCCCCTATACTTTTGGTGGTTGGATCATTTGAAGTGGTATCTACACTTATAAAAGTAAGTAGCGTATATTATAAAAAGTAATTAACTGTTTTCCAGGAACAAAAGTATACTAGTTATCTGCCACGAAGATTGTAATCTGTAACTATCAAACATTTTTAAGTGTTTTGGACAGTGATCTCACTCACTGGTTTTACCGATTGTGTTTCTTTTATTCTCCCATTTTAATCACCAGAAATTATAATATATGTCTGGAGGGGAGTAAAGAACAAAGACCAAATAAGGCTATAAGGTACTACACTGAGAACTTCATATAACTTAGATTTTGTGAGAGATATTTATTTAAAATTTTACTGGACATTATTTAATAACTGTTACTCCTATTTAAATATAATAGGAATATTTAAATATAAATCAAATATAATAGACATGGTTGTAATAAATTGGCTTTTCTGTATTACAGAGATCAGGGTTTCTTTATGTTGTATTAAATTTACATTAACATATAGACCCATATTAAATATTTAATGATAATATTAAGTATTAATAAGTAGTAAAATAACTTAAATTTTGGTATTTATTAGTTTTGAACACTTTGGAAAATAAATGACTGCTTTAGCACATGTACATATATGACACAATGAATGTAATTTTTTTCTTTATGAAAAAATATAGAACTTCTTAAGACTACCACTTTCAGAACTGCCATTATGTAGCCTTCACATTAAAGTATTTGTTTTTAACTAGAGCCACTTAATTTTTATGACATTTGGTTTTATTTACAGTTGATTACTAATTCAAATGTAAAAGAAATGATTCCTTTTAGAATTGAGTAACCACAGGCTAATCCTGCCATAGAAGCATTGGGCATTAGAAAGTGTGGGTTTTGAAACCAGTCAGTTCTAAATTCAAATTCTGGTTCTTCCACTTACCTGCTGCCTCCCTTGGGGGGATATCTTTTCTTATCCTCCTCTGCAGATTGGGAATCTTAACAACTATTTATCCAGATGATAAAGGATATATGCTTGATATAGAGTAGGCACTCAAGTGGTAGCTGTTGTGATTACAAATAATATAAAAGGATATTTTGAGAATATCTTTGTATGTTAGAACTGCATGAACACTTTAGAGACCAAGTGGAATATCATTCTTTTCTCTCTATGCTAATCCAATTGGCATTATTAGCACTTGGCTTAGTACAAGTCTTGCAGTGCAGAAGCTAGCCCCATTGCTGGCATTTAATTATCTAGCTTTAGCGAACATACCACTTTACTGAATCATTCAGGATCCTTCCTGTTTGTGTGTTGTTTTAACTTGGGTTAAAAAACTTGACTGTTGGAATACTTCTGAGACAACTCCCAAAATTGATAAAACTGTGTGTCCTCTGGTCACTTTTAATAATAGAGTTCAGCTGAAAGTTGGTCTTTAATATTCTTTATGCAACTTATGAATGTATTATTAACAAAAGGCAAAGTTTTTTATATCATTAAAAATTAAGGATACAGTTGTTTTAGACTTCAGATTTTTCTTTGCCAAAATTTTTTCCTAGTTGTTTAATCTTCTTTGTATAGTGAGCTATTGTATGTTTGTTTCAGTCCAAGATTTGTTGAGAAATATGTTGCAAAACTCTTGTCATTTAAATCTAGCATCAGAATACAGATTAATCTACCAGCACTATTTTTTAACATTAAACCTCTATAACTCTTACCAATCTTTAACCATTTATTTATAACATACCTTGACATACAAAGGCAATTTGATCATAATCTTGTATATTTCCTTATACTTTTCTGAAAGTTTAAAATATTTTGTAGTTTTTTTTGTTTTAATTTAAAAAACACAATAGAAAATTGGACCATCTCAAATACATTTTCAGTCTACCAATATTTATTTTTGACCTCTCTACCAGTGGTTCTCAAGGGCAGTTTTGCCTCCCAAAGACATTTGGCCGTATCTGGAGACGCTTTTGGGTGTCACAAATGGGTTAGGAGTGGAATCTTACTAGTAATATGTAGTGGGTAGAGGCCAGGGATACTGCCAAAAATCCTACAGTGCACAGGACAGCTTCCAACAACAATTATCCAGCCCCAAAATGTCAGTAGTGCGAGGTTAAGAAATCTTGCCCTGTGCCAAGTCTTTTTCTGTCATAGTTTCCCTGGTTTCTACCCTTGAAGTTCTTCCTTTCATTTTACTCTATAAAATGCCTTAGTGACTACTTCAGTAAGTACTATATAAATTTTTAGTGGAAATAATTTAAGATTAGGTATGTGTATAATCAGAAAACCATGGTACATTTTATTTAGTTAAACTCTTGACCAAAATGTTATTTTTTTTCCTCCTTTTTATTTAACCCTATACTTTTACCTATTCCTGGGAAAATGCTGTTATACTTAATAAACACTGTGTAAAATTTTCACTTAGTCTGTTTTCGTACTTCTTAGAAGAAGAAACAGGAAAAGGTTAACTTTGTAATGATTAGTTCGTTTTCTTTCAGCAACCAAATTTGTTGAAGCAGTTGGCCAGAAGTTGCCTTATCTTAAATCACTAGGGACACTGATAAAAAGATCAGTAACAAGACCCTTCCCTTAGTGATTTTGGTTCAGCAGAGCTAGAGTGAATCCCAGGATTCTTTTTTTTTTTTTTTTTTTAAGATTTTATTTTTAAGTGATCTCCACACCCAGCGTTGGGGCTCTAACTCACAACCCCGAGATCTCCTGCTCCACCAACTGAGCCAGCCAGGCGCCCCTTAGGATTCTCTTTTTAATAGGCACCCCAAGTGATTCCTATGATGAGACAAGTTTGATAACAAAATATTTCATTTGCATAAGACAAGGAACAGAGCAAGGACTAACATTCTTAATAATTTTAAACATTCTTAATAAGTTTTACTGTTTATCACAGTTGGTTGTCAGAATTGTTTTAAGAAAATACCGTAAATGTTATTTTACTCTCTGATACCCAGAATGTTGATTGACTTGCTAATATGCTGCCTTTTGTCTTTTTTGTTTGTTTTTTTAAAGCTGTTTGGTGTGTTTTGGGCTGCCTACAGTGCTGCTTCATTGTTAGTGGGTGAAGAATTCAAGACCAAAAAGCCTCTCCTGATTTATCCAATCTTTTTACTATACATTTATTTTTTGTCCTTATATACTGGGGTGTGATCTAAGTCATTTATGAGTAGAAAAAGACAATGTTACGTTTGTGTGTAGTCTGGGAATTCTTGCTGAGGTGATTGAAGAAAACCTGTTGCTGGTAAAATTTTATATGTTCTACATGTGAAGGCAGGTTTGCAGTCTTTTTAAAACCATATTTTTTGTATTTAATTAAGCATTTGCAGTTATCTGGATTTTTTTTGGTCAGAATTCCAAATTCTGTTTGATTCTTCATATTCCAGTGAATAAAATATAAAAGCATTGTGTTTTTAAGATTGTGTCAATATTCACCTAAAAACTTGTGCCAAAAGCACCTGGAGTGGTAATTATATTTCATTCAAAGGGTAAATACGGCAGCATCCCGATAATCTAAAAGTGCAATTTTTTTTCTTTAAAGGGTTTTCTCCTGCATCATAGATCCTGTAGATATATATTTATATTTATATATATATATTTATGAAATAATTCTTATTATTCACAAAATATATTTCTGAATAGCCTAAAAGGTAAGATATTTTAAATCTGATGCTTAACCATTCTTTAATTTGGCCATTAATCTTTTTATTTATAAATTCAAATTTGTTTTTTAAATTGTATATAATTTAAAAAGTCCATACGTGCTTCAGTATGTCCTTATTAAGAAGTCCAACTAAAACTAATTTTAACAGTTGCTGATGTAGGTTTGCTTGGGTGTGCTTTGAAAAACCTTTTTTGAATGCCTAAATACCTGATTTCAGTTTCTGTTTATCCTTCTGACCAAAGGAACAGAGGTATAATGGATGTGGTGTTATTATAATTGTTAATATGTAGAAAAATAGTCATATTTATAGCATCAGTAGGTATTTTTAAGTGGTACTCCTCAGTCATAAAAGTTGCTGGAAAAGACCTTTAAAATCTTGTGGTCTTGAATAATGTTAAATGAAGTAGAAAAAAATAAAATGCTTCCCAGTTGTGTGTTTTGTTTTATAATACCTTGTCCTGTATTACAAGTATCAGGTACTCTTTAACAAATGTACAGTATTTGCTAAGCCCTAAGAAATTTTAATTAGTAAAATTTTTATTGCAAATTATTTCATAGACTCTAGGTGTGCTTTAGTTAATATTACTTTGTAAAGTAGATAAAATATTTTATTTATGTCCATAAAATAGCAAATTCCCTGATAACTATTAGCAAATTATTATATTATCCTTTCTGGTCTCAGCTGGAAGAGTTAACTGCTGTCCTCAATGTGCTAACATGGCCATGGCCATCTCTTAGTAGGTACTCCTTTAGCAGCATGTGTCAGGAAGTATCCAGCAACTCTGAACCAAGTCTTCAAATCAGCAAGGTACCAATTCCATCTCTCCTCCTTTCACCTCTCTCTCCCACTAAAAAAAAAAAAATCTTATTTGAAGCTGCAGGAAAAGTATCAAACTATCTTTGAGGCTGAATAATGTGAAAATTACCTATACTAATTTTTAAAAACAAGCTTAGGGCAACAGAAGCACCAGAGGGATAGAATTTCTATAACCTAAAATATGAAGTTGTGAGGAAGGATCAATAACTACAGAAGCAGCAACTACAAAATAAACATTTGTCTCAGATAAGGAATGTCTGAGGTCAGTACTTTTTTACAGTGGATTATTATATTTGATGTTCATGGTCTTGACCCTGGAATCTTCCCTAAGAAGCTGGGGGTTTGGTACCAGGGGGTAGTATTTTACTAAGCAATAAGTCAAGGCATTGTGGGATCCATTCTATCAAAAAATGGTTTATTTTTTATAAGCTATCATTTCTTTAAGATGTGAGTGAAAAGTTTACGTATGTGGATCATGTTTATTCCCTAATGATGTAATATAAGGTATTTGTGTTCTAAAAAGGTATTTAAAAATATTAGCATTTAATCGTGAGAACTACCCTATATAGGGTCTGTATAGATACAATTTATAATGTTTCAAGCTCAGCCAACATCTTCATGTGCTAATGAGCAAAGTAGTTTAAAACAGATTGTCAGTTTGGAAATAATTTGTAAATTTGTACAAGATACAGTACTGCTAACAGTGATAAGCTGACCGTGACAATGTCCTTTCCTTGAATTTTTATAAAACTATATTTTCTAAGTCATATTGATTTTAAATCATGATTCCAACCTAATTATTAGTTCAATAGTATTTTTAAGACAGAACTAGCCAGATAGTCTCTTCTAGTTGTGTGTGTGCGTGTGTGTTTTAAGTGTTATCAGTTGTAGTAATTATGATGAATGTTAATCCTCAAAAGGAGAATTATGAGAAATACTTACTTCTGTATCAAATTGATTGTAAAATAATTGAAATTTTGATTAAAAATCAAAATCACTATATAATTTTCATTGTATTAATTAACAAGTTAGGAAGATTTGTAAAGTTTTATGAACCATTATTAAACTTGCTTATTTCTAAGGTCTATTATAAGACAGTTTTATATATAATAATGTATGTTTCCAAAAATTCCCCAAATATTAAAATGCTAATATAGAGTTTTAAATTAGTGAAAATTTACATTGACTTAAAATAATGAGTTAGATATTTTTATTGTTTAAAATTTAGTCAAATTTATTTTTTAAAATTCCAGTGTAATTAAACATTGAATAAAATAATGCTTCTACAAACGAATAAAAACAATATTTTTCATATTCAGCAAAAGTAGTTGAATATTTTAAGGTGACTGTTATTTACTTAACTTTTACATTTTTATGCAGTTTTAGGCTTTAGGGAATTGTGACACATTTTAAGTTTTGTAATAATATCTTCCATACAATTCTTTTTTTTTTTTTTTTTAAGATTTTTATTTTTAAGTAATCTCTGTACCCAACATGGGGTTCAAACTCACAACCCCGAGATCAGGAGTTGCATGCTCTACCTACTGAGCCAGCTAGGCTCCCTTCATACAATTCTTTTTTATTTTTCTTTGTAGTTGAACAAGTGGGTTTGTTGTGTTGTTCTTTGCAACAAAGGAGAACAACACACATCAGAGGCTTGTGTTAATACAATTCTTTCTGGTTGCATGGCATGGCAATCTGAAATAAGCCTTAATAGAGCTAAAAGTCACCCTTAGCAATTCTCTGCTCTGATAAATCATAAAATAATAGTGTTTTATCATCCTCTTTTATAAATGGTTTCTTTAATGGAACCCTTGTGTTACATCTTACCTTATACTAGTTTTTAATTTCCCTTTAGAAACTGAATTACAGTTTCTGGTTTATTTCTCGTTTGTATGATTTCCTGGCAATAGTTTGTATGTTTGAGAATCTGTTGCCACTTTTTAAATAAATCTCAAAATAAGATTTTGACATCAGTAAAGGCTAGACACTCTTACATCTTTGAACTTTAGATCATGATATTTTCTGAAGAAAGTTCCACTTATGAATATATTTTCTTTGTAACAAACTGGTATAAATTTTAGACACTATCGTGTCTCTCTGGAGTGTAATGATCTGAAAGAATTCCCTGTACAAGGTATATTATTAAACATGAAATTTAAGGTTAGGTTTCTCATTTGAAGTTCTTTTGATATGCTGAGGTTGCAGCATAGTTGAAGGTTAATTAAAGAGTGTCAGGATGATTGAGATGGCATTAGTCAGGGGCACCTGGGTGGTTCAGTAGGTTAAGTGTCTGACTCTTAATTTCAGCTCAGGTCATGATCTCGAGCCCGTATCAGGCTCCAAGCTCAGCTGGGAGTCGGCTTGAGATTCTCTCTCTCTCCCTCTACCCCTTTTCCCCACACTCATGCACACTCTCTCTCCCAAATAAAATATTTTTTTTAAAAAATGGCATTAGTAAAATAATGCCCAATTTTACATTGTGTGTTGGTAGTAACCCTGGTTTTAACTTTTCTTAGTTTCAGTTTCAGTTATTTTCAACTTATTTTCAGTTTGAATATCCACAAGTTTTTACTTTGAAGATATTTATAGTTTGTTTGCAAGTGTCCTTGAAAAAAATTTCTTAAACATCCCTTCTGGATAGGTCAGTGGTATACTAATGCTGTCACTGAGATTTTTTTTTAAGTTAGATATTAATAGGAGAAATTTTTAAATAAAATTTTTGCATTTAACTTGTAATTAGAGCATGTGAAAGTTATTAATATAGCGGGGAAGTAAACTTTGCTACCTGTAATAATTTTGTTTAACTAACACTTGGAATATAAGTAAATTCGGTGTTTTGAGAACAGAAACCTTGGTTTTTCTACAATAGTTGCCACTGAGCAATTTTTATTAAAAACCGAACAAGCAAAAAAAGCTTACCGAAAAGTATTTATACAGGATCAATTACACAGAATGACTGGTTATGAGAGAAATTTGTCGTCTGGTGATAAAGAAAAAAAAAGATAATATAAAAGTGGATTGCTTCTGTTCACATTAATAAGCACTCATTGTTGAAGGTAAATGATTGAAATTCCATATTTTTGCTTGATTTTATAATGACCTGCTCACTTTTGTGGAATTAATCAGTTGCTATGTGAAGTATCACTTAAATAGTATGCACCATTTGATAATGAAACACTCCATGTTTTTTAGTCCTAATGCAGAATTATTCTCTATGATGATGGGCCTAGGTGCTAAGTCCCTCATATTCACTCTTCTTAGCCCCATGGGACTTAGGACAATCTTTTGCATAATAAAAATTTATTTTCAAAGGATTGTGTTGGTAGCCCCAAGAACAAAAACATTCAGAAGAAACAGCATTTGAATTGGGTACCCGGAAGGTGAAGAGATGATAGATGTTCATCAAGTATTTATTGACCTCTTTGTATGTGCTGGGTACTGTGCTAGGTGCAAGGATACAGTGAAGTGCAGAAACCACACATGCACACGCTAACTTTAATGGGCCAGTATTGTTGGAGAGATAGCCAGTTAGTTTCACAAATTGTAAAACAATTGCAACAAATGGAGAAATAAGAAGTATAGGTTTGAGGTAGCAAGAGAATGTATAATTGAAGAATTAGATGAGAAAAGCCTTCCGTGTTATACGCAACTAATGAATCATTGAACTTTATATCAAAAAAAAATAAATAAAAATAAAAAAAGAAAAGAAAAGCCTTCCCTTCGGCACTGATGCTTAAGCTAACATTTTAGAGATAAGTAAAAGTTAACTAGGCAGAAATGGGAGGGAAGACTATCTAGGCAGAGGGAATAGGGGTATGTAGAAGGAAATGAAAACCCATTTGGCTGAAGTTTAGTAGTTCATGAAATTGAACAGGTTAAATTGGCAGCAGTCCATACCTGACATTTTAAGCCGTGTTTTCTTTGTTAGGGCTTTTGTTTAGAAGTATGGTATCAGAAACGTGCTTTTAATATTAAAAGCTAAGATATACAATTCTATTCTTGTTATATACCTAACAGAAATGCATGTACATATGCCACAAGAGACATGTGCATAGTAACATGATTCATAATAGCCAAAAATTGGAAACAGCATATGTCCATCAGCATAGAGTGAATAAATAGGTATGATAACACGGTGGAATGTAACGCAGTGAAAATGAATGACTAAAACCACATGTAGGAACATGGAGAATTTCACAAGCATTATGAGTGAACAAAGCAGAAGCCAAAGAACTTATATTATATTATCCCATTTATATGAAGTTAAAACACAGGCAAAATTAAGTGACAGTGTTTAGAGATACATATTGAGGTGCAAAGTCTTTTTAAAACAGCTGTAGTGAGGTATATTACACACCACAAAGTTCATCCATCATAAGTATATAGTTTGATAATTTTTAATAAGTTTGTATAGTTGTACAACCACTACCACAATCCAATTGGCAAAGTCATTTCTATGAAAAGTAAGAAAGTGACCATCATAAAAGGTTAGTGGTTACCTTTAATGGGGAAGGAGAAGGTTTGTATTTGGAAAGAGTGATGAGAAGGACTTCTTTCATGGGTGTTTGGCTTTTAATATCATTAAGCTGTATGTTTTCTGCCTTTTCTATATGTGTGTTATAATGCAGTCTTAAATTTTTTAAATTGTTTTAGACAGGTTCCACATTTAACGTAGGTAAATTATCGCTTCCCATCTTTTTTATTATTATGATTCTCCACTATAATGCAAGCTCTACTGGGATAGGGACCTTTGCTGACATGTTCATCAGTTTATCCCTAGTACTTCTTGAATGAATACATAAACCTGATCATTGAATCCTGAATTCAAATCTATATCCAGTGAATTTCAAAACCTTAATCATTAGTCTTTCAGAGTGTTAAAGTTAGGCAAGGCCTTCGAGATCATCTAATAAGTATAATCATTTCTCATTATACAGATGAAAAAAGTAGGCCTAAGAGAGGATTGTCTAAAATAACGTTACTGACCTACCAGTTAAGAGTTTGTCTCCAAACCCCAAATCTAGTGTTCTTTTCATTACAACATGGAATAGCAGTGTTGCCACTTAGCAACATAGGTATAGTTGCCTTTTACCATAGTCCATCATATAAATAATGGAAACATCTTTGCTTTCCTTTTTAATCCTTTCTATTCAACTTATTCCACTTGTTAGTTTTAGGCTTTCAAGTACTACACATTAATACTAAATAATTAAGACTCAAGGGGTTGTCGTCCTTTGAATTGTCCTAGTATTCAGTAAACATTAGCTAATATGTTAGCTATTAATAATACTGAAGTCATTTAGATCAGTGAAACAGGAGAGTTTCCAGAAATATACCCAATTATATATGGGAAGTTAGTACATGATAATGGTAGCATGTCAAATTAATAAAAAAGATGAATTATCAGGGTACCTTGCTGGCCCAGTCAGAAGAGCATGCAACTCTTGATCTCAGGGTTGTGAGTTTGATTTCGTTTGTTTTTGTTTTTATTTTTTAAAGATTTTTATTTATTTACTTGAGAGAGAGACAAAGAGTGAGAGAGAGAATGCAAGCCAGGGGAGGAGCAGAGGGAGAGGGACAAGCAGATTCTGTGCTGAGCACAGAGCCTGACTTGGAGCTTGATCCCAGGACCTCGAGATCATGACCTGAGCCAAACCCAAGAGTCAGATGCTTAACCAACCAAGCTACCCAGGCACCTTTGGGGTTTTGAGTTTGAGCCCCATGTGGGGTGTAGAGATTACTAAAAAAAAAAAAAAAAAAAAAAAAAATAGGGATGAGTTATTAAATAAGTGGCAGTACTGCATCAGATAAGAACATACATGGTTACAAGAAGCAACCCTGTGATCAATGGCTTCACTAAATAGGAGTTCCTATTTCTCACATAATAAGAAATCCAAGGATATATAATCCAGGAATAATATGGCAATTTAATGTCATCAAGGACTCAGGCTCGTTTTACATATATGTATTTTCTTAGGATTTTATTTATGTATTTGACAAAGCAAGAGAGCACAAGTAGGGGGAACAGTAGAGGGAGAGGGAGAAGCAGGCTCCCCACTGAGTAGGGAGCCTGATGTGGGGCTCGATCTCAGGGCCCTGGGATCATGACCTGAGCCGAAGGCAGACACTTAACCATCTGAGCTACCCAGGCGCCCCTTGTTTTATCTCTTTACTCTGCTATTTTGGGTGGGTGGCTTTCATTTTCATTGTATCAAAGTAGTTGCTTCACCTCTAGGTATTAAGTATATAGATTAGCAGAAAGAAAGGTGAAAGAGGCCAAAATGATCATGTCAGTCAAAGTTGCCCTTATTTAGAAATTGCACTCTGTGGGGCGCCTGGGTGGCACAGTGGTTAAGTGCCTGCCTTCGGCTCAGGGCGTGATCCCGGCGTTACGGGATCGAGCCCCACATCAGGCTCCTCCGCTATGAGCCTGCTTCTTCCTCTCCCGCTCCCCCTGCTTGTGTTCCCTCTCTCGCTGGCTGTCTCTATCTCTGTCAAATAAATAAATAAAATCTTAAAAAAAAAAAAAGAAGAAATTGCACTCTGTGACTTCCCCCTATATCTTGGGATAGAACTGCATCACTTGGCCACCTTGCTGCAAGAGCCTGGGAAAGTATTTTAAGCTGGGCACATTACTGCCCTAAACAAAGTCACAGTTCCATTAGTAAGGGAGAGTGGATGCCAGGTAGGTAACTAGCAGTGTCTTAGACATGGCAGGCGACTTGGAAAAATATAAAGCTGGATCTGCACCTCACTTCTTATGCCAAAGTAAATTACAGCTATATCAAATATTTTAAAAACAAAAGCCAGAAAAAAACAATAATCTTACATATCTTCCTTGAGAAATTAGGGCTTTCAAAGTATGTCATAAAACACAAAAACCAAAAAGGAAGAGATTAAGAAAGTTGACTACATGTCATTTAAAATGATAAGAAAGGAGAGGGGCGCCTGGGTGGCTCAGTCAGTTAAGCGTCTGCCTTTGGCTCAGGTCATGATCCTGGCTCAGGTCATGATTCTGGGGTCCTGGGATCAAGCTTCCTGCTCAGTGGGAAGCCTGCTTCTCCCACTCCCTCTGCCACTCCCCCTGCTTGTGTGCTCTCTCAAGTAAATAAATACAATCTTTAAAATAAAAAAAAGGATAAACTACAAGTTTAGAAATATTTGTAAGACTTACATAGACAAATGACTAATTTCCTTAATAAAAAAGAATATTAATTAGTAATTTAAAATGGTCAAAGGATTTACATGGGCAATCATGTATTATGTAATATGTAAAAGAATATAATTAAAATGGGCAAGGGATATAAATGAGCAATCAAGAGGGGAGAAATGATTTTTAAAAAACATCAGTGAGTATGTACAGATGCACAAATTCATTTGTGATTAAATGCAATTTAAACAGCAACAACATTGGCCCCTCAGATTGCCAAACCTTAAAAAGATTGGTGTTAGTTCAGATTATGAGCAGGTCTGACTAAACTGATAAATATGAGCATGGTTGTCTCAATTGTTAAAATATTGAAATGCATCCTACCAGTGGCAAATAGTATTATGTTACTGCAGGAGCACTGAAGTTAAAATCTGATAGAGATTTGTTAGTTCTATTGTGACATTGGTAATGGACCTTTTGTTATAATAGCATAGGAGAAACATCTGCAACATGTGTTAGCATGTCCTTTGTCATGGTAAATAATGTTGCTTCAGTGTGCTTTACCTGTGAAATGTTTCATGCCCTAACAGTTGCTACTTCTAAATAGTTTCCTTTTCATTTGGTTTTACTTTTAGAGCATTGTAATTCTTAGGTGAAAAGTAGATACATTATTTTAGTATTTTTAAATAGAATTTATAACAAAATATTAATAATGGATATCCCAAAACTGTTTGACACTATCAGTGCAGAACATGTGCATACCCTGTGACCCAGCAATTCCATACGCACACCAACATATAAATTCAGCACTGTGCAATGGAACTTTGTGCAGTGATGGAAGTAGTCTGTATTCAGCGTTGTCTATACAGCAGCTATGTAGCTTTTGAGTACTTAGAATGTGATTAATGCAACTGAGAAAGTGATTTTTTTTTAAAGATTTTATTTATTTATTTGACAGAGACAGCCAGCGAGAGAGGGAACACAAGCAGGGGGAGTGGGAGAGGAAGAAGCAGGCTCCTAGCGGAGGAGCCTGATATGGGGCTCGATCCCAGAAAGCTGGGATCGTGCCCTGAGCCGAAGGCAGACGCTTAACGACTGCGCCACCCAGGCGCCCCAGTGATTTTTTTTTTTTTTTAAGTAAGCTCTGTGCCCAATGTGGGCCTTGAACTCACGACCCTTAGATCAAGAGTCCCATGCTCTACCGACTGAACCAGCCAGAAGCCCTGATTTTCCATTTAATTTTATTTAAACTTAAGGAGTCACCTGTAGTTATTAGGTACCGTATTGGTCAGAGTGAGGATTCTTAACAGCACCATTAATAATACACAAAACTGGAAACAACCCAAATAGACAAGTTACGGCACTCTCACACAATAGATTAGATTGAAAGTTCTATACATTTAAAATTATGGATGATCTCAAAAACCGAATGCTTAGCAAAAGAAGCCAGACACAAAATAATATATACTTTATGGTTCTATTTACGTAAAGTACAAAAACTGGATGTTGGTTACTTTTCAGTGTGAAGGAAGTAACTGGAAGAGGCTTCAGGATTGGGGTGTCTAGGATGCTGTTATGTTCTATTGCTCAATCTGGGTGCTAATTATATGGGTGTGTTCAGTATGTGAATATTTATCAAGCTGTACACTTGTAACATGTATACTTTCTATAAGGATATTGTGTTTGAATTAAACCTTGTAAATTGGAGAGGAAAAAAATAAAAACCACCCAGAAAGAAGTGTCAGCAAAATGTTGGTTAGCTTCTTAACATTCCTTTTAAATGTCGTAAATGTTCATGTTCTAAAACTGTGGGAAAATATGATAATGAACTCTAGCTTGGAACATTTCTTGAAACATCCTGAAATGTCTTTTGATACTGTGCAAGAATTATTATAAAATAAAACAAGCGATTTTCATTTCCGAAATGAAAACATGACTTATTGCAGGTAATGTGAATGATGAATGCAAACAGTGATCAAAAATGTAGTGTTGAAGATTGGAAGTGCTAAACTCATATTTCATCCAAAAGCAGTCATGTTCACTTAAAGCTCATACTTTCAAGATTTGCAGTCATCAATGAGAAGATTAAAAGGATCATATATCATTTTCAACAATAAAGAATTTAAAAGTGTCTTCTATAAATTTCACCTGAGAGTTTCAATTGTAATTCAAAGAAAAAAATATTTTGAAAGTATCATTCACATTGTTAACACCAACTACTGTTGTGTTAATGTTAAGTACAAAGAAGGATTTTTAGGCATGAAATGTTTAATAGAACTTATTAATACAGACTCTGCAATTTAGATTTATGGTCTCACTTATAAAACATACCTGACCAAAAAAAAAAGTAAATTTCAATCATTACCACAAAGCTTCAACTGTTACACATAAAAGTGTCTTAATAATTTACTTAAAAGGCGAAATATCACAATTTTTAAAATAGTTTAATGGCTTTCATTATTGCTGTGGAGCTGGAGGTAACATCTGGGGGAAAATATCAAACTTAATTGTAGGCGTTCCAAGGAAAATGATTCCAATAAGAACTATATGTAAACTTTATTGCATTTTGAACAGACAGTACTATGAAATGCTAGGGAAGAAATCTGGAATGATAGCCAAAGTTTAGAAAGATTTCCAGATGTTTTTATTTGGCACAAGGTCACTACACTTGAGTATCTCTAAATGATGCAATAAAGATATAAATAAATGAATCACTAAAGTATTTTCCCAATAAACTGTGTATTTACTATCATAAATTTATGATCACAAAGGTAAAATTTTCTGAGAAAGTATCTGAAGAGCTCAGAATTGTGGTAAGAATGGTAATTGGAATTATAGTTTGGCTTCAGTGGCAGGCTATAGTTTCAGAACTACAAAGGTAATTTGAAAACCGTATTAAGCCTTGCTTGGTTTCTTCATTACAAATTTGGAAATCAGGGGCGCCTGGGTGGCTCATTTGTTAAGCATCTGCCTTCAGCTCAGGGCGTGATCCCAGGTCCCTGGGATTGAGCCCAGCATCAGGCTCCTCTTCGCTGGGAGCCCGCTTCTTCCTCTCCCACTCCCCCTGCTTGTGTTCCCTCTCTCACTGGCTGTCTCTCTCTCTCTGTCAAATAAATAAAATCTTTTTTTAAAAAAAAAAAGAAATTGGAAATCAGAGCAAACATTTAGAATATGAAAATATTTTTAGAAATTTGGCCTTATTAAAAGATATTTGATCAAACATTATTTGGAGTTTTTCTGTGAGAGTGTTTTGGATGAGATTAATATTTAAATAAGTAGACTGAGTAAAACAGATTGCCCTCCATAAGTGGGGTGGACGTCAACCTGAAGGCCTGAATAGAACAAAAAGGCTGACCTTCCTTCCCACCCCCCCAAATCCCACCCCCAAGAGAGAATTCCTCTTGGCGGACTGCCTTCAAGTTGGGAAATCTTGGTTTTTTTCCTGCCTTCGGACTCAACTCTTCCTGGGTTTCAAGTCTGCCAGCCTTTGGACTGGAACTACACCATTGGCTCTCCTGGGTGTCCGGCTTGCCTACTTACCCTGCATATATTTGGACTTGTCAGCCTCTGTAATTGTGTGAGCTAATTCCTTATAATAAAACTCTCATATATATTTATACATATATATTTATATGTTTATATATTTACGATTGGTTCTGTTTCCCTGGAGAACCCTGACAATACACTTTTTCCTATGCATAGTCTTAAAACATGGACGTTTTATATAAGTAACTTTTGTACAATCTTATTTAGTGTTCATTGAGAAAGTAGTTATATATAACATTTACCTTTTGAAAGGATAAGGAATGTGGGTTGTCATACTTGTGAACAGCATGTCACAGAACATGGTTACCTGAAAGCTCCACTCACTCCTGAGTACTTTTCGGCTAGTCAGTCTTCCTCAAACCTGGATGTGGTCTAACTGGCACCCAGTGGGATTTCTCTCTCTCTGGTCCTCTGACCCTATAAGTCTGGCAGTGCAGTTGGCTATAGGGTTTATTTTCTTGGAAGCTGAATCACAGCGATGCCTAGCTGATAGTTTCATCTAACACCTCGGTTATATGAGGTCTCTTATTATGAACCTGTTTTCTTGTTTTACTGTTGGTCTGGCCTGGTGCTTTGGAGGTTATTTCTTCCCCCAACTCCCCGAGAAGATAAGAAAAAGAGACTCCTAGCTGTTTCCTTCCTGTTACCTACTAAGTCACCATCTTCTCTGTATTTGGACCTTTTCCTAATAGTCTCTAGCCCTTTGCTTATTCAGTGTGGTAGCTTTCTGATAGTAATTTAATGTTTAATCATTCAGGTGTAAGAAACATTGTATTTCTCTGTTTTTCTAAATTAACTTAAATCTAACACTGACCTTCCTCAGGCCTGACTAAAGGACTTTCAATATAGGTGAAATATGGGATTTTTCTAACCCCATCACTGGATCTTACGAGATGCCAAGGATCGAGTGTAGTTCATTGAGTTTTCCATTATTCCCATTGCTTCTTTTAGAGAATGCTATTGCTGGGCGATGGTCCTTCATCAGGCCCTGTTGCTCTGTAAAGGTCATCAAAATGCCCTCACTGCCATCTCCCCACTGACCACAGGCTGGCAGAGCATAGAGACGTCTGTTTTGCTCTTAGGCCCCTGCACTTAAGCCAGCCTTGACCACTCTGGACACAGACACCTCTTTCTTTTTTTTGAGGTGGGAAGGGGCAGAGGGAGAAGGAGAGAGAATCTTAAGCAGGTTCCACATGCAGGGTGAAGCTCTCTGCGAGGCTTGATCTCACAACCTTGAAATCATGACCTGAGCCAAAATCAAGAGTCAGATACTTAACAGACTGAGTCACCCAAGTGCCCCAACCCATCCAAACCTCTTAAGAAAACTTCCCCAAACCTAATCCCCTTCCCAGTCCCTGGGACTCCTTTTTCTCTAACCAGGCTACGTCCTCCTTTTTCCATCCCAAGCACCAGTATCTTCCACATCCGTGTTCATCCTCAACACCAGGTTAATTCCTTTTCAACGAAATACTGGAAGAATTTTTTTCCACGACAGCCCCTGAAATACAAAAGAACTGCAGCACACCCCTCACCCTCCCTACACACAATCAGTGGAGATGAACCCAAATTCTAGAACATAAAGTCTTGATTGGAAAATGGGTGATTCCTCTCTATCAAAATGAGGAAATACATTTCCATCATGATGAGTCTATAGTCAGGAAAATAAGACAAAGGTGATATTTCTTTTAAATATACTATGAGACATTTCAGACTTACAAAAAAGATGTGCACATTAATGTAGTCAGCACTTGTGTTAAAAAATAGGGGTGCCTGGGTGGTTCAGATGGTTAAGCATCTGCCTTTGGCTCAGGTCATGATCCTGGGGTCTTGGGATTGAGCCCCGCATCTGGCTCCCTGCTTCGTGGGGAGCCTGCTTCTCCCTCTCCCTCTGCTGCTCCCCCTGCTTGTGCTTTCTCTCACTCTCTCCATTGCTCTGTTAAATTAATAAATAAAAAAATTTTTAAAAAATTTAAGAAATATAGCATTACTATCAGTTTGTATTCCATAATCATATTTTCCTTATTTTTTCTCCCAACAAAAATGAAGACTTCTAAATTTTGTGGTTCTCATTTCCATGCATTTTGTTAAAATTTTACTACATATGTATATATCCTTTTTTTTTTTAAAGATTTTATTTATTTATTTGACAGAGATAGAGACAGCCAGCGAGAGAGGGAACACAAGCAGGGGGAGTGGGAGAGGAAGAAGCAGGCTCATAGCGGAAGAGCCTGATGTGGGGCTCGATCCCAGAACGCCGGGATCACGCCCTGAGCCGAAGGCAGACGCTTAACTGCTGTGCCACCCAGGCACCCCTACATATGTATATATCCTTAAGCAATATATGTATGGTGGTTTTGTATGTTTTAAGTTTGTACTCCAATAGTATCTTCTGGTGTGTATTCCTCTGCATCCAGCTTCATTTGTGGGGACATAGCTGCAGATTTACATTTTCACAGCTGTAGAGAATTTCCTTGAATGAATATACCACATCCTACTTACCTTTCTCCTGTAGATGGGTTGGGTTGTTACCAAGTATGTATTACCAAGTATTACACACAACGTAGCTATGAGCATTCTTTTTCATAGTGCCTTGTTGATTCAAGTAACATTTCTCTAAAGGAAACTTTACCTAGGAGTAGAATTGCCGGGTCCTAGGGCATGAACATCTACTTCAATATCAGCTGCAAATTGGTCTCCAAAGTTGAGACACCAACATACCCTTGTAACCTTTTGCTTCACATCTTTACCAATGCTTAACATGCTCCGAATTCTTAACATTTGCCAATGTAATGGTATTTCATTGTGGTTTTAATGTCCCTGATTACCAGTGAAGTGGAGCATTATTCATGTTTGTTAGCTATTCATTTTCCTTTTCTGTAAAGGGCTCTTGTGCTTGTTCATACCCTCTGTCATCATCATCATTATTATTATTTTACAATATTGGGTTGTCTTTTTTGTACTGATTTATAGGAGTACTTTATGTGCTCAAGAAACTAATTCCTTGTCATTGATTTGCATTTGCAAATATATTCTTCCAGTCTGCAGCTTGTCTTTATTTTGTTTGTGGTATTTTTGGATGTACAGAATTTTAAAACTTTAATATAGTCAAATGGCAGTTTTCTTTCATGTGTGCCTTAATTTTGTTTTAAAAAACTCTTTTAGGGGCACCTGGGTGGCTCAGTTGGTTGGGCATCTGCCTTTGGCTTGGGTCATGATCTCAGGGTCCTGGGATCAAGCCCCACATCGGGCTCCCTGTTCAGCATAGAGTCTGCTTCTCCCTCTCTCAGTGACCCTCCTCCCTGCTTGTGCTCTCTTTCTCTCTCTCTCTCTGTCAAGTAAATAAATAAAATCTTTAAAAAATTAATAAAATTTTTCATGATATCACTCCCAAAGTTAAGGGTATATGTCTAATGTATGTTCAACATTCTTCTTTTTGCTATTACAGTATCGTCCAAGTATAAATTCACACTGGTGTCATGATACAAGTCTATCTTTCTGGTCAGAATTCAACTTGGCTTACAAGTGATTCTTTTTTTTTTTTTTTTTTTTTTAAGATTTTATTTATTTATTCAACAGAGAGAGAGAGAGCCAGCGAGAGAGGGAACACAAGCAGGGGGAGTGGGAGAGGAAGAAGCAGGCTCCCAGCGGAGGAGCCTGATGTGGGGCTCGATCCCACAACGCCGGGATCACGCCCTGAGCCGAAGGCAGATGCTTAACGACTGAGCCACCCAGGCACCCCGATTCTTAATATTTTTGCTCCCTTTAGAGCAACGTAATCATGAGGAAGGCAAATGTTCTCTGGATAGGTATTACAAACTTTCCCATATCCCACCATGAAGTACTTCCTGTTTAATTTTAAAGTAATAATTTTCTTTCGACCTTATCTAAAAATCCGTGATCCTCTTCATCCTCCACTTTAAAAAATACACCAATTTTCTTGCTTTTCCTGAATACTTTGAAGTGGGAATAAGCAGCAGGAGATGGAGCCTCAGCTTAGCCTGAAATGAAGTCAGCACATCTACAGGATTGGTGGGCAGGCTCACCAGAAGCCTATTTCCATGAAGGCCTGAAAATCCTTGAAGGACTGAACTCATCCTTGGGGAAGAGAAAACCAGGCATAGTAAATTTGGTGCAGTTGCAAGCCTTTACTTTTCTGAGGGAAGAGGAAATTCTGTATCAAGTCTGAAACTTAGATTTGATTCACAGGTCAACAGTACATTCCCTACTCCCTTCTTCCCCTGATGGAAAACAGATATGACATTAAAGTCAACTCAATAAGAATTTTAGATTATATAGTATAAACTTTCTTCTCAACTGAGAATACTTTTATCTTCAAATATTTATGCTAAAATATTTGACCGCCAGACCACCCAGGTTCCAATCTCAGCCTTATCACTTATCTGGAAGACGTTCAGCAAGTTATTTAATTTCTGTGCCTCAGTTTCTTGAACTGTAAAATGAAAATAATAAAAGTAGTAGCTACTTCATAGGATTATAATGATGATTAAATGTTAATGTATGTGTATGTATGCATGTGTGTATATAAATATGTCTGTTTCCCATTTGTCTGCTCGTACAGCCCAGTAGCATTGGGCACATAAAGTATCTGGATGTTGGCATCTAAATTCTTTCTCCATTAAAAAGAACCAAGACTCCTTGAAGAAATGGTTTATTCCAGGTCTGAGGCAGGGAAAATACAAGATGAACTTGGAACATCTTTTGTGGTATGTCAACGTCACAGGAACCTGTTTGAAGGAGCTCTCATGGACAAAATCTGTAACAATTTGAACATTAAAAAAAAAAAAAAAGGAAAGGTATATAACCTATTGAGTAAAGAACAGGGCCATGGGGCACCTGGGTGGCTCAGTTGGTTAAGCATCCTACTCTTGATTTCAGCTCAGGTCATGATCTCAGGGTTGTGAGATCGAGCGAGCCCCATCGTGTTGGGCTCCACACTCAGTGGAAGTCTGCTTCTCCCCTTTTCCCTCCGCCCCTCTCCCCACTTGTGCCTGCTCTCTCTCTCTCCCTCTAAAATAGGTAAATAAATCTAAAAAAAAATATTCTCTCTCCCTTTGCCCCCCCATTCTCGCTCGCTCTCTTAAAAAAAAAAAAAAAAGAAAAGGCCACAATGGTAAAGATAGATAAGGAGAAAGTTTATTCTTAAAGTAGAAAGTCATGTGGAAGAAATGAGGGAATTAGAAAAGCATCATTTGATAACCATAATAGTAATAATTATGGATGGTAAAACTAGTAAATGAAAGTTTGAGGAATAACAGAATATTTACATCATCTCAGAATATCTTTCCACAAGATACCTATTAAGTACAAAGAGTAAACTAATAACTTGACAGTGGAGAAATCTGGTTGATACCACCTCAACCAATACTAAAGACAGTATCACTAATAGTGGGACAAACCAATATTATATGCCTTCTGAAGCACTGACGAGAACTCAGCATAGGAAAAAAACAACAGCAACAAAAAACAACTCAGCATCACTTCTGTAGTATTCTAGCCAAATCACTGAGTCTGAATCTAATCATGAGGAGCTTTCAGACAAATCCAAACCAAGGGACTGTCTACAACACAACTGACCTGTGCTCTTCAAAAATAATGTCATTTACTACAAAGACCGAGAAACTGCACCAGGTTAAAAGATGCTAAGGAGGTATGACAAGTGACTGCACACATAGTCTTGGATTTTCTTCTGATTTAGAAGACATTTTTAGGACAAGTGGTGAAACCTGAATGTAGGTTAGGTAATAGTATTACATTAATTACAGTTTCCATGATTTTAGGAAAAACTAACTACTGAGGTATTTAGAGATAAAATGACATAATGCAACTTACTCTTAAATGGCTCAAGAAAAAAATTACTATGATAGACACATATATGAAGGGGATAGGGAGAAGCAAATGTAAAATGTTAACAATTGGTGAATCTGGGTGAAAGGTATTAAAGAGCTCTTTGTCTTATTTTTGCAACTTTTCTGTCTGAAATTCTGATTTGTTTATTACCTTGATTATGGTAAAGGTTTCATGGGCATATGCATATGTGCAAACTCATCAAACTGTATACATTAAATATGTGCAGTTTTTGTGTATCAATTCTATATCAGTAAAGTGGAAAAAATGTAAATGTATGTAAGAGTTTAGAATGGTGTCTGGCACATAATAAGTATATGTGTGTTTGCCATCATCAAGATGATGCCATCATCAAGAATGTGAGGGTAAAGATCATGAACGTAGGTGACATTTTTCCTTAGATTATCACGAGTCCCAGGAATCCCAGGACTTGTGATAGTTTATTTTAGTGTCTAACATAGCCTGTATATTTTTTTTCACTTGGAAAGAATTGAAAAGCATATGATCTTAAAGTAGAAAGTAAAAAATAGCTTTTTATTTGAAAAGAATGGAAAGATTTTGTAGGCAGATCATAAGCACACCATCTGGTTAACTCAAGAGAAATCCTAGAACTTAGATTCCGCATTTTTTATCAGCTGTGTATGGTTTAAGATAGACCTCTGCAACCTAAAAATATCTAGTCATATTTGTCTTGCTATTCGTAAATTAACTGAAAATGCCATCAGTTGCAGTACTAATGATTTCATTGATCCTAAGAATCAGAGTCCATCATGGTTCGTATTTCTCAAGTTAAGATGTTCAACTCTGTGCAAGACAAATTCATCATGTAAGAAGCAGGCAAAGTAGGCACAGTAGTGTCTAAAATTAAATAAATTTTAGTCTTTAAATGCAATCACACTCAGTGATCCTCAACCAGGTACAATTTTGCCTTCAGTGGATATTTTGCAAAGTCTGGAGACATTTTTGGTTGTCACTACTGGGTGGAAGGAGGGTGAGGAGCAGAAGGAACATTACTGGCATCTAGTGTGAGAAAACAGGGATGCTACCAAATATCCTACAATGCACAGGACAGCCTCCTACAACAAAGACTTCCCTGGTCCAAAATGTCAGTAGTGACAAAGATGGGAAATCCTACACAACGAATACATTTTCTTTTTTTTTTTTTTTAAGATTTTATTTATTTATTTGACAGAGATAGAGACAGCCAGCGAGAGAGGGAACACAAGCAGGGGGAGTGGGAGAGGAAGAAGCAGGCTCATAGCGGAAGAGCCTGATGTGGGGCTCGATCCCATAACGCCGGGATCACACCCTGAGCCGAAGGCAGACGCTTAACCACTGTGCCACCCAGGCGCCCCAACGAATACATTTTCTAAAATTTCAAGCAGTTAAAGTGTTACCAGGGATAGAATAATGCTTCTAGTCCTATCTTGATATAGAATTTTATCAGCTAGTTTGTGCTTAGTACATAATAAATATTCAATATATATTTGTTTAATCAATCAAAAATTTGTGCTGCTCTTATTCTAGGAGTACTTTTTATGTTTTTCCCCTCATTTATGTGTGCACTAAAACTGGACCAGAACTTCATTACTAGCTGCCTTGTAAGTATCCCACCCTTATCTCAAAATATAGCAAGGGAGAGATTTTTATACAAGATTATAGATAAACTAGGTTACAGGAAAGTGGAGAACAGCCAATATCCATTGGAGATTGAGTATGAAAGAAAATTTGTGTGGCTTCTAGTATAATGAAAGGATTTTCAATAACATTTTAGATGTTTCTTAGGAAATCTCATTAAAAACAAAAAGTTCAGGCGATATTCAATATGTGGATAAGAATCCAGCCCTGTAAGTGTTCACATGCTGTGCAAATTTTTTTTAAAAGGTTTTATTTATTTATTTATTTGACAGAGATAGAGACAGCCAGCGAGAGAGGGAACACAAGCAGAGGGAGTGGGAGAGGAAGAAGCAGGCTCATAGCGGAAGAGCCTGATGTGGGGCTCGATCCCATAACACCGGGATCACACCCTGAGCCGAAGGCAGACGCTTAACCGCTGTGCCACCCAGGCGCCCCTGTGCAAATTTTTAAAGCTGTTCAGGCCACAACTACTTGTCCCAACAAATGGGAGAGGATAAATCTCTCCCCATCCTCTTTTGCTTATTTTGTGCTTGAGCGAAATGATGTAGGAGGAAGTTACTTATCACTGCTCTACTCCTCAGGAGTGTATGCTTGAAGGTGCCCCCATTAAAATGGAGAAGCTACAAAGTGCTAAGAGTTCCTTTACACCATCATTCGGTTTTATTTCTCACTAGGAAAGGAAATGTCCACAAAACCTTCATCAATCTGTAGCAAAACCTCAGGTCATCTGATATTTTTGAAAAAATTGTGTTTAATGTCTTGTATTCAATGACCACATGTCTAGAAATCTTTGAAGTAAGAAATAAGTGATAATTACTTAAGGAATACAAGTATTAATATTCTTTTTTAAAAAATAACTTATTTGAGAGAAGAGAGACAGAGATAGCGAGAGAGAGCACATGCTGGGAGGGAAGAGAGAAGCAGGCTCCCCACTTAGGAGGGAGCCCGACGCATGGGGCTCGACCCAAGACCCCAGGATCATGACCTGAGCTGAAGGTAGATGCTTAACCAACTGAGCCACCCAGGCGCCCCTCCTATGTTAATATTTCTTGATGTATCAATTGTAGACATCTACTCCTACCTTTGAAAAGGGTAAAGATTTAACTACTTAAGCTATTTTCTCTCCTCTTCAGTTTTAGTATATTATCTTTGTTATTATATTGAAAGTCTTTTTAACTTAAGATAAGGTGCTGTTCCTGGTTCATCAGCTTTTTTTTTTTTTTTTTTTTTTTTACAATAGCTCTTGTCTCCCGTTGTCTCCCCTGTAGGTAAGATGAAGCCGTTACCACACCCTCCTTTCCTTGCCTCCTTCCAACCAAACTCTGTCAGCTTCACTTTTGCTTTCTATCTTTTAGTTTTATGACATCAAGGTTAATGACAGCTACATTCTGTTCTGTAGCTATAAACAAATATTCAATGTTTTGTCCATAACCAATTCTAAACTTTGACTGGCAGTAAGCAACATTTGCTCTGTTATCACAATGTAAACATTACTTAGTGCAAAAACAGGTGCTACACCAGGACAACATTTCCTCTTTCATGAGTCCACTTTTCGACCCCTCCCACTGCCACTTAAGAGAAGATGTCCCTTTCCTTAAATTCCATCATGTTCAAAATCAAGCCACATTTTAGTTTGCTTCCTATCTGGACTGTGGCTTTCTTGAGATTTTGTTTTATTTGTTTTTCCTACAAATCCCAATTGCCTTTCTTTTTCCCTGTTGAAGAGAAGACATATGTGCCTCTCTTATCCATCCATAGCATGAAATACTTCCATTCTTTGAATACATGGAGCACGCTGACTTAATGTCCTCGGGAGATAGATGGCTTCCAGATCGGCCACTTCTTGGCATTCTTCTTCACTGGACTCTTGGTTAGTTACTGTGTTCTTGTATCCCATGTCTTCTTTTTTGATTTTTGCCCTTGTTTTGCTGGCACAGATTAATACATTTTCACCAGGATTTCTTGTCTTCTAATTTAGAACATGTCCTTGATTTTCCTTTCCAAAAAAAATTAATATGCACCCATTTGAATTTCTTCTACTTTAAGTGTTCTCCCTTTGTGAACCTATCTTGCAACTCTCTTCTTAGATTCCTTACAAGAAAAGCACCAGTATTCTTTAAAAGGTAGGTGTATTATGAATTCTGTAACTTTGAGCAACCGTTGGTTCTCTATATGGTGGAATAATGATCCAGATAATAAGGAAAAACCTAATACATGTTTTGCAGCAGAAAAGTTGATAGCTTTTATAAAGGTTGAGTGCGAATTTGACCAATTTTGTCAAATTGTCTTGATTTTAATAGTATTTCCCAATAACAAAGATTAACTCAATTTAAGGGTGTACAGTTTATTGTAGCTATTTAAAGAGAAGATCTAAATTATAACCAGAAATGTTTTTAAATATTAATTATTTCTTATAAATATAGCTTAGAATAGGATTGATTCAGAAGCCTGGGACTAAAGGCAGGTAAAAATTGAAGCTTTTAAAAGGTGTCCATAATCCCAGCGTCTTTTCTGCAATAATGAGTTAGTGAGGTTGATCAAAGTTAAGAGATCTGTCAGAAGGATAGATAATATAAAATTCCTGGACATCAGTAGAAACTGGAATCTAAAACCAAGAGCTAGATAATATAGTCCCCAGAGCCGAACAGTCAAGATTCATGGAATAAATGGAAGGCAAGTATCCCAGCTGCAAAGAAATAATAGAGGTAAAAAGGATTACCCAATCAGCAAAGACACTACAGGCTTGTATACAGAGATGCTTTTCAAAATATTTGACAACCAACTGGGAACAAAGACTAATCAGAATTGAGGCTGACCATGGCTATGGAACCAGTGCCCAGAGGACCCTGCTGGACAGAGCATTAACTCTTGAGTAGATACACTGGAGGGAGGGCCCAGGTGGCCTCCAGATGGGAGCAGAAGTGTGAGGAAACACTGGCGTGTCCCGGATAGTAGCCCTTTCAGTATTTTAACCACCAGTATAGCCATGCTGGTAGTCTTGGCTCCCTGAGGTGGTTTCCAGTCTGGAGCACTAGCAGTGAGCAGAAATCCAGATAATTTTCTAATCATCTATGCAGGAACTCAGCTTCCAAGGTATGAAGCAAAAATCCAGTTCTTAAGAAACTGAGTGACAACTGTAGAAACTCAGCTCTAGAGGGGAGCTTATGCCCGAAGCTGAAACACTTGGAACAAAAGTTAGGTTAGAATAAGCAGCAAAGCCAGAGGGCTACTGAATTTGGGCTTTGCATATCTTATTAGGCTGGGGTCAGGTTGGAATCACAGTGAAGGGCAGGCCAGGATCACAGATGGGGAGGCAGCTCGTAATGAGAATAACCTGGATTAGAACGTGAGGGTCCAGACACAACATTTCCATGTATTCTAAAATCTTACTGATTACCAGCTAGGGTTTAGTGCACAAAACAGAAACCATTGGAGGTATCTTAAGCATGAAGGGATATATCATACAGATTTATGTGCTTAGGAAATCTTTGAAAGGGGCGCCCGGGTGGCTCAGATGGTTGGGCATCTGCCTTCGGTGCAGGTCATGATCTCAGGGTCCTGGGGTCGAGTCCTGTGTCAGGGTCCCTGATCCGCAGGGAGTCTGCTTCTCCCTCTCCTTCTTCCTCTCCCTCTGCTTGTGCTCTCTCTCTCTCTCTCTCTCTCTGTATCTGTCTCAAATGAATAAATAAAATCTTAAAAGAAAATATCTTCGAAAGGGCTGAAGGAGCAGGTTCGAGGCTGGGACGTCAGGAATGACTTCTAGAGCAATATAGAACGGACTCACCAGGGGACTGCCTTCTGAGGCCACTACTTGGAATGACGGAGTTCAAGACCACAATACCATGGAAGCAGGATTCGTGGATTTAGGGTTCAGGAATCCAACATGGCTCCTGTTGCCACAGTGACTGCACTCCAACCCCCAGAACGCTGTAGAAGGAACACTGAAGGTGCTGCTATAAAACAATAAAATCTCACATTTCCATGACCTCACCTGCGCAGAAAAGTAAGCAAGAGGAACAAGAGCTCTCACCTGATTTCTGCCCTTCCAAATCTCATTTGAATATGTCTAATTGACAGAAGCCAACTCACATCCAGAGTTGTACCTG
The DNA here is from genome assembly GCF_023065955.2 of Ursus arctos. Taxonomy (NCBI): domain Eukaryota; kingdom Metazoa; phylum Chordata; class Mammalia; order Carnivora; family Ursidae; genus Ursus; species Ursus arctos. The sequence goes on along the minus strand of NW_026623100.1, from coordinate 60,521,026 downwards.
CGAAGGAGCCAGGATTGCAGATTTTACTGTTCTAGCCTCTCCTGTACAGGAAGGCACCCTAGAGAAGGGTAGAATGCAGGCTGAGTGAGCCAGTGCACATTATCCACTAAAGCGACACACCCATTTTAAAGTACAAAGAAATACGCTGAGTGGGAACAGCTAAAGGTATCAGCTCAAGGTATCAGCTAAAGACAAGATGCTGTGCAGGGGCACCAAATTCAAGATCAGACATTTTCCTGGGGTGTTTACAATCAGTATGGCCTTGATTTGCTTTTAACAGTTAGTACCTAATTGGTCAATCTTCTTCTTTCAGGAAACTTACTTGACAATTTTATTTTGCATATGGGTAATGCATGCATATGCTTCAAAATTTGAAAGTTTCACAAAGCTTTGTAGTCACTGCCCCTCAGCTACTCAGTTATTCTCCTTAGAAGTAAACAACCATATCTTTTTGTTTTTATTCTAGTACAATCTGCTCTGGATTTTTAAAATTCATTTTTTATATTTTTTATTTTAATTTTTAAAAGTAGGCTCCATGCCCAATGTGGGACTTAAACTCACAAATCTGGGATCAAGAGTCACATACTCTACTGACTGAGCCAGCTAGGCAACCCCCAACAATCATATCATTTTTGCGTGTATTTTTCCAGAGCTATTTTATTCATATATACATATGTGTGTGTCATAGTCTCCCTTCCCCTTTTATACAATGATGACCTTTATGTGCATTGCTGACCCCTGTATTTTTAAAATCATTTCCCAGTAGACCTTGGACATTATGCCATATCACCACAAAAAGAACCTCTCCATTCTTATTTATAGATGCCTAGTCTTCCACTGTATGATTAAATACCATAATTTATTTAACCAGTCCCCTATTGGTACATGTTTAGATTGCTTCTTTTGCTATTACAAAGAGCGCTTTGAGAAATAATCTTGTACACATGTCATTTCGTGAGCCTGCTGGCATAGTCATGGGATATTCCTAGATGTAGAACTGCTGGAATTTTGAGTATTTAAAAAAAGAATATGGACTAGAAATGATGAGGAAGACCGGAGGCATTAAGATAGTTCTGCAGAGGAAGGTCATTCTAATGTGCTTAGATTGGGGTCACCCTAATGAGTCCTCTTATTCATTAGGTGCTGAATCCTCTAGGACTTTAAAGATTTTATTTATTTATTTATTTATTTATTTATTTATTTATTTATTTGAGAGAGAGCACAAGTGGGGGAGAGAGAGAAGCAAGCTCCCCCCAGCCACCCAGCTGCCCCCTCTAGGACTTTATTTAGGACCTTGTGATTTCACTTGATGCTTTCCCCTTAATCCTCCAATTTACTATGATCACCTTGTCCTTTAAAATTAAGTAAACCTGGGGCCTGGGTGATTCAGTTGGTTAAGCATCTGCCATTGGCTCGGGTCATGATACCAGGGTCCTGGGATTGGGCCCCGCATCAGGCTCCTTGCTCAGTGGGGAGCCTACTTCTCCCTCTCCCTCTGCCTGCCACTCCCTCTGCTTGTGCTTATGCTCTCTCTCTCTGTCAAATAAATAAATATTTTTTAAAAATTAAGTAAACTTAACTATTGGTACTTCATCAAGATAAAAAGGCTCTGCACAGCAAAGGAAACCATAAAACTAAAAGCCAGATTACAGAATGGGAGAAGACATTTGCAAATGACATATCTAGCAAGGGTTAGTATCCAAATCTATAAAGAACTTATCAAACTCAACACCCAAAAATAAATAATCCAGTTAAGAAATGGGCAGAAGACATGAATAGACAATTTTCCAAAGAAGACCTCAGGTGGCTTACAGACACATGAAATGATGCTCAACCTCACTTATTAAGAGGGAAATACAAATCAAAACCATGATGAGGTACCACCTCACAACTGTCAGAATGGCTAAAATTAACAACACAGGAAACAACAGGTGTTGGTGAGGATGTGCAGAAAGGGGAACCCTCTTGCACTGTTGGTGGGAATGCAAACTGCTGCAGCCACTCTGGAGAACAGTTTGGAGGTTCCTCAAAAAATTAAAACTAGAACTACCCTATGATGCAGCAATTGCACTACTAGGTATTTACCCAAAGGATACAAATACACAGATTTGAAGGGCACCTGGGTGGCTGGCTCAGTGGGTTAAGCATCTGACTTCGGCTTGGGTCATGATCTCAAGGTCCTGGGATCAAACCCCCCATTAGGCTCTGTGCTCAGTGGGGAGTCTGCTTGTCCCTCTGCCCCTCTCCCTACTCATGGCCTCGCTCTCTCTCACTCTCTCTCAAAGAAAGAAATAAAAAATCCTTAAAAAATGCAATTCAAAGGGGTACATGCACCCTGATGTTTATAGCAGTGTTATCAACAATACCCAAACTATGGAGAAAGCCCAAATATCCATTGACTGATGAATGGATAAAGAAGATGTGGTATATATACCATGGAATATTACTCAGCCATCAAAAAATGAAATCTTGCCATTTGCAATGACATGGATGGAGCTACAGTGTAATATGCTAAGTGAAATAAGTCAGAGAAAGACAAATACCATATGATCTCACTCATATGTGGAATTTAAGAAAGAAAACAGATGAACATATGGGAATGGAAAAAAGAAAAGGAGAGAGGGAAACAAGCCATAAGAGACTCTTAATGATGGAGAACAAACTGAGGGTTGATGGAGGGACGTGGGTGGGGGATGGGCTACATGGGTGATGGGTATTAAAGAGGGCACTTGTGATGAGCTCTGGGTGTTGTACGTATGTGATGAGTCACTGAATTCAACTCCAGAAACCATTATTGCATTGTATGTTCACTAACTAAAATTAAAATAAAAGTAAAATAAAATTAAGTAAACTTAATAAAATTCCCCTTCGCAGGACAATTTACCAATATCTATAAAAATAAATAATACCTGGGGGTGTCTCGGTGGCTCAGTCGGTTGTGCTGTTTTGACTGACTCATGTGCTGAGCTGACTCTTGGTTTCAGCTCAGGTCATGATCTTGGGGTCGTGACATTGAACCACACGTAAGGCTCCATGCTCAGTGTGGAGTCTGCTTGAGATTCTTTCCCTCTCCTTCTCCCTCCCCCTCTGTCCCTCCCCTCACCAAATAAATAAATAAATAAATAAATAAAATCTTTTAAAAAAATAATGCACATACACTTCACCCAGCAATTCCACTGTAATCACCATAATATCTAGCAATAGGGTCTGTTTAAAAAACAAAAACAAAAACATTATGGTACATAGAGTCAATGGCGTACTCTTAGTTATATAAAAGAACAAGGAAGCTGTTCATAAGCTGCTATGGAAAAATCTAGAAACATCATTAAGCAAAAGAAGCAAGGTGCAGATAACTATGTAGAATATGCTAATTGTGTAATAATAAAGATCAGGACAATATATACTCATATTTGATCGTAAATGAATATTTACAATTTCTAGAATGATACTTACAAAACTAACAATGGTGGTTACCTGTTAGTGGGAAGGAAGGAAAAGCCAGGCAAATGGAAGACAGAAGGATGGGGGAACGGGGATGGGGGTGGTGAGAAGGGGAGAAGAAGGAACAATTTTTTTAAAAGACAAAGTATAAAATAAAATAAACTTTAAGTAATATAGTCCAGAAGCATAATATACTGGGAAATCCCATGTTCCTTTGAAAACTCTGGAAATTCCTATGGTACCCACATATTTTCTAGGTGCCTTTGTCTTCAAGTTCTGCTGACTTCTCTTTTTTGTCTATTTTACCTCCCATGCACTGTTGTCCCTTTGCCATCCTGTGTCACAGTTGTGCTGTCATCCTGATTCATTCAATCCCCAAAACACCACACAAGGCTGCTTGTAGCACATTATGGTCCACAAACAGCCTCAACTTGGATCTTGTTCTTAAAATTCCCTCAGTCACTCCCTCTGCATGACTGCCTCTCCACAGAGCCCTGTAGCTGGGTACTTGTCTCCTCTTTGATCTTCCCTGTTCCCTAATGTCCCTTCAAAAATTTCTGTGAATTTCTTAAGGCAAAGAAATTTGGCTCTCTCTTTGCCTCTCATCCAAACTAGAAGGCCTCTCTACCAGCCAACCAAAAGCATGTTGGTGTGTAGGGTAGGTGGTATGTGTGTAGGGTATGTGTGTGTGTGAGAAAGAGATTATCATTTTGAAATAACTTTAGACTTAACACTGACGTTACAAAAATAATACAGAAAGATCCTGAATACCTATCACCCAGTTTTCCCTAGTGTTAATATCTTGAATAACTACAGTACATTTATCAAAACAGGAATTAACATGAGTACAACACTATAATGAGAGTTTATTTGGATTTCATCAGATTTTCTATTGACGTCCTTTTTCTGTTCCAGAATCCAATCCCAGATCCTACGTTACATTTAGTTATCACGTCTCCTTAAGTCTTCTCTTGCACTTTCTCAGTCTTTCCTTGTCCTCAAGACCTTAAAATTTTTGGTGCGCCTGGATGGCTCAGTCCATTAAGTGTCTGCCTTCAGCTCAGGTCATGATTCCAGGGTCCTGGGATTGGGCTCTGCCTCCTTGTTTGGCAGGGAGCCTCCTTCTCCCTCTGCCTGCCACTTCCCCCTACTTGTGCTTTCTCTCTCTCTCTCTCTCTCTCTCTCTCTCTCTCAAATAAATGAGTACAACCTAAAAAAAAAAGAGCTGGAAACTTTTGAAGAGTACTGAAACTTGTGAAGTGTACAGTCCTTTTGTAGCATGGCCTTTAGTTCAGATCTGAAATTTTTTTCATGATCAGATTGAGGCTATGCATTTTTAGCAAAAAAGTTCAAGAGATGTACTTCCTTTGGAGGGTACATAACGTCAATGTACAAAGTGTTTTCAGAATTACTAACCCATACACTTAGAAACAAGTTTACTAACTAACCAGGATATATAGTACCTGGTGCAGTTCTTTTTTTCTCTAACTTTACAGTGTACAGTCAAAATTCTGGTTTCCAGAGTTACTTGGGTTAGTTCTTTCCTGCTGCACTCCTTGCAGCCTGCTTAATTTATTGATTCATAATACACTTAGGTTAATTTTTTATAATTTATATTCCATATTGGGTTTCCTTCACAGTCTGGTTGAAATTTTTAAAAAATCTACATTACAATATTTCATTTTAAACGAAGTATATTCTCTTCAGGAGAAAGATTCTATAGACAGCTCTCTTACAGCAGAGACCAAGCTAGGTTAGGTCCAAAGATGTAACCTGTCCACACAGAGGGTTTTTTGTTGTTGTTGTTTTGTTCTAACAATTGTGAATTCCTTGCCACCATTGAAAAGTTGGAAACTTCACATAAAATGTCCAAACTGACAGCTTTGTTTAAAAGAATCAGATCTATCTACACTGATTCTGCCTTCCCATACGGCAACAGTTCCAACTCATAAGTCTGTTGTGGGACAAAGAGGTTTCCTTAGAGGACGTTAGGGACTCCTGCAATTGAGAAAGAGTGCTCGGGGTCAGAATGAGTGACACCAGGAAAAGGCAGGATCACAACCCAGGTCCACTGACCTGAGCATTCCTCTCACTACACCACATTCCCTCTGAGCACTAATATCAAATGTAAAAAGTTACACCCTCTTGGAGGAAGTTTAGTATGAATAGTGGCTGAAAATACAGGTTATGAAGTCCAGTGGGAGTTCAAAGTTCAAACCCTGACTCCCCTTCTTAACTCGTATATGATCTTCCTTAGGACTTCAGTGGTATCATCCATAAAACAGTAGTGACAACATTTTGCACCTTAGGATTGTTGTAAGATGTAGTTAAACTAATGTTCCTCCCTTAGTCTTCTCAAACTGTATACTGCCCAAATGTTGACTTATGTATTGAAGTTTACCGCAGTTGCTGCCTTACGGGAAAGACTGCTCTTCAGAAGGGTGGTTCATTATCAAGATCAAGGAGCAACCAGAATATTGACTATTCTGACACAGTGGGGCAGGTTAGAAATGAGAGGAGAGATACCCAAAGAGATAAGGGGTGAGTGTGATGTAAAGGGGACCCTCCACTCAGAGATCACAGCCACAGAAAAATGTTAGGCATCCAGGACAGAGCATGCTAGCCTAGAGAAGGATCCTGAGGTGAACCACACATCTCTTCCTTACACGTCAGATGGCTAGACTCTCCCCATATTATCTTTTATTCAGGAAAACTGGAGTGGCTCTCTTAGAGACATGGATCTGTTTTAAACCAGTGAGGCTGTGGGCATTTGGGCCGGGGCTTGTGCAGGGTCAAAGGATTGATTCCGAGGGAAGTGGTCAGTAGCTATGTAGATGTACTCATTCCTCTGACCCATAAATGCTGCTGGACTAAAACATGACCGTCAAAGCCTTTACTGTTACAGTTTTCCTTCATTCAGCCAACTGTGAGTTCAGGAAATGGGGAGTCTTTTGACATCTCTCTCTCACTCCAGGATTGTTGAACCAATTACTGATTCTACTTTTAAAACATCTCACATCAGCCATGGTATCCGTTTCTTTGCCACCATGCCAGTTCAGGTCACTATTCACTCTCCTGAATCCAACTCCTACATTTCCTCTTCCTGGGACCCTCTTCCTTTGGTTCTCACCATTCAGATTTTCGTCCTACTGGCCCTCGTTGGCCACCTTCTCTTAAGTAGCCCCCTCCTGGTCACAAGATCAGGTTCTCTCTTTTACTTCTTTAATTCTACTTGACAAAATCTAAAATCATCTTGGTTTTTTGGTTGTTTATATTACACTAGAGTATAATTCCACGAGAGTATAGAGACTATAATTGTCTTTTTCACTCTGCACCCCTATAGTGTAGAACAGTGTCTGGCATTGTTGAATGAATGAATAGATGAATAATCTCCTAATTGGTCTTCCTATTTCTGCCCTTGTAGGGTGGGGAAAGTGAGGCACTTGCCTTGGGTGAAAAATTTTAAGAGGGTGCCCAAAACCTTAGTATTCAGGATAAATCACAATTTAATGAAATAATTTTTAACAATCAGAATAAATGCAAAAAATGGTGAAAAAACAACATTTTAACTAAGGACAGCATCTGCACTCCCACAGTCCTATTGTATTTTTCTCAAGCTAATCCCTGTCCTGGTTCCAATAAAATTTTGTTTATAAAAACAAGGAGGGGGAGTATAGGCCATTGTTTGTAGATTTGCTTTTTTTCAAGTCTTGCTTTAAAATATGATTTATCTGGCTGAGTGTTTTGGCAGCTCTTTACATTTTGCATCCTAGGTGAGCGCCTTACTGTTTCTCCCTAGTCGGACCCTGCTTGTGGCTTTTAAATTTTCTCTTCACACAACAGCCAGAGTGGTCTCTTTGCAGGCAAATCAGATCATATCACTCCATTGCTAATGGCTTTCCTTTGCACTTAATAAAAAGTCCAAAATTCTTAGTGTGGCCTACACCTACCTGTCCCTACACATGCTGTCCCCCTGCCTTGCTCTTGAACCTCAGTCCCATTGCCTACCAAACTCCAGGGGTACTTGCTGGAACAAGCCAAATGTCCCACCACCTTCATACAGAATATTCTCTGCCCAGAATATTTTTTTCCAAGATACTCCCAAATACTGGTATTTCCTTTCCAGGTTTCAGGTGCCAGCTGGACTTTTACTTCCGTGGAAAAGCCTAGCTTGACTCCAGTCCAAAGCAGCTTCCCCTGTTACTTTTTCATAGCACTAGGGTTTCTCTTTCATACACTTATCACATTTGCAATCGTGTGTTTAGTTTGATGATGATTTGGTTAATATCTATCTGCTCACTCGATTGCAAATCCCAAGGATCAGAGATAATGACTGTCTCTTTGTTCTGCTGTTTCTGTCACCTTTATCACATGCCTCATCGGTAGTACATGCTTAATAAACACCTAACTCAGTGACTGGGTCATAACAAATTCCTAATGTTTCAAAATTATCAGAAAGGTAACTCAGATAGTGTATGAAAGCAAGAAGGAAAGCAAATGAACTTTCTAGGCACTTTAATGAACTTCCAATTCATTCCCACTGTTTTTTTTTTTTTTTAATTAAAAAAAATTTTTTTTTTCAGTCTGACTTTTTTGCTCTGAGGCTGCAATCCTATGCTTACTCTTTTCATATCTATAGCTTCCAAGGTGTCTATCCTTACTCTTGAACAGCCTGGTGAATTTTTTTATGATTGCCTGTAAGTGTCAAAGGTAAGCAGATCAGGTATTCTTTCAATTAATGCTGTATTGAGCTTTTCTCCATAAATAATGGCTGCTCACACCAAAAAGGCACTATGATCTTTTTTTCTTTTTAAGATTTTATTTATTTATTTGAGAGAGAGTAAGCACGAGTTGGGGGGAAGGGCAGAGGAAGGAGAAGCAGACTCAGGGATCATGACCTGAGCTGAAGGCAGATGCTTAACCTACTGAGCCACCTAGGGACCCCTCCCCAAAAGTGAATTTTAATGATACACATACTAGCTGTCAATATCAGGCCAGATAGAAGTAATTTATAGGAGATCAGCCTTTCCATTAGAAATCATTAGAACTTCATCATTTCCTGCACTGGGATAAAGCAAATCTCTATATAAACTTCTGGGCATTAGGGTGATAATTTCTATTTTTTGTTTTTTTTTTTTTTAGTTTAGAGATTCCTTTATTGTCATCAAACTTTTTTTTCCTCTAAATTTAGATACCTTTATTACATTAGGCGTTTTTTTTTTTTTTTAAGATTTTTATTGATCTATGTGAGAGAGAGAGATAGAGAGAGAGAGAAAGCATGATAGAGATAACACAAGCAGGGGGAGCAGCAGGCAAAGGGAGAGGGAGAGGGAGAAGCAGATTCCCCACTGAGCAGGGAGCCTGATGTGGGGCTCATCCCAGGATCCTGGGCCAAAGGCAGATGCTTCACCGACTGAGCCACCCAGGTGCCCCATGCATTTGTATATGGTTCAATTGTGTGTGTGTGTGTGTGTGTGTGTTGTTTTACTGGAATGTGTTATAAATGTGCCTAAATTCTAGCTTGCATGGCTTGACCTCAGCCACCCAGAGGTCCCTTAGTATTTAGCAGGGAATCTTTAAGGGAGTGTTTATTCTGTAAGCTCTAGACTCATTTTGCCTCTCCCTCTGCTCCTGCGCAGCTGCAGACTCAGGCTTCTGCTCAGCCCCTCACCACCTGCAGTTGTGGGCCAGGCGGCCCCTTCCAGGCCTCAGCTTCTCTTCTTCCTTAAGACTGGCCCCCACCACCAATGGCTGTGTAAGGGAAAGAGGGCTGGGTCTCAGAAACTGCTCTCTCTCTCTGCTTATTTCTTTTTCTTGCCTTGTTGCAGTGACTTCCATTAAGTTCCGGAACTTCTAGCATTGCGTTGAAAAGGAGTAGTGAGAGTAGATATCCTTGACTTGTCCCTGATTTTGGAGGGAAAGCATTCAGTCTTTCACTGTTAAGTATGCTGTTACCTGTAGGTTTTTGTTTTTGTTTTTCTTTGTTTTGGTAGCTGCATTTTACCAAGTTGAGGAAACTTCCCTTTATTTTTAGGTGGCTGAGAGTTTTGTTTTGTTTTTTTCTTTGAATAGATGTGGGGTTTTGTCAAATGCTTTTTCTGTGTCCGGCCCCCTTTCTAAGTCCACATTTCTGATTCCAACAAATTCCTCTTTCAAACTGATTGTCATTGGGAATTTCTACTTTTTTTAGGCAATCACCGCCTATGCCCAAAATGGTCTGGGTGGAGACCCTCAAAAGTCCATCACTTCAAAACAGACTAGTCATGAAAATCAGTGTATTTTCAAAGTTAGAAGTATTCGTTCTCAATTCCACATGCAGAAAGAAATCAACCCAGTTGATACTGAACATCACTAAGCCTTGTCCAATTTCATTTTAATGATAACTTCAATTTAAGGAATCTTAACCTGGGTCCTGAAACACTTAACTGCAGTATTTGAGGTCTCAGTAAGTGCTCAAACAAAAATACATATTCACAAAAATAAGCAAAAAGTTAAACTACAGAGTGCTCTTTGAAACACTTGTTTTGCAGGAATCTATGGTCATAAGAGTTTGTGAAATGTTGGTTAAACAGGAGTCTTTATCATAGAAGGTCTCAGCGCTTTTGGTATGCTAACGTGTATTATAAATCTCCCAAGAGGAGAAATATAGGGGGAGTTGTTTCCTAAATTTCTTTGATTATGGTAGCGTTTTATTTCAGAACATCTTCTGGGTAGCTTTGGAAAATGCTGGTTTACAGGTGAAAGCAGTCTAAATTCATAGAAAAGAAGTATTTTTTTTCCTAATCAAAAAAATGTAACACAGGCTAGCAGATAAAACTCTGCCTCAATTCTTTTCGATACAGTATAACATTGAAGTACACTAAGTTTAAATTTAGTGTTCAGGTTATTAGTTCGTTTTCCCTATCAATAAGATGGGGGCTCGATTTGCATTCAAGGCCTATTCAGGTACCCTTTCAGATGAATGAAAAAATTTGGCTCAAATGAGTCTTGACAGAAAACAACTTTGAAATGGCAGTTTTTAGTTTCTGCTTGTCTCCAGAGATATAAAACACTTTGCAAATGACACCCCCAGTTACATTTAGATTTGATTATTTGCATACTTTACTTACCTCAAGGCACTTAAGTTTTTTTTTTTTTTTAAGATTTTATTTATTTATTTGAAGGAGAGAGACAGCCAGCGAGAGAGGGAACACAAGCAAGGGGGAGTGGGAGAGGAAGAAGCAGGCTCCCAGTGGGGCTCGATCCCAGAACGCCAGGATCACGCCCTGAGCCCAAGGCAGACGCTTAACGACTGAACCACCCAGACGCCCCTCAAGGTACTGAAGTTTTGAACAGGAGGTTAAGTTAGGAGTCTGGGTTCTGGAGTCAAGCTGCCTGAGCTCAAACTCTAGTGTGCTGTTCATCCCTCCTCATAAGCTGGGAGACCCTGGACAAGCCTTAACCTCTATGTTTCCATTTGTACAGTTTACGAGTACTTTGGTAAGTTTTACAATTTACACGTCTTGTAACAAACCTAAATAGGGCAAATAATTTTATCATTTCCAATTGACACTCAGAATGTTTAAGTGACTTGTCCAGGTTCACAGATAGAGCTGGTAAAGGAAGCTACAGCGACTCAAAATCAGATATTCATTTAGACTTTAATACTTGGGTATTTTTCCACTTTATTATATGTTGCCGCCCAACATCAGATAAAAATGGCGTATTTGCCACTCCAAAATGGAATGGATAGATTATATAAATACAACTTTGCATACAAATAAACAGGCTTAAGATGTAGTTGAGATAATCTGTGAGGATTCCTGAAGGAAGTATGCAGGAATGTGGGAAGACAATTAACTTTCATAACTTTTATTGAGCACCTACTGCATGTCAGATGCTATTCTACACATTTTATATGACTCTTAATCCTCTCAATAGCACTTTAGGTTTTAAGGAAGAAGTATTTAGGCTTTCCAAGATAATGGAATGATCCCAAGAACATACAGTTCTGTATGCTGATTGTGGTGCAGCAATCTACACATGATAAAATGACAGAATTATACACATAACATTTTAATGTCAAATTCCTGCTTTTGATATTATACTAAACTTACGTAACATAACTGTTGGGGAAACTGGGAATACTGGACCCCTCTGTTCTACCTTTGAGGAGTACTGGTCAGGTATTTTATAGAATTCCCTAAATTTGAGTTTGTCCAGTTTTTTTTTTTAATTTAAGATTTTATTTATTTATTTGACACAGAGAGAGAGCACAAGCAGAGTGAGTGGCAGGCAGAAGGAGAGGGAGAAGCAGGCTCCCCATGGAGCAGGGAGCCTGATGTGGGGCTCCATCCCAGGACCCAGGTAACATGACCTGAGCCACCCAGGTGCCCCAAGTCCAGTATTTTATTGTTTCTTTTTAAGAGAATTTTTAATTTTTTAAATAATATTTTATTTATTTATTTGTCAGAGAGAGAGAGAGCACAAGCAGGGGGAGTGGCAGGCAGAGGGAGCAGTAGGCTCCCCGCTGAGCAAGGATTCCCCATGGGGGACTTGATTCCAGGACCTGGGGATAATGACCTGAGCTGAAGGCAGAGGCTTAACCCCCTGTGCCCCACAGGCGTCCCAGTCCTGTGTTTGAGAGTTAGATAGGCATTATGGTTTTTGGGGAGGCAGACCACAGAGGTCTGTACTGTATTTGCAAGTGTTAATCTAATAATTATTTTTATTTTTAATTTTTTAAAACTATTTTTAAAGATTTTATTCTCTTGACAGGGAGAGAGCACAAGTAGCGGGAGTGGCAGGCAGAGGGTAAAGAAGACGCTCCCAACTGAGCAAGGAGCACCATGTGGGTGATCTCCATCCTGGGAGCATGACCTGAGTGGAAGGCAGACGCTTAACGGACTGAGCCACCCAGGCGCCCCTAATAATTATCTTTAAATAAAAAGACTAAAAATATGATTAGGAAGTTTACTCGACTACAGTTCTTTCTGGCTCCACAACACCCCCACACATCTATTAACAATTCACAAAATTTGAGTTGTTTGGGATGTGGATAAAGACACCAAACTAATATACTTCCAGCACCTCCTATCTGGCACTTCTGTTCAACAAAAAGATCTGGGAATGGCGGCGTGCAATACGCACGGGGTACTGAGGTCGTTTGGTTTCTCCCAATCCAGACCAGAGATTTTTCAGACGGCTTACTTGTAGACTAGAGCCACGGCCCAAATCCTGGGGTCTTCTTCCGGCCACAACCCAGCAGCTGCGCAGCGCCTGCAAGGAACCGTCCAGGCGCAGCTGGAACCGCCGCGAAGGGCCTCAGCGCGTCTCTGACAGGTCCCACCGGCCAGGGTCCCCGCCTAGCAGAAACACACGGAACCCAACACCCACCGCCAGGAGCTAGGGAGCGGGGCGGGGCCCAGGCAGCGGCCACTCCCCAGGCTCGGTAGAAAAAAAAAAAAAAACTGGGACAGTGCCGACGCGGTGCTGGCCAGACGAGGGGCGCGTGGCACGCACGAGCCCTCCCGCGCATGCTCCAGCCGCCCGCTGCCCGCCCCCTCCCTGGGTCCCGCCTCTTTCGCTCCCTCTCCCCCTCCCCCGCCAACCTCCCTTCGAGCTTGGCCCCTCCGGGCGCGCGGCCGACGTCCCGCGTGCGTGCCGGCGCCTGACTTCACTTCCGGCTAACGCGCTCCGCTTGCCCCCTGGCCCCGGATGGTGACTGGCGGTGGTGCTGCACCTCCCGGGACTGTCACTGAGCCGCTTCCCAGTGTGATTGTGCTGAGCGCAGGCCGGAAGATGGCGGCTGCGGCTGCGGCGGCCTCGGGCCCGGGCTGCTCCTCGGCGGCGGGGGCGGGAGCGGCCGGGGTCTCGGAGTGGCTGGTGCTGCGAGACGGCTGCATGCGCTGCGACGCCGACGGGCTGCACAGCCTCTCCTACCACCCGGCGCTCAACGCCATCCTGGCCGTCACCAGTCGCGGGACCATCAAAGTCATCGACGGCACCTCGGGGGCCACCCTGCAGGCCTCAGCGCTCAGCGGTGAGTGTGCGGCACGCCGGGCGGGGGCCGGGCCCGCCGCGGGAGGAGCAGGGCCCGCTGAATGCCGGGGAAGGAAGCCGCCCAGCCCCGGGGCTCGGTCTTCGGCGGAGGGGAAGCGGCGTGACGGGAATGGGGTGGCCGAGGGCAGGGCTGGGGGCTCAGGCCTGACTGTGAACCGAGGCCCGGAAGCTGGTGGAGGAGGACCGTGAGGCTTCGCTTTTTCAGCGGCGGCAGCTGGAAAGAAAAGACTGCCGGGTCGGGGAGTGGTAGGAGTTGCCTTTTGGGCCTTGAGCGTCCGGTGTAGGTGGTCCTCTGGGAGAGGTGAGGAGGCCTCGGAGCTCGGCACCTGAGAAGGCCAGGCCCCCGGGTCGGTTCTGGAGAAGGTGTCGCTGCTGCCTTCTGCTAGATCAGGGAGCGAACGGGTCGCCCGGTTGGTCCCGACGTGAGAGCCTGGTGGCCGGAGGCGAGCGTCGGAGCCGGCACCTAAGCCCTTCCCTCTGGTGGAGAGAAGCGGATACTCGGCTGTTCGTAGGACCCGCAGGTGCAGGGATGTAGAGCGGGCTTCGCGCCGGGGGTGGGGGTGGGGTGCGCCTGGAGTGGGGGTGGGGAGGGAAGTAGGCGGGCCGGCTGCCTGAACTGTTCCGTGGACGACTTTAGGACTCTGGCGGACGCCATGGAAGACTAGACCTTGTCCCTTAGCTCAGGGCTTCCAACTTCTACCCCCTAGTGATGAGAAACTCAGGACCTGCGGTGTATGAAATATAGATTCCTTTGGGTTCGTGATGAGGTGAAACTTCAGGCCCTCTCCTTGTTTTACCACAACGGGCCGAAAGTTAGCATTCGGAGGTATGTCTGAGTCTCGCCAGTGGAGGAGAGCACTTCCAGGTGGTGTAAACGTTGTTCCAGGGACGGGACTTTATGCATTAGGTGAACGCTCTGTGTAGTGGAGTGGAGTGTTTTGGAATTGCCCTGGCTAAGTTGTGTTTGGCTGAGATGACATTTCATTTGCGGTTAAATGATGTGTGGTTTAATATAGATATTATAAATTGAGATTGAAAAGTTAGTATATGAGTGAGTTAGACTCGTGCTCAGAGGTATATATGACTGCATTCAGCCAAGTAAATTAGTTATGTGGCTTAACAATTCACTTATATTTTAACATAAACAAATAAGGAAAGGTCGTTATTCTAGTTTACTGTGTAACAAGGCACTAAGAGTTAATAGCAATGTATGGATAGAAGGATGAGAGATATAACTTATCGATGTGAGAGCTGTGAAAGAAATGGATTGTATATAGCTATGGAATATAAACCTGGATCATATCTAAGGTATGTCTAAGAGTAAGTTTTGGACTGTAGGCTTGTAATTTTTCTTTTCTTGGCTTAGGTAAAGGACAGGAGGGGTGTCCCAGATGTAACAATGAGTAGTAACTGTGATTTGGCCGTAACAACTTGTCACTATGTATGAGAGGGAGATACTAATTAGTAATTGGATATCTTTCCTCTTAAACGCACTTAAAATATTTCAAATACAGAAAGGTATAAAGAATAAGATGAACAACCACGTATGCCTGATTCTGTTCATGAAATAAAACATTAGAAAGTTGAAGCCTCCTGTCTCTTGGATTGTGTTCCTCCAGTCCTCCCCCCATGAACATTCTCTTTAATTTGGTTTTATTTTTTTCACACATTTTTGTGTTTTTCAGTATATGCTTGTATCTTTAAACAATATCTAATACTGTCTTTTGTGATTTTAAACTGACCAATTGGTATCATAGTATATGTATTTGAATTTTTTATAAAAAGCCATATTAATGGAAGTTTTAAAATGGTTTTGATAGAAAGGAGTCTACTGGGGTGTTTTTATGCTTGGAGCCTATGTTTGAAAAAAATGTGTATTAGAGTTTGTTATAAATGGTTGAGGAAATTGGACATGTATGAATGTGTCTGTTATGAAAGGGAAGAAACTAGTCACTATAGTGGTAGATTTTTAAAGGGGAGGGTTTTAGGATTTAACACAAGATTAAGGGTACACGCTTAGAACATCACTGATGTGGGATAACTTAGCTGGGATATGTCGGGAAATTTGTTAATTAGGAAAGTGTGGGATTGGATACGGTTGCAGATGCTCATGCATTGAAGTTTGAGTATATGATTTAAAATCTGTGGAAGAGTTTATGGTAAACAGAAGGATTACAGAAAAGCTTTGAAAGTAACAGTGGGCAAAATCTGAAATGTTTTCATTTAATGAGAATTGCAGTTATTGATAATAATTACCAGAGGTTGTATAGAGTCTTATGTGTGTCATCTTTTCAGGTGATTGAGGAGGGAATGCTGCATTTTTTGTCTTGCCTGGAATATGTATGTGTTTTACATATTTATTTAGGAGGTTTGCTATTAATGATTAATAGAGGGTGACAGTCCTATAAATAGAACAAGGAGAAGGTGCCAGTAGTGACCATGGTCCTAAGATGACCCCTCTTTGCAGTTAAGGGGCAAGGAGCCACTTTCTTTTATACCCCAGAGGAAAGACATCTTTGTGTGAGGGAAAAAGAGTGGTGTAACCATATACAATTTTATTGGGTGGTAGAGTTGTGTGTATTCTGAATAGGTTCAGGTTATAAGGTTATGGGTAGTTTATTAGAGTAGATTGGAAATTGAAGGGTGGGAGCAGGACTTGGGTGTATATATATATTCAGTTGGGTAGCAAAGGTGGTGAATTTTTGACTATGTCTGCTAGTATATATCTGTATCTGACATAAAATGTTTATAAATACACTTTCACCAGGTTAAGAGCTATTAGTATAACATAGGTTAGGCAAGTATTTGCTCCCTTTTAGCATTTAAGAGTTAAGAATTCGGAGTATCTAGGCTGATTCCTTGGCCTGGCATTCTTTGACTTCTGTGATTTGGCTTCTACCCGTCTCTGTAGTCTTATCTCCCTATTTAGTTTTGTGAACTGGTTCATTTGATTTCCTTTCCTAACTCGGTAGTTTTGCTTTTTCTTGGAAAACACCAGTTCCCTCCAGACATATCTTAGCCATTTTTCAGGACCTAGAGCAGATCTCAACTTCCTGATACTTTTAGTCTGAAGTGATCCACTGAACCCCTATGCACATATTGTCCTCTTAATGTCTATTTTAGTAATTTGGCAACTTACTGTTTGCGGTATGTTTTCTGTCTTGAAATATTTAAATTCCATTTTATTTAGCTTTTTGTGAATATGTGATGTCTGTTTAACTATATTAAAACTCCTTGTGGGAAGGAACCTGTTCTCTCATTTTTATCTCCTCCTCAGGACGCCCAGTACAAAATATTAATAAATATTTTTGAATTGTGTGTGTAGGTTAATGAGTATATTAAATGGATGCTTCCTTACATGTTAACTGGTAAATGAACACCTTTTTTTTCTCCTTTCTTTTCTAAAATTTTATTTTTTAGAGTAGTTTCAGGTTCATAGTAAAATTGAGCAGAAAGTCCACAGTTCCTAGATACCTCCTACTCCTGTGCACACAAAACCTCTCTTCACTATCAATGTGTTTGTTACAATCAGTGGTCCTGCATTAACACATCATCATCACCCAAGTCCACAGTGGACATTAGCGTTCACTTTTGGTGTTGTACCTTCTGTGGGTTCTGAAAAATGGGTATATCATACAGAATAGTTTCACTTTCATAAAAATCCTCTCTGTTCTGCCTGTTCACCTGTCCCTCTCTCCTATCCCCTGCCACTCCCTGATCTTTTGACTGTCTCTATAGTTTTGCCTTTTCTGGAATGTCATACAGTTGGAATTACACAGTCTTTTCAGTTTGGCTTCTTTCAGTTAGAAATATGCATTTAGGGGCGCCTGGGTGGCGCAGTCGTTAAGCGTCTGCCTTTGGCTCAGGGCGTGATGCCAGCGTTCTGGGATGGAGCCCCACATCAGGCTTCTCCGCTAGGAGCCTGCTTCTTCCTCTCCCACTCCCCCTGCTTGTGTTCCCTCTCTCGCTGGCTGTCTCTGTCAAATAAATAAATAAAATCTTAAAAAAAAAAAAGAAATATGCATTTAAGTTTTTCCATGTCTTTTCATGGCTTGGTAGCTCATTTGCTTTTTAGCACTGAATAATATTCCATTGTCTGGATGGACCACAGTTCATTTACTCATTCACCTACTGAAGGACATCTTGGTTGCTTCCAGGTTTCAGCAGTTGGGAATAAAGCTGCTATAAATATTGTGTGCAGGTTTTTGTGTGGACTTAAGTTTTTAGATCATTTGGATAAGTAGCAAGGAGCACAAATGTCAGATTGTGTGTTAGGATTATGTTTAGTTTTGTAAGAAACTGCCAAACTATTTTCCAAAGCAGCTGTGCTATCTTGTTTTCCCAGTGGTAGTGAATGAGAGTTCCTATTGCTCCACATCCTTGTCAGCATTTGGTGTTTTTTGGTTTTGGATTGTGGCCATTCTAATAGGTGTGTAGTGGTATCTCATTGTTTTAATTTGCAATTCCCCAATAACCTATGATACTGAACATCTTTTCATAGCATAATTTGTTTTTTTTTTTTTAAGATTTTATTTATTTATTCGACAGAGATAGAGACAGCCAGCGAGAGAGGGAACACAAGCAGGGGGAGTGGGAGAGAAAGAACAGGCTCATAGCAGAAGAGCCTGATGTGGGGCTCGATCCCATAACGCCAGGATCACGCCCTGAGCCGAAGGCAGACGCTTAACCGCTGTGCCACCCAGGCGCCCCTCATAGCATAATTTGTGCACTTTGGATTTTAAAAATCAAAATAGCTGTACATATACCACTTGACCATATTGTTTATATTACTGAGGATGTTTCTTTCTTTAGCTATAGTTTGTTCCTGCAATTTAGCATAATAGGAGGGAGCCCGGTTTTGGTGACAGTTGGCTTAGGTTAAGATAATTTCTGCATTCCCTCATCTCCCAATTTAACTGTGTAACCTTGACTACATTACTCAACATTTTTTTTTTTTTAAGATTATTTATTTATTTATTTGACAGAGAGACAGCCAGCGAGAGAGGGAACACAAGCAGGGGGAGTGGGAGAGGAAGAGGCAGGCTCCCAGCAGAGCAGGGAGCCCGATTCGGGGCTCGATCCCAGGATGCTCTATTGACTGAGCCAGCCATGTGCGCCTATTCAGTATTTTCTTATTTAATTACTGGTGGTGTGTTCTCTTGATTTCTGAAATAGTGCCCTCCTCCCCTAAATGAGTGCATTTTATATTGTTTGCTTTTTTAAGAAACTTTTTTGAGGGCATATAGAAAGAGAATGGGTGTTTATATTTTAGGTATTCCTGAATTTTGAATTTTATCTCACTTACTAACTCACTCTCTAAAGTTCCTGAACTTCAGCTTCAGGAAATTAAGATCAACATTTAATAGGATGGTTGTGTAGATTAAGTGGTAAACATGTTTAAAGTGCCTAACACTGGTTGGCATATGTACACAGTGAATGTTAATTCTCTTAAGCCTCATGGGTGCTTGCTATTGCCATGCTCCTCACTATTACTTTAAATATTCACTGACTTAGTGTTTATATACAGAGGACAGATAGATATCATTGAAATGGACATGGAAATGTGAATGTTGGTGACAAATATTATCTCTGGGTAAATGTCTTTCAGTGTATTGGTGTGGCTGAATGTCAGAATGAAGTTAAGACTTTTATTACTAGTTCTGTGTATACACAGATTGTTCATGTAGTATATGTACATAAGTAACTGAAGATGTATGTGTGTGGGTATTAATCATTAATGTTGTAGCATATGTGTAAAAGGAAATCATGTCTCTTCAGTTTTGAAGTGGGTTGCAGATTTCTGTCACTGTGAGGAAACTGCAAAGCTGCTCAGTGTCTTTAGACAAATAATCTAGTTTCACATTTCTTTGTGAATATTTCCCTTTGACTTTGATTTGATTTGAGAAATTTGGACAGTGGTCGTAAGTGAGAAAAAGATCGCTGTGCTCTACTCCAGTTGCAGTGGAGTTCAGATTGAGTGAATTTTCACTGCTTTATTTTTTGTTTGATATGAGCTTATTGTTCAGACTTAAAGCCCAGAGCTGCCTTCTCCAAGAAGTCTTGGAGCATAGGAAACTAGTTAGGTTAGCCTGTGTGTTTCTCAAGAAATATATTTTTGGGATAAAACTCATAGTTATTATCACTTTGTTAAAGGTGGAAAATATTTTTTTACTACTTCCGAATTAGGCTTGCATTAATTTGGATAAAATGTAAGCTCTTCCTGTAGGTCTCAGTTTTGGAAATCGTAAATGATTCAGACCACATCCTATTTCCTGACTTACCTTGGTTCAGGCACCCTTCCTAGTCTTAGTTATTCTTTTATGAAGATAATAAACAGTGGGGATTTCAGTAGCCCTAGAAGATAGTTGTCTCCTGAATGCATCTGAGTTCTTTTTTTTTTTTTTTAAATAAGATTTTATTTATTTATTAGAGAGAGGGCATGTGCACAAGTGGGGGGAATGGCAGGCAGAGGGAGAGGGAGAAGCAGGCTCCCTGCTGGGGAGCCCGATGTGGGGCTCCATCCCAGGACTCTGGGATTATGACCTTAGCCAAAGGCAGATGCTTAACCAACTGAGCCACCCAGGCACCCCTGCATATGAGTTCTTTATAAAAAACTTAATCGGGTAGATCTCTTTGTGGGCTGAGTGCAAACTTTATGTTGCATTGATTGACTTTAGTAATGCTACGTGATGACCTGCCTTATGTCAAAGATTTGCTGTTTTATTTAATTTTTTTTAAAAGATTTTATTTATTTATTTGACAGAGATAGAGACAGCCAGCGAGAGAGGGAACACAGCAGGGGGAGTGGGAGAGGAAGAAGCAGGCTCATAGCGGAGGAACCTGATATGGGGCTCTATCCCGGAACGCCGGGATCACGCCCTGAGCCGAAGGCAGGCTCTTAACCGCTGTGCCACCCAGGCGCCCCTGTTTTATTTAGTTTATTTTTTAAAGATTTTATTTTTTAATTATATTTTAAGATTTATTTATTTATTTACTTGAAGTGTGGGGGGGGAACGGGCAGAGGGAAAGGGAGAGAGAGTCTTAAACAGACTGTGCACGGAGCATGGAACCTGGCTCAGTCTCATGACCCTGAGATCACGACCTGAGCTGAAAGCAAGAGTCGAATGCTTAAAAACCCAGGCGCCCCATAAGATTTTATTTTTAAGTAATCTCTACCCAGCTTGGGGCTTGAACACACAAACCTCAGATCAAGAGCGCATGCTGTACTAACCGAGCCAGCCAGGTGCCCCAATTTGCGGTTCTATTAGCAAAACATTTTCCCACAATTAGAGTGAATTTATATTAAAATTAAAAAAAAATTTTGCTCTGTTTTTAAGAGCCTCCAAATTTATCCAACTTTTTTTACATTTACCTTCGAAGTTTTCCTACTTATTACGTGTTCAAAGATGGTTTTGCTCTAGCAAGAATTTGTCTTAGTCTTTTAGTAGTTTTAAACTTACTGAGAGTCACTCTAAGAGATCAGCTTCTGGAGCCAGTTTGGGCTTAAGTCTTGGTTCTATTTGATCTCGAAGTTCATCCCATAAAATGAGGATAAAAGTAGTGTCTACCCCATAAGGTGGTTGTATATATATGTACTCTTAAGTGCTTTTTATTGCGTTTTTATTCTTTTGGTAGCAGTGGCTATTTAAATATGGTAGACATTTTTGCTATAGACATTTTGTTGAAATGGCAGTATTCTTCCAGTTTTCCATGTATGTGGTAATGTGACTGGGTGAAATCTAATGGACATAATTATAATAACTTTTGTATTATAGGAGAAATATAAACTATGTAAGTTAATTGATTTTGGACTTGAAATTGTTAAAAGAGGAAGGTAGTATGAAGAGCTAGTTGATTCGTATTTATTTATACATTTGTTGAACACATGGTAGACGACACGGGGGCACAAAATAATTAAGGCAACATTTTGGCCTTTGAATGCAAGTTTGCTGATGTGTTTAGGTAAATTGTTTTAGTGTAATGTTATTATAAGTACTATAATACAGACATGCAGAATGCTGTGTGAGTACAGAGGAGGTAGTTTCTTTAACCTGAGGAAACAGAAGACTTCTCAAAGGAGGTTGCTTTTATGATTCATTTTGAAAGATGAGATAGTGAGAGGGAATGTTATAGGGATCATCACCTTAAGCTAGGGTACTTGCTTGTATGGAGACATTTTGGTCTTTCAGAACATGGTGAATTCAAGAAGTTTATGAAGGAAACCAGTTGGAGTTTAGGATGTGTGAGGGGATGTTTAGAGTTGAAGCTGAGAGATAAGCAAAGACAAGGTCATAATATGTTTTTTTAAGAAATCTCACTTAAGGGGTGCCTGGGTGGCTCAGTTTGTTAAGCGTCTGCCTTCACCTCAGGTCATGATCCCAGGGTCCTGGGATCAAGCCCTGTAATGGGCTCCCTGCTCTGTGGGCGGTCTGCTGCTCCCTCTCCCTCTGCTGTTCCTCCTGCTTGTGCGCTCGTGCTCCCTCTCTGTCAAATAAATAAATAAAATCTAAAAAAAAAAAAATTTTGCCTTGATGTCAGTGGTAGGGAGCCGCTGTAGGTTATTACATGATCAGATTTGTTTTTAGAGATGTTTGAAATTAATGCCCAGGTGTGAGAAGTGATGAGAGCTTTGTATAAGTTAGTTTGAAAGGTAGGAATGATAATTTTTGGTGAATGTGGGTGTGAGAGATGGATAAGGTGGAAAGCACTCATGTGTGGGTTCCTACTTTGGGTAACTGGGTGAATGGTATTTTATTAACTGAACTAAGTAATACAAGACAGTGCGGTGAGCGGTTTTTGTTGGAGACGGTTGGGGAGCAAGAGGGAGATAGCGACGTTGGTTGTGTTAATTTTAAGATTCTTGAAGGATATTCAAGTAGAGATGTCCAGAAGGTTTTAGGAATTCAGAGTTGAAGTCTGAGGATTTGGGAACACAGATTAGGAAGACACTGGCAGTTAGAGAGAAAGCTGAGCCTAGTGGTTAAGGATATTGGTTCTGGAGCCAGACTGCATTTCAGACCATGATTTGCTACTTATTATCTGTGCCCTTAGGCAAGATGCTTAACCTCTCTCTGCACACCTAACTCATTCGGTTATTGAAAAGGTTAAATAAACTGATAACACGTTAGGTCCTGCTTAATCCACCATAGGCACGCAGTAAGTGTTACTTTTGGATTGGTGTTCTTAATTATATAGTTCAACTCAACAGGTGTTTGTCTGCCATATGGGGATAATAAGATGAATTTAAAATCACCCCTGCCTCCCAATTTGGAAAACTTTTAGAAGAGCTGACACCTTGGCTCATAAAAGGAGTTAGCCAGGTAGAGGGAACAGCATGAGCAAGAGGAGAGTCATGAAGCAGGAAGCATTTGTTACAAGCACGTTGGTATTAGAGTGCAGAGCACAAGGATGGGATGATGAGATAGCCTGATGATCTTGGGTTTGGTCTCTCTGACCTATGGCTACCATATTTTTCAGTGTAAGAACTCCTAGTTTAAGGTAAAAAATTTAGGGACCTATTATTACAGGAGCTATGTTTTTAGTTTTCGTTGAAAAAACACTGTGAAAGGCTGCTACTTTGAAGTAATTTTTATTTTAGACTTCCTACTACATAATTTGAAAAATAATACAACACAGGGATGCCTAGGTGGCTCAGTCGGTTGAGCGTCCAACTCTTTTTTTTTTTAAAGATTTTATTTATTTAGTTGACAGAGATAGAGACAGCCAGTGAGAGAGGGAACACAAGCAGGGGGAGTGGGAGAGGAAGAAGCAGGCTCATAGCAGAGGAGCCTGATGTGGGGCTCAATCCCATAACGCCGGGATCACGCCCTGAGCCGAAGGCAGACGCCCAACGACTGCGCCACCCAGGCGCCCCGAGCGTCCAACTCTTGACTTCGGCTCAGGTTATGATCTCATGGGTTGTGAGATTGAGAGCCCCATGGCAGGCTCCCCGCTGAGTGGGGAGTGTACTTGAGAATTCTCTCCCTCTGCCCGTCCCCCCACTTGCACACCCACGTGCATTCTCTCACTGTATTTCTAAAATAATTAAATATATCTTTAAAAAACCCACTACAACATAGATACTTTGGCTTTTCCTCCCTGCTGATTCAGCTTTTAGATTTTTCCAGGGCGAGTGAGTCTGTTAAGGCTCTTCCATCTGCCCTCCAACTTCAAAAAACTTTTTATCTCCTAACTTGTTCTTCTTGTCTTTGTGGGTTTGTTTAATGCCCTCTTTATTTCTTTACTGTCTTTTTAGTGAGACTTGGGAGGGAGCAGAAGTAAACGTGCTCCCAGTATAACTTTGTTGTTTAACTGGCAATTTGTAGTTGTAACCATACTTAAGTTGTTGAAAAATTGGTACTTTGTCTTTAGCAGTGTTGGCTGTAACTACAGATAGACTATAAACAAGAACAGATTTCTTTAATATAGTTTGTAAGAACAGTGGGGAGTGGGCAGGAGGTACTTTTCTGATATGTGCATTGTACTGCCCATGGCCTTATGCCTTTGTCAAGATAACTTCTCAGAGTTAGTATCTTGAAAATGGGGTGGTAATTCTTTTTTTTTTTAAGTTACTTATTTTTATTTACTTATTTATTTTACCTTTTTTTTTTTTTTTTTTTTTTTTTGGTAAAGTAGGCTCCACGTCCAGTGTGGGGTTTGAACTCAGACCCTGAGGTCAAGAGATGAATGCTCTGGGGCGCCTGGGTGGCTCAGTTGGTTAAGCATCTGCCTTCGGCTCAGGTCATGATCCCTGGGTCCTGGGATCCAGCCCTGAGTTAGACTTCCTGCTGAGCAGGGAGTCTGCTTTTCCCTCTTCCTCTGCCTCTTTCCCTGGTTTGTGCTTTCTCTCTCTCAGATGAATAAATAAAATCTAAAAAAAAAAAAAAAAAAAAAAAGGAAAAAAGAGTTGAATGCTCTCCTGACTGGTAATTTTTGCCCAGATTACTTTATCATCTGATAATGTAGAAATGTCTTTGTAAACTGTAGCACCTCAAATGTGAAGGGAACAAAAAAGTTAAGACAAACTCCTTGGGGGGTGCTTGGGTGGCTCGGTCAATTAAGTGTCTGTCTTTGGCTCAGGTCATGATCCCAGGGTCCAGGCATCTGGGTTCAAGTCCTGAGTTGGGCTCCCTGCTCAGTGGGAAGTCTGCTTCTCCCTCTCCCTCTAACCCCTTCCTCCACTTGTGCTTGCTCTCTGTCAAGTAAATTAATAAAATCTTAAAAAAAAAAAAAAAAAGACAAACTCCTTGGGTATAAAAAGAGATAGTAGAGGGACAGATAACAAAAAGAATAAAGTAATGGCTTGTGACAAGGGTGGTGCTCCTAAAAGGAAGTAATTTTGATCTCATTGAGTATTTAAATCAGGGATGTATATTATGCTTACTCTTTAGGGAAAATGATAGAAGTGTTAGAATGGGGCAGATAGGAGTGTTTTCTTTGAGATTTATTGTGGGTGCCAAGAATTTAAGTTATGATTTAAATTCCTGATTTCTGTACTTTGATTTATGAAGTAGGAGAGAAGTAAGACTGCATAGGGCAGTGAGTTCTCAGCCTTGGTTGCTCATTAGAATCATCAGGGGAACTTTAAAAAAATATTCTGCTTGGGTCGAAGTATTTTTTTTTTTTTTTTTTTTTTTAGATTTTATTTATTTGAGAGAGAGAGACCACCTACACACACGTGGGGGAGGAGGAAGAGCAGAGGTAGACAGAGAGAATCTCAAGCCGACTCCATGCTAAGCAAGGAGCCCCATATTGGGCTCTATCTCACGACCCTGAGGTCATGACCTGAGCCAAAATCAAGAGTCAAATGCTTAACTGACAGCCACCCAGGCGCCCCTTGAGTCCCAGAATTCTGTCTTAAGTGGTCTGGACTGGAGCCCAGGCATACTTTTTTTTTTCCTTTAAACAGAATGCCAGGTGATTCTAATGTGCACCTAGGTTTAGAGGTTCAAACCTTCATGAGTAAGTTTGTTTGATAAGCCTGGGATAAATGAGAGACAGGTTTCATTTGAATTGAATAGTATTCTATTTAATTTTTTGGGTAAGAAAAACCCTCCCAGTTAGTCTGCTATTAAAATCTACCTCATTGTGTTTTAAATTGTGACTATATAATGAAATATGCTTGTAAGCAGCAGGGATGTATCAAGGACCAAATTTCTGTTGGTTTCTCTTTTTGTTGTAATTCAGTTTTGGTTGATTTTTGAACCAGCTAAGTGCTCTGATACTTGTTCACCAAAATACCCCTACAGCCAAGGACAGTGACCTCATACTGGGGGCAGGAGTAAGGTAGGGTAAAATGGGGCTATGAAGGGTAGAGAAGGGTTATCTGTACCAGATCAACTAGTTTCATGCCTGAACTGTCTTTGTTTCATGTGCTGTTAACAAACAAAACTATGAGAAAATTGTATGTTATCACCTTACAGTTTTAATATATTAAAAAGTTCTTCAGAACCACAGAAAATGACTCATTTATTCAAAAACATATATTGTGTGTCAAGCACAGGTGTACAGTAGTTAACAAAGTCCTTGCTTTGCTAGAGCTCATGGTTCAGTGGGAAGAGATGTATTTCACACACACTATAGCAAGTGGTGATAAATACTGGAAGAAATTAAAGCTGGTACGAGATGGTAATGGGCAAATTTGTGCTGTGAGGTGGTCTGCGAGGATTTCTCCGAAGTGGCCTTGAGCAAAATCCCAGTAATGTGAGGAAGCAGCAGGGTGGATATCCGGGGAAGTTTCTGTTGGCCTGTTATTGTAGTATGCAAAAACAGCTAGACGGATTTTCATCATATTTGGGTGGAATTTGACTTGGACTGACTTAAAATGTAGGCTATGTGAGGAATGATGAAAGGTCTGTGTGACTTCTAGTCTGGATATATGTGCCTTCTGTATTCAACAGAGAACAGTAGTTTCAAATATGAGCTCCAAATAGAAACTCGTGGGGTATATGCTCCATATTATAGAATTGTATTGATTTATAGCTGAGTTCCTTTTCACATGGACAACTTTGTGTAGCAGCAGGAATTTGTGTATAGATGGTTAGGGTTATCTTGAGCAATATCGAATAGGGAAGGTAGCTCCCAAATTTCACTTAATTATAGCCAGCTCAGAATCCTGAAGGAAGAATGAAACTGTTGTATCCCATGGTGATTGGGAGATTTAACTGTGACAAATTGAATAATATATGTTGAAATAGTCCCCCAAATATCTTGCAGGATGTAGGTCCTTAAAGATTGAGTTATGTTCTTAAAACTTTCTCAGTTGATGTCAGATACTTAATAGTAAAGTAGGCGGTTTGGTGGAACTTTTGGATAAAATGAATAGAGAGAATTGGAACTTGGAACTCTTTCTTTTTTAAAGATTTTATTTTTTAAGTAATCTTTACATCCAATGTGGGGCTTGAACTCAGGGCCCTGAGATCAAGAGCCACATGCTCCACTGACTGAGCCGGCCAGCCACCCTGGAACTTAGAATTCTTAATTCCAACAAGTCTGTATCTTTTGGAGACCCACTCTTATGCCTAGGCAGATGTTGGTTCTCTTACTTGGAATAATACTATCACTGCATTGCGTTTCATCCGTTTGTTACCCGTTTTTCATGGCTTGGCGCCTGAACTTTCCCAGACTTTCTTTCCTTTGCACTGAGTAGTTTTATAGTCGCTTTGGCTTTGAATAATATAGTGTACTAACAACTTTTGTTAAGTGATTTTATTTTTGGTTACTTTATTTTAAAAGCATTGTAAGAACACTAATTTTATACCCTCTTTATTGACTTTGAATTATGTTTTTATATACTGTGTATTAGTAGGGTATTTTAAGCATTGAACTCTGATGTTACCTCTGTGGAAATGTAATTTTACAGCGTGTCCTGTCAGTTTGCAAAGATAACGTAATTCAGATAATATTTTTGTAAGTTTTGTAGGGATGCTCATGGATAGTGCCTTGACAAAAAATTGACTATTTCTTGAAGTGGGTATTAGGATTAAATGATTTTAAAAAACATAGTTTCCTGCCTTTGTGAATTTCCATTTAAAAAGTGATTTACCTTATTGTAGGACATCAGCTAGATTAAGGAAAAGAGTAGACACCTATGATTTTGTTACCTAGGAATGGCCATTGTTAGCATTTTGGTGTGTAACAATTTCTATTTGCTTTTTTCTGTTGTTTAATATATTTTTTAAAGAAAGTTTTTAAAGATTTTGTTTGAGAGAGAGAGAGAGAGAGCAGGGCTCCATACCAGGACCCTGAGATCATGACCTGAGCTGAAGGCAGACACTTAACCAACTGAGCCACGCAGGTGCCCGGTTGTTTAATATATTTTTATAGAATTTGGTTTGCAGTGATGTTTTATAAACTATTTCCCTCCCTTTACTTAGTTCATAGTGTATTATGGATATTTTCTATGTTTTTTTCTTCTATAATATTTTAAAATTTTATTTAATACTATACAATAAAATAGCCTATTTTTTGTGACTAGCAGTACATGCATAGATTCATGTAACTGCCACTATGATTAGGATACAGTTTCAACACCTGTGGTATCTCCTTTATAATCTACCCCTCCCCCCATCCTGTTCCCCTCCAACCTTTGGCGGTTTTTCCATACTATTTTGTCTTTTTTAGAATGTCCTAGAAATGGAATCCTACAGTATGTAACCTTTGGATAATGACTTTTTGCACTTAGCATAATGTCTTTGAGATTCACTCAAGTTGTTGCATGTATCAGAAGTACATTTTTTTTTTAATAGCTAAACAGTATTTCATCGTATGGATATGTCACCATTTGTTTAGTCAGTCATTCATTGAAGGAGACTTGGATGTTTTCAGCTTTGGTGATTATGGATAGCGCTACTGTAAACATTTGAGTACAGGTTTTTGTATGAATGTAAGATTTTAAGTCTCCTGGGTAAATACGTGGAAGTGGGATTACAGGACCATTTGGTAAGTGTGTGTTTAATCTTACAGGAAACTGTCAAACCAGGGTGCCTGGGTGGCTCAGTCTGTTAAGTGTCTGCCTTCAGCTCAGGTCATGATCCTGGGGTCCTGGAATCAAGCCCCTCATCAGACTTCCTGCTCAATGGGGAGTCTGCTTCTCCCTCTACCTCTGTTCCTCACCCCCCCACCCCCACTCACGTCTTCTCTCTCTCAAATAAATGAATAAAAAAAAAAAAATCTTAAAACAGAAACTGTCAAACCTAGTGTGGCTGTGCCGTTATGTATTTCCATTAAAAATATATGAGTTCCACTTAACTCTGCATCCTTATAAGCACTTCGTATTGTCTGTATATTGTTAAAAAGTCAATACTACCCAAAGTGATTTACAAATTCAGTGCAGTCTCTATCACAATCCCAATGATGTTTTTTGCAGAAATAGAAAAACTCACATAAAATTCACATAGAATCTCAAGGGATTCTACAAGACATTCTTGAAAAAGAACAATGTTGGAGGACTCACATTTCAAAACTTACTACAGTTTTACAATAACCAAAACAATGTGGTACTGGTGTAGACAGACATAGAGATTAATGGAATAGAGAGCACAGAAATAAGTCCTCACATATGTGGTGAATGATTTTTTGACAAGAAGGCCAACACGATTCAGTGGGGGAAAGGACAGTCTCTTCAAGAAATTGTGCAGAGAAAACTTGGATATCCACATTGCAAAAGAATGAAGTTGGACCCTTAAACGTAAGAGCTACAACTATAAAGCTCTTAGAAGAAAACAAAGGGGGGAGCTTCATGACATTGGATTTGGCAGTGATTTTTGGATACGACATCAAAGACACAGGCAACCAAAAAAAAAATAGACAAGTTGGACTTCATCAAAATGAAAGTATTTTGTGCATTGAAGGACACTATCAGAAGTAAAACGGCAAACCACAGATTATGAGAAAATATTTGCAAATCACATATCAAGGTATATATAAAGAATTAATATCCAGAATGTATAGAGAACTTTAACAACTCAACAACAAAAAACAAACAACCCAATTAAAGAATGAGCAAAATATTTGAATAGATCTTTCTTCAGAGAAGAAATACAAATGGCCGAAAAGCGCATGAAAAGATGTTCAACATCACTAACATTTTGGGAAATATAAATTAAAACCACAATGCGATACCATTTCCCACCTATTAGAGTGACTAACATTAAAAATAATAAGTGTTGGCAAGGTTGTGGAGAATTGGAACCCTTGTATTGTACACTCTTGGTGGGAATATAAAATAGTGCAGCTGTTATGGAAAACAGTATGGTGTTTCCTCAAACAATTGAAAATAAAATTACCATACGATATCACAATTCCAATCTTGGTTCAATTTCCATTTGAATGCAGGGTCTTGAAAAAATATTTGTACACCATGTTCATAGCAGCATTATTCCCAAAGTCAAAAAGTAGATGCTACCCAAGTATCCATTGATGGATAAATGGATAAACAAAATTCGGTGTATATATACAATGGAATATTAGCCTTAAAAAGGAAGGAAATTTTGATACTTATTGCAGCGTGGATGAACTGAAGACATAATAAATTAGCTTATTGAAATAAGCCCATCCCGAAGGACAGATACTGTGTGACTCCACTTATATGTGGTACTTAGAAGCAGTCAGTTTCATAGTGATAGAAAGTAGAATACTGATTGCTGGGCACTGGGGGATATGGAGATTGGAAGGAGGAGTTAGTTCCTAATGGTTATAGAGCTCAAGTTTTGCAAGTTTTGCATCGTCCAGTCTGTGGATGGATGGTGGTGATGGTTGCACAACAGTGTGAATGTACTTAATGTTACTCAGCTGTGCACTTAAAAATGGTTAAAATGCTAAATTTTATGTCATGTCAGTTTACCACAATTAAAAATAATTTAGAAGTTCAGTGAGTCTGTCTCTGGATTCTCTTCTGTGAGTCTGTCTCTGGATTCTCTTCTGTTCCATAGATCTATATGTCTATCGATTTGCCACTATCATATGTTTATGTGAGTCTGTCTCTGGATTCTCTTTTGTTCCATAGATCTATATGTCTATCGATTTGCCACTATCATATGTTTATGTGAGTCTGTCTCTGGATTCTCTTCTGTTCCATAGATCTATATGTCTATCGATTTGCCACTATCATACTTTCTTGTGGTACTCTAAGTTTTATAGTAGGTCTTAAAATCACGTAATGTGATTTGTCCAACTTTATTCTTTATCAGAATTGTTTTAGATATTCCAATTATTTTGTCTTTCCAAATAAACTTTATTTTATTAAAAAAAAAAGATTTTATTTAAGACAGAGTGAGAGGGAGCATGAGCAGGGGGAGGGGGGTAAGGAGAAGGAGAAGCAGACTCTCCAATGAGCAGGCAGCCCAACATGGGGCTCCATTCCAGGACTCCGGGATTGTGACCTGAGCTGAGCCCAGTGCTTGGCTCAATCCTGGGACCCTGGGATCATGACCTGAGCTGAAGGCAGGCACTTCACCAGTGGAGTCACCAAGGCACCCTTATCTTATGTTTTTAAAGCTTTTGTAAGGGCGTCTGGGTGTCTCAGTCGTTAAGTGTCTGCCTTTGGCTCAGGGTGTGATCCAGGGTCCTGGGATAGAGCCCCACATCAGGCTCCCTGCTCCGTTGGGAGCCTACTTCTTCCTCTCTCACTCCCCCTGCTTGTGTTCCCTCTCTCTCTGGCTGTCTCTCTCTGTCAAATAAATAAATAAAATCTTAAAAAAAAAAAAGCTTTTGTAACTGGTTTTTGTAGATTTCAGCTTCAGATTTCTAGTATATTGAAGTACAGTTGATTGATTTTTGTGTATTGATTTTGTTTACTATAACCTTTCTGAACTCATTTATTAGCTCTAGGAGTTTTATTTTTGTTTTTAGATTTTCTATGTTGGTTAATCATGTCTGTGAATAAGGACAGTTTCATTTGTTCCTTTCTAATCTGTATGGTCGTTTAAATCCTCATTTCTTACTGCAGTAGCTAGATCTTCCAGTATGATACTGAATAGAAGTGGTGAGAGTGTGTTCTTGCATTGTTCCTGATTTTAGGGGGAAAGTATTCAGTGTATTACCGTTAATTATGTTGATAGTGGTAGGATTTTTGTAGCTGTCCTTCAGGTTGAGCAAATTCCCTTTCATTTCTGATTTGCTGAGTTTTTTTTTCTTAATCAGAAAGGATATTTTGCCAAATGCATCTACTAACTTCATGTAGCTTTTCTTCTTTAAGCTATAATATGGTAGCTTATATTGATTGATTCTTGAATATTGAACCAGTTTTGTATTCCTGGGATAACTCTACTTGGTCCTGGTGTATTCTTTTTATATTTGCTAAATTCCACTATCTTTCATTTTGTGAAGGATGTTTGCATCGATATGCATGAAGGATAATGATATGTAGGGTTTTTTTGTGCTTTTTCTAGACTTGGCATCAGGTTAATGCTGGTTTCATAAAATGAGTTTGGAAGTATTCTCACTTTTCTTTCTTGAAGGAGAATTGTGTAGAATTGGTGTTGTTACTTAAATGTTTGATAAAATTCTGCAAAAAAGTCAGGTAGGCCGGGAGGTTTCTTTGGAAGATTTTTAACTATAAATTCAATTTCCTTAATTCAGATGATCTGTTTCATATGGGATGTTTTGGTACTTTGTGGTTTCAAGCAGTTGGTACATTTCACCTTTACCTTCAAATTTATATGTGTAGATCTGTCTTTATTATTCCCCAGTTATCTTTTTAAGTTTATAGTATCAAGTTTGACAGTCTGAGTTTTCAGATTTATTTATTTTGACCACCTAAGTTGTCACATTTATGTACATAGTGTTGTTCATAGTATTTTCTTATTGCCTTTTAATGTCTGCAGGATCTGTAGTGTATTTTCTCTTTCGTTCTTGATGCTATTGGTAATGTATCTTCTTTTTTCTTTGCTAGCCTCACCTAGAGATTTACCAGTTTTACTGATCTTTTCAAAGAACACTTTTTTGCTTATGTTGATTTTCTCTATTTTTATATTTGTTAAGGTCTGTCTTATGACCCAGGATATGATCTGTCTTGGTGAATGTTCTGTGTACACTTGAAAAACATGTGTATTCTACTTTTGATAGGTGGAATGTTCTAGAAATTTTATTCATTGATGATGGTGTTCAGTTTCTCTATATTGCTACTGGTTTTTTATCTACTAGTTCTATTAGTTACTGAGAGAGGAGTGTTGAAGTCTCTAGCTGTAATTTGGATGCCTATTTCTTCTCAGTTCCATTATTTTTGCTATATGTGTTTTTTTTATTTTAAGAGGAAAGAGGGGCAAAAGGGAGAGGAAGAAAGAGAATCTTAAGCAGGCTTCACCATGTGGGGCTTGATCTCAGGACCCTAAGATCATGACCTGAGCTGAAATTTTGAGGCTTAGCCGACTGAGCCATCCATGTGCCCAGCTGTATGTGTTTTGAAGTTCTGTTAGGTGTATATGTATTTAGGATTGGATTTTCTTCTTTGTGAATTGGCCCTTTTATCAGGTAATGATGTCATTTATCCCTGGTCATTTTTTTGCTCTGCTCTTTATCTCATATAAATACAGCTACTTCATCCTTTCTTTAATTAATGTTTGCCTGAAATATCTTTTTTCCATCCTTTTATCTTCACACTTTTATTTATTTCTATTTTAAATTTTGGAATTTTTATTTATTTTTAAAAGATTTTATTTATCTTAGAGAGTGCGCACACTTGTGCGTGTACAAGCTGGGGAGATGCAGGAGAGGGAGAGAGAATCTGAAGCAGACTCTGCACTGAGTGCCCATCCCTTCATGGGGCTTAATCCCACTACTGTGAGATCATGACCTGAGCCGAAACCAAGTCAGAACCTCAGCTGACTGAGCTACCCAAGCACCTCTTATTTATTTATTTTTTCAGTAGGTTCCATGCCTAGCATGGAGCTGAGTGTGGGGCTTGAACTCAGGAGCCTGAGATCATGACCCCAGCTGAAGTCTAGTTGGATGCTCAGTCACCAGGTGCCCCATATTTTTTTTTATTTTTAAGGAATCTCTACATCCAAGGTTGTGCTTGAATTTACAACCCTGAGATCAAGAGTCACACTACTGAATGAGCCAGATAGGTGCTCCTTACTTTTATCCTTTCAGGAGTGTAAAAGTTTCTTACAGACATCATAGAATTGGATTGCATATGTGTTTTTCCAATTCATTCTGACAAGGTCTTTTATTGGCATATATATAGACTGTTTATATATGATGTAATTGTTGATATTCTGTTTTATTATTTACTTTGTCCCTTTTCTCAGTTTTTCTCCTTTTCTCCTTTTTTTGGTTATTTGATTTATTTTTCTTTTCTTTTTTTTAAATGTAGACTCTATGCCCAACATTCACGGGGCTTGAACTCACAACCCCTTGATCAAGAGTCGCAAGCTCCACTGACCAAGCCAGGTGCCCCTTGTTAATTTTGTTTTTAACTTTATTTTTTGCTCTAATTATGTGTATGTGTTTTTTGTAGTTACTTGATGGATTGCAATATATGTACTTTTCACAGTGTATTTAGAATCAGTACTTTACCAGTTTAAGTGGAATATAGAAACCTTTTTACTATATCATGCTCTCCCCTCTTTTGAAAGTTACTTATTATATCCACATACATTAGAAACCCTTTCAGACAATGTAATAAGTTTTGCTTTCAGTTGTCAAATATATTTTAAAGAACTGAGGCAAAAAATCTTTGGTTATATTTACCATTTCAGTTGGTCTTCCCTTATTTCTGATACTCTAATAAGTTTTCTGAAATGATTTTTCTTATATTTGATGAATTTCCTTTTGCAGTTGTTTTTGAGTAGCTTTGCTGGCAAAATTTCTCTTTAGTATTCCTTCATCCAAGAATGTATTTCACCTTCATTTCTGATGGATATTTTTGCTGATACAGAATTTCTTTTTCTCTAGTACTTAAAAAATGGTCCACTTCCTAATGAACCCTGTGGTTTTTAATAATAAATGTTTTTATTGTGTTATTACTTCCATGTAAATAACGTGTCCTTTTTGTCTGTTTGCTTTCAAGATTTTTCTTTGTTAGTTTTCAGAAACAGTAATGTGTCCGGCTGTGAATTTTAACCTGTTTTGTGAAGTTTTCCCTTCCCATAAAGAATGTCTACACTAGTGCAAGTTATTAGTGTCAATCAGGGGTCTGCAAACCCTTGTAGCTCTCAGACTATCTTCTAATTTTATAAATAAAGTGTTACTGGCACACACTGACACCCATTTATTTATATATTGACTATGGCTGCCTTTGCACTACAGTGGCAGAGGTGAGTAATTGTGAGAGACACCATATATCTTGTGAATCCTAAAGTATTTACTGTCTGATCCTTTTTACAAGAAGTTTGCTGATTTCTGTTATAGATGGAGGAATTTGAGTTTTTCCTCTATTAAAATTTCCTGCTCAGTTTTTTAAAAATTTTATCCATGTAGTTTTAAAAGTCACTTTACAAATAACTTTTTTTAAAAAAGGGATTTATTTATTTTAGAGAGAGAGAGTGCACACACACAAGCGGGGGTGGGGGGTGCAGAGAGAGGGAGAAAAAAATCTTGAGCAGCCTCCCCACTGAGCACGGAGCCTGACATGGGGCTAGAGATCGTGACCTGAGCCAGAATCAAGAGTAGGCTGCCTAACTGAGCCACCCAGGCGTCCCTTACAGGTTACTTCTGTACAAAGTTCTAAAAAGATGCAGTAGGCGGTATGGGGTATGTGCCATCGTTTTTTCCTTCTATTTAAAAGCCAAAAATAACTTTTTAGCCAACTCTTCTTGGAAAACATAACAAACATTAGTTAAGCATAGCTTATCTTTCTTTGAGAAATTTATTTTCAGATATTTTAAACTCATAAGGCAAGTGAAATAAATGGTTCATGCCAAAATGGGATTTAAGTTTTTTTTAAAGGTAGTCTTGGGAGATATAATTTAAGTATAGGTCATAAGTTTATCAATATTATTGGTAATATTAAAATATATTGAGTGTTGAAATAGTAATCATGAATCAGAGCATCATGAGTAAAAGTATAGCTTACAATATTCTATAAGACTTTGAAAACGTGTTTTCTGAGTGACACGGTCAAGCTCTACTATAGGTTTCTTGGTTTCTTCATCTCTTTTATTCTTTCTGTGCTTAAAATGGTTACTCTTATGACTAAAATGTTGAATTTATCTCATTGTGAAACCTGTGTTTTTGTTTTTTGCTGTGCAGACGCTCAATTTTGGGTCAGACTTAAACACATGGATTTTACTTTTAACTGAAATTAGAGGATTTCTGCCCTCTCTTGGTCCTTAAATAAGAAAAGACTTGCTCAAACATGTAAGAAGTTGAAAAGTTCCAAAAATACTCTTTGTTCATTGCAAGATATTTTTCTTTCACAGAAATCTAGGATTTTTTAAAAATTATTTTTAAATAATCTCTATACCCAATATGGGGCTCAAACTCACAACCCCAGGATCAAGAGTTGCATGCTCAACTGACAGAGCCAGCCAGGCGCCCCATCTAGGACTTTCCTAGGAGCAGATGAGTAAATCTCATCTTGAGAATACTGTCAGGGTACATTAACAAAGCTCTCCTCTCAAAAATAGTCTTCAGGCCGAGTAAAAGATTGAGAGAAAGGGTCTGTGGTGGGTTCAATAATCTTCCCTCAAAATTCGTGTCTGTGTGGAACCTCAGACTGTGATCTTATTTGGAAATAGGATCTATGCAGATGTAATTAAGATGAGGTCTACAAGCTAGAAGATCCTCCAAGGGAGTATGGCTGATAATACCCTACTCTCTTCCCCCGGTGCAAAACAGCCCTCTGCTTATGGATGATCTTCCCTAACTAAGGTCAAAAACTGGGAATGAACTCATCCTAATGAACATGGTCTTATTGCATGCTGACTATACT
The DNA here is from genome assembly GCF_023065955.2 of Ursus arctos. Taxonomy (NCBI): domain Eukaryota; kingdom Metazoa; phylum Chordata; class Mammalia; order Carnivora; family Ursidae; genus Ursus; species Ursus arctos. The sequence goes on along the minus strand of NW_026623100.1, from coordinate 60,484,671 downwards.
GGCCTGAAGAAATTGCCAAGACTGCTTGATCACTGTGCATTACTTTGAATGCTAGTATTGTATAGTGTATAAGAAGTTGTAAAAACAGTGTTGACTATTTTTTCAGTCAGGATCTGTTGAGGAATCTCTAGTGGCATGATACAGAATTCTTTAGGGTTGCATGGAAAACTGTTTGGAAACTGGGTTTCTTGACACTTACATTTTATACCTCTCTTGGGAACTTTTAGCAAAATTATAATTTTTATAATTTGTCACTTAAATGCATGTACCTAAAACAGTAAAGCAGAATTTGTAGTTTGTTTTTTAAAATTTTATAGTTATGTTTGGGGGCAGGGCATATATTGGAAATCTAAGTGCCTTCTACTTAGCTTTGCTGGAAGCCTAAAATTGTTCTAAAAAAGAATAACTTTTTTTTTTTAAAGATTTATTTGAGAGAGAGATCTCATGTGAGCAAGAGTGGGGGGGGGCAGAGGGAATGGGGGAGACTCTCAAGCAGACTCCCTGCTGAGCTCCTAGCAGGATGTGGGGCTCTATCTCATGACCCCGAAATCATGACTTGAGCTGAAACCAAGAGTCAGATGCCCAACCGACTGAGCCACCCAGGCACCCCAAAAAAGAATAGTCCTTAAAAATATTTATAGTTAATGAGTTTTGGTGTTTTGAAACGATCTTTTCCAAGTTCTTACATAATTTTACTCTGAGTTTCTATAATTTGTGTTTCTTGTGGTTTTACCTAGATAGTAGAAGTTCTAGGTGTAAATATGCCTGTTTTATTGTATTACAGAGATTATTTTCCTATATGCTAACATATATTTCAAACCTCCAGTTCTGAGACTGAACTGTAGATTTTTGTTTTGTTTTATGTAGATGGTGAATTAGTTCCTAATCAGTTTGGTAATGCCTCTAAGCTGTCAGAGTCCAAAAGAGCTACAATAATCTGAGATTAAGAACACCAACCCAGTATTCATTGATTATAACAATGTTTTATAGTTGACCTAGAAATTAAAAACTAGGACTCTGATTTATTTCCATTTTCCTGCTTTTGTATCGTTAGGTAGTAGCTGAGCTAGTTACTGGGATGTTCTGTAGAGTTGTGGTGGGAGTTCAGGATGAGGTATACTGGCAGCAGGATTACTTGCCCACAGGAAATTATCTTTTCTAATGGAGTAAAATTTCACAATTGATCATTCGTTAAAGTCTTTTTACAGAGACTGTTTGTGGCAGAAACACTTAACATTAATCTCCTTATAAGTCTGTAAATTCAAGTATAGAAACTGATGTTATCTTAAAAAAATTTTTTTTTGGTATTCAAAGCCTCTTGCCTGTTACTGTTTTTAATAAGACTTCTGAAATTCCACTCTGACTTATTCTGAGAAATTTTATGGTTTGTGTATTCACTGACTTTCTCCATTAAAATACTCTTCCGATACTGACTTGGCAGAAACTTCAGGAACGTTGATCTTCAGCGATAGTTGACTGTGTTTTCTCAGTGGGGGTTGAACTAGAGGCTTTACTAGTTCTCTTAACCTAGGTTATAAACATTTTCCATAATTTTATCTCAGATATAAAAGCCCTCAATAACTTCTGTGGTAATTACCTAGAAACTGGCCATGCTGACTTTATGCTTACTGACTTTTGGGGAAAAAAAAAAGGCAAATACTGAATATTTTAAAATTTTGTTCTGACTATTTTAATTATGAAATAGTATAGAACAAAGAACTTCCCTGTACCCTTTACCCAGTTCTACCAGTTTTAATTTTAAATACTTTACCACATTTGCTTATCATTATTACTTTTGCTGTATTGAGAATAAGTTGTGTATATCATGCCCCTTTACCTTTTACTATTTTTTAAGTTTTATGTATTAAGTAATCTCTACACCTAACTTGGGGCTCAAACTCAAGACCCTGAGATCAAGAGTCCCATGATCTTCCAACTTAGCCAGGCAGGTGCCCCTGTTTATTTCTAAGAACAATAATATTTCTCTTTTTTAAAGATTTATTTTTTTGAGAGAGAGAGAATAGGGGAGGCACAGAGGGAGAGAGAATCCTGAAGCAGACTTCCTGCTGAGCGTGAAGCCCGACAAGGGCTTGATCCCAGGACCCCAAGATCATGACCTGAGGTGAAACCAAGGGTTGGCCAGTCAACTGACTGAGCCACCCAAGCGCCTCTATATTCTCTTTTATAATAGCTCTGTAGTTGTCAAGTTCTGACAGTTTCACAATGATACTTTTATCTGATCTATAGTTCATATTACAAGTTTATCAGTTGTTCTAATAATGTCCTTTAGAGCAATTTTTTCACTGCAGGATTAAATACTGTATTTAGCTTCCATGTAAACATTTATTTTTAATGGACTATTGGTCTTTAAATTTTAAGTGTTGAATTTTTGTTCTTTTAACAGCTAAACCAGGTGGACAGGTGAAATGTCAGTATATATCTGCGGTGGATAAAGTTATATTTGTGGATGATTATGCAGTAGGGTGTAGAAAGGACCTTAATGGAATCTTGTTGTTAGACACTGCTCTGCAGACTCCAGTTTCAAAGCAGGATGATGTGGTTCAGCTTGAATTACCTGTTACAGAGGTAAGTTGAAATAAATAAGTGTACTTTTCTACTTAATGTAATCTCAGACATATTAGCTGTTAAATTACGTTGTGTTTGAGGACATTATATATGTACCTTTTCTTTATATGTACCCCTGTAAAAACAGGGAATTGACTTACTGATCACATTTGTTTAATTCCTCTGTATAATTAATTGATGCTTATCAAAGTGGTGTTTAGGTGTAAACTGTACCAGGTTAAAGTGTAACAGAGACACCAAAATACAGTGGCTTTAAACAATATAGTTTTTTCAGTAACAGTACAGGTCTATGTGTAGGGGTAACTTTGCTTACCTCAACACTTAACTTCCATCCATGACAGCTGTTCCAATTCTCATTTGTATTTCCCAGTCATAGTGAAAGGGAAAGCAAAAGTCCAGGGGGGAGCATACTGGTATGACCCCTCCCTCCCACCCTCCCTCCCTTTGTTTCTCTTTTGTCTTCTTTCCCCCCTCCTTCCCTTCCACTTTCCTTCTCTCCTTCATTCCTTCTTGTTCTCTTTCACAAACTCTCTCATATTTACCCTTTTCATGTTCATCCCATTGGCCAGAATTTAATCACATGGTCACATCAAGCTGAGAAGACTGGGAAAGAGGTAGTTCTTTTTTAAATATTAGATGGAAGGGAGGAATGAGTATTAGTGGATAACCAGTAATCTTTGCTGTGTATCCTGTCTTTTAACAGTCCCAGTTTAAAATTTTAGTAGTATGTATGTTTCTGTAGTGTTGCATATTCATTACTTAATTTGTGGGTCCACCCTAATTTAAATTCTTTAAGTGTGTGTTGATGTTCATATGGTGTGATTTGAAAGTACGTTTTTCAAAGTTACTGAATTTTAAATCATTTTACGTAAAATATCGAAGATTATAATGCTGTGTTCCCTAATAAAGTGAGATAACATTTTTGTCTTCATACCAAGTTGTTAATTATGAATTGTTTTGCATTTGGTGGTATGATTAGTTGATAAAACCAGTATAGCATATTTCCCAATTTTAGGGCATGAAAATTGTCAGTGTGTAAATATAAAGTGCAGTATAAATGTTTTTATTCTCTTTTTGGAAGGCTTTTAAAAAAAAAAGATACCAATATATATCCACTTAGATTTCACATTTAGTGTCATAACACAGTTGTCTGTTATATGTTATTGTTGAAAGTATGTTGCTGAAAGTTTGGGTTCTGAAAAGACAGTAGCCTTCTTTTTGTCATCAGAATATTTGGACCTGGGGTCAATGTCTAAAATTTTTGGATAGAGAATTAATTAGTTTGAGTTGTATTAAACATTTTTTCCTCCTAATTTGAGGAATTTATACTAGACGATAACCTAATAAGGCTGATATCCTAATAAAGGCTATACCCTTTATTTTATGTATTCTATGGAATATATATATATATTTTCTATGATGAAAGATGGTATCAAACTGTTCAGGTTTTAAAAAGAACTAGAGAATTACAATAAAATATTGGAATATTTATGATGAAATAGACCCTCAAATTAGTATTTTCTGTACTGTACTGTCTGAAGTGTTAAGTATTTACCTGGCTTCTATCACCTCCTCTACCTTGTTGGCTGTTAACATCTGATGCTGATTTTCTGTGTACCTAAATAATTACATAATATTGTTCGCATAATATTCTTTGTAGACCGTCCACCATCCCAGATGTCCTTTACTATAGCACATTATTTTGTCACTGTCTTCACTAAAGTATGGGGTCCTAGGTTTGGTTGGATCAGTGTGGATATATTCTTTTCCATATGTCATCCATGTAGTTCTGTTAAGGTAGTTCTTTTTGAGTTTGTGGGTAACAATACAGAGGGTGTTTTTATATTACCTGTTGACTTAGTGAATGTTCCCTCTTACGGTTTTGTATAGTTTGAGTATTTAAAACTCATTGAAGGATTTCACATTTATCTCTTTAAAATTTTACCTTTCATTTTTGTTCATGGTGTCACCGTATCCAGTTTTTTCTGTCTTGCTTTGGTTTATAACTTCCCTGTATTGAAATTTTACTCTATGGTATTACACTGAATACATTGCTTTATCTCATTAACTTTGTAATAGTCCTTCAAATCTATATATGATTAATTACATGTGATTTATAGTGCCTGTCAGAATCATTACAAATTAAAATATTTGAATAAGGATCTGAATGTAACATTTTTTGTTGTGTTTAATTTTCTGTGATCATCTTTTTTTATTTAGGCACAACAGCTCTTATCAGCATGTTTAGAAAAGGTAGATATTTCTAGTACGGAGGGTTATGATTTGTTCATCACACAGCTCAAAGATGGTTTAAAAAATACATCCCATGAGACTGCAGCCAACCACAAAGTTGCTAAGGTAAGAAGTTTTTTTTACAAAAAATTACTTTGGATTGTAATAGAACACCTCCCTACTTTCACTTTCTCTGTCTTTCCCCCACTTTCCACCTACCCTTCAAAATATTCCAGTTCTAGATTTTTCTCTCTTTTAGAGAACAAAATGTGTTTATAAGTCACCTAAAAGTTGAAACTATTTTTACTGAAGTCTAACTTCAGTTTGTGGAAACTATTTTGCTTACTTTGTTCCTAAAGCTTCTGTGCTTGGTGGCTCTATATTGGTGGAGAGGCTGATGTAAGAGACTTTCTTGTTAGCTGATGAGCTTCATTGAGAAACGGAATATGTCTTTGGAAATGGGGCCATTTGGGCTTTCATTGAAATAAGACTATGTGAGATAGTGCTTTGAATTGAATCCTTACATATGTTTTACTGATTTTTCTTTCTTTTCTAAATTAGAAGTGTAATACATATGAAATTTCTATACCAAAGGGTGTAAGGTAGAAGGTAAAAACCATTTTCCTAAAAATAATTTTTGCATTTATAAGTATCTTTTTTCTTAAGTACCATTGTAACTTACTAAAATGTGATGTACTGTGATCTGTTCTGGCTACTATTAACAGAATACCACTGACTGGGTAACTTATATACAATAGAAATTTACTGTTCACAATTTTGAAGACAGGGAAGTCCAAGATCAGGGTGCCAGGATGGCTGCCTTCTGGTGAAGTCCTTCCTAATTCATACTTGGTTCCTTCTCATTGTGTCCTGATATGATGGAAAGGTCAGGGGATCTTTCTGGAGCCTCTTTTATAAAGGTATTCATTCCTTTCAGAGGGCTCTAGTCTCATGACTTAAGTACCTCCCAAAAGCCCTAGCTACTAAGTCACCTTTGGGGGTTAGGATTTCAACAGATGAATTTGAGGGCAAGGGGACACACACATCCAGACTATAGCATACACCTTGCTTTTTTTCACATAAGATTGTATCTTGAGTATCTTTCATATTAATCCTCAGATTAGCTGCAGCCTTCCTAATATTGAATTTTTTAAATAAAGATTTACCATGAGATTATTAACTTTTATTCCATTGATGGAACATTTTATTTCATAAAACAAACTATACTATGCATTCCAACAAAGAGAATTTATCGTAAGGAATTGATTTTAACATGTGTTTGAGAACTGAAGAAGTGGAAAAGAAGCTGTGAGGAAGCACACAGATGGTAACCCCGGGAAGCAGCTGTCACCTAGGTCTGAAGGAACAAGAGCTTAGGGTTGTCAGCACCTACAGACTTAAAGAATAGGCTCTGTGGGTCTGGGATCCAGGCTTCTCAGGAGGAGCTGCTGTCTGGCTGGTACCTCAGGAGCTTGGGGATCAGAGCTTGAGGAGCTGAGACATGGATCTCGTAGAGGTGCTGCTTGGCTGGTGTTATTACCTCTGGGGAGCTCTGTGAGGCTGGTTCTGGGAATGCTAAGTAAAAAAAATGCGGAGGACTAGAAGAATCAACTGCTGCTACCAGGTCTTGTGCTGAATCAGTGTTGAGAGCAGTGACAAGTCATAGCCGGGGGGCAGTCTTCTCTGCCCTCATTATGCTTTCCCATTTCTATCCTGTATTCCTTCTGCCAGAACCTGACAGCCAGGAAACTGGCTGGGAAAGAAGAAATGCAGTTTGCAGAGTTTCAGCCTTAAGATGATAGGGGAGAGAAATAAAGGGTCAGTTTGGAGCTGAGAGATAATAGTTTCATAATTGGCACTATCTACCCTTTGGCTACTCAGTATCTCCATACATACTTTCTGTACATATTTGAACTTTTAATATGACAAAAATACTGTGATTTTACTTTTTACAAATGAAAATTCCCTCTCCCCATCTCCAGAGATGAGAGAGACAAAGTTCCAGTAGATACTTTATCTATCCCTAGGTGATACTAACTACTAAAATTCAGTTACTTTTAGGTCTTAACTATTTAGGTAATAGAACTTACTTTACGCTGCCCAAAGACTAAATGAACTACATCCAAAATTCTTGCATAAAATAAGTCTGTGTGTCTGTCTGCATCTGTGTGTCTGTATCTGAATCTTCATCCATCCGTCATGTGTAATAAGGGAAGAAAATATTCATAGCTGCTCTATCCCTCAGTTCTTTAATGGTCAAGAGGATATACATGATAGTTATAACCTCCGTCTACTACCGTTTTCATATTTGTCCTCAGCACTTCAGCTGTCAGATGTCGTTGCATGGTGGAGTGACCCACCCAAGTCTTCACTTTTGCAGGATCTAAATCCTCAGTGGTGCTGTTTTAGTTTTTGTAATCACCTATTCATTTTTACTGTTGGACATGGAAGGACTTAGAGGTACCCTAAAGAATCCTTTGGTTTCTTTTTTTTTTTTTTTTAATTTTATTTATTTGAGAGTGAGAGCATAAGCAGGGAGGGGGCGGAAGGAAAGGGAGAAGCAGACTCCCTGCTGAGTAGGGAGCCCAACATGGGGCTTTATCCCAGGCCCCTGAGATCGTGACCTGAGCCGAAGGCAGACGCTTAACCAACCGAGCCACCCAGGCGCCCCCCTTGGTTTCTAATAAAGTTCTCCTTGCCCCTATTAGTTAGCATCAATCCAGTTTCCCCTTGTTTGTCAGTTTTAATCATACCAAGCAGCGGAATAACTGCCTTCTTTGCCTGATGATTCAGTGACAAGAGGAGCCCAATATTGCTGGGTAGCAGTCTCAACATGTAATCGAATGTAACCATTGTACTCCTGGTAGAACACTCCTCCTTTGGGATGTAGGAACGCTAGAGCTTAAAGCTTGAAAAAAATCTTTGAATGGGGTATGAAGTGTAATAACGACCCTATTGGGAGAAATTGTTAGGTGTTTTTTGTTGTTGTTTGTTTTGAGTCTGAGCATATTCATCATCCTGTAAGGTAGAACCTCTCTTCCAATTAGTATTGAAAATGAGACTTTGGTAGGGCGCTACACTTTTTTTGTTAGGCCAGCTCCTTCTGGATGATAACACAGTAAGACCAGTCAGTTTCATGGGCAAGAGCCCATTGCTGTGTTTTTCTTGTTTGTTTTGTTTAGTTTTGTTTTTTGCTTTGAAGTGCTTTCTTGGTCAGAAGCAAAGTTGTGTGGAATACCATGATAGTGCATAAGCCATTCTCTTAATCCACAGGCAGTCGTTTAATAGTATGGCAGAAGCATTGTAGGTGGAACAAGTAAACGTGTATCTAGAACACATGTTTATTATAGTGAATACAAGTTGATGCCCAATCCATGGCTGAAGGAATCCAATATAATCAACTTGTAATCAGATAGCTGGCTGTTCCCCCTGGAAAATGGTATCATATTGGTGGCTCAGCTTTGTTATCTGCTGTTGGTAGATTAGGCAGTCGGTAACAGCTGTAGCCTGGTCAGTCTTGGTGAGGGGATGTTTGTGTTGTTGGACCTGTACATATCGCCATCTCTTTTGCAATGGCACTTTGCATACAGGTCCATTGAGCAAAGCATTGGGAGTGGCTATGGAGAGAGGGTAAGTGACATTCATACAATGTGTATAATTTGTCCATTTCCTTGGAAGTAGATGTCTTTTGATGAGCATTTGTGTACCTCATAAGTATTTTCCCATTGTGTTTATTTTGAGAGGTCTGTCCTTAGACTTTTACCCTTGACTGCAGTCCTGGTCTTTCCAAATGCCTGACCATCCAGCCAAAACATTAGCTACTGTCTGTTTATCAGTGAGGATCTTCACTTACGGGCAGTTCTCAAACCAGACAAAGAGCACAGCCTCATATACTGGTTGAAGTTCTGCCCACTGAGATTTACCCTCACCACTGTCTTGATTGGGGTTGTAATGTTGCAGCCATCACTTTAGGGTGGTACCAGCTAAATGTGCAGAACCGTCTGCACATCAGAGCCAAGGGTTTTCTTCCACAACTACCTCTTAAGGAGTTCTCTGTGAAGCTATCAGTGTAGAATGAGAAGGAGGCATTATAATGAGAGTAGGTATTGTAGAAGTCTGGGTTACTGTCTTACTCATCTTGTCCAAAACTGGCCTTTTGGACTTTCTCAAGACTGATCTTTTGTAAACCACTCAATGAAGAGAGACTTGTCATTTGTTCCCAGTATTAAAGTTTGGTGTGTCATATAACATCTGGTTTATGATGGACAGCTCTGATCACATACGCATTTTTTTTTTAAAGATTTATTTATTTTAGAGAGAGTGAGTGCAGGGGGAGGGGCAGAAGGAGAGGGAGAGAACTCATCTCAAGCATACTCCCTGCTGAGCGCGGAGCCGCAGGTAGGGCTCGAGCTCATGACCCTGAGATCATGACCTGAGCTGAAATCAAGAGTCAGACACTTAACCGACTGAGCCACCCAGGTGCCTCTGATTGCACAGACATTTATTTCATGGATTGATATTAATTTCTGTCAGGGACTGAAGCCAGAAACTTTCTCAAAAGAACAGTTACTTACAGGGGAGGGTGTGGCTTTATTCGAGCATTGTGCTAGTGATTGTCCCAGTTCAGCTTGCCGGATGGGTCATTTAGCATCTTTACTTGCAGTACACACTTCTAATGTCATTGAATATGCTCAGTGGTAAAAGTGGCAGAACATCTTGTCATTCAGCCAGGACCTGCGCAGAGCTTCTTGAACTGTGCCTATTCTCTGATAATTGAGTTAGAGTAACATACTCAGATATGCCAGATAGTGGGTCCAGAATCCAGTTAGGCCCACCAAGCACTGTTCCTCTTTTTCCACTATTTGCTTTTATAAGTTGTAGCAACTTGTCTTTCACGTTGGAGGAAATATCCTGACATGCTCAGACCACTGGACTTCCAGGAATTTCACAAAGGTTGTAGGACTCTGAGTTTCTCTGGGCATTATTGATCTTCTCTGGCTTGCATGTGTCTTACTAAGGCATGTAAGTTCTTTGCTACTCCCTCCTGATCCGGACCAGTCAGCGTGATGTTAGAGTGTGTTACAGCATCATGTAGTAGACCAGTGTGGTGATCTGCAGGATATTAAGTTGATCAAGATTTCTGCAGACTAGATATGGTAAAGAACATGAGCAATAGTCCCAGGGTAGTAATGAAGATTGATTGCTACTGCCAGATAAAAGAAGTCTACTTTTGGATGGTTCTTAAAAATTAGTATAGAGAAAAAAGTATTTTACAGAACTGTAACTGCCTGTCAGGTATCAAGGGATTTGTTGATTTGCTTTACTAAAGATAACTCATCTGGAATAGCAGCTGCAGTTGAAGTCACCTGGTAGCTTATAATCCACAGTTTTTCTTTCAGATCCATTTACATTTTGCATAGGCCAAACAGGCCAGTTAAACGAAGGTGAGGTAGTTTGAATTCCCCTGTATCTTTCAGGTCTCTTTTGGTGGCGTGAATCTCAGAAATTTCCTCAGGAATGTGGTATTGCTCTGGGTTAGTAGGTTTGTAGAGAATGGAAGTTCTAGGGGCTTCCACTTGGCCTTTCTTCCTTTAGTAGTTCTTAGGACTATAGAAACTGTGAAGATTTTTCTGGTTGCCGGTTTTATATCTCTTCCAATTATGCTTTTGGAAACTGGACAGTTAACTGCAAGATAGGTACAGGGATCCACAGAGCTCACGGAGATAACATTGGGCTAGAACTCCATTAACCATTTGACCATCCTAAGTCCCTACTTTCACTAGTGGACCACAGTTCAGTGCTACTTCTTGGTAAAGCCTGAAAGATCACACTATTTTCTATTTCCCAGTGGACAGTGACTGTAGTGCATGTCTACAGGTACCTTTGGGGAACGTTTGGAGTATGATTTACAGTGTATGGTGGGGAGTTATTGTAGTGCCCTTTCTCAAGGGGATTCGGCCAAGAGGCTCTTATGAATGGGTTAGTTCTAGGAACAAAATAGGAGGCTTTCATTTTCTTTGTCTTTATCTCTTTCTCTCTCTCTCTAGCAATTCAAATCATGTTTCTGTCCAAAAGTTTTTCTAGTTAGATGGATAAATTATAATTTAGTAGGCTGCCTAGAATGTACTAGACAGAGTGGAAATCATAGGTGAGCAGGGACAGGATATAGAAATGAAATTATTTTATAGACTTCTCCAGAAGAATAATACTTAGCATCTTTGCTTTCTAACTTTTAAAATAATTTTAATGTTAAATAATTATAGTTAATATTTGTTGAATGCTTACTGTATTAAACATTGTACCAATTCTCCCTTGAATTTTCTTAAGAACATTATGTGAGTAGGTACTATGTGGGTAGTTTTTCCTCATATTACAGAAGCGGGAGACTGAAGTTAATTTGACTAGGGTCACATAGTTGATGGTGAAGATGGTTTTGGAATCTAAGTCTGTGTGACTACAAGATCTGTGCTTTTAGTTACTCTGTGTATAGTGACAACAATAAATACATAAGAGTCTGCTAAGCTGATGTAAATCCTCATATGCCTATGCATATGTACAGTCTCACTACACTGTACAAGTACATTCTTAATGAACAGAGAGATTTGTGTGCCTAGTTCGTGCTTAACATTGCAAATGTGCTGGAGGAATATTAAAAGTAATGGGTGATTTTCGTTAACCTAAATTGTTGATGCATATATGTAAGATGTGCTACCTTCAGGTTCTAAACTGTCTTTTTCTGCTTGAGGTTTCACTTTTTTACATAATTGCAAGTTCCTGCTTTAAATGATGAATTAATGGAGTAAATGAATTGAGACTGATGAATAGTTCTTTTTTTTTTTTTTTTTAAATAATGTATAAGTACAGTTTTGGTTTAAACTGTTGAGTACATTTTTCTTTGCTTACACTCCCAATTTATTTCAGTGGGCCACAGTTACATTTCATCTTCCTCATCATGTGTTGAAGTCCATTGCCAGTGCCATTGTGAATGAACTCAAGAAAATAAATCAAAATGTTGCTGCCTTACCTGTGGCATCCTCAGTGATGGACAGATTGTCTTACCTCTTACCTAGTGCTCGTCCAGAACTTGGAGTGGGGCCAGGCCGTTCTGTGGACAGGTATAACTTTGCTTATAAAGAGATGTTACAGTGAAATCGAATTGATTAGGTTTTTGGATTAACTAAGAATAACAAAAATTTAATTATGACTTAAAATGTATTTCAGAGTATTTTGGAAAACCATTCAGATTCTCATAACAAAATACTGAAGTGAATTAGTGCTTGAATTGCTGTTAAACATTTTTTCTTGGTGCTTGGAAGGTATTTAAAGGGGTCATAAAACTATTCCGAAAATTCCAGCTCCATACTTAGTAAATAAATATTTGAGCCGCCTTAAAAATATAATTATTCAGTAGATAATAATTATGCCTTGATGAAAGCAATGAAAAACAGTTTTCATAAATTGAAAAGCTGTGCCAGAACCTGTGTATAAGAGCCATATATTATTTCCTACTTAAAAAATCAATTAGGGCAATTTAGAATTAAGATTTTTATGCTGCCTGCCCTGGATTTAAACAGTGTATTACAGAAATCATACCTCAACCATTATTTTCTTCAGTAGAGATTCATTGAGGTCCTGCTTTGTATAAAACTAATTAAAAAGCCAGTAATATGTTCATTTAAAAACTTAAATGATTTGTTTGAAATACATTAGATTCTTTTTTTTTTTTTTTTTAAGATTTTTATTCATTTGAGAGAGAGCGAGCATGAGGGTGGGGCGGTGGGGAGAGGCAGAGGCAGAGGGAGAGGGTGAAGACAGACTCCCTGCTGAGCTGGATCCCAGGATCTGGAGATCAGGACCTGAGCTGAAGGCAGATACTTTTTTTTTTTTTTTCAAAGATTTTATTTATTTATTTGACAGAGAGAGACAGCCAGCGAAAGAGGGAACACAGCAGGGGGAGTGGGAGAGGAAGAAGCAGGCTCCTAGTGGAAGAGCCTGATGTGGGGCTCGATCCCAGATCACGCCCTGAGCCGAAGGCAGACGCTTAATGACTATGCCACTCAGGTGCCCCCAAAGGCAGATACTTAACCGTCTGAGCCACCCAGGCGCCCCATAACTTTAGATTCTTACCAAAAGTATTAAGTTTGGAAATGCTGTAAGGAAATAATTAAACTCAGCAGTTTTGATAAATTCACATTTGCCTTTTCATGTAGCATTTCACATTTCACTGGATGTGAATTATAATTTCTTATGCTTTTTTTCTAAAGTACATTTATAAATAGTACATGCTGATGTTAGCACAGCCCCTCCTGAATATACTAACTTCTATTAAGTGTGGCTCCTACATTAGTTTGCCATACTTATTAGCTTAGCTCTTGGTAAGCTGAGACTTTTGCTTGATCAGTTGCCTATTTTTTGTTATGGGGTGATTCTGTTATTATGTAAATAACTTCTCTTGGTCGTGTTAACATTTGGGAAGGGTTTTTATATTCTGTATAATACTGCATTGTCTGTTTTTTGGGTAAAATGTAGAGACTATCATTTTTAATCTGAATAGCTACCAGGTAATATGCGGTATGGTTATCATTAAAATATTCCTTAGAATATGTCTGGAGAGGGGGGAAAATATACCTGGAATAAGTATTTCTTTTCCTAGAGCTATACCTACCTTGAGATTATAAAACAGCCCTTCAGAGCTATTTTCTTTGCAAATAGTAGCTGGGTTTCTAAAGAAATCTGTGCAAGCTGTGGTAAATGTCTTATTTTAGGAAATGCATTCACTGGATAGGATATTGTGTTTTTGGAGGTGTTTAAATGTCTCAGAATACTAATTTTGATGTAGTCTGTGGTATTTGTTTCATTAAGAATGAATCTAGGAACTTATGAAGATGTTCATGAACTTGGGTCTGTTGGAGGTTTGTTAGGTTTTGTTAGATGCTCTGCTCTTTTGTTTGGTGATATACGTAAGTGGGTGGTTTTCTGTATGACACAGATCCTGAAGAAATCTATAGCCTGTAAATGATAAGGCTTTTCTAACCCAACAACTTTTGTTTTTTTTCAAACCAGAACACAACTATGAGTTAAACCTAAGCTCACTAGCAATTTTATAGGAAATTATGTGCTAATTTAGGGAAGAATTTAGAGGAAAGTATTTTTCTGGTCTCGCTGTGATGACCTTTACCACTTTCTTTTTTTTTCTTTTTTCCTCCCTTCCTGTTATCATTTACACTTTTGTTTTAGGAAGAGTAACCTTTGCTTACCAGTCCTTTCTTTCTCGAAGCCATTTGGACTTTGTCTAAATTTAGTATCATTCTTTAAAATAATACTCTAGGTTGGCTGCCTGGCTAGCTTGGTTGGTAGAGCATGCGACTCTTGATCTTGGTGTCGTGAATTCAAGCCCCACGTTGGGCATAGAGCTTACTTAAAAAAGTAAATTAAAAAGATTTTTTTTTAAAAAAGCGACTCATTTAAAAAATACTCTAGGTTATAGGTTTACTCTCAGTCTGCTAATATATTTTTATATGAACACATATGAAGATCTTTTTTGATAGTTCCCTGGAGAGTATAGCTTTCCTAGAAAAGGATTTCTCTGGAGAAAGAACAGAAAGAAAATTGCTTTCTACTTAAAAAAAAAATTAAATTGGAAAATACTTTCTCAACATGGTTGAGATAAAACTTATCACTGTTCCTTTGGTTGTGGTTTTATCCATGTATGCAAATTTGGCACATGATGAAAGCATAGGACTCTGTCTTTATGTCTCTAGATTTTCTGTTCTCTGCTTGGTAGTAATGCAACATTTGTTAATTTAATCTACCCCTGGAATTATCAGTTGTAGCTATCAATCAGGTTTCTTTTTCTCTATGGTGTTTCAGGGAAATTCCTGAAAGTGATCAGTTTTAGTTTAAAGTACACATTTGATATTGGTCATTAGACCATTCCCAGTTTTTGTTGATAATCCAGTAAAATTTTTGTTCAGTGTTAAGTAGGAGTGTCACTATAATTTGATGCCTAACTTCAGTTACATAAAGTATGTTTACTCGCAGATCGCTGATGTATAGTGAAGCTAACAGACGGGAGACATTTACCTCATGGCCTCATGTAGGCTATCGATGGGCACAGCCAGATCCCATGGCTCAAGCTGGATTTTATCATCAGGTAAAAAAGACTCAAAAAACATTTTTTTTCAGTATGCTTTTATAGTCTTCAGTAAAATCATCAACATTTAATAGTTTCTCAGAAATTGATTTATGCAGGCTTGCTCTGTGCTTGTATGTATGCATTTGCGTGAGTTTTGTTTTATTCTTGGACCTTTGAATACTGACTGGCTATTTCCTATATCATGTATTGTGTACAAAAAGGAAAAAAAATATTTGTTACAAGTAACTAACAACTGAGTTAATGCTTCATAACTATTTTCTTTCAGAAGCCAGGCAGTATTCTTCAGATTTGCTTTTTGAGAAGTGTTCTCTTTGGATGTGTGTTTATTTTCACTTTGTGATTTCTACATTCATAACAGAGTAGTAGATACCGAGGGTAATGCAACAAAAAGTAACACATTGCAGTTACTCCTGAAACTCTAATTTTGGTGGGGATATAAATTACCCACATACTTATGTATAACTGAAGAAGCAGCATTGCGGGTGGTACAGTGCGCCTGAATATATATACTTGGAAGAACTGATTAAGAAATTGCACAGAAAGAGGAGTGAGTAGTCAAGGAAAATAGATTTATGTAGAAAAAAGGAGAGCCTACAGTATAGGGATTTATGTGACTAAAAGACAAGCGGGACATTATAGAGAGGTTCACTGACCTAAAGTAGAGGGAAATTAAGAAAAATGACTTCAGATGGGCATAATATACTAAATAAAGAAGGCTTAAACTGGGTAGTGGAGAATGGCTTACCACTGCTAAAGAATCTAAGCAATTTAATACTTACATGTCAGTTTACATAAAGCATGCTTACTTAATTTTAGAATTCAACTAAACTTTGAAATACATTGAAGTAACTATTGTAGAGAATCTGAAGAGTGATTATTCCTTAGTTATCTTGAAGTGTTTGGAGTATCTTAACTAAAATTAAATCAGAAATTCATACATATTGGACTATTTTATTCATGGTCTGTCAGATTTCCAGTTAAAGATAGATTAGTTTGGAGGCTGGCTAATACTAGAGTTACTGAAATTATTTTTCTAACTTAAAGTTTGAATATGGACCATTTTTCCTGATAATTTATCTTCATTGCTATTTGGTATCATTTCCTAAAACAATCTCTGTAAAGTGATGCCTTGGTATTTTTTCTGTTGAATTATTGTTTATTGTATTCCATCTTTGCGAAGAGATCAAATCATAGATTTTCTAAATCTTCTGCCTGTGTTAGGGACTGATTATTCTTAATTTTAAAGAATATAAGTAAATTTACATCTATATGCATAGTAGGTGTTAAGTAGAGTAAGTCCTCAAAAACAGTAATGTTTGTTTTCAGAGCTATATTTTAGTTTAGATTTTGATGTATTACACAGGACAAAATGTCATATATATAAAGTGTCTTAAAGAATATTACATGAATTAGGTTCACTAGTTTGCTTTTCCTTTTTACTTGGCCTTTCTTAGGTGGTTGAATGAAATTCAGTTAATAATAAAATGTGTTAGATTCTACTTCCTTATATATTTAACTGTATTTCAAATACTTCAGTAATGCATTTAGAAGATGCTAGATTAGAGACTAAGTATGTGTGTGCCTCCATGTTTGCTCTAGTGCTCATTTTTTGATGAAACACAATTTTTCAAATAAAGCAGCAAATTTTTAAACATTTAGGCATTCACTGTATCTCTGGAATCAGTGTATAGGCTAATTGTCTTTTCCTCAGTGTGCTTTTTACCTAATATTATGAACATTTTTAGAAGAATTTTTATTAAAAGGTTATTTTAATATTAACCTTTTCTGTCTTTATAAATTTGTAGCCTGCCTCATCTGGAGATGACAGAGCCATGTGTTTTACTTGTAGTGTATGTCTCGTTTGTTGGGAACCTACTGATGAACCTTGGTGAGTTTTGATTTTTCTGGATATAATAGGCTAAGTTAATCATATAAGTAGGCTTCTAAATTTTCCGTTTTTCATCTAGATACAATGAAATTCTTGCCTTTTTCCATCTGTATTTTTGCCTTTGTCCTAAGAGAATGAGAGAGCACTGTCTATGCTCTGTCACATCACTTGGCATACAGTAACTAAGGTCTTTGACTTCCTAAAATCTAAGGGAGAAGTGCCAAAGAGTAGAATTAGGCCTGAACCAGAAGGCTATGATAAGTAAGTTGATACAGTATGATTAACTTTAGCAGTTTAATCTTGGTCAGTTGAGGGCAGCCTGTCAGTAGGGAGTCCACAGAGCAGGGCCTTACGATCTGTGTTTTTAACTTTAAAGTAATTTTAGGGAGTCTGTGTTAATTTTGAATTCCAATGGATGAAAGTTTAGAACTTGGTTAAACATTAGAGATCATGTATTGAAACCTAATTTTTATAAATAACTGAGGCCCTATTAATAGAAATAGTAATAAGAGCAAATACTTATATAATGCTACTTACCAGTTACCATCCTAAGCACTTTATGTATGTTTAACTCGTTTAATTCTCATATTAGCCCTATGAAATAGGTACTGCTATCTTCATTTTAGAGGAGGGAATGGAGAATATTCCCAGTTTAATCCTTAACTGTCACTCAGTGCAATAGGAATTATTATCCCATTGTAAATAAAGAAAATAAAATTTGCCAAAGAGCATATGGCTGATTAGTGATGGAGCCAGGATTTGGTTTGTAGTAAAATTAGTTTGAGGTCTCTGAATGTTAATCAGCTGTTGTGAATGGGGTAAACTAGCTAAAGCCTATTGGAGTGAACATATGGATTCCCGTTTGCAGTGGGTTTACTATATGAAAATTGAAGTCGCGTCTGTCTGTGGACTGAGAGTTGAACATGTGCAATTTCCAGCTTGGGTTAAGGTTCTGTTTGGAACTCAGTCTTTTCCCCTAGAAACTATTTATATAGAAACCATTTTAACGTGTATTTTTTAGTTTCTTAGGCTGATCCTCAGTTATTTAACCCATCCCTAAAAAATTATACCATGATATTATAGAATGTAACTTTATTCATAAATATTTTTTGGGGAGGAAATTTCAAATATGCACCTTGGGCTGTCAAAACCTATCTTTTCTTGACATGGTCAGGGAATCAAGGATTCTATCTCTTCTTGCCCCAGGATTCAGGATTCCTCAAATTTAAGCAATTGGTAGCATCTCTGAGGACTTGAGGGCAGTGTTCTAAATGGATAGGAGGGAACAGGATTGAAGGGAGGTGGGGAGCTGAGCCTAGGTAGCTTCTGAATCTGTAAGGGGGAAAAGAAGGAAGACTTGCAAGTGGACAATGGGACTCTCATATATTGATGGCGGGAGTTGATAGAGCTACTTTGGAGGGAGATTGAAGTTTTTAAAAAATAAAATGAGCACACCCTATCATCTGGCAATTCCACTTCTACTTATTTACCTGAGAGAATTAATTCCTCTTGTATACAAAGAGGCATAAAGTAGATGGTAACTGCTGTGAAAAACTGGAATCATCTTAAATGTTTGTCAGGATGGAATAGCCAAATAAAATGTGGTATGGTCATATAATCTATTATCCAACAATTAAAAGGAATCAATAGTTTGCTCTCTATTCACCATCAGTAACTTTTAGTTATGTTATTGTATCAAGAAGTTTGTTGTAGGATGATTCATACAGTAGTAATTTTTTTAGAATGAAAAATTATATTTTCTTACATGTACATATACATGAAAACTTACAAAAATATTTTAGAAGTATACTGATTAAATTCATAAAAGTGGTTATTTGGAGGTGGGAAAAGAGATTACTGGGATTGGATATTGTAATTGAGTGGTATTTAGCTTTATTTTATATAGTTATGTGTCACTTGTGTAAATAACATTTTAATTAAAAAGTTAAAACTCAGGGAAGAAAGAAGGATGGAAAGAGGAAAATACCCTAGGATTTAGTTGGGAGGGAATCCAGTCAAAATATGTGCTTGGGGATGTCATTTAAAAGCAATTATGTAAGACATCTGACTATTGCAATTTGTCCAGGGTTTATATATGGATATAGGTAAGTTGTAGGTGCTTTGAAAAAAGAAATATGTACACCCCGAGGAATGGCATATTTTATAAGTGTAGTTTTCCTTTCTTTGCCTTGGAAATTAAAAAAAAAAAAAAAGTTCTTTTTTTGGTAGCGGCATCCTGACATTTCAGGTAATGCCTTGTAATTACAGCTAGTGAGAGTAAAAAAAAGAATAATCAGAAAGAAAGAAAGTAGTCACAAAGTTGGAGACATACTTTGTAAGTGTTAAAGTTAATCCTTTCAATATTTGAGAATTTTTAAAGTCATTATACTAGTCTTGAGAATTCCTACTGTTTTATTTTTACTAAACATGTTAGAATTTTCTAAGTAAACAAATTTAACGTTTCTTTTTGCTCATTAAGCATTTATGTGAAAGAAATAATGCACAGTCTGTGAATATTATCTTTCTATGTTTCTTTGAAAAGAAATTTTCTTTAGAAGTTATTTATCTGGTTTGGTCCTGTAGTGAATGTGTAATATGTATTTCTGTGTTCTTAACATAGGTCATTTTATGCAAACTCTAGATCTTTTTGCTTTCAGATCTTTACTAAAAAGTTTTTTGTGATACGAATGACACTTAATCGAGTTTTTACTATATGTCATTTACAGTTGTGGCCACTGATACAGATATGCATATGATTGTATATAATTAATTTTAAAAATAGCTGTATTGAGATATCTTTGACATGTAAAAATTGTATGTATTTAAGGTGTACAACTTGATGTTTTGGTATATGTACACACTGAAAAGACCACCACAGTCAAGCTAATTAATATATCCATCACCTCTACACAGTTACCATTTTGTGTGTGTACATGTGTTAAGATCTAATTTAAAATACATCCTCTTCTCAAACTTCAGGTATATAATACACTATTATTACCTATTGTCAGTATGCTGTACATGATTTCTGGGGAGTTTTAAACCAAAACAAAGTAATTACTTATTTACAGTTGTAGGAAACAGTGTGAGGAAATACCAGACTTTACACAATTTTATCAGTATGTGAATATAGTATAAATTATACTATAGCATTTCTGTTTTGTCAGCGACTGATTTTATCTGTAATACGTTAAAGGGAATAAAATCTGCTGCTATAGTGAGTGGTTGAATATGTTAGAGTGATCTTGGTAAGATTGAATGATGTGGCATTTGAGTCTTTTTAATAAAGCGTACTTTAATTGTTTTTTAAAAAAGAAAAGATGATCCTGGAGTTCTTTTTTAAATCTACAGACTTAACAGCTTTGTTGTTAAGTAAACTTTTCCTTCCTTAATCTGTGTAAAGGTCTGAACACGAGAGACACTCCCCAAACTGCCCGTTTGTGAAAGGTGAGCACACACAGAATGTGCCGTTGTCCGTCACTCTTGCGACAAGTCCTGCACAGTTTCCCTGTACTGATGGAACTGACAGAATAGCTTGCTTTGGGTCGGGGAGCTGCCCTCACTTTCTAGCTGCTGCAACAAAACGAGGAAAGATCTGCATATGGGATGTTTCCAAACTTATGAAGGTATGTTTTAATTTTGAAGTAACAAATTAGTAATTGAGAAAAAAGTCAGTCTTAAACCTCGGCTTTTCATTCATTTAGGTGCACTTGAAGTTTGAAATTAATGCATATGACCCAGCAATCGTACAACAGCTTATTCTTTCGGGAGAACCAAGCTCGGCAGTTGAATCAAGGAGACCAACTTTAGCGTGGCTGGAAGACTCCTCCAGCTGCTCGGACATACCAAAATTGGAAGGAGATAGGTATGTGAATTTTTTTTAGTGGATTTATAAAAGTTACATATTGTCCTAAATTTTATATTCTCTTAATTCTAAGTAAAGGGGCAGAAAAAATTATTAGGTCAAGAGAGTAGAGAACAAACGTTTAGTTATAAAGTCTGGAAGAGCTGTGATACTTGAGAAAAATTTTCATTCGGAAATGCCATCATCTATAAAATTTACTTTATTTTCTGTCTCAATCTATGCCAATTGGAAATAATTGCTGCGCTGAAAAATAAAGTCTAAATAATGAAACTAAATCCTTCGATTAAACTTATTTTACCTTCTTCTAAATCTTTTCCTAGTGCAGTTGAACCAAATGATTTTGGTTCCCACTTGTTTTCATTAGCACCTCAAATTGTAGAAGTGCTAATACATAGTGAAATAACCCATGGCTAGGCAAGATGACCTGATTATTTAAAACAGTTTATCAGTAGTCAGCATGAGTTGAGGCATGGTCATTATTACTGTAGAGACATTTTGGTAAAATTGTTATGTTGGGTTCTCTTCCATTCAGGTTTTGTGACAGTCTTGATTTCTGTAGCTGTATTTGATCTGTGTGCGTGCAGGAGTCAAAGTATAATTTTACTTTACCCACTCATCTCTGAAGACACTGCAGTTGTAACTCTGAACTGGGCTAGGATTATAGAGCAACATATGCAGTATTCTCAAGCAGACAGAATGAAGGTTCCAAAAACCACTCAACTTGTCTTAAGCAGTAGAAGCTACTCCCTTTTAAGATTCTGAAGGTAGCAGTGTGAAATGGGGACTATTTAACTGTGATCAGATGTCCTGATGCTGAGGCAATCTGTCATCTCTCTTGCAGGGGCTTCTTACGTTAATGATGTGTGATAGATGTTCTACCACAGTCAGTGATTTCACAGTATTTTACTTCACAGTCCTTTTGGTGGCATGTACATAACATAAAACTCTATTAGTGCAAATTGTTTCATTAATGGAATTAATGGAAAATTCATAGTATATTAGTTGGGAAGGTTACCTCTGTCTGGTCTTTCTTGGTAATGATATGTATAAATTATGGGTAGGTAAATGAATGTGGCCTGAGCTCTGAAACAGACTGCATTAAAGCTTCATTGGCTGTTCTCAGTTATTATAAATCCCTGTGAGTAAATCCCCAGCTTGATGGAAAAGCAGGTGGCCTATTGTTTGAGTTTTGACTACATTTGTCAATAGGACTAGAAAGTAAGTGTGCTTGAGCTCTGTGATTTTCTTAGAAGTTAGTGGAAAGTTAATAGAAGATAATGAAATTGGTATGTGCTTCTGAACACTGATTTAATTTATTTTTTAAAATATTTATTTATTTATTTTAGAGAGCACGAATGGGAGGGGTAGAGGGAGAGGTAGAGAGAATCTGAAGCGGACTCTGCTGAGTGTGGAGTCCCCCCCCTTCGGTCACGACCTGAGCTGAAACCAAGAGTCGGCACTTAACCGACTGTGCCACCCAGGCGCCCCTGAACACTGATTTTATTTTATTTTATTTTATTTTATTTTATTTTATTTTATTTTATTTTATTTTATTTTATTTTATTTTATTTTTTTAAGATTTTATTTATTCATTTGACAGAGAGAGAGAGACAGCCAGCGAGAGAGGGAACACAAGCAGGGGGAGTGGGAGAGGAAGAAGCAGGCTCCCAGCGGAGGAGCCTGATGTGGGGCTTGATCCCATAACGCCGGGATCACGCCCTGAGCCGAAGGCAGATGCTTAACGACTGAGCCACCCAGGCACCGTGAACACTGATTTTAATTAGAACTTTTGTCTTGGAGTTTTGTAATTTGGGGGTTAGAAATTGAATCAAGACATACTTTTTAAGATTGCACACACACTTAGGTAAAATGTACATTTTCGGTAAACACCCAGTATCTCAGGTGGACAGGTATTATGTTGTGGTGTGCTGGAGTTGAGATATAAATCTCTGCGTACTTTTAAGAGGTAGTCTTTCTAGGGTAGAAGGATCCTTTTCTCTTAAGAAAGTGAAGTGAATCATACTGAAAGAGTACTCTTAAGTTGGGGTGGTAGGAGGAAGCTGAAGAGGTGAAACTTCATCTCTAACCTCAGTCTCCCTCTCTGGCTCTCCCTTCCCCCAGAGGTAGCAGGATTTCTGTTGTATTGGTAGTAAATATACTGAACCAAACTAATACTGATTTTGTGGCACAATATATAATATATTTGTTTTGAAAAATACTGTATAAGTTTCATTAGCTCAAAGAATAATGTTAATTGAACGAATTAAAACTTAGCCAAGAAGCTTAATTGGCAGTGTAGTTTGCTTATGGATTGTTTATGACCATTTCTACTTGAAAGGCAACATTTGTCTTTGTTCTGAGTTAATTCAGGGAAGAATATTTATTTGGGAAGGAAGATTATTTGGGAACACATTTAATTTAAATGAATTAACATCTTTGTCTCATTTTGTATATTTTTCAAATTGGTAAAAATTTCCTGCATTTATCTTTAAAGTTGTTTATATAGTATTGATATATCAAAGCTAAGGTATCCATGTGATACTAGTATCTTCAGTTTTCAAAAATAGATAATACTAACTAACCATTTAAAACTTATTCATAATATCTTATTTATTTTGGATATTTATTACTCTGCAGAAGGTTTTGCACATGTAAAAGGCTTTAGTAAATCTAGTGTCTGTTATAAACCTAATGCATGCTTAACATAGAAAAATTGGACAATACAGAGAAGTAACTTGAAGATATGTAGAGTACCCATAATTACATCATCCAGTTATGTTAACATTTATATATATAAATTTTTTAATGTGTATTTATGTGTGTTTTTTTAACCCATATTTAAGAGTTTTATTAAGGTATAGTTATACATCATAAAATTCACCCTTTTGGTATATACAGTTCAGTCATTGTACTTACTTTTACTATGTAGCGGTATGAGAATTTTTCTATCAAATAATTTTTTGAAAAGAGATTGTATTTTGAAAAACTTGAGAAAGAGCTTTTTATTTCATTTTGTTTTTTTGCTAGTTAAGGTGATTTTCTGGCAACCCTTTATAACATTATTTGTAATTTCATATCAAGATACCTTGAATTCCTTCTTTAAAATATACAACTACTTAGGGCACCTGGGTGGCTCAGACAGTTAAGTATCCAACTCTTGATCTCAGCTCAGGTTTTGATCTCAGGGTTGTGAGTTTAAGCTCCATGTTGGGTTCTACATTGGGTGTGAAGCCTATTTAAATAAATAAAAATAAAATAAATAAAATATACAAGTACTTTATTTAACTTTTTGTCCTTATAGCTGGATAATACTTGGTTATTTTTTTAATATGAAAACCCTTCCGTATATGAAACCTATTGTTTCTTCTTGGTTTGGATTTCTTCATTCTGGATAATTTCCAAAGATTAGTATTTCCTCTTGGGGTTTATTTTTCCAAGTATCTTTATTATTTCTCTGAAATCAGCCAATTAGTATTTAAATAGCTTAAGGCTAATTAGCAACTGATCTTGAACTTTTGCACATTTTTTTGTTGTTTTAAATTATAGCACAGAATTGTTTTATGGAAAATTATTTCCACTTGAAAAATTTAAGACACAGAAATTTGTCAAAAATGTCTAACTGAGCCCTGCCCCTACTGCATATTTCAACCTTTTTTTTTTTTTTTTTAACAGAGATTACTTACTTACATTTCATTTAAAATTATCTAAGTGCCTGGCTATTTCAGTTGTAAGTGAAATATATTGTTTCAGAAAGGGAGAGTTAATATTTTCTTTCTTTCCTTCAAAATGCATCTTTTAATTTTTTAAATTGAGGTCATCAGAATTTTAGAACTGTAGAAGTGCTGATTGTTAGAGTATAGACACAGTCTCATATTATGCTAGAGTGATCTTTTATTAAATTTTTTTCTTGTCTGCTAACAGATGAGAGTGCGAATAAAGATGGATGTGAAGAGGGAGGCTGGCAATTTCTTGACTGAGTAAAGAATAAAGGAGGGACCTCCTCTCTTCTTAACACATAACTTCTGAGTTGTAATAGTTTCCCTGCTTGTCAAGGAGTACTTACTACCCCTTTAAAAACAAACAAACCAAACACAAGGCAAAAATGAAGTGTGTGTGTGTGAGAGAGAGAGAGTACGTGTACATATACACATATTTATATAGCTCTTTTATTTGGTTTTAGGACAACTTTCTTGAATTCAGTAATGAAATAGTTATTAAAATTTTACTATCTGAAATACTTGACTTTATTAGCTGCCTCTCTCTCTTATCCGTTTATTTACCTGCTATTCTCAGTCACACCTTAAGTCTTCAAATCCGTACAAATTTTATTATACATTCTTAGAGGTTTCCACATTCTGTTTCAGACAGATACTTATTTCATGATTTTAAGGTAATCCAATACCAGCATTGTCAATCAGTTATGATTTCAGACTACTTATATGTCATTTAAGCAAGTTTTAATAGTTTTATATGATACTTCTCTTTGAGTTGCAGAGCGGTGGTTGTAACTTTTTTCTTTGTCTCATAATATGTATACCTTTTTTTTGAAATTCCAAATATTTTTTTACTTTGTCTTTAAGTGATGATTTACTGGAGGATTCAGACAGTGAAGAGCATTCCAGATCAGATTCCGTCACAGGTATGTTAAAAATATCAGATAACCTATTGTTTAAATCCTTTCATTTATACAGTTATAGGTAAAGCAAAATATTACTTAATTCTGAATTTCTTAGTGAATGCAAACTCTACATTTTCATTAATATACACAGAAAACTCAAATGTTAAATATTAGAGATCTTGAATCAGCATATGTAGAGTCCCATACTTATATTTTAAATGGTACATATTTGAGCCAAATTAGTTAAAGTGACAGTTTTACTAAATTTTTGTCACAGATGTCAAGGAATAGACATTAAGCTCTTCAGAATGTGTTTGGTTTATTTGTATAATTTATTCTGTTGTTAAATAAAAGTAACATTGAAATTAAGGTTCTTTATTCCCAAAATAAAACAAGTAAAGAGAGAATAAATTAAGTATAAAATCTTAATCATCAGGTAAGTGCTGCCTTACTCATTATCTTATGAAATATTAAGGTGAAAGCGTGTGCTTCACATTCTAATGTAGTTATATAATAGGCAAGGCTAATAGTACATCTCCGAATAGTTTTTCTGTATCAGAATTCAAATTCTTGTCATTTATTATAGGCTGAATGCATTTCCCAATACATAAAAGAGTTATGTTAACTAACATCTGTTAGAGTTTTAGGGACCGATTAAGATAAAAATATGTAAAGCATAGTACCTGGGAAGTAGCCAATATTTTTAAAAAGTGTTACTAAATTGCGGCTGTTCTGTAATGTCCTATCTCAGGAACTGAGGACATATATAACTTGTTAAATCTCTGGGGGAAGAGACATGGCTTTGTATAGTACAGATGTCAAAAATTAGAGTGAGTGTAGAATAGCAAGTGCTCTCTAAGTTCTAAACTGTCATGGAATTTTTTTAAAGCCCCCAAACAATGCTAGACTGATTTGGGGTTAAACCTTAGTTGTCTTTTGAAGTAATTTTTAGCAGTGAAAAAAAATTTTAAAGTAGGAAAATGCCCTGAGTAATTTATGAATGTATAATTAGCTCTAGAAAAATAAGGAATAGATTCATTAAAAAAAAATTAGTCTGATGAAGATAATGTTCCTTTCCCATTTTGTTGTCCTTTTGCAAAAACAGAAAAGGGCTACAATTGCATTTTCTTAATCTGGGAAAAAATAATAAACTGGTCACAGGTTACCTGGAGACCTGGTTAGAGCTTGAATTCTACTAATTCACTCTTTGTCCAGTCACTCATACTCTCTGGGCCTCAGTTTTTCCTTTGTAAAGTGAAGTGTTTGAACTAAATGTTCCTTTTTCTGCTCTTAAAGTTTTTGATTCTAACCATAACCTTTCCTTTGTATGCTGTAGCTTTGCTCTTTTCTCTGGGTCCAATGATCTCAGTAGGTATTTTTGTAATTATAGTTTCTATCTTTGGCCTATTTCTTTATCCCTTTTCTACTTCTACCTTTTTCATCTATGCCTAGTTGCTTTTTCACACTTCCTTTAGATACCGTAGTCCTGTTTATCTCACTTCTAGTATCTAGAAAGTCACCATGTATGTTTGTTGGCTTTTTCTGTGGTACCTCATTTAAGGTTGGGGTTGTTGTCCTTATGTAGTATTAAAAGGTAGCTATGGAAAGAGAAGAAAAATCCTTCTGGTTCAAAATTTTTAATTCCCTCCTTTTAGGATTTGTAAGTTCATTTGTAAAATATGTATATTAGTCAGCCTCACTTGGGGTTTCGCTTTCCACAGTTTCAGTTACCTTTGGTCATCTGTTATCC
This sequence comes from Ursus arctos, assembly GCF_023065955.2. Taxonomy (NCBI): domain Eukaryota; kingdom Metazoa; phylum Chordata; class Mammalia; order Carnivora; family Ursidae; genus Ursus; species Ursus arctos. The sequence goes on along the minus strand of NW_026623100.1, from coordinate 60,457,576 downwards.
TGAGTAGATGACCTTCTGGCATATGGTCAGAAGGTAAGTAGTAGCATAACGGTAGGGCACATTGCCTGTGTCTTTTACCTCACTTCATCTCATCACATCGGTATTTTATCTCACATCATCACAAGAAGAGTGAATATAGTATAGTAGGATATTTTGGGAGAGGAAACACAGTGACATAACTTTTGCTGTTAATCTCTTACTGTGCCTGGTTTGTAAGTTAAACTTTATCATATGTATGTATACAAATAAAACATAGTACATACAGAGTTTTGTACTGTCTACAGTTACAGGTGTCCACTGGGATTTTGGGATGTGTCTCCTGCCTATAAAGGGGGGGATGACTCTATCTTCTAGGTTAATTCTGTTATATTGATAGTTTACTGGCGAGTTTATGAAGGCTCGTGTTATGAATGGGAGATGTGTTGTCTTCCTGAAGTATCTAAAATAAGTCATAGATGCTATTTCAAAATTTACATTTACCAACTCTAGGAGATTCCCATCAAAGTGAATGATACAGTCTGAAGAATTATGGAATGTATTTCTTACCTAAGAGACTTTTACCCATTTTTCATTTGAAGGTTATGGCTTTTGAAAGTATCTAGATGATGTCATAGAGAGAAAAGTTTGGTTTTGGGGCCAGATAACCGAATTAAGGATACATTTACTTCTTGTGAAGAGTGGGAAGAGTGTTTGACAGGAGATTGAAGGAGGGTTCAAATTGAAATTTCTTAGTTTTAGAAAAGTGCTTAGGTAAAACCTAGTTGCTTACCTCAGGAAGTTTGGCTGATAGAACTGTTGGCTGACACTACCTAAGTAAGCAGAAAACAGAAGGGTTTCCCAAAATGATTATCTGGAGAATATTGTATTGCAGTCTCTTTGTAGCTATATTATATAAAAACTTGTTTTATAGTCCAGTAGGTTTGAGAAATTCTGAGATAACAGATTTCCTTACTGCAGTATTTGACAGTTGTCATTGTGCTTTGTCAGTCTTCTGAAGTAGAATGGACAGCACCGGATGTTTCTTAGATGTTACTTAAATTGTTGGGAAGAAGCAGAGTAATAATGCCACTTGTCATGCTGCCCTTCTTAATGAATAGTCCCACCTTCTATGCCATTTAATTTGAATATTTCTTAAATGTATGTTAATATATGTAATTTGTGGTTATTTTGTTTTTATCTTTCTCTGTATCATAAACTATCTTTTTAGTTCTGACCATAACCTAAAAAAAAATCATTTATATAAGTTTCAGTTTAGTCCAATAAATAGTTGAACATCCTCAAGATTTATTACAGTGTACTACATGCTATCAAAATCTTACTGTCACCTTTTAATTTCAAATCTAAATTAGTAGAGTTAATACAGATAACTAACGCACGGTATTATAGACAGACTGCGTGTGAATGTAACCAAATGAGTGGTCGTGTAAATGAACAGCTTCATTAGGACAATTAAACTGTTGAGTGTGTAATTACAATTTTCTTCCATTTAACTAGAAATGGTGTCAGATTTAGGTCATAATAGCAACGTTATATGAAGTGAGAAGATTATCCCCAGAAAACGGGAAGTTCTAGATAAAGCTGTCATTGAGCATTTTAAAGAAATACTTAATGAAATAGCAGAAATGGTGTGAGCAGAACTTTTGGTATATGTTAAGTGTATGATGTTCTGTGAATCTCATTTGCACATTACATGGGCGCTTTCAAACTTTCATGGAGTTGTTGAGTTATTTTATACTTATTTCCTTTACTATTCTGTATTTTTCTTATCTAAAATCATAAAGCCAATTCCAGTGTGTTTTTTTTCCCCCCATAAGATCTAGACTTAGACATTATTGTTGCTAATGTTGCTGACTGATAGTATTTTTGCTATTGAGAAAGAAACAAAATGGTTCAGATTTTCAGTTCAATATTAAGAGATTATACCTGGTTTAGGGGTTAAGTGACATCTGTTACAAGGTTTTGTGTAGACAAACATGGCATATTTGGAGCTTTGAGACTGAGAAATGACTTTTGTACTCTTTGTAAGGGGACAACACACAATGGACAAAGGATCATTAAGGGATATTGTAGTTGACTTTAAGTGAGCCATGAATTAGCAGAAGACACTTTATGCTTCACTTTAAAATGGCAAATTTTGGGGTTTTTCCTTCCTAGTTATAATTTTTTCCTAAGCTGAAATTAGAATTGCATTGTATACTGTGATAATCAACTGATAATTAGCATGGTGGGGTGGGAGGGAGGAGAGCATGCTATGACTTCTTCTAAATGGTGAAAGAAAGGGAACTGACACTATAATCATGTTTCATGGATTTTCTATAAAGTGTGTGACAGTTATAATGGTATTGAGTGTTTTTTGGTTTAGAATTGAAGGACAGAAATCCTATTATTTTGATACTAATAATGTCTTCATTCTTTAACCGTTCTCATAAATTAAAAAGGGTGGGGGAGGGTTGCTTATAAATTGCCAGGAGAATATATTCTGAATTGAAAATGGTTTTGACTCTCTTGAATACCTTAGTGGTTTTTCTGAATAGATTTATCTCAGATTTGATTAACTTCCCCTTAAAGTACTTTAAATTCTTCCACTTACATGATTATAATGCACTGATTGGATGAGTAAGAAAAGAAAATGAACGAAAACATTGTACTAAAGATTTATGACTTACCAATCTTAGGACCAATTCTAATGAATATTGTTCCTTTTCAAAGGGCATACGTCACAGAAGGAAGGCATGGAGGTCAGCCTTGATATAACAGCACTCAGCATTCTGCAGCAGCCTGAAAAACTTCAGTGGGAGATTGTGGCCAATGTGCTTGAAGATACTGTTAAGGATCTTGAAGAACTTGGGGCAAATCCTTGCTTAACAAACTCTAAGAGTGAAAAGACAAAGGAAAAGCACCAGGAACAACACAACATTCCCTTTCCATGTTTATTAGCTGGAGGTTTATTAACATATAAATCTCCTGCTACCTCACCCATTAGTAGTAATTCTCACAGGTCACTGGATGGTTTAAGCAGAACTCAGGGTGAAAGTATATCAGAACAAGGGTCAACTGACAATGAATCCTGCACTAACTCAGAATTAAATTCTCCTCTGGTAAGGAGGACTTTACCCATTTTGCTTCTTTATAGCATCAAGGAATCTGATGAGAAAGCAGGAAAAATATTTTCACAGATGAACAATATAATGAGCAAAAGTTTGCATGATGATGGCTTTACAGTTCCACAGATTATTGAAATGGAGCTGGATAGTCAGGAGCAGTTGTTGTTGCAGGATCCTCCGGTGACTTACATTCAGCAATTTGCAGATGCAGCAGCCAACCTTACCTCTCCAGATTCTGAGAAGTGGAACTCTGTGTTTCCCAAGCCTGGGACTTTGGTTCAGTGCTTAAGGCTGCCAAAGTTTGCAGAGGAGGAGAATCTTTGTATAGACTCCCTAACTCCTTGTGCTGATGGAATTCATTTGTTGGTAGGACTGCGGACATGCCCTGTTGAATCCTTGAGTGCAATAAATCAAGTAGAGGCCTTGAATAATTTAAATAAATTAAACTCTGCACTATGTAATAGACGGAAAGGTGAGCTGGAATCAAATCTTGCTGTAGTGAATGGTGCAAATATTAGTGTAATCCAACATGAATCACCAGCAGATGTACAAACTCCTTTGATAATTCAGCCCGAGCAGAGGAATGTTAGTGGTGGATATTTAATACTTTATAAAATGAATTATGCCACTCGGATAGTGACTTTAGAAGAGGAGCCAATAAAAATCCAACATATCAAAGACCCCCAGGACACAATTACCTCGCTCATTTTGCTTCCACCAGATATATTGGATAATCGAGAAGATGACTGTGAGGAACCTGTTGAAGAAATGCAGTTAACCTCAAAGAATGGCATTGAAAGAGAAAAAAAGGCTGATATTTCTACTCTTGGACACCTGGTAATAACCACTCAGGGAGGATATGTAAAAATATTAGATCTTTCAAACTTTGAAATTTTGGCCAAAGTGGAACCTCCCAAAAAGGAGGGCACTGAGGAACAGGACACATTTGTTTCTGTCATTTACTGCTCGGGCACAGACAGGCTGTGTGCATGCACCAAAGGTAAGCTGTTGGTTTGTTTGGTTCTCCTACAAATCTTACAAAATCAGTGTATATGGCATTCAGTTATATGCATACCTCGTATGAATTTTAGATCCATATAGATGGAGAGGAATTTATTATTTTTTTTTATGATGAAGCGGTGAATCTTTCTACTGTTTTAACTTTTTAAAACTTTTTTCTACTGCCCTAGGTAAGGATTCTAATTGTAAATAAGTTAATAAGTCTCTCAGAAAGTATCTTCTCTGCTTTAACCTCAAGAAAATAACCTGCTGTTGTTTCTGTGAGTCCTGACTCTGCATCTGCTCAAATTTGTGGCCTTGGGCAAGTTACTTTAAACTCAGTAAACCTTTGTTTATTTATAGATGAGGATAAGAAGGCCTGTTACCAGGCTTCTTAGAATGAAATGAAATAATGTATGTAAGGTTTTTGGCACAGAGTATATATACTGGTCATTATTTCCTCCTGAAATAAAAATATTTAGTGAATAATTACTAGTTTCGCCAAATAAATTTTTCTTGTGTGATTTACTCGACCTTTGGCTAATGGTTGAATCAGCTTTGCAACATCTGAGGCCCCATACAGAGTAATACATAGTGTGCATTTCCCCCCCTACTTTTCTTATATATTTTAAGTTGGAAAGATAAAGCAGTATTTGAAAAGGATTACTGACAATATCAGGCAAAATGAATAGTTTTATTGATAGTATAGTAGGAATTTAGGGCCAGTAGATATTTGAAGCCCAGGTAGCTATAACCAGTGCTTGGGAGAAGAACTGGGTGTGTGGAGAGTCATACATTTCATTTGTGGTTCTTGGGAGGAATTAACCCAAGTTTTTTTCACTTTAAAAGATTGCAAGAGTTGGCCAAGAAGGGTAGTGGTGAATGTAGTGGTTCAGATTGCCTTCTTTGAAATACACCTAGTAAAATAAGGGGAAGAAAAGTCTTCAAATAACATCAAAACCAAATAGATTAATTTTAAAAACGAGCAATGCAGAATAACTTTAGACTAATTAAACTTTGAATTAGAGTTGATAAAGTTTAGAAAAACCATCAGAATACTTTGTGGTGTGAAGGATAATTTGAAGTTATTGATCATGTATGTGCCAGTTCACTGTTGAGAGAGCTTTACTTCTCGTAATTCGTTTAGTCATCATGCCAACTTTATGAGGTACATACTGTTATTGTCTTCATTTTACAGATAAGGAAACTGAAGAAAGGAGAGGTTAAGTAACTTGCCTAAGTCACAGAGCTAATAAATGACAGAGTCAGCATTCATACCTGGGCATCTGTCATCAGGGTGCTTAAACTACATTGTACTGCCAGAATGTAACAAAAGCATAAGACTTGTAGGGGCACCTGGGTGGCTCAGTTGGTTAAGCGTCTGACTTTGATCTCAGCTCAGGTCTTGATCTCAGGGTTGTCAGTTCAAGCCCATGCTGAGTGTGGAGCCACTTAAAAAAAAAGTAATGGAGTGTACTTAAAAAAAAAAGATGACGACTCATACGTTGAGTTTTAAAGAATCTTTTGATGTGAAAGATTTAAAAAACGAAAACAATTTAATATGCCATAGGTCATCCAGAATGGAGCTGGTTTTGGAACCTGAGTGACCTAGTCCCGGGGCACATCTGTGTAAGATACTAGTATTTTCCAGAAATATAGTCAGGGTTTAATGATTTTAATTGTTTGATGAGATATGCTTTTGTGAGACAGAGGAGAAGTAGTATTTAAATAGATTAATGTATTCTTGGAGTTTGGACAATGAAGAGTTCTAGGAATCGATCTCATGAGATAGGGAATTTATCCGGATGGGTCAAAGGATAAGAAAAAGTCTGAAAAGTTAAGCACTTTGAAAAGTATCTCCTAGTTCTTAAGGATTGACTGATCCGGATAGACTTGAAAAGATGAGATTAGTAATAAAAAAGAGGAAAGAAAAGTTGATGTTTTAAAATGTATATATGACAGTCCAGAAAGTGGTTGTAAAATTTTTAAAAAGGATTACAGACTCTGAATCAAAAGGACATTACGTTTTCATGACATGTCATAAGAGTGTATTCAAATAGCATAAAATCTCTTTTTCTGCTGGAGACTCATTGAGCCTTTTGATAAAAATCTACAACTAATGTTGTAAGTTAATTTCAAATAGTATTAATAATGTACTAAAGGTAGATTTGATACCGCAATGTTTGATTAAAGTTCAGAAAAAGGATATACGTACACGTACATATATACATATATGTGAAATAAAGAAATAAGGTCCCTTCCGGCCACCAGCTAACAATTCCAGAAACGTGGGCCACTTTCTCCACTGCTGGCACATGGCTGAGGAATGGGGGATGGCAGCTGCTTCCTGCAGGCCACTTTCATGAAAGATCAGTAGCATTTCCCTTTATCAAGCATTCTCTGGTCATTGTTTCTTATTAGGTTCCAGAGTTCTAAAATAGTTGATTTCATCACTTTCTAGTTCAGTAGCTGACCTCTAGAACTTCCTACCTAGAACTTCCTACTCTGCCATTTGGTGTGACATTACTGGTGCTTTTGTGTATATATATTTTTTAAATACTTTTTTTGGAGTTCTGTTCTTAGTGATTTAATCTGTCACAAACTACTTAGAATAATACTAACTTAATTCTAGTAAAATACATTTTGCTCTAATCTTTTTTCTCCTGCACCTTTGTGCTACCATTGTCTTATATGTTGCATTAAGATAAGTTACAAACCCAACCAAAAAGAGTTAATACAATCTTTGTCTTTTAAAAAGATTTACAAAGAAATGAGATAAAATATATTGTTCATCTACTTATTTCATTACCTATGTACTCATTTCTGGTACTTTGTGTGTGTGTGTGTGTGTGTGTGTGTGTGTGTGTATGTGTATGAGATAGAATTTGGTAGTGCTTTCATCTTGAAGGACTTTCTTTAGTACTTATTACAAGGCAGATCTCCTAGTAAAAAATTCTGATTATCCTGAAATATCTCTATTTCACATTCGTTTTTGAAGAATAGTACTGTATATAGAAATTATTGGTTGACTATTTCTGCACATCTCATTCAGTTGCCTTTGACCTCCGTTGTTTCTGGTACGTCTGCTGTTAATTTCCATCATTAGATCTCATGAGTCATTTTTTAACTTGTTGCATTAATGTTTTCTCATTGACCTTTCAGCAGTTTGACTGTAACATAGGTACCTGTGAATCTCATTGTATTTATCCTACTTGAGGTTCATTGAATTGATTGGATTTGCAGTGTTGTAATGTTTTTCTTCAAATTTAGGGAGTTTTTGTCCATTATATCATCAAATTTTTTTTCCTTTGCCTTTTCTGTTCTCTTTTTCTGGAATTCCCATTACATATATGCTCTTATACTTTATCTGTCCCATAGGTCTCTGAGATGCTTTTCACTTTGAAAGATCTTTTTCTTTCTTTTTTTTTTTTTTGGATTGGTTAATTTCTTATGCTCTGTTTTTATTTTACTGATTCCTTCTACTGCCATCTCAAATCTGCTTTGAGCCTCTCTGATAAACTTTTCATTTTAGCTATTTTATGTTTCAACTCCAGAATTTCCCCTTTGTTCTTTAAAACAATTGGTTTTTTGGTTGAGATTCTCTACTTGTTGAGTCATTTCCACCATTTGTTCCTTTAATTCTCCATACCTGATTTCCTTTTATTCTATAAAAATACTTAAAGTAGCTTCTTTGAAGTTCTTGTCTGCCAAATCTAAATCTTGAGAACTCAGAAATATTTCCCAGTGATTTTGTTTTTTTTTAAGCATGGGTCATTCTTTCTTCTGGTGTCTTACAATTTTTAATTTAGTACTGGACATTTTAAATAATATTGCAGAATTCTGGATTCTGATTTCCCCTCTTGGGAGGTTGTTGTTGCTTTGTTTATTTGTTCGGTAACCCATCAGGACTACATCTGTGAAATGTTTCTTTTGCAGTGTGCAGTCACTGATGTCTCCCATCATTTTTTCCCCCTAGAGGTTTTCATTTTTAAGCCTTGTTTCTTATTTGTTGCCTCTGTGTCTACTTAGCTTAGTATTCAGCCAAACATTTTGATAAATGATTGTCCCCAAGTAACTTTACCAGAAAGGCTGTATTCAGGTGTGTTCTGGCTTTTATGTGCTTTATTTTTATTTTCTGTCATGCCCTCTTACAACTCTTCTGCATATGCATGGGGCTTAGTTGACTGGAAATGTGTGGATGGCTTGGGCCCCATCTGGTTTTGTAACACATGTGTACAGCCTCTGATCTTTGTGGATTATGTGGAGGGTTTGCCAACCCCCCTATGTTTCTTTTGCTTCTTGTAACTTTGTATTAAGGGCAGGGTCCTGACTTCAGGATACACCTCATTTTTGTTGCCCCTGAGCCCTTTAAACTGATGGCTCTCTAAATCCGTTGGGCCCCCTTGCAGTAGCATCCCTTCTGCTGGTTTTCATTGCTTGCGCCACCCTGGTTGAATGACAGTTTTGTCTGGCTTTATGGCTGCTTTCAGGAAGAGGAGTTGTCATCTTCCTTGTTCTGTCATGTTGAAAGTGAGTCTCCAAATACTTTTGTTAGAATATTCTTTTATCCATTGATTTTTGTCTTAAATATTGCTAACTTTGCTTTCAGTTTTTTTCTGTGAGAACTACAAAAAAATAGAAATTCAGTTTCATTTCATTTCATTGTGAATGCTTCAAAAAATTAAGAATCTTTGTTCATTTTTGTTACTGCTGAGATATTTAGCTAGTGCATCAGTTTCCTCATCTGTAAAGTGGTCACAGTAATAGTCCTTATTGCCTCAAGGGGTTTTGGGAAGACTAAGTAAATGAATGTAAGCATTTAAAATAGTGTCTTACACATAGTTAGTACTAGGTAAATAACTGTTTTCACATATGTTTGTGTATTTGCCATTTTTTAAAATTAAATTTAATTTTCAGTCTGTAATACCTTGTCAATTTAATTTCTAAATTCTGGAAGATATGTCACTTTGGCAGCCCTGTTAACTGCCTTTTGAGTGATACTAAAATAAATTGAGTTTCTTAACTAAGTAGTATGCATTTGTATGTTTATCCATATTCCGTGTACCTATGCTGATAAAATTTTACTACACTGTAGGTGGTGAGCTTCATTTTCTCCAAATTGGAGGAACTTGTGATGATATTGATGAAGCTGATATACTAGTGGATGGATCTCTTTCTAAAGGAATAGAACCATCTTCAGAAGGTTCCAAACCTTTATCAAATCCTTCAAGTCCTGGCATTTCAGGTATGATACGAAGTTTTTAAATGAAATTTTAAAAATGCAAATTCTTGTGATGTTCAAAGTTTTCTGAGTCTTTCTTAAATAATGTTAAAATTTCTTTCAGTTTCTACAGTCAACTCTTGGTTACTTTGTTGAGGGAGTTCATTTCTTTGTTTCCATTCTTTCACTGGGCTTGTTTTTGTTTATTATTTATCATTATTTATCATTTTCAGTAGTTACAGATTGTTGTGAACATTAAAATAAAAAAATGTTTTTTTACCTGTGGTGGGTTGGCCAGTATTAGTGATGTTACCTAAGAGGTAAAACATTATTTTGGCCATTAAGGAGCTTTTGGTCTAGTTAGGGAAAAAACATGAAATAGGGAGTTGATTAAAAAAGTATAAAGTCAGTGGAGTGGCTAATTTACTAATATTACTACTGGAATTGAAAAGCTTGAAAAAATATTCTCTCCCTGGGGTAGTATATTGAGATCCTCATAGCCCCATTGTGCACCATTAGATAGGTTTGTTTTTGTATGTTGTTTTTGACTTTTCTCCTCTCTGTGTTCTCTACTGCCCTTCAGAAGTATTTTTTCAGAAGTAATGTGAACATGTTACTCCTGCTTAAATCTTGGACTTTTATGAAATAACTCTCGTCTTCTCAGTGTTTGTTACAATAAACTTTTCATGATTTCTTAAGTGTATAATTACGTTTCATGCTGTTTACATGTTATACTAAGCTCTCTTTCCCCACCCTTTATGACTACAGTTAGTCCTTTTGTGCTTCCACAGTGCTGTTACGTTTTACTCTTAGTCCTTAATACATTCTATTCCCTAAATCTAGCATTTAAAAGGTTAATAAATCTTTAATGAAAAGTGTGTTTAAACTCAGATGTATTCCAAATAGAACTAATACATAAAGTTGGTATTTGGTTTTTATGGACACTTAATATTTGGGTATTTGATCATTTTTCTTTGCATCAAAGGCAAACCTTTAGTGATTACTAGTGTACATGCTAACTTTAGTGACTATCACTATAATCTATGCTATCTTACATGCCAGGGATTTTCAGCCTCAGCACTATTATGTCGTTTTGGGCTAGACAGTTTTTTTTTGTGAGCAGACTGTCCTGGGCTGTATTAGCAGCATCTCTGGCTTCTATCTGCTAGAGTCCAGTAGCACAATTACCTCTTTACAGGTGGCCCTTGGGAAGCAAGATTTTCCTCCTGGTTGAGATAAACTGACTCATGTCTCATGCTACAATAAATCAAGACTTGATTGTCTTGATCAACTATACAGTTTGGTTTAAAAAGCTAACATACTGGATGTTTCTTATTTTATAGGTTATTGTTATAATGGAAAAGAAATTTATATTTTTAAAAGATTCTTAAAATTTATTTGTTTGAGAGAGAGAGAACAGGAGCAGGGGGAGGAGCACGGGGAGAGGGAGAAGCAGATTCCCTGCTGAACGGGGAGCCCGACGTTGGGCTTGATCCCAGGACCCCTGGATCATGACCTGAGCCAAAGGCAGATGCTTAACCGACTGAGCCACTCAGGCACCCTAAGAATTTTCATATATAGTCCATAAATACTATTGAGTAGAGAAAAGATGAATTAGATTATAAGGAAGCAAATAATGTAAAGAAGGGTTATTGGCATACAATTAATGTTTACAAACAATATTTAACAGTTTCAGTCTGATTTAAAAAGCTCTAAGCTTTGAAAAATGTGGTTTGAAGTTACTTTTAATAATTTTATAGAACTTGGTATAAATTTAAGTATAAATATTGGTATGCATACAAGATATTCTTAACTATCACAAAAGTAGGAAAAAGTCCTGGTAAAGCTTTTGGTTTGTAAGTATTTATCTGCCATCAGTGTAGTTTTGACTTTTAAAAAATTTCTTTTATATAAAGTTAAAAAGGGCAGATGTTATGTACTTATTGATGTTTAGCATTTTGTTTTGTAAATGATGAAGTCTAAAGGTTATTTATTGATTTGATAAAGACTTAGCTTGCATTTCAGCACTACTTCGTTTCCTTTGTTAACTTAGGGCTGGTTAGAGCTCATTCAGGGCTCTTCTAACAAGTTACGTTTGGGTTTCTCCAATAAGGATTACCCTTTTTGTAATTTAAAATATTCAAGATGGATTTTTATTATGGCCATTATGTAGTCAGGGCTAGTTACTTTATTTGCATATAGATATCTGAGCTAACATTAATAACTCTTAGGATAGTTGGCAAGTTTTCTAATTGAATAGACAAAAAACATGAATCAAAGCTCTTTTTTAAAAACCTATTTGAAATTCTATATTCACTGTTGTTAAGGAGTTGATTTATTGGTGGACCAGCCATTCACCCTTGACATCTTGACATCTCTTGTGGAGCTAACCCGCTTTGAGACTTTGACTCCACGGTTTTCAGCTACTGTTCCTCCATGTTGGGTAGAAGTTCAACAAGAACAGCAGCAAAGGAGGCATCCTCAACATTTGCATCAGCAACACCATGGGGATGCTGCTCAGCATACTAGAACTTGGAAACTACAGACTGACAGGTAAGATATTCTTCTAAGGTATTTGATTTTAAGCCCATGTTATGTATTTGTTAGAAACAACATAGAATTCTTAGGTATATTGTTGCTTCTCTTAACGTCTTTATATTAATAACTTTGTTCTTCTCATTTGTCACTTAATTTTGGAGATTTCTATATTCTTAGTTGTAGAATAAAATAGAGTAATCCAGCATTGCGATTAGTTTGGGCACTCAGTTCACAAGTTTATTTAACAGATATGTATTTATTTATTTATTTTTATTTTTTAAAATTTAAATTGATTTAATATAGAGTGTATCATTAATTTCAGAGGTAGAGTTCAGTGATTCATCAGTCTTCTATACTATCCAGTGCTTATCATATCACATGCCCTCCTTAATGTCCAGACCCCTAATTACCACATCTCCCCTATTTAACAGATATTTATTTAGTTGTTTATTTTTTTAAATTTTATTTATTTGATAGAAAGCACAAGCGGGGGGGTGGCAGAGGGAGAAGCAGGTTCTGCACTGAGCAGGGAACCCAATGTGGGGTTCGATCCCACACAACCTGAGCTAAAGGCAGACACTTAACTGACTGAGTCACCCAGGCGCCCCTTAGCAGATAATTAAATGCTTGTTTTATGCAGGCACTCTTGTAGGCACTAGTAACATAGCTGCCACTGGAATTTACATTCTCTTGGGGATAGAAAGATAGTAAGCCAGTATCTAGTGTGCCACATAGTCATAAAAGCCATGAAAAACGATAAGACAGTATGGTGTCAGAGTAGTTGCTGGGTATGTGCATGTGTGCAAGAGTGAGAGAGAAAATATGGTACTTTTTTAAAAAAAATATTTATTTGTTTGAGGGAGAGAGAGAGAACATGGGCAGGGGTAGGAGCAGAGGGAGAAGCAGACTCCCCGCTGAGCAGGGAGCTGACAGAGGGCTCCATCCCAGGACCCAGGGATCATGACCTGAGCCGAAGGCAGATGCTTAACCGACTGAGCCACCCAGGTGCCCCAGTATGGTACTTTTTATATAAGGGGCCAGAAAGACCTCCATGAAGACATTAATTCCGAGGTAATAGCAAGTACAAAGACCCTGAGGAGTTTGGTTACTGAATTCTGGTGAGAGTAAGGAAACCAGTGTTGCTGGAATGCAGTGAGGGTAGGGGAGAGTAGGAGGGAGGCCAGGTCAGAAGAGGTAGGTGGTCACCAGAGGACAAGTATCCTTTATAGGCCGCAGTGAGATTTTTATGTGGTGTAAGATTAGGAAAATATTAAAGGATTTTGGATACAGGAATAATTTATATATTAGAAGGATGCAGTAAGACTACTGTGATGACAATAGATTATAAGTGGTTGTGTGTGTTGGAGGGCAATGATAGAAGTGAGGGTTCTAGTTTGGATGCTATTAGTTTGTTGATGGTGGTTTGGACCATGGTGATAGTTGTTGAGGTGGTGAAAAGAGTGGTCAGATTCTGGATATAATTTGGCATAGAAGGAATAGTATATGCTGATATATTGAACATCTGGTGTGAGAAAGAAGAGTCAGAAATGACTAAGGTTTTGGATTGAGCTGATTGAAAAATAGAATTTCTGTTTACTGAGGTTGGAGTGGGCAATTAAGAAGTTTGGCTTTACTTATGATAAATTAGAGATGTCTGGTAGACATTTGAATGAGTCTGTAAATCAATGGAGTATGATTTGGAGATTTATTTTTCAACCTTTATATGGAATTAAAAATCAGAATAGACATGTCTAAGAAATAGAAGAAGTTCTTATTTCAAAATGCAGATTCCTGGGACCCCACTCATAGATTTGGGGTGGGGCCCAGGAATCTGCAGATAATCATGCTAATAGTCCACAGTATAAGGAACAGGGTTTATTGGAATGTTCAGTTCCCAAGATAGGTGTCGATTTCTAAGGTAAGATCAATTATTACCCTAAGTTTAACCTCTCTTTTGGGAGCTGATCCCATTGAGAAGCATTGAGTTTTGTTGGAGGCTACAAATCAGAGAGTATGAGAAGTGTTATTAATGATGATGTGGTTTTGGCCAAAGAAAGACTTTTGCTGTATTTAGCATTTTCCCCCTTGTTTGACAGCAACAGCTGGGATGAACATGTATTTGAATTGGTTCTACCGAAAGCTTGTATGGTTGGACACGTGGACTTCAAATTTGTTTTGAACTCAAACATCACCAATATTCCACAGATACAAGTGACACTGCTGAAAAATAAAGCTCCGGGCTTAGGGAAAGTCAATGGTAAGAATGAATCAAAATTTATATTTGAAAATTTTTGGAGTTGATTTCTTAAAAAAACTAATTTTCAACTTGGCTGTCTAGGTTTCATGTCCCTCCTCTCCACTCTCTCCTCCACCCCGTTGTTTTTTTCTGTTCTACTTCTGGTGGTTTTATTTAGAAAAGTTAATTCTAGAATATTTTGGAGGTTTTCAGTAGCTCAGTATTGTGTAAAATTGCATAAACTGGAATAATTGAATTTTGCTATTTGGGAAATTCAGTTGGTTCCTTCCTGAATTAGTTTCACTTTCATCATTCCTAGATGTGCACATTTTTCTTCCTAAGCGGAGACTTGATTGGGAAAAGAACTTTGTTAATGGAAGTCACATACTCTTTTAAGATCAGTAGTGAAACCTAACCTTTCATTTAATCCAGAAACACACCCAGAAATACACCCAGCTTTATTTACTTTTCTTACAAGTTCAGAATTTGATATATTGAGTCATTTTACTCAATCTGTTTAAATAGATTGTATACATTTAGTATGTTGGGAACTAGACGTTTCTCATCAGTGTTTTCTCCTTAATAGGTTAATTTAAAAGGCTGGGGATGATTTCAGAGTAAAAGGGCTGCTTTACACCAGGGAGTAGAAACAGTGAAACCTGAAAAATTTCTTGTTTTCAAAATACATATGTATGTGTTTGTGTATATGTGTGTGTTTGTGTGTGTGGTGCATTCTTTTGAATCATGGCAGATTCTGATTTAACTGGGTCTAGGGCTTAGGCATTGGTATTTTTAAAACTTGTACTCTGCAACGTAGGGTAAGAACTTTTACTTTAGTTGCCAGCAAATTATTTCTCAGGTGAATATTTTAGTACCATTGAAAGGAGTGTATGAAATGATTAGTGGAATCTAATTTTTTTTCTTCTTCTGACAACCATTTTGTAGCATCTGTGATAAAAATCACAGTGTTCCCATTTTAACAGAAAATTTTAGAATTTCAGGCACATAAATTATTGATATTAAGCAAAATTAAGTTTACTAATATTTTTATCCTCTAGAAACAGCAGTAGATAGGCAGATCACCTTTCCTTTGTCTCCAGCTCTTAACATTGAAGTGGAACAAAATGGGAAACCGTCCCTGGTTGATTTGAATGAAGAAATGCAGCACATGGATGTAGAGGAATCACAGTGTGAGTTAAATTATAGAGCTGTTGTCCATGACAGTAAAAGGAGTAGTGATCCAAATGCATCATGTTGGGCAGAGATTTCCTTATGGCTTGCAAAAACTTGGTTTTAAAAACACAATTAAAAAATAACCTATAATTCTGCTTTGGCAATATGCTTTAACTTTCAGCTCATCTTTGTGAACACAGCTGCGCTAATACTCGCATTCTTGTTTTTTTAATATCTTGGGATTTAAAATCATGTCATGGTTTTATAATATTTTTTGACGATCAAGGTGAATGTAAATAATATGGGAATGGAAAACAACATATATCAGATATTTGAAAATATATCAGATCTTTGATTATAGTTCCTTAGCATGATAGTGAATTCTTATTTGAACACATTCTAAGTGTGGTATTTTGTGTGGTGGTATTACATATGGGATGGATATTTGCTTATTTCATATTTTTAAATTACAAACTAATTTAAAAGAAAATATGTATTTTTTCTTTTTAGGTCTTAGATTATGTCCATTTTTAGAAGATCATAAAGAAGACATTCTGTGTGGACCAGTATGGCTTGCTAGTGGCCTTGATCTATCAGGGCATGCTGGGATGTTGACATTAACAAGTCCCAAACTTGTTAAAGGTGAAGTAGCATATTTTACAAAAACAGAATAAATAATGCTACTATTGGAAAAATAGATTTTTTTTTTAAACTGATCTCAGAAAAGTAAGATTTTGTTTTGTTTGGAATTTGCATTAACAGTTCCATCAGTTTCCTGGTAGCTGAGGTCATTTTCTCTCAGAAGTGACTGTATTTTTATGTGAAACTTTTGATTCTACTTTCTGTGTTTTGGAGGTCTCAGTTCTTTTAGAGAAAGCATTAAAAAAATGAATATATGATAACTTAGTGTGATATCGCAGAGCTTTTTTGAGTAACCAGGTGACATGTTCTGGCATGGTTGCCTTTCCCATCAACTTAAGAGTCCTGTGTCTTTAATTGTATATTGTTATAATATTTTCTCTTAAGAGGGTTTTTATAGAAGAGTTTTGATAATATCAGATGTAATTATTTGAGTGTCTCACATAAACACATTATAATTAATGTATATTTTAAAACAATTGGCCATTATGTAGAGGATTAATATTGCATTAGTAGGACTTTTATATATCAGCTTTTGTATCCCGGGGTAAATTAAAAAAGCCAATAAACAAAACACCTACCTTCATTATTAAAGTTATTTTGGAGGTGGGGTGGGATGTGCAGTTCTTCTGCAAATCAGGAAAATACCTGACCATGCAGATAACAACTATTTTAATTTGTGTACATTCCTTCATATTAGTTGTCTACATTTACATATTTACCTTTAGTTGCAGACATATATACAAGTTTTAATGTGTTCTCTTGACTACACCTCATTCGTTTGAGATCCTGTGGTGTGTTATGCCACATACTGGGGTATATATACGTAGTGAGCCAGAGTAATAAAATCTCTTATATTGCTTCAAGTATAAGTTACTTTTGTTGAATGAGAATGTGAAACTTAAATTTGTATATGAAAATAAAGATGTTGGCTTTGACAAAATGGGGGATGCAATTAAATGATATGCATTTCAAAAGACTCAATTTAAAAGTATTAATTTTTCTAGAATTTACCAAGAATGATTTTTTATTCTTACCAAATATTCCAAAAATCTTTGGAACTGGAGAAATTGATAGCTAAATTTTTAGAGGAAAAGGATGATATGGATCAAAAAAGTTTGGAAAAAGAAAATAGAGGAGGTCTTGTCAGATATTAGAACATAGAATAATAATACAGCAATAAGAAGAGTACCTGTAATGCTAGCACAGTAGGCAGGCCAATCACTGGAAAACAACAAAGGTAGCTTTTTAACTAGAGAAAGATTTAATACCTGCAGGGTACCGATAGGCTGATGGTTTAGTGGTGAGTGTATTAATAATTTGAGGGTATTTTTACAATATATTTTACTTATGGATTGTGTGGTGTGATCTTAATTTAGTTAAAAGAAAATAAAATGTACTGGTGGTAATAACCAGTATTTATTGAGTGCTGTCTTTGTGCCATGCATAGTTGTGTTTTAGTTGTCTTTGAGGTAGGTACTGTTATTACTCCCATTTTACATTTGAAAGAACCAAACCACAGCAGATTAATTTATCACATGCCTAATAAATGGCAGAGCCATTACTCAAACCCAGGTAGTGACCCCAAAGCCTGTGCTTTTTCATCTATTAATACCACAGTGCTTATGTATATGTGTGTATGTGCATATGTGTGTGCATGCGTGCATAAAAAGACTGGGATGGATTCACATAATGATACCATCATTATCTATGGGTAGTGCCTTAAAGTTAGTTTTATTGTGTGTGTTTTTCTGTAGTTCACAAAATGTCTGTTACTAAAATGAATAATTTCATTGGGGAAAAATATGCAAAGTGTTTGTAATAATTAGTCAGAATTTTCCGTCTTCTGGTGTTTGTGTAACTCCTGTGCTTTTTGTTCTTTTGCTACCAACATATGAAGGTTATTTGGGGATTATACTCAAAAAGTATAATTTGAAAATTCTAATCAAGTGTATTTTTCTTCTGGAATTAACTTGCTCTGTGAAGATGAAAAGCAATTTGGTCTTTTGGTGATTAAGTTATTTTTCCCATTCTGTGCTGCTCCTCTAGGTATGGCAGGAGGAAAATACCGTTCCTTTTTAATCCACGTCAAGGCAGTGAATGAAAGAGGAACAGATGAGATCTGTAACGGTGGTATACGCCCTGTAGTAAGACTTCCATCCCTAAAACACCAGAGTAACAAGGGTTATTCACTTGCTTCACTCTTGGCAAAAGTCGCAGCAGGCAAGGTACGAAGCAGTGTCATTTTGAACCACAACAGTGCTACTATAAACATTATGGACAAGATTTGACACAATTGGAAGGAGTACGACCCTTCATTGATTTTTCAATAGACACGTGGTTTGTTTATAATTTTTCTTTGCAGTGACTTTAAAAATGTATTTAAGAAGTATATATTTTGAATTAACTTTAAGCAAATGTTTATAAAGTATACTCAGAAGAGAGTAATTGTTAGCAGACACTTCCCTTTATAATTATTTTAGGCCATAATATGTATTTAGGTTTTAGAGTTTGTGTCTTTTACTGGTAACTCACTACTTTTTTTGGTAAACTTTTGGGAGGATGCAGGAAGAGAAGTTGGGTAATAATGTTAGAGATAAACCCTAATTTCAAGGTTGATTTTCTACAAGTAGCTGTGTACCATGCAGTCTCTTCATAATTGTCTGATCTTGGATTTTCCTGAACTCTGGAGATTTTTGTTTCTCTATCATCATTATTCATAAGCAACAATAGCAATATCAGTAACACCAATCATCTTATATTTGTATAGGTCTTCCAATTTTTCAAGGACTTCTGTGTACTTTATCTGATTTAATCCTCAAAATAACTCTGAGGTAGGCAGAGCAGGTGCTACTATTATCTCCATTTTTCATACTGAAAGTGAGTGAACCTTAGAGATTGGGGAGCGGTCATATTTCATATCGCTTTTAAGTGCTGTGGCTGGGACTTGGTCTCAGGACTTTGGCTTTCTAATCTTTAATTGGGTTATTGCCTTTAAAACAGTGACTTTGTTTTTTTCCCCCCATTATAATTCTGGGGGAATTTAGTCATTTACTGAATATGAGGGTTAAAAGCTATCATTTTAATTTGATGTGTATGTTTTGATAGTCATAATTCAGTTATTACTTTTTTTTAAAACTTTAAATAGTAAATAATTTTTTAGTTTCATTTGTTTGTTCATTGAGTTATTTGTTTTTGTATGTTTAGGAAAAATCATCTAATGTTAAGAATGAAAATGCAAGTGGTGCCCGAAAATCTGAGAATCTCCGGGGCTGTGACTTACTGCAAGAGGTCTCAGTCACCATTCGAAGATTTAAGAAAACTTCAATTTCTAAGGAAAGGTAACCTCATTTCCTTCTCCTACTATTCTTATAGTAGTAAATGTACAAAGAGTTCTAGTAAATACAACACATATAAAATTTTTTTTTAAATAAATAAAATTTTTTTAAAGATTTTATTTATTTATTCGACAGAGATAGAGACAGCCAGCGGGAGAGGGAACACAAGCAGGGGGAGTGGGAGAGGAAGAAGCAGGCTCCCAGCGGAGGAGCCTGACGTGGGGCTCGATCCCAGGACTCCGGGATCACGCCCTGAGCCGAAGGCAGATGCTGAACTGCTGTGCCACCCAGGCGCCCCAGCACATATAAAAATTTTAAGTCTTCTTTTTACTTGAAAGGTTTTGTTTGCTTTCCATTTTACTTAAGTACTTGTAATCTCAGTGAGGGTATGAATTACCTTTCTACCTCATTGGTTTATCCCTGGTATATATACAGTACTTTGAAGTATACCAGGAATATTGTATTTGTACAAATGGTATTTGTAGAATGAGGAAAGAAATATAATTTGAAGTTTTATTCACTCTTGGTCGGAATATGATATGTTATTAAACTTAATTTCTTTTATTTTTTTAAAAAAGATTTTAGAGAGAGAGAGAGAAAGAGAGAGAGTGAGCGCGAGCAGGGAGAGGGGCAGAAGGAGAAGCAGACTCCTCGCCGAGCAGGGAGCCTGATATAGGATTCGATCCCAGAATCCTGGGATCAGGACCTAAGCCGAAGGCAGACGCTTAACCGGCTGAGCCACCCAGGCGTCCCAAACTTACTTTCTTTTAAAACTTTCTATAAACCAAGTATTGTTTATATGCTGTTTTAAATCTTTAATACCATAACATTAAGAGATCAACATTCCACTGTAATAATTTTCAAAAAAATATTTTTAATTGTGATGTTCATGATTCACAGTGAAGCAAATGACCAACCAGGTTGTGATAGCTTTAGTCTGTTCTGTTTTGATTTTTTTTTTTTTTTTGAAGATTTTATTTATATATTTGACAGAGATAGAGACAGCCAGCGAGAGAAGGAACACAAGCAGGGGGAGTGGGAGAGGAAGAGCAGGCTCCCAGCAGAGGAGCCTGATGTGGGGCTCGATCCCATAACGCCGGGATCACGCCCTGAGCCGAAGGCAGACGCTTAACCACTGTGCCACCCAGGCGCCCATGTTTTGGTTGTTAATATATTTATATTCTCTTTTTTTAGAGTGCAACGATGTGCTATGTTACAGTTTTCAGAATTTCATGAGAAGCTTCTTAACACTCTTTGTAGAAAAGCAGATGATGGCCAAATCACAGAACATGCCCAGAGCCTTGTGTTGGATACCCTTTGTTGGTTAGCTGGAGTACATTCAAATGGACCTGGAAGGTTAATAATTAAGATTTTACTTATCACTGATGATTGCCCTTTGGATGTTATGAATAGAAGTTCAAGATGAGTCTAAATGTCTGCTATTGTTTTGCAGCTCCAAAGAGGGAAATGAGAGCCTGCTTTCAAAAACACGAAAATGTCTTTCAGACATCGTACGTGCCTGCTTCTTTGAGGCCGGACGAAGCATAGCCCATAAGTGTGCCCGATTTCTAGCCTTGTGCATTAGGTTGGTGTTTTTTTGTTGAAAGTCCAGTTTGTAGATGCACTTGAAGTTCAGCAGGTGATGGCTGTGTCTGTGGTGTAATTTGATACTTATCGAATGAGTGTATAATTATAGGATTTTCAAAAGTTGGTGAGGGTTATCGAGATTCTAAGAATGAACTTCAGATTTTTAGGAGAAAATGTCATATTGCATACATTTTTTTAAGAAGATTTTATTTATTTATTTAGAGAGAAGCATGTACGAGTGAGGGAAGGGACAGAGGGAGAGGGAGAGAGAGGATTTCAAGCAAACTCCCTGCTAAGTACAGAGCCCAAAGCAGGGCTTGATCTCACCACCCTGAGATCATGACCTGAGCTGAAATCAAGAATCAAATGCTTAACTGACAGCCACCCAGATGCCCCTTAATTAAAGTAGTCTACTAGGCTTCTCTGCCTATTATTAGCAGTTTGGGGACTTTCGTAAGGCGAACGCTTCTCCCACTTTTATTTTTATCTTCCCTGGTTGTCTTTGGATTCTTCTCCTAAGGCCTTATTCCCTGTTATATGACAGTCTTACCAGGCTTATTTGTAAGATTGTGCAGACCTTTTTTCTAGACCCTGAGACTTAAACCATCTAGTAGATGTTTAAAAACGAATAGTTAGTATTGACTATATATGCTTGTTAGCCCTTTTTGGTGAAGAAAACCATTACAAAGATCCTTAGTATAATCAGTCCCTCTTATCTTTCTATGTGTATAAAGGGCTTTAGGGCAGATTTTTCTTGTAATCTCTATGAATATATTTTAAAGGGTTTTCTTAGGTACTACACCATGTTTAGGATTGAATTTAGATATTGAGTGATATATTTACATTTTTTCTTTTAAATTTTTTTCAGTAATGGCAAATGTGACCCATGTCAACCAGGTTTTGGATCTGTTCTGTTGAAGGCCTTACTTGATAATATGTCATTTTTACCTGCAGCGGCAACTGGTGGTATGTGAAATTAGTTTAATCACAAATAGCAATAGGCATAGGAAATATCTCACAATATATTCAGGATTATTTAGTAAGTATTTTTTTCCTCGGTTGTTCCCCCTTTTTTCTGTAGCTTCTCTAAGGGGTTGATGAATTGTGATTTATCAGATTGGCAGATACTCTGTTCAGTAGTACTGCTTGGAAAAAGTGGGAGAGTTAAGTAAATAGCATCATCTTAATTCATACATTTTCTGTATTTCATTAAAATCATTGAGTTGTTTGGTTGTTAATTGACTGTAGATCAGATATCACAAATTTGCTAAAATGCCAGGAAGGGCCAGAGCGATGACATAAGTAGAATGCTCCATGCATGTATTGTGTGCGATTGGTAGGCACTTTGGCAAACGAGAACTCTCTAAAGGGGCCAGTAGATTTCTTCAGCACTTGAAGACTATAGACATGCTATTCAAGAGTGAATGTGGTGTTAAAAAAAGGAATGAATGTAGTTATCAAGTAGCACTTTATAAAGCAGTCTCTTAAAATAGCACATATATAAAGTAATGAATATTTTAAAAATATTTAAAAATATTCTTAATGCTATTTTGTTGTTACTATAAAGGGCTACTGATTTGTCCTTTTAAACCTAATGTTATCTTTTTGTAGACGTTTCTTACAGTCTTTTGTTTAATAAATAATCAACTTACTCAGCAAGGATTATATTTGGTCTTTGTGGTATTGTAGAAAAAGAGCCTACTCAAAGTTAGTTGTTATATGGTTATTTTATCAATATCTTACTTTGGGTAAAGAATCTGTTTATGTTTACCTTAGACATAAATTGGGTGAAACTATTAACTCTGTTACATAGAGTAGAATGTTTTGGACTCGGTTGCTCACTCTAACAGCCTTGGAGTTGAAAATAGTTTTTTGAGAATATTCTTTGAGGTAGGATGCTTAAATTCTGGGGTGTACTTAGTACTTAGATATCTCATGTTTTATAAAAGTCTTAAAGTACATGATAATGATCGTCTTTTAACCGTGTTGATTTGTATCTAACTGGCAGTATAGGATAACTATATTCACTTGCCAGCATGTGTTACTTGTACCTCATAGCCTTCCATTGTTCTTGAAAGTTTTGGTATAAACCAAACAGTATTTCAGGAAGGATGGCTTGGAAGACCTGACATCTCTGTACCTTTCCAGTTATTCTAAAATGTCCCTCAGAGTCATCTCAAGTTATTGAAAACCTAAATGATTAGGTTGACTTATCTAGTCCTTAAAAAACACATTTCTAATTATCTGTTACTGTCTTCTTAGTGTCCTCCAAGGAATTGGTCCATTCTGTATAAGTTGTTTTGTAAGGTGACTTACTGATAAATATGTAATCTGAAGTTAGTTCTCTTTGTTAGCGAACAATGAGGAAAAGAAACATTGATTTGTTTTTATTGTTTTCAGGTTCTGTCTATTGGTATTTTGTCTTACTAAATTATGTTAAAGATGAAGATTTGGCTGGGTGCAGTACAGCTTGTGCATCTTTGCTTACGGCTGTGTCCAAACAGTTACAGGACAGGCTAACACCAATGGAAGCTTTACTTCAGACAAGGTATTTTAATATACGAAATGACTAACAGTGGGCCTTTCAGGATATGATAGGAGCTTTGTACAGAACTGTGTGTGTATATATATATGTATATATATATATATATATGTATATACATATATATATATTTGCTTGCAAAAATATATTTGTGCATTTCCTTTTTCTAAATATTAGGTTAAGGTTTTCTTTCCTCTATTTTCTCTGAAATAATTCCTTTTAACAATTTTGAACGTCCTGAAAATGGTTATGTGGAGGACTAATTATATTAAAATGCTTAAAAGTGGTATTTCTTGCTAGTTGAAGAAGCATTTAAAATAATTTGTTTCTCTGTGGTTTGAATTTTGTGATTGGAGTTATATAAATCATTTACTGGCCATAATCAGTATTCTTCATCTGCTGGTTGATTTTTCTAAAACTTCAACATAATGCAATAAATAGCTGAAGGTTACATTTGAGTTCTTGCCTGATCTTCAGTGTTGGAAGTTATTCTTTTATTTAACACGATGATTTTTGTAATCTTTTTAGATAAGAAATCTTGATCTTGATAAAATTTTACTCAAAGTCTTTGTATTTTCTACTGAGTCAGTGTAACTAGTGGTGGAGTTGAGGGAAGGGTGCTTGGTTATCTTTTCCTTGCTTTAATCTGCAGATGAAGATTCAGTCTTGGTTCATTACCTGCCAGTTTATTAGAATCACATTTGTTGAGTCTCCTTTAGAGTTTACGTTTCTGGGGGAACACAACTGAAATTCACTGAATTTCGTGGGTTAAATCTGGTTAGTGTTTCCCTTTGCGCTGTGTCAAACTGCTTTCAAAACTAAGTAAATAGGTAATTTGTTAATTAGATGGCTGACAGGAAAATTGTTAGGACATTATTTTATTTTTCAGATATGGATTATATAGCTCACCATTTGATCCAGTCCTTTTTGATTTGGAGATGAGCGGTTCTTCTTGTAAAAATGTATACAACAGCAGCATTGGTGTCCAGTCAGATGAAATTGATTTGTCAGATGTCCTTTCAGGTAGTAACATCCTTTATTAAAGGAATTTCTGAATTTTATATATTTGGTTAAGCTACCATTGACAACAGATTGTAGTTACTGTGTTCTGTCTTGAAAAACTAAAATTCTTCAGAACTTAACATCTGTGACTCATGAAACTGTTTGCCTTTATTTTATAACTTCTCCCTCAAAAAAAAAAATGATTGAAGTTACTTTTGGAAGGGTTGTGAATTGCTTTTTGTTCGTGTTTTTGTGTGTTTCATTGCATGTCAGTATGACTTTAATGCTCGTAAGAGACTTTAAAATTTGATTATTTGTTGTAGGCTTTTCTGCTTTATTTGGTATGCCTTTGATGGCCACAAAATCAAAGAACATTTTATTTCATATTTCAGAAAATAAGATGGATGTATATTTATTGTAATAAGTAAAGATGGAGAAAAAGTTTTCTATATCTACTAGCATACTCAGTTAAACTTTGTACAGTGTTACATGTATTCTCGTATACATTTCTGAAAGAATATGCTTTTAGGATTGAATGTATAACCATTTCAGGTGCCATAATTTGGTGTTTATTTAGTTTTGTTAATGAAAATAATGACCGTTATTTTCTTACATCTTACTGAACTTACCGTAAGTGTTGTCAGTAAACCACAATGTTAGAGTTTTAGGTCAACGTAATAAGATAATTATCACATTAAACAGAAGTAAATTTGGGCCGTTAATTTCAGTTTCTTAAACTTTAAATTATGAATCATGAGAAAAAGCGAAAGAGAAAAATCAAATACAGAAATAGAAATAAAATGTAAAGTGCCTTAATTACAAACTTTCCACCCTCTTAGATTACCTTAACAGGATGTTTAGCTGCTTAGACTTGTTTGCTACACATGTTCATGAACATTTTTAATGAAAGAGGTCATATTAAACTTACTGATCTTTTAACTTGCCTTTTAATGGCTTATGTTGCTTGTGGGTATGTGTTACCTCTTCTGTTTGATGACTTAGGCTCTGACTACTTTATGCTGATCTCTCTGTTCAAGTGACACGTCAATTTATGAGTGGACCTCAGAGGAGAGGTTAGAACTAGATATATAGATGCCTTCTGTATACTTAGGAGAGAAGGAGATTTCATTATGGAGAGAATGTAAGGAAAAGACCATAAAGCTCAGGTCCGGCCAGGGAGTTAAGCACACGAGAGCAGCACACTTAGTAAAGAGAAGGGACTTAGAAATCGTGACATAAGTCTCCATCTGAATGTTGCATTTTATTTCTCACCATTAAACCTTGTGCAGTGTTCCTTTTCTCAGTTAATGGCATCACTGGCACAAATGAGAAATCTGAATGTCATACTTGATACCTCCTGCTCAGCCTCCACATTGAGGCTGTCAACAGATTCTATTATATCTTTTTATACCATCATGTATTTCAAAGCTATTCTCTTACCTCCCATGATCACATGATTACAGGAAAGCCAGTCATCTTGAATCTGGACTACAGTAATAGTGTTCTAACTGGTCCTGCCTCACTTGAGTACATTCTCCACGTTGCAATGAGTGTGATTGTTTTTGGATGCAAACCTGGTCACTTTACCTCTCTCCTTAAAATATTTTTCATGTCTTTCCGTTACTCTGCAGTCCAAAGTCTTTGTTTCAGCATATAAAATCTCTTATGATCTGGCTCTCTTTCCCTTGCCACCTAATCTAATACCATTGCCTCTGTTAGTCAACTCTCTCTGGTCCAGTGATTCTCAAAGTGTGGTATGTAGACCTGCTCAGGGTCCCTGAGACAACTTTCAGGGAATCCGTGGGTCAACTGTCTTTGTGATAGAACAATATTATTTGCCTTTTTCACTGCATAGACATTTATACTAATTGTGCAAAAGCATGATGTTCTCTACTCTGCCCTTGCAATAAAAAATATGCCAGTTTCATTAAAAATGTCCCTGATGAGGCAGTAAAAGTTGTTAATTTTATTAAGTTTTGAAACTGTCGATACTTATGTTTATTCTGTGATGAAATGGGAAATAGGCACAAAGCACTTTGGCTGCATACTGAAGTACCACGGTTGTTTTAAGGAAATACTTGGGCAGTTTGAGTTACAAGCTGAACTAGTTGCTTATTTTATGGAACACCGTTTTTATTAAAAGAATGACTGATTTGCAAAATATGTTCATTCGCACTTGATTGGTAGGTATTTTTTAAAAAATGAATAGAAAAGAACTATCAGTATCCATCCAGTTGATAGTATTTTTTGCCAGTGTTAAAAGAGCTTTTAAGCAAAAATTAGAGTTTTGGAAAACTTACATCATCCAGTGAGCTTGACAGCTTCTCGGTATATAACAACTTTTCTGATAGCCTATGTTGATATTACTGAATGTCATTTTTTGATATATATATATATATATATATATATAGATATGTCTATATCTATATATATATATAATGAAATGTGTTAACGTATGTATATAGTAGTCAACCAGTATTTTCCAAGTGGGTAAGAGATTTCTTAAAAATACAGGAAGTCCAGTTAACACGCTCTAGAGTTTGAGAAGGGCATCAGTAAGATGTCAGAGACCAGGGATGCCTGGATGGTTCAGGCAGTTAAGCATCTGACTCTTGGTCTCAGCTCTGGTCTTGATCTCTGTGTTGTGAGTTCAAGCCTTGCAGTGGCTTGAACTGCGTGGAGCCTACTTTAAAAAAAAAAGAGAGAGAGATTTAACACACCACATGGCAAATAATCTTCAAAAAAAAATACCACTTGCCAAAGTTTTTGAATATATAAGACTATTAAAAATATTCCTTTTCCAACATTTTTTTTTTTATAAAGGTCTACCAAAACAACATCCTGCAACATACTGAATGTGGAGACAGATAGGACAATAAACTACCCTCTTTGATAAGCCAGATTTTAAAGAGTTTTGCAAAAATGTAAAACATTGCCCCTCTCATAAAGTTATTTTTGTCTGAAGACAGTTATTATTCATCAGAGTATGCTGTTTATATCTAATGAATTTATTACTACTACATGAGTTAATGTTTAAAATATTCTTATCCTAAGATTTCTGCTAGGATGAGTATCTGTCTATCTCTGTCCATCCATCCATCCATCCATCCATCCATCCATCCATCCATCCATCCACAACCAACATAGATGAATGTTCTTTAACAGTTCTTAATCAGTTTAAAGATAGAGAGGTGTTTGGATTGAGAAATGTTCCTCCAGCCTCCTTGCTCCTTTAGTTCCTCTAATGTGCCATATTTTTTCCTACTGGAGAGATTTCACTTATGTTGTTTCTTTTGCCAGGTTTCCCCTGCCTGGAATAAATACATAAAAATGTCATTCTTCCCATAAATCTCATCTCCTCATCATGAAAGTATTTTATTACTCCTTGACTTAGACTGATTTCCCCTGGACTCATTTGTCCTTGAAACTTCTTTTAATTAAAACAGCACTTTTTTTTTTTAGTATTTATTT